>NC_090445.1:771884160-772609160 GCF_031143425.1 Pleurodeles waltl | reverse complement strand
TGTGCAGTGGACATGCTTTAGTGATGGGTGTCCATGCTTTGTTGTTGCATGCAGGGCTTGGTGTTGGGATGGGTGGTTTGTGATATTGGGACATTTGTGAGGAGTTGGGGTGATGGGGGTGACGGGGAGGGTGGAGGTGGGGGTATGTGATGGCATGCAGGTAGGGAGGGGGATGTAATAGTTAAGCTTTGACTTACCAGAGTCCATTCCTCCTGCTACTCCTCTGAGGCCCTCAGGATGCAGAATCGCCAAGACCTGCTCCTCCCATGTTAGTTGTGAGGGAGGAGGTGGGGGTCCGCCGCCAGTCCGCTGAACCGCAAGGTGGTGTCTTGAGACCACGGAACACACCTTCCCCCGTAGGTCGTTCCACCTCTTCCTGATTCCTTGGGTGCTGTCCCACTGCGTTGACCCTGTCCACTATTCTTCGCCATAGCTCCATCTTCCTTGCAATGGAGGTGTGCTGCACCTGTGATCCAAATAGCTGTGGCTCTACCCGGACATTTTCCTCCCCCATGACCCTGACCTCGTCCTCCGAGAACCTGGGTGTCTTTGCCGTGCCATGGGGTGGTGTGGGTGATGTGTGGGGTGGTGTGTGTGGTGATAAGTGTGCTGATATGTAGTGGGGTGTTGTGTGAGGTGCGTGGAAGTTATGTGGGTGATGGTGTTGTGTGCCTGTGGATGCTAGTATTGTTGATGGTGGTGTCCCTCTCTGTGCTTCTTTCTCAATTATGGTCGTTGGGGTTTGTGGGTGATGTGGGTGTGTGTTTTATATTGTATTGGGTGTGTGGGAGTGGTGTGTGTATGTGTATCAGGTGTGTGTATTTCGAATTGTCCAATGTAGCTGTGTTTTGTATGTGTGTGTGTATTTTGAGCGCAGCGGTATGTACCGCCAATGGAATACCACGGCTGAAAGACCTCCGCGTGGATTCGTGTGTCGTGATAGCGTGGGCGTATTTCTGTTGGTGTGACGGTGGAGGTTTTGTTTTCGCCAGTTTATCACTGACCTTTGGTGTGGCGGACTTGTGTGGGTGTCTGAATTTTGGCGGATTCCATGCTGTGGGTCATAATAGCTGTGGCGGAATGCCGCGGTGGTGTGTTGGCGGTCTTCTGCACGGCGGTAAGCGGCTTTTACCGCCAATGTTGTAATGACCGCCTTTGTCGCCTCCGATGGAGCATGGATAGTATCCAAGGAAGGTGCTCCCCCCGCCCCTTGCTCTTGGGTGGTCTCCTGCACTGAACCCAATAACTCCAGTATTCTTCCTTTCGAGGCCTACAGGAGATATTAAGGATGCCCCTTGGATGGAGGTTCCCAATGCAGGGGGTCACTATGGGGCCTCCCTCACTTTAGATTTTATCCCCATGTTCGATGTTGACCTAATTTTGTATAGATCCACTATGTTAAATTGTTTTTCAGACTCTTACGCACTGAACTCAATTCAAAGTGATGACATTGGTCTGGTTTCATTATTCGACTATGATGAGGGCTGTAAATCAAGGATTACATTTCACTGTAAGCATGTGATGAACTTTGTCCTCCAAAATGCTGACTATCTGCAGTGCCGGGGCATTGATGTGGTTCCTTTTCCAGGCTCTAGCCTTACTGGGGACGGCGATAAGAGGAGTGGGGAAAAAAATCTTAGATAGGCCCACAGACTTGTAGCCAGTATCTAAGATATACAATCAGCCTGGCCATCATGAGTTTAGGTCTTGGATGGACATGCAGGTCCTTAACCCCCTATGTGCCTGAGACCAGCTCGTCCTGCACCCGGCCCACGGGGAGCGCTAGTGCTCCCCCCAGGACCTCCCACCCACACCCCCAAGTCGGGGATGGAAGGGGAATCCCTTCCCCTTCCACCCACAACCCCCCCTCGGCAATCTGATGATGTCAGCATGCTCACAGCACGCTGACATCATCAGAAGCTGCCGAGGATGCGCTAGAATCCATTTGCTTCCAGCGTGAGGGGAGAGAGGACGTCCTCCTGGTAAGTCCTTCTCCCAGGAGGTTTTTTAGGGGGGAAAACAGACACGGGGGAAAGGAAAGAGTTTTTTCTTTCCCACTGTGCCTGTTTTCAGTGGATTCCTGGTCCACGATTGCAGGCGGGGCCCATGATCGTGGAAAGGAATCCCCACTAGGCACCAGGGATTTTCTCATGCTTTTATTTTGGGGAGCGACCCCTAGGGCAAAGGTCTCTCCCTGGGGGGCTATTGTTATTCCTATTTCGGCCCCCTTTGGGGAATATCTGCCATTTTTTCAGCCGATCTGCCCCCGGGGGGGTTGAAAACCTCTAGAACACCAGGGATTTTGTTTTCAGTTTTTTTAAAATGGTCGCCACCCGAAGGGGGCACAGAGCTGTTGGCCATTTCCGCCCCCCTTGGGGCCCAAGGGGGCCAGAATCCACTTAGGCACCAGGGATCTTGTGTGTGGGTGTGTTTTGTGTGTGTGGGGGAGGGGCCCCTTTGGCAAGCGTTGCTCCCCAAAGGGGGGCACATTACTGATGACCATTTCTGCTCCCCTTGGGGGTAGATCAGGCTATTTATTTTAGGCCTATCTGCCCCCCCAGGAGGCAGAAGCCACCAAGACAGGAGGGATTTTTCTTTTTTTGCTCCCCTTAGTTTTTTTGTGCTGGGGGCGCCCCCTTTGGCAAGGCCCTAACAGGGTACAGAGGTGTTGGCCATTTCTGCAACCCTTGGGGGCAGATCAGCCTATTTCTTTTAGGCCCATCTGCAGCGAAGGTGGGCAGAAGCCACTTAGGCACCAGAGAAAATTTGTAAATTCTTGGTGGTGGGGTGTTTGTCAACTGGCGAAGTATTTGTATTTGGGATTATAACAGTTTATTTCTTCTTTTTGTTCTATTTCAAAGCGTTTGCTTCCTTTGCTGTGGATCCTTGCGGTTTTGGCAGTAGTTGTCATGCGATTTGCATAGTTGCATGTTTTAGGTAAGTGAAAGCAATTTACTCCAAAAGACTATTGTTGACATGCATGAATGACATGTTTGTAGGTGATGTACTAAATGCAGTATTGTGTGTGGAAATGTCCTTAGATTTGAGCAGAATGATATTTGTGTTGTCATATGTCTAATTTGCTTTTTTCGTTTTTCTTTTTAGTGGGAGATCATTGCTGATTGCTGTGGGTGTGCAGAGTAATTGCTTGTGAGTAGCTCTTTCAGGCAAGTGAGTGGTATAGTTTTTAGTACATAACTCTTTGTGATAAAGCTACACTTTGTTTATTACTTATTTTAGTGCTGATTGTTGTTGGCAATCCATTTTTTGTTAGTGAGAATCATGGCTAGCCATAGAGTGACCGCTCAGCAGGTTATTGGCATGCTTTTTGAGTCATCTTCAGACCATGATTACGAGACTGACTCTGCATCTGAGGCAGAGGAAGAAATGAGAGATTCTGGCAGTGAGTTTTCTGTCCGAAAGGATTCTTCTGATGAGGAAGCCACTCTCAGTGCAGATGAAGGGCCTGTTTTAGAGGAGGACATTGATGTGCCAAGAGTTCAGCAGCCTGGGGCTGAAGGGTTTCCCATTAGAAGACCTAGCACCTGGATTGGATCAAACGTGGAGCAGCCACAGTTTACTGCATTTACTGGTCTCCCAGGGTGTAGAGTCAATATGGAAAACTTTTTGCCTGTCAGTTTCTTTCACTTGTTTATGGACGATGTATTTTTGGAAGAGATTGTGGAGCAGACTAATTTGCGGAGCAATATTTGAGGGACGACGCTGCCAGACTTAGGCCTCAGTCTAGAGCTACTCAGTGGGATCCCACATATCTGGAAGAGATGAAAAAGTTTTTAGGTTTGACTTTTTTGATGGGGTTGATAAGGAAGCCGTCACTGGCTTCTTATTGGTCTACGGCTATATTTCCTGCAACTATGACACGTAATCGCTATTTGCTTCTTCGTATGCTGCATTTTGTAGACAATGCTTTAGCCTTGCCATGAGATCACCCTGATTGTGACTGTCTTTTTAAGATTAGGCCTGTCCTTGATCATTTTGTAGATCGGTTTCCAGACAAAGAGATAAGTGTGGACGAGTCTTTGGTCCTTTTCAAGGGGCGTTTAGTTTTTAAGCAGTACATTCTTAGTAAGAGGGCACAGTATGGGATTAAATTGTATATGCTGATCAGAAAGGAGTACAGGATACATGTCTAATTTTTGGGTCTACACTGGTAGGGATTCCAGTATTGACCCTCCTAGTTGTCCGGCCACTTTTGGAGTTAGCAAAAAATTTGTGTGGGAGCTTGGTAGACGACTGTTTAACAAAGGTCACCATTTGTACGTAGATCATTTCTACACTGGAGTCCAGTTGTTCAAGGAATTGTTTGGAGTGGACACTGCTGCTTGTGGCACAATCCATTCTAACCAGAAAGGCTGTCCAAGGGAGCTTGTCTGTAAAAAACTTGAGAGGGGACAGTGCAGTGCCTTGCGGAATAATGAGCTGCTACCTTTGAACTTTTCAGACAGGAGGGATGTGTACATGCTATCTACCATCCATGATGAGAGTACTTCCCTGTGACTGTTTGGGGTCAGGTTGCCAAAGTGTGCAAACCTGCATGCATTTTGGACTACAATAGACACATGGGTGGTATTGATAGAGTAGATCAGAGGTTGGAATCTTACACTGCTCTTCATAAGTCTTCCGTGTGGTATAAAAAGTTGGCCCTACATTTATTTCATTTGGCAACTTTTAATGCTTTTATTGTGTTCAAGGATTGTTCACCTGAGTCAAGGATGAAATTTGTTTGGTAAGAGTTCCTAGAGTAGCAGTGGTGGAGGATGTGGCTAGATTGAAAGATTGCCACTTTCCAGATCACATTCCTCCCACTCCCAAAAAAGACTTACCCACTAAGAGATTTGGAGTATATGCCCGAAAAGGTATCCAGAGGGAGAACCGGATGTACTGCCCCGATTGCCCTTCAAAGCCTGGGCTGTGTGTGGCCGGCTGTTTCAGAAATTACCACACGAAGAAACATTTTGGGGAAATACCGTGAGCGTAAACTGCCTATTTTATATTTTCATATGTTCAGTTTCACAGTTGGCATTACTGTCATGTATTTAATTAGAGCTTTTGTGTTTGTAGTTTTGCACTTATTTTATAATTAGTTAGTGGTTTCTTTGTTGTTTCTAAACAAACAAAAAAAGTGATGGTGGTGAGCGTGAGGTGGCGCTTGGCTGGCGGTGTGCTTGGGGTGACGGTTTGCTGGCGGTGTGCGTGGGGTGGTGCTTGGTTTGCGGTGTGCTTGGGTTGGCGCTTGGCTGGCGGTTTGCGTGCTGTGGCACTTGGCAGGCGGTGTGCTTGGGGTGGCGCTTGGCTGGCAGTGTTCGTGGGATAGCGCTTGGCTGGCGGTGAACTTGGGGTGGCGCTTGGCTGGCGGTGTGCATGGGGTGGCGTTTGGCTGGCGGTGCCAGACAAACGTCAGTCCACAAACTCCCATCAGCTAGTTTGACTGCCGTATCAGGTATGTGGGCGTATGTAAGTGATGGGCCCTTGAGTGACGCTGTCTGTCGATGCGAGTGTTGTAATGTGCTGGGCCCTTGGCTGGCGGCGTGAATGGTCTTGTGCATGTCATGTATGAAAGGTGTGTGAATGGACTATAAATCGGTTGGTGCCTTGACGCAGCTTTACAGCTCATGAGCTGTGAGTCATTGGTTCAGTTTTTTGGCCTTTCAGTTATTAACAGTGCATTTCACTGTTGTGATTCTCTTGTTAATAAAATTTGCTCTGCCGAACCATCACTCACCCTTGTGCCAAATCCAACCAGTATGTGAGGTACAAATGACAAAACCTGCTCCGCTGTAATTAGGTGTCACAGCACACTTGTGACACACTAGGTGTTTCAGGTGGGACCCCGATAATAAAGCATGCCACCAACTTGGTTGGTGGGTGAGTGGTCTTTTTCACATAACTTAAGTGTGTTTCTTTTCACAATTTTAGTGTTTGGTACATCACGGACGTACGTGGACACATCAAAATGATATATCGCAAAACAACCTGTGTTTGGGGAGGAGGGGGCACCTATGTTTTTGGTCCTGGGTGCGGCCTTCATCTAGGGAAACCTACCAAACCCAGACATTTTTTTAAATTAGACACCCCAAGGAGTCCAGGGAGGTGTGGCTTGCGTGGATACCCCAACACTTTCTCACCCAGACTCCTCTGCAAACCTCAAAAGTTGCTTAAAAAAGCATATTTTCCTGACTTTTCTTAGTAGGATCACCGCTCCAGCACAAAGGGCCAGATGTAGGTAAGTAAAATTTTGCGACTTGCAAATTGCGAGTCTCACCGACTCGCAATTTGCAACTCACAAAACCATATGCAGAAAGGTGTCTCAGACACCTTCTACGACTCGCTATATGGTCGCAAAGACCCACCTCATGAATATTAATGAGGTGGGTCGCATTTTGCGACCCCATAGCGAGTCCATGCATTCACAGGGATGGTGGCCTGCTGAAGACAGCAGACCTCCATGTCTGTGACTGCTTTTTTAATAAAGCAGTTTTTTTTTTTGAATTGCAGCCCGTTTTCCTTAAAGGAAAACGAGTTGCAATACAAAAAAATAATGAAACCATTTGCTCTGAAAAATTATTTTTAGCGACATTCACAGAGGGGAAGGGGTCCCATGGGGGCCCCTTCCCGTTTGCGAATGAGTTACCACCCACTTCAAGTGGGTGTTAACTGCGAGTTGGTTTGCGACCGCTTTCGCGGTCACAAAGCAACTCAGCATCGCAGTGCAAGTCGCAAATAGGAAGGGAAAACCCCTTCCTATTTGCGAGTCGGATTCACATTTTGCGAGTCGGTACCGACTCGCAAAATGTGAATCAGCATCGCGATGGCCGTTTTGCATGTCGCAAACTGCGGTTTTCGCAGTTTGCGACATGCAAAACGGTTCCTACATCTGGCCCAAAATTCCTACTCCCCAGCGTTCTCCTCAGTCTCCCAAGTAAAATGACACCTCACTTGTGTGGGTCCCCAAAGCAGAGTCCGCCTAAAGATGTATAAAAGAAGAATATGTGCTTATCAACTCGCTGTGCTATCCCCTCAATCTCTACACATTTTTGGCCTTTTTCTGTTGCAGGCACCTGGCACACCCACACAAGTGAGGTACCATTTTAATTGGGACACTTGGGGTAAGCTGAGTGGAAGGAAATTTGAGCTCCTCTCAGATTCCAGAACTCACTGTCACCGAAATGTGAGGAAAAAGTGTTTTTTTAGCCAAATTTTGAGGTTTGCACAGGATTCTGGGTAAAAGAACCTGGTGATAGCCCCACAAGTCAATCCATCTTGGATTCTGCTAGGGGTCTAGTTTTCAAAAATGCACAGGTTTGGTAGGTTTCCCTAGGTGCCGCCTGAGCTAGAGGCCAAAATCCACAGGTAGGCACTTTGCAAAAAACACTTCTGTTTTCTTTGAGAAAATGTGATGTGTCCACTTTGTGTTTTGGGCCATTTCCTGCTGCGGGCACTAGGCCTACCAACACAAGTGAGGAACTGTTTTTATCGGGACACTTGGGGTAACGCTGGGTGGAAGGAAATTTGTGACTCCTCTCAGATTCCAGAACTCTTTCTCACCGAAATGTGAGGAAAAAGTGTTTTTTTAGCCAAATGTTTAGGTTTGCAAAGGATTCTGGGTAACAGAACCTGGTGAGAGCCCCACAAGTCACCCCATCTTGGATTCCCCTAGGTATCTAGCTTTCAGAAATGCACAGGTTTGGTAGGTTTCCCTAGGTGCCGGCTGAGCTAGGGGCCAAAATCCACAGGTAGGCACTTTGCAAAAACACTTGTTTTCTTTGCGAAAATGTGATGTGTCCACTTTGTGTTTTGGGGCATTTCCTGTCGTGGGCACTATGCCTAGCCACACAAGTGAGGTACTGTTTTTATCGGGATACTTGGGGGAACGTCGGGTGGAAGGAAATTTGTGACTCCTCTCAGATTCCAGAACTCTCTGTCACCGAAATGTGAGGAAAAAGTGTTGTTTTAGCCAAATTTTGAAGTGTTTAAAGGATTCTGGGTAACAAAACCTGGTGAGAGCCCCACAAGTCACCCCATCTTGGGTTCCCCTAGGTCTCTAGTTTTAAAAAATGCAAAGGTTTGGTAGGTATCCCCAGGTGCCGGCTGAGCTAGAGGCCAAAATCCACAGGTAGGCACTTTGCAAAAAACACCTCTGCTTTCTTTGAGAAAATGTGATGTGTCCACTTTGTGTTTTGGGCCATTTCCTGCTGCGGGCACTAGGCCTACCCACACAAGTGAGGTACTGTTTTTATCGGGGCACTTGGGGGAACACTGGGGGGAAGGAAATTTGTGACTCCTCTCAGCTTCCAGAACTCTCTGTCACCGAAATGTGAGGAAAAAGTGTAGTTTTAGCCAAAGTTTGAGGTGTTTAAAGGATTCTGGGTAACAGAACCTGGTGAGAGCCCCATAAGTCACCCAATCTTGGATTCCCCTAGGTCTCTAGTTTTCAAAAATGCACAGGTTTGGTAGGTTTCCCTAGGTGCCGACTGAGCTAGAGGCCAAAATCGACAGGTAGGCACTTTTCAAAAAACACCTCTGCTTTCTTTGAGAAAATGTGATGTGTCCACTTTGTGTTTTGGGCCATTTCCTGCTGCGGGCACTAGGCCTACCCACACAAGTGAGGTACTGCTTTTATCGGGACACTTGGAGGAATGCTGGGTGGAAGGAAATTCGTGACTCCTCTCAGATTCCAGAACTCTTTTCACCGAAATGTGAGGAAAAAGTGTTTTTTTAGCCAAATGTTTAGGTTTGCAAAGGATTCTGGCTAACTGATCCTGGTGAGAGCTCCACAAGTCACCCTATCTTGGATTCCCCTAGGTATCTAGTTTTCAGAAATGCACAGGTTTGGTAGGTTTCCCTAGGTGCCGGCTGAGCTAGAGGCCAAAATACACAGGTAGGCACTTTGCTAAAACAACTGTTTTCTTTGAGAAAATGTGATGTGTCCACTTTGTGTTTTGGGGCATTTCCTGTCGTGGGCACTATGCCTAGCCACACAAGTGAGGTACTGTTTTTATCGGGATACTTGGGGGAACGCTGGGTGGAAGGAAATTTGTGACTCCTCTCTGGTTCTAGAACTCTTTGTCACCGAAATGTGAGGAAAAAGTGTTGTTTTAGCCAAATTTTGAGGTGTTTAAAGGATTCTGGGTAACAGAACCTGGCGAGAGCCCCACAAGTCACCCCATCTTGAATTCCCCTAGGTCTCTAGTTTAAAAAAATGCACAGGTTTGGTAGGGTCCCTAGGTGCCGGCTGAGCTAGAGGCCAAAATCCACAGGTAGGCACTTTGCAAAAAACACCTCTGCTTTCTTTGAGAAAATGTGATGTGTCCACTTTGTATTTTGGGCACTAGGCCCACCCACACAAGTGAGGTACTGTTTTTATCGGGACACTTGAGGGAACGCTGGGTGGAAGAAATTTGTGACTCCTCTCTGGTTCGAGGACTCTTTGTCACCGAAATGTGAGGAAAAAGTGTTGTTTTAGCCAAATTTTGAGGTGTTTAAAGGATTCTGGGTAACAGAACCTGGTGAGAGCCCCTCAAGTCACCCCATCTTGGATTCCCATAGGTCTCTAGTTTTCAAAAATGCAAAGGTTTGGTAAGCTTCCCTAGGTGCTGGCTGAGCTAGAGGCCAAAATCCACAGGTAGGTACTTTGCAAAAACACCTGTTTTCTTTGAGAAAATGTGATGTGTCCACTTTGTGTTTTGGGGCATTTCCTGTCGTGGGCACTATGCCTAGCCACACAAGTGAGGTACCGTTTTTATCGGGATACTTGGGGGAACGCTGGGTGGAAGGAAATTTGTGACTCCTCTCAGATTCCAGAACTCTCAGTCACCGAAATGTGAGGAAAAGTGTTGTTTTAGCCAAATTGTGAGGTTTGCAATGGATTCTGGGTAACAGAACCTGTTAAAACCGTGACAAGTCACCCCATCTTGGATTCCCCTAGGTCTCTAGTTTTCAAAAATGCAAAGGTTTGGTAGGCTTCCCTAGGTGCTGGCTGAGCTAGAGGCCAAAATCCACAGGTAGGTACTTTGCAAAAAACACCTCTGTTTTCCTTGAGACAATGTGTTGTGTCCACTTTGTGTTTTGGGGTCTTTCCTGTCCTGGGCACTAAGCCTACCCACAGAAGTGAGGTACCATTTTTATACGGACACTTGGGGGAATGCGGGGTGGAAGGAAATTTGTGGCTCCTCGCAGATTCCAGAACTCTCTGTCACCAAAATGTGAGGAAAAAGTGTTTTCTTAGCCAAATTGTGAGGTTTGCAATGGATTCTGGGTAACAGAACCTGTTAAAACCGCGACAAGTCACACCATCTTGGATTCCCCTAGGTCTCTAGTTTTCAAAAATGCACAGGATCGGTAGGTTTTCCTAGGTGCCGGCTGAGGTAGAGGCCAAAATCCACAGGTAGGCTCTTTGAAACAAACACCTCTGTTTTCTTTGAGAAAATGTGATGTGTCCACTTTGCGTTTTGGGGCATTTCCTGTCGCGGGCACTAGGCCTACCCACACAGGTGAGGTACCATTTTAATTGGGACACTTGGGGTAATGCTGGGTGGAAGGAAATTTGTGGCTCCTCTCAGATTCTGGAACTCTTTGTCACCGAAATGTGAGGAAAAAGTGTTTTTCTAGCCAACTTTTGAGGTTTGCAAAGGATTCTGGGTAGCAGAACCTGGTGAGAGCCCCACATGTCACCCCATCTTGGTTTCCCCTAGGTATCTAGTTTTCAGAAATGCACAGGTTTGGTAGGTTTTCCTAGGTGCCGGCTGAGCTAGAGGCCAAAATCCACAGGTAGGCACTTTGCAAAAAACATCTGTTTTCCTTGAGAAAATGTGGTGTGTCCACTTTATGTTTTGGAGCATTTCCTGTCGTGGGCACTAGGCCTAGCCACACAAGTGAGGTACCGTTTTTATCGGGATACTTGGGGGAACGCTGGGTGGAACGAAATTTGTGACTCCTCTCTGGTTCCAGAACTCTTTGTCACCGAAATGTGAGGAAAAGGTGTTTTTTTAGCCATATTTTGAGGTTTGCAAAGGATTCTGGGTAACAGAATCTGGTGGGAGCCCCACAAGTCACCCCATCTTGGATTTCCCCAGGTATCTAGTTTTCAGAAATGCACAGGTTTGGTAGGTTTCCCTAGGTGACGGCTGAGCTAGAGGTCAAAATCCACAGGTAGGCACTTTGCAAAAAACACCTGTTGTCTTTGAGAACATGCGATGTGTCCACTTTGTGTTTTGGGACATTTCCTGTCGTGGGCATTAGGCCTAGCCACACAAGTGAGGTACCATTTTTATCGGGAGACTTGGGGTAAGGCTGGGTGGAAGGAAATTTGTGGCTCCTCTCAGATTCCGGAACTTTCTGTCACCGAAATGTGAGGAAAAAGTGTTTTTTAGCCAAATTTTGAGGTTTGCAAAGGTTTCTGGGTAACAGAACCTGGTGAGAGCCCTGCAAGTCTCCCTGTCTTGGATTCCCCTAGGTCTCTAGTTTTAAAAAATGCACAGGTTTGGTAGGTTTCCCTAGGTGCCGGCTGAGCTGGAGGCCAAAATCCACAGGTAGGCACTTTGCAAAAAACACCTCTGTTTTCTGTGGGAAAATGTGATGTGTCCACGTTGTGTTTTGGGGCATTTCCTGTCACGGGCACTAGGCCTACCCACACAAGTGAGGTACCATTTTTATCGGGAGACTTGGTGGAACATAGAATAGCGAAACAAATGGTATTGCCCCTTGTCTTTCTCTACAATTTGTCCTTCCAAATATAAAACAGTGTGTAAAAAAGACATCTATTTGAGAAATGCCCTGTAATTCATATGCTAGTATGGGCACCCCAGAATTCAGAGATGTGCAAATAACCACTGCTCCTCAACACCTTATCTTGTGCCCATGTTGGAAATACAAAGGTTTTCTTGATACCTATTTTTCACTCTTTATATTTCAGCAAATGAATTGCTGTATACCCGATGTACAATGAAAACCCACTGCAAGGTGCAGCTCATTTATTGGTTCTGGGTACCCAGGGTTTTTGATGAACCTACAAGCCCTATATATTCCAGCAACCAGAAGAGTCCACCAGATGTAACGGTATATTGCTTTAAAAAATCTGACATTGCAGGAAAATGTTACATAGTAAAACGTACAGAAAAATGGCTGTTTTTTTCACCTCAATTTCAATATTTTTTTATTTCAGTTATTTTCAGTAGGAAACTCTTGTAGGATCTACACAAATTATCCATTGCTGAATTCAGAATTTTGACTACTGTTCAGAAATGTTTAGGTTTCTGGGATCCAGCATTGGTTTCACACCAATTTCTGTCACTGACTGGAAGGAGGCTGAAAGCACAAAAAATCGTAAAAATTGTGTATGCCCCAGTAAAATGCCAAAATTGTGTTGAAAAATTGGGTTTTCTGATGCAAGTCTGCCTGTTCCTGAAAGATGGGAAGCTGGTGATTGTAGCACTGCAAACTATTTGTTGATGATGATTTCAAGGAAAAAACCACAAGCCTTCTTCTGCAGCCCTTTTTTCCAATTAAAAAAAAAAAAAAGAAAAGTTCACTGTGTTTTGGCTAATTTCTTGGTCTCCTTCAGGGAAACCCACAAAGTCTAGGTACCTTTAGAATCCCTAGGATGTTGGAAAAAAAGGACGCAAATTTGGCGTGGGTAGCTTATGTGGACAAAAAGTTATGAGGGCCTAAGCGCACCCTGTCCCAAATAGCCAAAAAAAGACTTGCACCTGAGGGGGAAAAGGGCTGGCAGCGAAGGGGTTAAAGTCTCATTATTTGCAAACAACAGACAGGTGTTTGTGTGGGAGATATGGGCTCTTACTGACCAAAGCATCTCTGATCTGGATGGTTGGAGTTGGCTCCCGAGCATCTTGTCTCAAGCGCGGGGGTCGAGACCTCTATCCAGCTACTTTAACTAGCGCAGGCCTAAATATTATCTCCTGGAATATAGCAGGGATAAAATATTCGAAGGAAAAGTTATTGTCCCTTAGCTCCTTAAAACCCAATTTGAGGAGACATGGTTCGATAGAGATCTATTGTGGGATGATTATTATGTTATCGATTGCAAGGCTACCACGTCTAGGAGGGGGCATGCCAAGGGAGGTGTGGCCCGTCTTCTGTCATATCAACTTAAGTGAAATTTAGACTGTTTTAATGACCCCAGTAACCTTTTTATGGCTCTATCTCTTCAGTTGCAAAACAATAAAGGTTTTACCTCTTTGTTATTGATACACGCTTACAACCCGCCTGATTCGCATCACAATGTTTTGATACAAAAAGTCTTTGCCCACATAAAAAATGCATTGGTTAGTGAGTCTCCCCCTTTATAGTTTTGGTAGGTGACCTAAATTGTAAGATATCTAACCATGCCATTTTGCAAGTCCGTGAGGTTGAGAGAGAGACAGCCCTGCGAATTCCAGCTTGCCTCTTCCCTTCCTCGATTAGAACAAATAAAAGAGGGAAACTCTTGCTTAATCTACTTACGGAAAGTGACTGCATTATCACAAATGGCAGATTTCCTTCTGACTCCCCTGGCTCTTATACCCACCTTGCTCCAGGGGGAAAGGCA
Source organism: Pleurodeles waltl (assembly GCF_031143425.1). Lineage (NCBI taxonomy): Eukaryota > Metazoa > Chordata > Amphibia > Caudata > Salamandridae > Pleurodeles > Pleurodeles waltl. The sequence continues at coordinate 772,595,596 of NC_090445.1, read as the reverse complement.
ATCTTAGATTATGTGATATTGTGGTATAGCACTTTCTCCTTGTTAGTTGATTTAAAAGTTATGAACACTTTGGTCAGTAATCATAACCCTATCTCTTTTTCATTAGATTTAAATCTGTTAATGTCCGGAGCTCAGGAGTTGGATGGGGTAATCCCAGTCTTTGATAAAAAGACAGTAAGGACCCAGTGGGATCCTAGAAGATTACTAGGTGTAAGGGAGTCGTTGGATTCTGTGGTTGCAGTCTTGGATACCTGGGAGGGAAATGAACTGAACAGTTTTACAAAATTTAAGTCTCAGTTGCTCATTAACTCTTCCTTGAACATCCCCAAACTTTATATATTGGTCCCTGGAGGAACATCTTATGTGTGTTTTTTTTGTAGGTGCTTTATTTCTCGATGTATCCTCCCTCAGGGACTGGTAGCATTATTATACCTCTATTTAAGAAGGGCGACCACAATTGCCCTGCTAATTATCGGCAACTCGCACTTCTAGATGCAATAGGAAAAATCTTTGCAAAATGTGTGCTTTTGAGACTCACTGATTGGGCAGATGAGGCGCAAGCGGGGTTCGGGTGCAATCATGCCACACAAGACAACATTGCAATGCTACAAATTATCACAGAAAAATATGTGAAATTAAGAGGCAGAGCGATTTGCGCCGCTTTTATCGATTTCTCAGCAGCGTTCGGTAAAGTGGATAGAGCTCTCTTATAGGAAAAACTGCCCACTTTGGGTATTCCTCCCACCCTTCTTGAGCTATTGATTGCTCTCCATTCCTCAGCCTGGTGCAGAATCCTCCTGGGGGCGGATAGAGGCTCATCGCCCGAGATGCCTACTCTGAATGGATTAAAGCAGGGATGCCTTTTGGCTCCCTTGCTCTTTTCTTTATACATCTCGGATTTGCCCTCCCTTCTATCTCAAAGTCAGGGTTTTCCCCCTCAATTAGGCAGACGCCCGGTCTGTTGTTTACTGTATGTGGATGAAATTATTATTTTTAATCTAACTCCCAAAGGCCTACAGAAGCATCTTCAATCTCTGTCACAGTTCTCTGAGTATCACTTTGTAAACATTCATTTTTCAAAGAGCAAGATTTTGCGCTTCCATGGCAACAAGAGAGCAAACTTTTCTAATTTCCATTGGGCACTTGTAACCAAAAACTGGAAATCGTGAATTCCTATACCTTTTTTGAGGGAAAATTGTATGCGGGAATCTTAGTGACTAGCCAACATCCCCTCTAATAAATCTAAATCTGATGCTCAAGCAAGAGGTTTGGGGGTGATATATATATGGCCACAGGAAGAAGACATTTTGCCCATCTCCTAGCAGTTTACCGAGCTAAGATCCCTGCTTCTCTTCTCTATGGTTTGGAATTCATAGATTCCTCCAAATGCAGGTTCTGAATCTTCAGGAGGGAAAGATCCTCAGAAAGCTGTTATCTGTAAATACAGCTGTTTTGGTGGCTGCCCTAAGGTTGGAATTGGGCTTTAGAAGAGTGTTTGCCCAGGGTCTAGCCAGGGTCATCCATTGGGCTGCTTCTCTCATGAAAGCAGAGGATAATACTCTGAGGGCCTTACTGCAAAAATAAATCTTTGCAGAAAATGATTGCTTCAGGTATACCTTTTCCAAGAATCTTAGATACGCCCTAGAAATGCTCGAAGTGATTTAAAGCAGGTCTTGGCTATTCCTTCCTTGCAATTGAAAAGCGGCCTAAAACAGACAACTTGGTCCTTAAGTCATCGATTGCACCTAGAGAGCTGTGCAAAAAGAAGAACATTTTCGATTTTAGCAAAATCCTTAATAGCAATAAAAGCACAACCTTACATAAACTGGAACTTACCGCATGGGTTGAGGCGGTTTTGGTTGCTTCTGCGATTGGTATTGTTACCTTTAAATGTATTTTTGTCCAAATGGTATGGATCAACTAAAGAGTGCAACTTCTGCTCTGACGAAACTCAAGACCTAAATCATGTTCTATTTCTTTGTCCTTCCCTTACCCCGTACCGGTGTAAATGGCTAAGGCCCATCTGTTTTAACTTCTCTCTGATGTTGGCACTGGAGTTTCTCCAAGCCTTGTACTCCCTTCCAAATGAATTGTTTAGTTATAGAGTTTTTATTTTTAAAAAATGTTTTTTACATTTGTTTTAAGATGCAAATGGTTCTTTTCAGTTGGTCGATATAGGAGATATAGGAGAGAGGTGATATGATCAGAGTTTCAGGGAAGCCACAATTGCGTGACATCAATTGATCAAACCGCTCTAATTATTATTATTATTTTATTACATTGTTATTTGTACATTTAGTGCAGTTGTTTAATGATTCATGTATATTTTGATATTTTATGCCTTGTTCATCTTTGTATGTCTTATCTTGTTTTATTATGTGGACCTCGTTTAGAGTTCCAAAACATAAATAAATTGATTGATTGAAATTGAATTGATTGATTGATTGGGCAAGCAGTGGACCTCCCCCATTTCCTGCAAAACCAGATAGCCAGGTACCACTGATCTGATTAAGACAGGGATGGAAAGGGGTGTGTTAAAGGAAACTTAGCCGCACCAGTGGGTGCGCTCAGCCAGACCTAACCTTGGAGATTGAAGTTTTGCCAGCTTGGATTTTTGGAGAAAGTTGCTCCCTGGGATTGATTTTGCCACACTTCCCAGGAAATGGTCACTCAAGAGGGTGGTGGCCTGCACATCATTGGACAGAGGCCCTCCCTGCATTCCACCCCCAGGACCAAGTATTAAACTGGCAGGGCTGTACCCCACCTCAGTACTCTACAAGGAACAAGACAAAGAAGAAGAAAGACTGCCCTGCTGGACCTCTGAACTGCAACAGGACACTGCACTCTGAGGGACTGAACAAACTGCACACTCGGGGTTCTCCACTAGAAGAACTTTGCCTACCTTCAACTGGAGCAAGAAGGGACTACCTGTTTTCTACTGGTAGAAAATAGCTGTCCAGAGGCCCCTGCATCAAGCCCCAAAGAAACTGACCAGCTGACCAGTTGCTCATGGTCATTTTTGGATTTGAACCAGGTGCATTCTGGGAGTTGGAGTCCTAACTCCGAAGGAGCAACTCAGAACTTCTGTAAACTTGGGGTGAGTTGTGGACTCCTAAAGGACCTTCAGAGACCTTCTGGAAAAAGATCCAGAAGCTTGAAGAAATTTTTGAAAAAAGCTCCATAACTGGACCGACCCAACATTGTGAGTCAAGCTGGCGTACTCAAAATTACCTTGTTTTGGAGGGTTGTCCGACATCAGAGTTCCAAAAAAAGTTTCTAAGTCCGAACTTAAAAAGTTGACCAAGGCTTCCCAAGCAGTGTATCTGAAGAGGGCTCCAAGGAGGTCGGCTTCTATTTCAAGTTTGTGCCGGATTAAGATTTCCATCACAAAAAATCATCTAAGTTCGAACATAGAATCCTTCACCGAGGTCTCCTACTATGTGCATCCAAAGAGGGCACCAAGGAGGTCAGATCCGACTTACAACTTCTTCCTGGTGAAGAAAACCTTCAAGAAAAAGACTATGGCCCTCATTACCGCAGCGGACCCGGCGGTAAAGATCATCACATTACAAGTTGTGGGGTTTGGCAGATGCCAAATCTCCACAACGTCTCCTGGCCCACCGGTGCAGTTGCACTTCCCACCCGGATTATGAGGCTGCAGACCGCCAGGCTTTCCGTAGCAGTCACCCCGCCACAAAAACCCATGCAGAAACGCACACAACTACAGGAATCCCCATTCCTGTCACTGGCACATGCCCCCCACATGTCCACACACATGCAGACCACAACCACCCATCCACACATTTCCAAACATCCCCCCTTCATGCACGCATGCATTCACATACACACCCCTTGGCATATGCATACATTCATACAGACAACCCCACGTACTCAGAGACGTGCACACACCCCCATTCACTTGCAGACATGCAGACACACCCCCCCATTCATGCGCACATACACACACACAAATATTTGCATTCAATCAAATACACGCACGCATTCACCACCGCCTCCCCCTGCACCGCATACTCGCACCCGCAAACACCCCCAACCATGCACATCCACTTACAAACCTGCGCTCACACATGTGCACCCCATCCACTTACACACAGACACCCCACTCACTCCATCACAAATACACACTCATACACCCCATTTCGCACACATACACGCACATGTACCCAACACTCCCCACCCCACCCTTTCGAACAATCGATTACCTTCTCCATCCAGAGGCCACCCGGATCATAATACGGCAGGCAGAGTCTTGCTGGCGTGGCGGTGCTGGCGATGCAACCGCTTCTTCGGAATTGGACTTCGGCCCATAAATGAGCGGGATGTCTCCAAAGACTCCTATTATGGCAGTCTGTTGGCTGCAGCGGCTTCAGCAGTCTTTCAAAAAGACCGCCAAAGTCAAAGTGAGGGCCTAAGTCTGAAGGTTAAATTTTGACCGAGGCCTCCCACTCACTGTAGCCGAGCAGGGCTCCATTGCAGTTGGCCTCAAATTTTGACTTTGCCCCCGGTCAAGTGCGGCCCGATGTCCAGATTGGCACTTTTAATTTCTATACGCTAAAAAACATTTAGGGCTCTGACTGCCACAGCTATAATATGACCGCTGTGTCCGTCCTGGTCTGACAGCCGGCATTGCCAAGTTGCTGTCAGCCGACGGCCTGGCAGTGCCGGTGGTCTCAATCTGCCAGGGAAGCGCTGCAAGCAGCGCTGCCCTCCAGATTACGACCCGCGTTTCCACCAGCCTTTGCATGGAGGTCCCACCGCCATGCAAAGGGTGGCAGAAAGGGGGTGCCGGGGACCACATGGGGGCCCCTGCACTGTGCTTGGCATGGGCAGTGCAGGGAGCCCCATGGACAGCCCTATCATACTTTTCACTGCCTGAACTATGGGTGCTGTCACACCCTACGCACTACTACATTACCGTTGGCTCTATTACGATCCGGTGTCAATGTTGTGGTGTGTTTCCCGCTTGGTGGGAACTCTGTTTCCGCCTGCCGGCCCAGCAGGAAACTCAAAATAGATACCAGGAGGGACAGCCGCATATGCGGTCATCCCGACCTGGGACTTTGGCAGACAGCCTCCGCCAACCACCAGAGTCATAATGAGGTCCTTATTCTTTAAAGATTCATATCTCTGGTTCCCTTTATTGGAGTTTTGTCATTTTAGTGTCATTTGTAAGATAAAAATATAATCTATTTTGATAAATTGGTGTTGAATTTTTGTTGTGTTTTGTGTTTTACTTATATACTGTTTTGTGATTTTTAAATGCTTTACACACCTGTCTCCGAAGTTTAGCCTTTTTGCTCACTGCCAAGCTACCAAGGGTTGAGCTGGGATTCATTTATTGAGACCTAACTGGACCTAGTTGGGGTTAGTGGCCTCTTGCTAAGTGTAGGTACTTGGCTGCCATTACTAATAATCCATTTTCCGACAATCTTGAAGAAAAGAAAGGACAGAAATACAATACAGACAGTGCTAAGAAGAGGAAAACTGGGAAATTATGGTGAAATTATAGGTTACCAATTGGAAAACAGTACAGATGTCACTTGTTACACAAATGTTGTTCTCAATGTACTTTTCCATTTACCCAATGTAGTAAACCAAATTGAACAAAAGTCAGATTAGAGAATTTGTTCTATACTTTTTGCTGTAACATTTAATAACTTATAGAAGAGTAGAATATTCAGCTTTAGGAATTCAAAATGTTTTAGATGTAAGGAGTGCTTCAACAATGTTTACTCTAAATACTCAACAAGATGCACAAGAATTCATTATGGTGATGCGTGGAGTTTTAAAAGAAGAACAAACTAATATTGAGAATCTTTTTTGACTCAGTTACAAAGGGACCCATGACTGTGAAGACTGCTCTTTTACATCTAGCACTGAAATCACCTCTGAGTGATTTCTGTACTTAACTTTCCCTGATTGTAAAAGTGTACCTTTTGAGAAACTGTACAGAAATGCTAACCAAAACATGACCTGCCCAAACTGCAGATCTCAACTTCTCTCTACAATATTTCTACAAAAAATAGGAAAGCATATTATAGTAATGCTACAACACCGCAGACCAGATGGTACCAAATTAGAAACTGAAATTATAAACTTTAAAACTGGACAAATAACACTTTCATGAAGAACTTTTACTACTTTTTCTATCACATTTCATGAAAGAGATACTACCACCTCTGGACACTACACTGTATATTTAAAAAGTAAAACTGGATGGAAAGAATGGAACGACATCAACCTGAAGTACAAACAAATATTTACCTTTAAACTACCAAACTCATATCTTCCCTTTTTTCAACCAAAGTTATAAGAACATATTATGGTTAGAAAACTGGTATACTGTGTTTCTTCTACATGGTTCATCTCTTGTTTAGACATTATTCGGCCTCATAAGAGAATTGTCATGGAAACAGTCATGTGTCAAAAGTCCTTTTATCAATCTACAAAGGAGTTAGGGGGTCATTCTAACTCTGGCGGGCGGCGGAGGCCGCCCGCCAGAGTTCCCCCGACAGAACACCGCTCCGCGGTCTGAAGACCGCCGCGGTGATTCTGTGTTTCCCGCTGGGCTGGCGGGCGACCGCCAGGAGGCCGCCCGCCAGCCCAGCGGGAAACCCCTTCCCACGAGGAAGCCGGCTCCGAATGGAGCCGGCGGAGTGGGAAGGTGCGACGGGTGCAGTTGCACCCGTCGCCAATTTCAGTGTCTGCTCAGCAGACACTGAAATTCTTTGTGGGGCCCTCTTACGGGGGCCCCACGACACCCCATACCGCCATCCTGTTCCTGGCGGGCGAACCGCCAGGAACAGGATGGCGGTATGGGATGTCGGAATCCCCAGGGCAGCGCAGCAAGCTGCGCCGCCATGGAGGATTCCAGAAGGCAGCGGAAAACCGGCGGGACACCGCCGGTTTTCCTGTTCTGACCGCGGCCAAACCGCTGCGGTCAGAATGCCCTGCGGGGCACCGCCAGCCTATTGGCGGTGCTCCCGCCGACCCCGGCCGTCAGAATGACCCCCTTAATGTATGAAATCGATGCAATGCTCTCTAAATAAACTGAAAAAATGGAAGAACATACTAAAATTACAGCAGCTCTATGCTGAAACAATAACGTTTCTTCAAAACTTTAAAAAAGTGCCCTTTTGTTTCTCTAACAACACTTCTACATCCTAATTGAGGAGAAAATCTATTGAGTTAAATTTTGTATAAATGGCTTATCAACATCTTACACATCATTTGGCCTACTAAAGATGATGTTATTCAGAAGGACTGCCAAAAATGAATACTACTTTACATTTATTTCTCATATTGTACCAGATATAATTATTCAATAAAAATACAAAAATGTAGTTGTTTAGATTACTGTAGTAACTATAGAGAAAATCACTAATTAAAGATATGAAGTGAGTGTAATGCATACTGTCACTTATTTGTAGTGATCTACTGTTTTGTTTTTTTTACAATCCATTGATTGTTCCCCCCCCCAATGCTCTAAGATAAAGCTTTATACAAATCATCGTTATATGGTGAGGAAGTATAAAACCTGAGAACAGTGAAAAAATAAAAGTGATATTTTAAGTATGTTGTAATAATGCTTAATAGTCATGCAATGGATATTAATATGGTTGTGTAACTGGAGATGGTCTTGTGGAAGAGGTGGAGCCTGTGGACAGTGAGGAAGAGGAGGCACAGGATGAAGATGTGGACAACAGAAGTTTTCTCATTCAGCAGTACTTCCAGTGACACACAGGTAAGACACTGTAACTTCACTTTACATTGCAATTTTGTGTTTGACATTGGATATGGCAGCCTGATATCCCTATGTCTATGGCCACTTACTGTACCCTTTGGGATCTCTATTTTCAGATCTCTGGCTCCTGGTGTGTTTACTGCTGCCCACTACAGGTCATACCAATGTATATATAACTGTACATATGAATTGCAATGTTTATAGCTTGTAGAACTAATACATATTTCAATCAATTGACAGACTCCATACTTGTATTTGTTCCAAGGGTCTTTATTTAAGTGCTAAGAGTTGGAGGGGGATGTGCAATGGGCTGGGGTGATGGTGGAGGATTGTCCAGATGGAGTCCAGTCTCTTTGTATCAAAGGTGCGTTGTCCTAGGGGGCAAAGGAAGTGGAGCAAGGCAGTTCAAGGTGGACAGGGTGACATAGTGGGACACAAGGGTGACATTCAGGAGAGTCCTATTTCCAGGCAGGGGTCTTGGCAATGTTCTCTGGCTTCTGCCTGGATCACAGGGACCATTTGAGGGGTGGTTCTCCTTCTGCAGGGGGCGGGGTGCTGGTGGCCTGTTGTTCCTGTGGTGGGGCCTCCTGTCCACTAGCGCCAGCGGAGGTGGAGGGCTGATTTCCGGTGTGGCTAGTGTCAGTGGCCCGTTGGTGTGCCACTGCCTCCTTCATGGTGTTGGCCATGTCAGCCAGCACCCCTGCAATGGTGACCAGGATGGTGTGGATGTGTTTGAGGTCCTCCCTGATCCCCAGGTACTGTTCCTCCTGCAGCCGCTGGGTCTCCTGCAACTTGGCCAGTATCTGGCCCAAGGTCTCCTGGGAACGGTGGTATGCTCCCAGGATCCCTGCAAGTGCCTCGTGGAAAGTGGATTCCCAAGGTCTGTCCACCCCCTGTCGCACAGCAGTCCTCCCAGCTTACCTGTTGTCCTGTGCCTCTGTCCCCTGGACCGTGTGCCCACTGCCACTGACCCCAGGTCCCTGATTGTCTTGGGTTTGTGGGGTTGCCTGGGGTCCCTGTAGTGGTGGATACACTGCTGATTGACGTGTCCTGAGGACAGAGGTATGGGCCCACTGGGTGGGTACTCTGCTGGTGTTTCGTGAGGGAGGAGGCTCTCTGGTGGTATGGGACTGAGGCAGGGTAACGGACTGTCCAGTGGTCCCTGATAGGCCAGGTTGGTCATCATGATCCAGGCGTGCAGAGCTGCTGTCATCACTGTGGGTCTCTTCTTATGGGGGGGCTGAATGTTGGTGGCACCTCTTCTCCGGTGACGTTGAGGGGAGGGTCATGTGGGGATGTAAATGCAGTGTTATTGTATCTGTGTGTGCCATCTTGTGCATGGGTGTGTTTCCCTGTACGGGTGTGATTGCCCTGTCAGCTTTGCCTTGTGTGAGTGGGGATTTTGTGGGCTAGGTGATTCTCTCTAATGGGCATGCTTTAGTGATGGATGTCCATGCAGGTCTGTGATGGGTGTCCATGCATTGGTGATGCATGCAGGGCTTGGTATTGGGATGGGTGGGTTGTGATAGTGGGGTATATGTGAGGTGGTGGAGTGATGGGGTGAGGGTGGGAGTAGGAGTTTGTGATGGCATGCAGGTAGGGTGAGGGATATAGTAGTAAAGATTTGACTTACCAGAGTCCAGTCCTCCTGCTGCTCCTGCGAGGGCCTCAGGATGCATTATTGCCAAGACTTGCTCCTCCCATGTTGTTAGTTGTGGGGGAGGGGGTGGGGGTCGCACTGCCAGTCCTCTGTACAGTTACCTGGTGTTTTGCAACTCCAGAACGCACCTTCCCCCATAGGTCGTTCCACCTCTTCCTGATGTCATCCCTTGTTCAAGGGTGCTGTCCCACGGCATTGACCCTGTCCACAACTCTCTCCCATAGCTCTATCTTCCTAGCAATGGACGTCTGCTGCACCTGTGATCCGAATAGCTGTGGCTCTACCCAGATGATTTCTTCCACCATGACCCTTATCTCCTCCTCTGAAAACCTGGGGTGTCTTTTGGGTGCCATGTATGTGGTGTGTGTGGTATGTGTGAGGATGTGTGGGGTGATGTGTTGGGGTGTGTGCTGTGAGGTGGGTGGATGGTGTATGGGTTATGGTGTTCTATGGCTCAGACTGAGTGGGTGCTCCTGGCTTGTTTCTCTCTCTGTTAGCAATCTTTTTTTTCATTGAAAGGGTTCTGGGTAATGTGGGTGTGTGTTTTATAGTGGTGTGGGTGTGTGGGTGTGATGTGTGTATAGTTTTGTAAGTGTGTGTGTATTTTGAGCACGGTGGTGTGAACCGCCAATGGTTTACCGTGGTTGAAAGACCGCTGCGATGATTCGTGGGTCCTGATACTCTGGGCGTATTTCTGTTGGCATAACGGTGTGGGTTTTGATACCGCCAGTTCATCACTGACCTTTGGGCTGGCGGACTTTTGTGGGTGTCTGTATAGTGGCAGAATTCTCTGTGTGGTTCATAATACCCGTAGCGGTATACCGCTGCGGGCACGGTATGTTGGCGGCCATCAGAACGGCGGTAGGTGGCATTTACCACCAATGTTGTAATGAGGGCCATACTGTCAAACAGCTGAAGGGGTTCTGCAAGGATATAGAAGTACCTACCCAAAAGGCCTCCAGAAAGGAGGGATTCCAAATGGCACTGAGGGCCTGGGCAGAAGCCCATTCTGATGAGAATGTTGAGGAGGAGGGTCCAGAGGAAGGCCCCTCAGAGGATTTTTTGCCATTAGTGGAGGATGTTACCATGTGATTGTGCCCCCTGCCAAACCAGAGAGCAGTGTCTCTCTGATCAGGGCCTGACCGCAGAGGAAAGGAGAGAGGAGAGAGAATTCCAATTATAAATGGCAAGGTTAAAAATTTAAGCTCAACAGGAGGAGAGGAGGGCAGAGAGAGAAACCAAACAAGCTGAGGCTGCATTGATGGTGGCAGCATACATGCAGAACCTGTTGGAGAGAAAAAGGTTCATATACCCAAAAGGGTGCTGCCAGGTTATGTGGTGGAAGATGACATTGATAAGTGGTTGGCTGCCTATGAAGTTGCACCTTGTGGTTTTATGCACCAGTAGTGGGGAGGGGCACACTTCTTACACTAGATCCACAAGATCAAAATGTATATGCACCCATGAAAGCCGCTTTACTGGCCAAGATGGGGCTGACTCCTGAAAAATACCATCAGAGGTTCAGGGACAGCACCAAACTTTCCACACAGACTTGGGTAGACTGTTTTTATTTCTCCAATAAGGCACTGAATGAATGGGTGCTGGGTAGCAAAGTAAATGATTAGAAAGGATTATATGATTTGATTCTGAGAGAGCATATGCTCAGTATTTGTTTTACAGAGTTGTGCCAGCACTTAGTAGACAGTAAGCTGCCTGATCCCAGGAAGCTTGCTGAGGAGGCGGACCGCTGGGCTAGCACCAGTGTCTAGAAAGGTGCCTGGGGTGACACCCACAAAGGTGGTCAGTTTTCCCAACAGAAGAAAGAGGGGGGAGAAATACTTAAAGGTAAGGAACTCTCAAAAGGCCCCCAAAACAATTCCCAAGGGCAGGTGGTAACCATTCCTCATCTAAATTTGGGAAGAAGCCAGGGTACTTTGATACGAAGTTAGGGAAGTTCATCCCCAAATGCTTGGAGTGCTACCAGTATGGACACTCTATGGCGACTTCCAGTGTCCCAAGAGGGCACAGCCCACCACTGGAGGGCAAACACCTGGGTTGGCTAGTGTAGCGCTCGGGGGGAGACAGTCCCAGTTAGTTTTGGGGAGCGGATAGAGGTGTCCCTAGTTTCCCTGGTAGATAAGGAAATGGTGCCAACAGCCCACATGCCTGGCAATACTTCCAAGTATAGGCAGTGGGTCACTGAGTGGGGGGTCTCTGGTACTCTAAAGGTAGCTATGAGTCCTGACATGCCTGTAGATTGTCTGTGAGGCAATGATCTTGAGCATACTGCCTTGAAAGAGGTAGAGCTCAGATCCCACATGGAGATGTTGAGTTTGCCTGAGTAGGTCTGCATGACCACAAGGTCCATGGCTGCCCAGGAAGGGAGTCAAGGGTATCTGGAGCCTGGAACAATGGCCCAGATGGCTGCACAGAGGAAGGGCAAGAGGTGGGGGAAACCCGCCTCAGATATTCCCAAGGTGGTGGACGGGGTCCCAGAGGAGGAGGCCCCTGAGCCAACTGGAGAGGATATTGCTGACCTGGGTAACCTGCTGGCTGGCAAGTAGAGGGTGGGCCAACCCAAGAGGAGTTCTGAAAAGCAAAGGAGTACCCCACTCTTGAGGGTCTGAGGCAACAGGCCACAGCTCAAGCAGCAGGTGAAGCCTCTGGCGATCACCATATCTACTGGGAGAATGATCTCCTTTACAGTGAGTCTAAGGCTCCGGCCATTGGGGCAGCACGTGTTACTGGGCCTTCCTACTGGGCCAAGCTCACAACATCCCCCTGATAGGACATTTGGGCCAAGACAAGACCTTTGCCAGGCTTGTCACCCACTCCCATTGGCCGAGAATGCGGTTAGCCTCAGATCATTTCTGCCGGGCCTGCCCCCACCTGCCAGGCCAGTGGGAAGACAGGGCAAAGGCTTAAGGCCCCCTTGATCCCATTCCCCGTCGTTGGCACCCCCTTTGAAATGGTGGGCATCAACGTCATTGATCCCTTGGACTCCAAAGCTGCCTTAGGCAGCAGGTTTATCCTGGTTTTGGTGGACCATGCCACCCGCTACCCAGAGGCAATCCCTCTGAGGACAGTGACTGCACCGGTGGTGACCAGAGCCCTGATGGGAATATTTACCCGTGTGGGGTTCCCAAAGGAGGTTGTGTCTGACAGAGGCACAGACTTTATGTCAGCCTACATGAAGTCCATGTGGGATGAGTGTGGGGTAACCTACCAGTTTACCACCCCTACCATCCTCAATCCAATGGGCTTGCTGAAAGATTCAACAAGACCCTAAAAGGCATGATCACTGGCCTACCAGAGGCCATGAGGCGTAAGTGGGACGTCATCTTGCCATGCCTTCTCTTTGCTTATAGGGAGGTCCCCCAGAAAGGGGTGGGGTTCAGCCCCTTTCTAACAGGCACATATGGCAATTTGCATTGGGGCACAGTCCCATACCCAATAAAGGCCATTTTAAAGGTTGAGTCGTCAAGTCACAGTCCAAGTGGCACGTTTCATGCACAAATTGTTGATGACCTGATAGATGATGTGTACACATGTGTTGCAAAGCAGGGTGGTTACAGGTTACTTCTGTGTGATTAACAGTTGTGATGTGTACTGTGCATCATGTTATCAACTTACAACATACCTTGTCACAGTTTGTCATTGACATGCATCATGTATGTTGCAAGGGACGCATGGAATGAGGGCAAAAATGTATTCCTTGTCATTAATAGGTACCCAGGGAGGGGAAGGATCAGACAAGCCCCTGTATATCGTCTACAACCAGACCTTCAGACCATGGAAGAATGCCACTTCATCCAGATCCACTGTCTGAATTGGCAAACAATTGTGGATCTATGTTATCAGTTGGAGCCAGATCTGATGCCTGCCATTCATTATCCAAACAGCATACCACCCATTGCACAAGTTATGTCAGTGTTGCACTTCTTGGCCAATGATACTTCCAAAATACAGTGGCCCTATCTGCTAGGATGTCCCAGCCTATGTTCAGTCTTGTTTTGAAGGATGTACTCTCAGCAATGTTGAAACAGTAAGCAAGTAATATTTATTTGCATGATTAATTAAAATCTTAGCAAAAGAGGGAGGGGAGGAAAGGGGTAGAAACAGAATACATAGTCACCACAGACAACATACTTAAGAACAATCCCTAAATTTCAGCACAAATTCTTGATGCTTTACATAAAATCGTTAAAACTATTATAAACATCAAGTCTCTTTAAAGTGCTGTGAGTGTTTAAATTTGTTCAGATATGAAGCGCAAATAGAGGGGAAGCAAAAATACCTAAGCTCTCTACATAATACTTCACATAAATCCACTAAAGCTATTGCAAGTATTAAATCATTTTAAGCGCTATGAGTTTTAAGTCCATCAAGTATAAAGTGCTAATGAAGGGAGAGCAAAAGTATGTGTACTTTTCAAAATGCATAATTATAGTTGAGGCTTCATGATTACAATACCCATACTTGTTGCTTTACTGACATCAGTTGAAACTATAAAACTATACAACTTAAATTCATTAAGATATACAATTCATGTAACTTTACTAAAACAATAACATTTATGTAAAAGAGGTCATTAAGTCCTCATAATGTACTAAAATTTACTACAAAATTGAATGTTATAAAATTCTTAGAAACACAGTGCTTACTGATTGACTTCAACACACTGTAAAATCAACATCTAGCCAGAGAGAGCTCGTTAGAAGGTCAAAGACTGTGAACCTTAATAGTTGGATTATGCCTACACAGATGTAGCGAGTTTCTATGATAGACCTTATCTTCACTACAAAACCCTAGCGCATCTCAAAGAAGGGTTATGGGATAATCATGTGCAGCCAGTTAAATATTTAGTTTGCAAAGCTAGGATTTTCACCAGTCTGCAATTTATCTGCAGTTTAGATGGGTCAGATGCTTTCATTACTGACGACTGACAGGAGCGGACCCCACCCATAACAAAAGCTGGTTTTAACAGTTGACGACAGGCTTCTCTTAGGGCCGAACAGATACAAATCAGATGGACCATATCCCCTATTCTGGCGTCGCATAGCCTACATAACATCTCAACTCTATTCTTCCATGTTGGTTGATCCGCTAGAGATGGCAAGAACCCTCGTCACATGGCAAGCAGCTGGCGTTTAATGTGCAATGGAAATGTTGAGACTTAATACTGTGCTGGCACTAGACTGCTATAATTGTGCATAGCAATCCAGGCATGCGATTGGCCTGCAAGTTTGTGCTTGTCATCCAGAAATGATTGGAGCTTGACTTCTCTTTTTAGTGCACAGCAGAAAAGGGGGTATGACACATTAGAGTCCCATAAGTGTGTCATTTGAGTCTATTGCAAGGAGCACTACAGATACCCAATATATACTGACTTTGGATCTTTGGCCACAGAATTCCATGAGGCTGCAACTAACGGGCTCATTTTATTTCCCCTGATTTTATACCAGGTCTGAATCGTATAGAATTTCCTGTCTAGCTGCTGCTGTTTGAGACCAAATTCTAGCCTAACTTGTGAAGGAGAAGTGGTATGGGGGAGACAAAAAGCTTGTTTATATATTTGTATTTGTTGATGGTCCAGAATTAAGACGTTTTTCCCATGGAGTGCCGAACTTCGATATATTATGGCTGATAAAGGTTTAGCAGACATGACACACAGTAGGGGTTTGTAAGAACTCCCATTCAACCTTCTGGCCAGGGCACAAATGGCAAATGGCAACACTTTACATTTCTGTGTGATATGTTGTTTTTGCGCTACAAACTTCAGCTTATTATCTATGTTGAGGTCCTGATATTTTTAATGACTCATCTCTTCCAATCCTGTGTTCCTTAACCCCTTCGCTGCCAGACCTTTTCCCCCTCCTGTGCCGAGCCTTTTTTTGGCTATTTGGAGCAGTTCGCGCTTAGGCCCTAATAACTTTTTGTTCACATTAGCTACCCACGCCAAATTTGCGTTCTTTTTTTCCAACATCCTAGGGATTCTAGAGGTACCCAGACTTTGTGGGTTCCCCAGAAGGAGGCCAAGAAATTAGCCAAAATACAGTGAAAATTTCGTTTTTTCAAACAAATGGGAAAAAGGGGCTGTAGAAGAAGGCTTGTGGTTTTTTCCCTGAAAAGGGCATCAACAAAGGGTTTGCAGTTCTAAACTCACCAGATTCCCAGCTTTCAGGAACAGGCAGACTTGAATCAGACAACCCAATTTTTCAACACAATTTTGGCATTTTACTGGGACATACCCCATTTTTACAATTTTTTGTGCTTTCAGCCTCCTTCCAGTCAGTGACAGAAATGGGCATGAAACTAATGCTGGATCCCAGAAACCGCAACATTTCTGAAAAGTAGACAAAATTCTGAATTCAGCAAGGGGTAATTTGTGTAGATCCTACAAGGGTTTCCTTCAGAAAATAACAACTGAAAAAGAAAAATATTGAAATTGAGGTGAAAAAAACATACATTTTTCTCTACATTTTACTCTGTAACTTTTTCCTGCAATGTCAGATTTTCGAAAGCAATATACCGTAACGTCTGCTGGACTCTTCTGGTTGTGGGGATATATAGGGCTTGTAGGTTCATCAAGAACTCTAGGTACCTAGAGCCAATAAATGGCCTGCACCCTGCAGTGGGTTTTCATTCTATGCCGGGTATACAGAAATTCATTTGCTGAAATATAAAGAGTAAAAAATAGCTATCAAGAAAACCTTTGTATTTCCAAAATAGGCTCAAGATAAGGTGTTGAGAAGCAGTGGTTATTTGCACATCTCTGAATTCCGGGGTGCCCATACTAGCATGTGAATTACAGG
This sequence comes from Pleurodeles waltl, assembly GCF_031143425.1. NCBI lineage: Eukaryota > Metazoa > Chordata > Amphibia > Caudata > Salamandridae > Pleurodeles > Pleurodeles waltl. The sequence goes on along the minus strand of NC_090445.1, from coordinate 772,579,356 downwards.
GCATTTCTCAAGTGGACGTCTTTTTTACACACTGTCTTACATTTGGAAGGGAAAAATGTAGAGAAAGACAAGGGCAATAACACTTGTTTTGCTATTCTATGTTCCCCCAAGTCTCCCGATAAAAATTATACCTCACATGTGTGGGTAGGCCTAGCGCTCGCGACAGGATATGCCCCAAAACACAACGTGGACACATCACAGAAAACAGAGATGTTTTTAGCAAAGTGCCTACCTGTAGATTTTGGCCTCTAGCTCAGCCGGCACCTAGGGAAACCTACCAAATCTGTGCATTTATGAAAACTAGAGAGCTAGGGGAATCCAAGATGGGGTGACTTGTGGGGCTCTGACCAGGTTCTGTTACCCAGAATCCTTTGCAAACCTCAAATTTTGGCTAAAAAAACACATTTTCCTCACATTTCGGTCACAGAAAGTTCTGGAATCTGACAGGAGCCACAAATTTCCTTCCACCCAGCGCTCCCCCAAGTCTCCCGATAAAAATGGTACCTCACTTGTGTGGGTAGGCCTAGCGCCTGCAACAGGATATGCCCCAAAACAAAACGTGGACACATCACAGAAAACAGAGCTGTTTTTAGCAAAGTGCCTACCTATAGATTTTGGCCTCTAGCTCAGCCGGCACCTAGGGAAACATACCAAACCTGTGCATTTCTGAAAACTAGAGACCTAGGGGAATCCAAGGTGGGGTGACCTCTGTGGCTCGGACCAGGTTCTGTTACCCAGAATCCTTTGCAAACCTCAGAATTTGGCTAAAAAAACACATGTTCCTCACATTTCTGTGGCAGAAAGTTCTGGAATCTGAAAGGAGCCACAAATTTCCTTCCACCCAGCGTTCCCCCAAGTCTCCCGATAAAAATGATACCTCACTTGTGTGGGTAGGCCTAGCGGCCGCGACAGAGGACACCCCAAACGCAACGTGGACACATCCCATTTTTTGAAAGAAAACAGAGCTGTTTTTTGCAAAGTGCCTACCTGTGGATTTTGGCCTGTAGCTCAGCCGGCACCTAGGGAAACCTACCAAACCTGTGCATTTCTAAAAACTAGTGACCTAGGGGAATCGAAGATGGGGTGACTTGTGTGGCTCGGACCAGGTTCTGTTACCCAGAATCCTTTGCAAACCTTAACATTTGGCTAAAAAAATACATGTTCCTCACATTTCTTTGGCAGAAAGTTCTGGAATCTGAGAGGAGCCACACATTCCCTTCCACCCAGCGCTCCCCCAAGTCTCCTGATAAAAATGGTACCTCACTTGTGTGGGTAGGCCTATCGCCCGTGACAGGATATGCCCCAAAACACAACGTGGACACATCACAGAAAACAGAGCTGTTTTTAGCAAAGTGCCTACCTGTAGATTTTGGCCTCTAGCTCAGCCGGCACCTAGGGAAACCTACCAAACCTGTGCATTTCTGAAAACTAGAGACCTAGGGGAATCCAAGATGGGGTGACTTGTGTGGCTCGGACCAGGTTCTGTTACCCAGAATCCTTTGCAAACCTCAAAATTTGGCTAAAAAACACATGTTCCTCATATTTTTGTGGTAGAAAGTTCTGGAATCTGAGAGGAGCCACAACTTTCCTTCCACCCAGCGTTCCCCCAAGTCTCCCGATAAAAATGATACCTCACTTGTGTGGGTAGACCTAGCGGCCGCGACAGGAGACGCCCCAAAGCGCAACGTGGACACATCCATATTTTTTAAAGAAAACAGAGGTGTTTTTTGCAAAGTGCCTACCTGTAGATTTTGGCCTCTAGCGCAGCCGCCACCTAGGGAACCCTACCAAACCTGTGTATTTCTGAAAACTAGAGACCTAGGGGAATCCAAGATGGGGTGACTTGTGTGGCTCGGACCAGGTTCTTTTACCCAGAATCCTTTGCAAACCTCAAAATTTGGCTAAAAAAACCCATGTTCCTCAGATTTCTGTGGCAGAAAGTTCTGGAATCTGAGAGTAGCCACAAATTTCCTTCCACCCAGCGTTCCCCCAAGTCTCCCGATAAAAATGATGCCTCACTTGTGTGGGTAGGTCTAGCGGCCGCGACAGGAGACACCCCAAAACAGAACGTGGACACATCACATTTTTTCATTGAAAACAGTGCCTACCTGTAGATTTTGGCCTCTAGCTTAGCTGGCACCTATGGAAACCTACCAAACCTGTGCATTTTTGAAAACTAGAGACCTAGGGGAATCCAAGATGGGGTGACTTGCGGGGCTCTTACCAGGTTCTGTTACCCAGAATCCTTTGCAAACCTCAATTTTTGGCAAAAAAAATGCATTTTCCACACATTTCGGTGACAGAAAGTTCTGGAATCTGAGAGGAGCCACACATTTCCTTCCACCCAGCGTTCCCCCAAGTCTCCCGATAAAAATGATACCTCACTTGTGTGGGTGGGCCAGGTACCTGCAATAGAATAAGGCCCAAAACTTGTAGAGATAGAGGGGATAGCACAGCGAGTTTATAAGGACATATTCTTTTATACATCTTTAGACTGACTCTGCTTTGGGTACCCACATAAGTGAGGTGTCATTTCACTTGGGAGACTGAGGGGAACACTGGGGAGTAGGAATTGTGTGCTGGAGTGGTGATCCTACGAAGAAAAGTCCGGAAAATATGCTTTTTTAAGCAAATTTGAGGTTTACAGAGGAGTCTGGGTAAGAAAATGTTGGGGGATCCACGCAAGCCACACCTCCCTGTACTCCTTGGGGTGTCTAGTTTAAAAAAATGTCTGGTTTTGGTAGGTTTCCCTAGATGAAGGCCGCACACAGGACCAAAAACATAGGTGCCCTCTCCCCCCCAAACACAGGTAGTTTTGTAATATATCTTTTTGATGTGTCCACATACGTCAGTGATGTGCCAAACACTAAAATTGTGAAAAGAAATGCACTTAGGTTATGTGAAAAAGACCCCTCACCCACCAACCAAGTTGGTGGCATGCTTCATCATCGGGGTCCCACCTGAGGCACCTAGCGTGTCACAGGTGTGCTGCGACGCCTGATTACAGCGGAGCAGGTTTTGTCATTTTTACCCCACATACTGGTTGGATTTGGCACGAGGGTGAGTGATGGTTCAGTGGATCAAATTTTACTAACAAGAGCTTTCACAAAAATGAAATGCACTGTTAATAACTGAAAGGCAAAAAACTGAACCAATGACTCACAGCTCGTGAGCTGTAAAGCCGCGACAAGGCACCAACCGCTTTACAGTCCATTAACACAACTTTCATACATGACACACACAAGACCATTCACACCGCCAGCCACGGGCCCAGCACATTACAACACTCACATCGACAGACAGCGCCACTCAAGTGCCCATCACTTACATACGCCCACATGCCTGAAACAACAATCAAACCAGCTGATGGGAGTGTGTGGACTGGTGTTTGGCTGGCAGTGTGTTGCAGTAGCCAACAGCAAGTCAATATGTACACTGTCAGCCAAGCCCCACTCCACACACAATGGCATCAGTTTTTTTTTTAAACAGAGGAACCCCTAACTAAGTAGAAAGAATTAAAAAACTACAAACACAAAAGCTCTAACTAAGAACATGACAGAAATACTAACCATAAAACTGAACACATGAAAATACAAAACAGACATGAGTTTACACTCATGGTTGTTCCCAGAAATTCTTCTGGGTGTGGTAATTCTTAAAACAACCACCGACACACAGCCCAGGCTTTGAAGGACAATCTGGGCAGTACATTCGAGTCTCCCTCCGGATACCTCTTCGAAAACACACTCTACATTTCTTAGCTGGAAAGTCTTTTTTGGGTGTGGGAGGAATGTGCTCAGCAAAGTGGCGATCTTTCAATCTAGTCACATCCTCCCCCACTGCTTCGCTAGGAACTCTGGCCTGTTCCACCACAATAAGGCTCTCTATCACTGACTCCTGAAGTTTCACAAATGTCATCTTTGACTCTGGAGACCTATCCCTAAACACAATTAAAGCATTGAAGGTTGCTAAGTGGAAGAGGTGAAGTGCTAACTTCTTATACCAAACGTAAGACTTACGAATAGCAGTATAAGGTTCCAACCTCTGGTCAACTCTATCTACACCTCCCATGTGCTTATTATAATCTAAAATGCACACAGGTTTGCACACTTCAGCAACCTGGCCCCAAACAGTCACAGGGGAAGTACTCTCATCATGGATGGTAGTTAGCATGTAGACATCCCTCTTGTCTGAAAATTTCAAAGCTAGCAGCTCCTCGTTACGCAAGGCACAGCACTGTCCCCTCTCAAGTTTTTTACAGACAAGCTCCCTTGGATAGCCTTTCCGGTTAGAACGGATTGTGCCACAAGCAACTGTGTCCACTCTAAACAATTCCTTGAACAACTGCACACCAGTGTAGAAGTTATCTACATACAAATGGTGACCTTTGTTGAACAGTCGTCTACCAAGATCCCACACAATTTTCTCAGTAACTCCAAAAGTGGGAGGACAACCAGGAGGGTCAATATTGGAATCCCTACCAGTGTACACACGGAAACTATACACATATCCTGTCCTACTTTCAGACAGCATATACAATTTAATTCCATATCGTGCCCTTTTGCTAGGAATGTACTGCCTAAAAACCAAACGACCCTTGAAGAGGACCAAAGACTCGTCCACACTTATCTCTTTGCCTGGAACATAGACCTCCGAAAACCAATCTACAAAATGATCAAGGACAGGCCTAATCTTAAAAAGACGGTCAGAATCTGGGTGATCTCGTGGCAAGGCTAATGCATTGTCAACAAAATGCAGCATCGTAAGAAGAAGCAAATACTGATTACGACTCATGGTCGCAGGAAATATAGCTGTTGCCATCAAGGGACTAGTAGAACAATAAGAAGCCAGTGACGGCTTCCTTATCAACCCCATCAAAAAAGTCAAACCCAAAAACTTTTTTATCTCCTCCAAATTTGTGGGAATCCACTGGGCAGCTCTAGAGTGTGGCCTAAGTCTAGCAGCGTTGTCCCTCAAATGCTGCTCCGCATACAAATTAGTCTTCTCAACAATCTCTTCCAAAAACATATCATCCATGAATAACTCAAAGAAATTGATAGGCAAAAAGTTCTCTGTATTGGCGTTACACCCCGGGAGACCAGTAAAGGCAGGCAACTCTGGCTGCTCCATGTTTGGGGCAACCCAGACATCAGGTCTTTTAACGGGAAACCTTTCAGCCCCAGGTTGCTGCACTATTGGCACATCAATGTCCTCCTCTAAAACAGGCCCTTCATCTGCACTGAGTGTGGCTTCATCATCAGAAGATTCCCCTCCAACAGAAACATCACTGCCAGAATCTCTGACTTCCTCCTCTGCCTCAGATGCAGAGTCCGTCTCATAGTCATGATCAGACTGTGACTCAAAAAGCATACCAACCACCTGCTGAGCGGTCATCCTGCGGCTAGCCATGATCTCTCCTGCTAAAATTAACTGGACAATTTCACCACCAACAACCAGCACTGTGTAAGACAAGTAACAAAGTGTAGCTTTGTTAGTAAGATTTATAAACTCAAAAACTATACCGCTCACTTGCCTGAAAAAGCTTGATTCACCAGCAACTACACAGCAATCACCAATGATATCCCACTAAAAAGAAAGAAAGAAAGGCAAATTAGAAATAAGACAAAACAAATATCATTGTGCACAAACCTAAGGACAATTTCACACACAATCCTGCATTTAGTACACCACCTACAAACATGTCATTCATGCATGGCAACAATACTCCTTTGGAGTAAATTGTTTTTACTTACCTAAAACATGCAACTGTGCAAACTGCAGGTCAACCACCGCCAAAACCGCAAGGAGCCACAGCAAATAAAGCAAAAGCTTTGAACTAGAACAAAAAGGAGGAAAACATTTTTTATCACAAATGCAAAGACTTCATCAGTTGACAAACACCCCACCATCAAACATTTAGAAATTGGTGCCTAAGTGGATTCTGCCATAGGGGCAGATGGGCCTACTAAAAAAATAGGCCTGTCTGCCCCAAGGAAGCCAGAAAATACCTTTAGTAGTGTGTCCCCATGGAGAGCAACCCTTGCCAAAGGGGACAGCCCTCAAACAAAAAAAACAAAAAACACACACAACACTATCCCTGGTGCCTAAGTGGCGTCTGCCCCCCTGGGGCCTCCGCCGCCCGCCAAAGTTAGAATCACCCCCTATATCATCGGCGTGTCAAAGATGGAATATGGGCAGAGTTTCCAACTTCGGGGGATGTGAGTTTGTCGCATCCACCTTTGGGAAAAGGTCAGCCATGAAGAGAATAAATAGGTGTGAGGCCAAAACACATCCTTGTTTCAGACCAATACTTGTTGGACTACCATAGACTACCATAGAAAATGGAAGCTGGTTGAAGGGCAGTCAACAGAGTGAATATGTGGAACACAAAGGAGATCCTTCAGAGGAGGTCACTTGCTGGTAGTGGTTGGTGTCTTGACATCCGCACCTCCTGGATGCTTGGGTAGACATCCCCCCTTGCTACTACTTACTGCTACTACTGAGGCAGGGGTGTCTGAAGTGTGTCCTTCCCCTGACAGGGCCTTCCTTCCAGTGGCTGCCACAGATATTGAAGGAACTGGTATTGCTTGGCCAAAGGAAGGGGTGTGGTGTTGCTCATGGTCCCTGACCACGATCCTGCTTATCACCCTGAACACCCCTGGTAGAGGGGCCAGAATGGTGATGGTGGCCTCCCATGTTTCCAGTGACGCATGATGGAAGACCCTCTGTAGCTTCTTGATCTCCCTGAGTTCCGCATAATGCCTTGCGATTCTTGATAGGCTCCCAAGACTTGGCTGATGGTGTCCTGGCCAGGATTATCCCCAGTAGCCTCATGTGGCTGGCCCACAACATCCCTTTCATGCACCCTCTACCACGTCCCTGTGCCCTTGGCACAGCTTGCCCCCTCACAATGGTTCTAGGACCATCATTGTCAGATATGTGTTACTGTGACTCAGGATCCTGGACTGGGGGAACACAATGGTTGTCACTGCCCTTGGGACACAGGTTGGGGGGCGAGTGGCTGCCTGCGATGTCGATGCAACCGGGCTGGGAGGAGTTGATGTGGTCGTGGTTAGGCTCACTAGTGTTGTCTGACCAGGTTTCCAGAACCGTCCTCAATGTCTTGACGTTCAGGAGTGTTGTCCTCACTGAGGGCTTCATCCATGGGCGTAGTGGAAGTCTCCTGAGTGGGCTTGGTGTTCCCAGTGGTAGTTAGATCTGTTGATGTGAGAGATACAATGTTACAGGTTGTGTACGTACCTCTAGTAGTTTACAGTGACATTTAGCAAATGCCATGTACACATTGAATTTGTAGGTTTTCCTTATGTGACAGGTGCACATGCTATCAATTGTATTGACCTGGCATTTGAGTAACATACCAATTCCATTTCAGTCACCAGTTGCAGAAAGTATGAGTTAATTAGCACTTGGAAGGATTGTCGCAGAGATGCATCTTGCCAGCAATGCAGACAAAACAGTTGCTGGGCAGGATGTGGCTTAGATCATTATAATGCCTATTTGAATATTTTGAAGGCAGGCCCAGAGCGTTGTTGTATATGTGATTGTTGACATCATGTGGTTAGTGCATTGTGATTGTGTCTGCTGCCAATACCATTCAGGTGATGCATCTTGAGGGCTTCGATTTTTTCTTTTTTTTGCACACAGGTTGAGCTGTCCTTCTGTCCACAATAGGTTTATCTTAGCATAGCTGCTCAAGATGGATCTAGGTGGTTAGCTACATCACAGAGTGTTCCATGATCTGTATTTTGGTCCCTCACAGGTGGGTAAACTTCATTTGTGAGTTCACAGAGAGATGCACAATGTCACATGAACACTGGCCTGGTTATTGGAGTAACAGGGACTGGCCCTCATGGGATCTGCAGTCATGTTACTCAAAGAACTACACACAGTATATATAAGTCATCCTCTCATGGGAGTACACTTCCATTGTAAGTTAACGAACAAGGATATTTGGACAGATGCACACTGGGCTTGTGTTTGAATATGGGGAGACAGAGCCTCCTGGCCTTAGCAGTCATGTTACTCCCTGTACTTCACGCACTTGTTATATGTCTTGCCCCCAAATGTGTACACTTAATGTGTGATTTCCCACATAAGGGTACAACTGCAAGTGGTACATGGAGTGACAGTAAGAAGGCCTCCTGTGAGTTGCAGCCATGTGTCGCCCTGTATTACACACACTATACTGATGGTTTCCTCCCAGATGAGTACACTTCAATGATGATTTGGAATGCAGGTGTATTTTGGGGGAGGACAGAGTTTTGGGGTGTATAGTTAGGAGAGCAGTACCTGATGTGAGTTGCAGCCCTGTCACTCTCACTGCTTCATAATACCTGACAGATGCCAGCTCTCCCAGTTATTACACATCATTTGATATTTGGAATACTGTTGTCTTCAGGGAAGGGGACAATGTACTGGTGTTTATAGTGACAGAAGCAGTGCCTCCCGGCCTTAGCAGTCCTGTCAGTGCCTGTACTACATACACATTATAAAGTTCAATGGTGAATTCAGGGACAAGGGTCATTGGAGCAGAGACACTGTGTTGGCTGAGTGAAGTGACAGTAGCAGTGCCTCCTGACCTTAGCAGTCCTGTCAGTGCCTGTACCACACACACACACTATACTGATGTCATCCTCCTGGGTGGGTACACTCCAAAGGAAAGTTGACAAACAAGTTTAATTTGAGGAGGACACACTGTTCTGGTTTTTGTAATTGTAGAACAGTACTTGCTGGGAATTGTAGTGCTGCCAGTCCCTGTACCACACACAATATACGGAGATGTTGCTCCCCCAAGTGAGTCTACTTCACATGTGGGATGCCAGTCAGGAGTCTATGGACAGGTGGACACCGGGATGGTAAGTGGTGTGACGGTGAAGATGGTAAAATGTGAGCATGCATTGCAGTACATCTTGGTGATATGGTTGTGTTGTGACTTACCAGACTCCACTCCCCCAGGTATTCCTGTTAAGCCCTCAGGATGCAGGATGGCCAAGAACTTCTCCTCCCAGGATGTGAGTTGTAAGGGAGGAGGGAGGGACCACCGCCAATCTTCTGGACCTGATGTTGTTCCTTGTGTGTGGGGTGGAGCCTACAGAATTCATTCTGTCGACTATCCTTTATCACATTCTCATTTTTGTGGTGATAGCAGTGTGCTGGACTTGGGCTCCTAATAAATGAGGCTCTACTCTTATGTTTTTGTCCACCATGACTCTTAACTCATGCAGCAGATTGGACTACGGCAACGCACTCTATGCAGGAATCCCAGCAAAATACCTCCAACGACTCCAACGCATCCAAAACACCTCAGCCCGACTCATCACCAACGCACCCCGCCACAGCCACATCACCCCTCACCTCAAAGAGCTCCACTGGCTTCCCGTCGACAAAAGGGTCACCTTCAAGCTCCTCACCCACGCACACAAAGCACTCCACAACGCCGGCCCCACCTACCTCAACGACAGACTCAATTTCTACACACCGACCCGCCAACTGCGATCCGCGAGCCTCGCCCTCGCCACAGTCCCCCGCATCCAACGAACCACCTCCGGCGGCAGATCCTTCTGCTACCTCGCCGCCAAGACCTGGAACGCGCTCCCTACCCACCTCCGACAGACTCAAGACCTACTCGCCTTCAGAAGACTCCTCAAGACCTGGCTCTTCGAGCAGTAGCAGTCTCCCACCCCCCCCCCCTCAGCGCCTTGGAACCCTAACGGGTAAGTAGCGCGCTCTATAAATGTCTGTGATTGATTGATTGATTGATTCAGTGAAACAGGGATTTTTCTGGGGTGACATGGTGGTTATCAAAAAATAAGTAGTGGGAAATGAACAGGTGATGGTGAGTTAATGGGACTGGAAAGTGCAAATGGATGTGATTGGAAATAGAAACTGGACGTCGGACTGCCTATTTCCTGCCCACAATGGTGCTGGCTGTGTAGCTTTTTTGACTGGCTTTTGGTGGTCCTGCCTGTATGACTAGTAATACCATGGTCTGTATTAGTGCCAACATGGACGTCTTTTGGCTTTCGCCACTATGGAGGCTTTACGGTCCTACTCGCCAAACTCGTAATCACGCCGAAACTGTCCGTTCCTTCAGTTCCCTCTGAAAGATAAGAAAAATAGCAAGAGATCCAAAAATTGGCATCCCCTCAGCAATTGTCTTTGTGAACAGCGCAACTGCCTCAGTGGCAGATGTAGTTTCTATAAAGAGATCCCACCTGATTTGAAGTGAAAACCTTCTCTTAACTGATGGTTGCAGTAATTTGTTTTTGCTCTGAGCAGCTTTGCAGTTTGAGTAAATGACAGGAGTAAACTACTTTATGCAGTTCTAGAATGTTTATGTTTAGTACTCTAGCATTGATTTTAAACTAAAATGAAGAAACTTTGACAGCCAGTCAGAATTTCTTTCAAATTATGACTTATACATCCAGAACAAAGCAGTCACTGTAAGTGTGTCTGCTTTGTGTTATTTTTTTTTCAAACTTCATGTTCTTGATTTCCATGCCGTGAAACTGCATCATATAACTGTGTCACAACAGGCAATGTTGTTTTTTAGAATGTACTCCATGCTCCATCAGTTATAAGTCTTTGGAAATAAGTGAGCATGTCTGCTGTGCTGTACATGAACCTTGGATGCCTCTTCATTTAAGTGGACTTGAGTTTCATAAGACAACTTTTACGACAGGCATTCAAACTATTAATTCATAAAAGAAAAAAATCTGTATTCGCTTTCAAAATAAGGGTTTCAATTATGCTTACTTTTAAACATTTTCCAAATGCATGACATTGAAGCTGGGGAGTCTTAAACTCTTAAAAACAGACACTTAAAGTAAGGTTTTCGACATACTAGAAAAACATTAATATAGATACAGTATTAGAGTAGAAAAAGCAAGTGCTAGATGGTCATTTAATAGTGTCAATAGAAAGAGTGGTGCATGGAAGTTCACTCAGAAATTACCAATTATTTCAAGGTTAACAACAACTCAGCATGGTTGGAGAACATGTGGTAAGCCTTTAAAGCTTATATATTATTGGACCTGGTCCTTTTTGCAAGGTCATCCCCAAACTTTTTGCCTCCTTCCTGCTATTTTTCCTGACCTGTTTTTGTTGGCTTTAGAACTCTGAGCACTTTACCACTGCTAACCAGTGCTAAAGTGCATATGCTCTCTGTGCAAATTGTACTGTTAATTGGTTTATCCATGATTGGTGTATTTGATGTACTAGTAAGTCCCTAGTAAAGTGCACTAGAGGTGCCCAGGGCCTAGTAAATCAAACGCTACTAGTGGGCCTGCAGCACTGGTTGTGGCACCCACATGAGTAGCCCTGTAATCATGTCTCAGACCTGCCACTGCAGTGTATGTGTATGCAGTTTTAAACTGTAAATTCGACTTGGCAAGTGTACCCACTTTCCAGGCCTAACCCTTCTCTTTTCCTACATATAAGACACCCCTAAGGTAGCCCTAGGTAGCCCCATGGGCAGGGTGCAGTGTATGGTTAAGGTAGGTCATTTACTAATGTGTTTTATATGTCCTGACAGTGAAATACTGCCAAATTCGTTTTTCACTGTTGCTAGGCCTATCTCTCTCATAGGTTTACCTGATTAAAGCATAGATTCCCTTTGGGAGCAGATAGACATGTGGAGTTTGGGACCTCTGAAATCACAATTTAAAAATACATCTTTTAGTAAAGTTGGTTTTAAGATTGTGTGTTTGAAAATGCCACTTTTAGAAAATGGGCATTTTCTTGCTGTAACCATTCTTGTGACGCTGCCTGTCTGTGGATTCCCTGTCTGGATTAGTTTGACAGTTGGGCTGTTTGTACCTCTCTCCAGACAGTGACACAAAGGGGGCTGGGGTGTAGCCTGCATATTCTGATGAGCCATCTGTGCTAGGAGGGAGGGGAGGAGTGGTCACTTGCACCTGAAAGGGCTGTGCCTGCCCTCACACAATGCAGTCTCCAACCCCAAGGTGTGTGTCTGAGGCCTTGCCTCAGCAAGGCAGAATTTCACAAACAAGTGAGACTTTTCTTTGAAGTAAGCCTACTTCAAAGGTCAAAATGGGTTTAAGAAGAGGACCCAAAACCACAGACTTTAAACACTTCTTGAGGTAGACACTCTACGACTGGACAAGAAACCTGCTGGTGATGAATCTCTGAACCAGACCTGCCAAGAGGAACTGCCTGACTGCCCAAAGGACTCACTGGGACTGCTTTTCTGACAAGTACTGCTGTCTTGCTGTTTCCTTGCTGCCTTGCTGCTCCCTGGTTGTACTGAGAAGTGCTCTCCAGGGGTTGGATAGAGCTTGCCTTCTGTTCCCTTAAGTCTCAGGACCAAAAAGACTTCACTCCTGCAACTGGACTTCTTGTGCAGCGAAAATTCAATGCACAGCCTGCTAAAAACGACGCACACCACAGCCTTCCCCATGGTGAGAAATTCACTGCACGCCGAACCGGAACAACGCTGCCTGACTTCGCGAGGAGAAGATTGACGCAGCACCTGTGTTGCAACCGGAATTTCGACGTTTGGTCCACTGGATCAATGTACAGCAGACCCGGGATGACGCAGCACCTGCTGTGCAGGAGAAATTTTCACGCAACGCTCACTGGATCGACGCAGCCAGAACCTGTAAAGTTCAGAAACACATATCCATCTTTTTAATAAAATGCATCTTGCCTCTTGGGCTCAGTAGGTCATTTCTTTAAACAGCAAAGTCGAGTTAGCAGTCAACCACTCCTCTGCCAGCTAGCAGTGGCGGGCTGGAGGGATCATACTTTGCTTTGTTTCACTTTTGATGGCACAGTAGGTGCTGCAGCACATAAGAGACACTTTGGGGGTCATTACAACCCTGGCGGTCAAAGACCGCCAGGGTTGTTTTGGCGGTTTTCTCCGCCAGCAGGCTGTCGGTGAAATCCCTGGTATTACTGCTGCGGTAGCACCGCCGGGACCAGCGGTTTCCCACCACTTTAGTCCTGGCGGGAGTAATCCTCCAGGGCAGCGCTGCTTGCAGCGCTGCCTAGGGGATTACGAGTCCCCCTCCCGCCAGCCTTTTCATGGCGGAGGCTGGCGGAAAGGGGAGTTGCGGGGCCCCTGGGGACCCCTGCACTGCCCCCTGCCATGGCCCCGTGCAGCTTTTCACTGTCTGCTGTGCAGGCAGTGAAAAGCGCGACGGGTGCAACTGCACCCGTCGCACAACCGCAACACCGCCGGCTCCTGTGTTGCGGCCGAGATCCCCGCTGGCCCGGCGGGCGGAAACCAGGTTTCCGCCCGCCGGCCCAGCAGGGATCTCCCGATGGCCGCGGCAGGAGTGTGGCTGCTTTGGAGGCCGCCCGGCGGTCAGACCTTGGCGTGCAGCTTCAACCGTCCGCCAATGTTGTAATGACCCCCTTTATCTTTTGAGCCCTGTATACCATTGGTACCATAAACTAAGGACTTACAAATAAGTTACTTTATGGCTGAAGGTGGTTGAATGAATCAGACAAACATTTTCAAGGTTAGAGCACTGGTACTGAAGTATGTTTGTCAGGTCTCAGTGCCCCTTTCAGAGCTGAAAAACATCAGTTCAAAATCTGGGGGAGATCATACAAAAAGAGGCATTTCCTTATGTGGATAGTTAGCTAGCCAAATTATAAAAACAGCATTCTTTTAGGTAGCTATGACTATCCTTGCACTGTGAATACCATTAAGTAGCCTTTGACAGTCTTACAATGAAAATAATTAGCTCATCTTTAAAGGTTCTAACATGAATTGCTCAGTTTGAGTTTGGCCTGGGGGAGTCAAATCACATCGTCCCAGTCCCGGAAGCTACTGTACTGGCCACCAATCCAGTATTTAGCTAGTTCTAACCACATTAGTTCTGATTTAGAAGAGGGCAATAACAGACGATTTGCATCAAATAGGTGATACATTGTCCAGGTCCTTAGGAGCAAAACCACAATATTTTGAGTTCCCTTGGTGAGGGATATTCTGCTAGTACAGACTCCCACCATCGCCTCATCCAAGGTGCAGTACCAAGTTCCAATGAAGGTGGTGATTGATTAGACATTTGCCCAAGTGTGACTGGTATGCCACCACATTTGATGGAACTAGCACCTTGAAAGATCAATACGGAAAGGATGACAGGCTCTCATGTAATCCCATCCCAAGCATGCTGTAAAATAGCATCACAAGCATGTTAGGAATGCTTAACATGTGGACACAGACATATTGCCTCCTGTTGGACAGCATTTCTAGTGTGATATTTGATGGTGGAAATTACAGTATTCAAAAACAGGAATTGGAGGAATTCCTCCTAAAAAGTTGTTCAACTGTAGTATTGCAGAAAGCATAGATTCACCATTCAGAAAGCTATCCATGGAGTCTAGCCATGGTACCTATCAAACATATTGGTCCCTACCAATAAACTAGAGGCCAAAGAATAGCTGTCACTAACAAACTCCATTCAATCAGTTGAGATAATACAGGTATCATGCAACAGCATTAACAGTTTGTGTTAAAAACTGCCAGTTGCCCTAAAGATGCCCCTTCTTCTAATCAAAGAACTGTGATGTCTCCTCTTAGTCCAAACCTGCAAGTAGGTTAGGATAAAATGTAATACCTGGTTAGGGTAGGGGAATGTCACAAGTACACATTCCTGTCTGTCACATGTCTGTGCTAGGCTAACAGCAAGCATCAAGTCCAATTATAATGCACAAAACATGAAGGTAAAGTACAATGCTCAAAAGGCTGTTTCTACATCCATCTCTTTAAAATAGGCAAAGGTTTGCTACTTCTGACTGAGTGAAATGGAGATGTTAAATTCATAATAGCCAAATAGGTAAGCAACTGCTTCAACAATAATATTAGGAGATTGATTGAGTCTACAGAAGTTTTAGTTGGATCAGCTAGAACTGTGTGACTATTGTGAGGGTGTTGGATGTCATTTTGGCTTTGTCCAATCTGCCTGTTGTAAGGGACTGAGATATTGTTCCAATTTCATGCAAAATGTTGTCAGTGGGTCAGGAGTATGTGAAACCAGGGAACTATAAAGACTAGAGATCCCTTTATTTTTCAGTTATGCTGTAGTGATCCTTGGCTCAAGGGGTTAAGCTCCACTATGGGGTCTAGTTTGTGCTGACATGCTTCAAGCGTGAGGCATAGCTGTATGTAACAAAGACCTATGACTTTTGAAAGGAGTGTTCTGTTGCTAGCTGCTCAAACGTTTTAATATGATATCGATCCCATACCCCTCCCAGCTAAGAAATGCTGACCATGTCCCAGGATCATTAATTGATGGAGGCATGCACCATGCACGAGGGGGCCTCAGCAGTTACAACACACTCCCATTTGATCCTTCTCCATGACTAGTGCCAGCAAAGTATGGAGAATTTCTGGCTGAGGCCGGCTAGGTTTCCTAATAGGATAGTAGAGGGGGTTCAGCAGACCATATTGATCTAGTGATTGTAGCTCCAGTTTGACACAGGGGTTACTTTGGTCTACAATCATGTAATCAATGATCTGGACTAGCTGTGATGCACAGGAGTATAGTCTAATGTCTGCTAGGCCTTAGTCCCCTTCATACTGGAACAGGAGCATTTTTGTACAGAGCCAGGATGCCGCACCAACCATAGCAAATTAATTATTGAGGACTATTGGACCTGAAGGGAAATTTGGGGTAATTTGGTAGGGGGAGTATTACATTACATGTGAAAGGTGAAAAATAAAATCACCTTAAATAAGTCATCCCAACTGCTACAGATAGTTGCAGTATACCCCAGATTTCTTTATCTTGCCATAGATCAATAGAGGAGTGCTTATTTACGACTACTCTGTTTATCCCCTGCAATGTATGTATCCATGTTCTTAAAATGTATGTAAAATGGTCCAGTTCTCATTTAAGTTTGGAATTAACTGGAGTTGTGTTGTAATGTCCTATAACTGGGGCATATTTAGAATTCCGCTAGCTGACTCCATCCCAAAAGGCTTCTCCATATATTTATAACATTTACATCAATAAGAGCATTGCTTTTTCTGAGTTTCTGGGGTCTTGAAGTACATAAACATCAACCATATAGAAATATTCTATCCTCATAGTCACTTCCAAGCCTTAAATCACTATGCTGTACCTTCAATTTAGGGTGTTTCTAGGAGAGGGGTAACCATGTTGAGTTTTGTGGGTGATGGGAAAAGAGAGAAAATTACCCCGTTTACCCATAATTGTGCCTAAGGTGAAGAGAAGAGTGTTGGTATGCATCTCATAAAGAGGAGGCCAAGGTTTGTGTGGTCAAGAGCCCGGAGGATAAACGTTCAGTTATCCAAATCAAATGCTTTCTCAAAGTTCACAAGGAGTAGAGTACTAAGTTTTCCTTTTTAATCTGCTTGGAGAAATGCTAGATGTAGACAGAGGCAATGAACTACACCCCTTCCGGACATGAAGCCACTTTGATCTTTAAGTAAGAGGGACTGGATCATCCCAACCTGTCTATTAGCTAGCATTTTGGCCAATATATTGGATTTGATGATTATGAGTGAAATCAGCTGATACAAGAAGAAATAACTCAGGAATTTCCCAGTTTCCAAAATCGGTGTAATTAGGGCCCCATGCAGATCATACTTTAAGGAGCCACTTTGGAAGGCCATCTGAAGATGTGTTTATAACAAGGGAGTCACTAAGGAGGAACACTTTTTAAAGAATTCTGGAGGGAATTTGTTTGACCTCAGTCTTTTCCAGCTAACATAGGGGAAATTGCATTCTTCTGTCAATGGGAGGTCCAGGGTATGCCTATACTCAGTTGAAAGACCAGGTATAATTAAGTCTACTATAATAGGGTTTGCTCTTTATGCATTTAGGGGATGTATATCCCTTATGTCATATTACATCTTGTAGAAGAGGCTGAGTGAATTGTAAGAGATTTGTTATTGAATGCACACAATGGTCATAGAGAGGGTGTCATTCATAATTCTATATCTGTTCTCTAACCAACATAATGATTCCCCTGAATGACCATTTATTTATTAGAGTCTGCTTTAAGATACCAGCAAAATCAAAATGTCTGCCAAAGGGACTGCCTGGGTGTTTCCAGCTGTCTGAGAATGCCTTCATTAAATGCCTTGGCTAGATTATTTGCTGGTGTCTGAATTTTGGTTTCATGTGCTACAGTCCTTTTTCTGTTTTTCTTTTTCCTTGAAAAAGTAGGACATAGCCTGCCTGCACACTACTGTCTTTTAGCCACCCAGTCTATAATTGCAGACAGCACAAAAAAACAGTCCTTTCAAAGATAAGTTGAGGCATCTTGGAGAAACACTGTGGAGCCCCAAAAGGCATACATACGCCATAGAACCCATGAACCAGCTTGGGATGTCCAAAGCTAATCCTTACAGGTGATTGATCCAACAGACAGCGAGGCAATGTGCAGATTTCTATCACTTAAGGCAATTAAGCAGCAGGAAATAAAAACATAAATAAATGAGCCAAAAGAGCAGTTATGGGATGCTGAATGATTCCCCATCTCCTGGCAACTATCACCTAGTATTACTAAAACCGTTTGCAGGAAAAGTGATGGAAAAAAAAATAAACAGGCATGCTATTTATATTGAGCCAGATTCACAAAGATAAACTTAGACCAAAATATAAGTTTAAACCAAAAGTCTCAGTTTAGACCTAAAGTCTAACTTTAAGTTTGGTCTAAGTTTAAACTTTTGGTCTAACTTTACCTTCGGGAATCGGACCCTTTATCTTCAATCAAAATTTCTACTTGGCAAATTGCAATTATGTTTTTGTGCCAACTACAGGACCAAAACTGCCATAGAAGTCTCCACTGACTGTATAAGGAAGATTATGGATCAGAGTGACTCAGCAGCTCTGTTCCTGTTTGATCTATAAGTGGCTTTCCACACGGTTATGCACCCTATCCAACTTGAAAGACTTTTAAAGTTGTTATCAGGTCTTAAACATTAAAATGGTTTGGCTCATTCTTAATAGGAAGATTTTAAACTGCCTAGACCACTTTCTTTCAAACCTCTGTGGGTGCCTTCAACCAGGGAGTTCCTCAGGGTTTACCCCTGAGCCTAACACTTGTTAACAACTAAATGGTTTCCTTGACAAAAAACGTGTGATCTTTCATCTTCTTTGCACGTCTGTTATCCTGCGGCTGTTCCAGAAATGTTTAAATTGAACTGGTATGCATACATACAGGAATCCTCTGCTTGGATGCATTCCAGTTGCCTGAAGCATAATTCTAAAAAGATTGCGGCTCTGTTACTCGCAATTCCGGCTACTCATGGTTAGAACCTGGAGGCCTATCATACTTGGCGCAACCCCCAGCCCAGTCACCCATTTAAGAAATTTGGGTAACATTGTTGAAAAGACCTTCAATGTCATTTCAGGCGAATACCATCATATCCTCCTGCTTTTATATCCTGGAAATGCTCTGAAATGTTTTCAAATTTCTCCCAAAGGAAAGTATTCCGAATAATCATGCAAGCGCTAAATGCATCTAATCTTGAATATGGTGATGTCTTATATTTAGACCTGTCTTCCAAGCTAAGCTCCAAACTGCAGAAACCTCGAAACTTGGTAGCCGAATTGATTTGTAAAATTCCCCCCACCTCCAGTCAAGTCCACACTTCTGCTGTTTATGCGCTCCACTGGCTTCCCATCAAAAGGAAAGCCATTGTCAAATCTCTCTGCTTAGCCCATTAGCCCATAAAAAGCTCCATGACTGGGACTCAAAAACCTTCACAGCTCTAATCATCTGTATCCACAGGATGTATTCGTACAGCAACCACTAGTCTTTCAACAGTACTTCTGAACCGCACAATCTCAAAGTGGAGGCTGAGCCTTTTACTTCCTTGTACCTACACGCTTCAATGAGACCCTATCTCTTCTGAGGCTGGAAAATAACTTCCATTTCTTTCAAACAAATATAAAACTTGTTTTTTCACTGCTGCAGACTGATTGCCTCCCCATTTCTTCTATTCTTCTTTTGGATGTTAGTGCTAGGACATCGGTGTCTGGGTAACAAAACAAGGTACCCTATAAGTAACCAGAGCATAACAGAACAATATGTGTAAGCATGATTCCCGGGAAGCTGGATTCTCCAGACAAAGCTAAGGCCCAAGACACGCATCAATTTGGGAAGGATGAGTCACCTACCTGACTTATGCTTCTGGTGCCTAAAGTAGGGTCCATGAAAGCACTGAAATCACCTCCAAACACAGTCATGCCAGGAAGTAAAAGGAGCATTAGATGAATGATCTTTTTTAAGGATATCATTAGCAAGACTCAGTGGGGCATGTAGAGCAACTATTGTCCATTCGTCCATTAACCCTGTGATGACCACACATCTCACCAGTTTGCCGTGTGTAAATTGCTAACTCTCAAAGTAAAGGATCTCAAGGGAAGGGAGTTATGGAGGGGAAATTGTGATATCACAGGAGTCTATGATGAATCATGAACGGTATATTCATGAGTACCACAGCCAGTCAATAATAGTACAATTCTTGCCCAAAAGCTGTGATTCATGCACTAACAGAGGCTTTGGGCAATGTCCAGTGGCAGACTGTCCATAGGGGGCATCAGAGCACCCTCCCATTGTCTCGCTCTGCAACTAATTGAGTGACATTACAGCTTTTACATAAAAACAAATGATCTCATAAATGTTTGCATATAAAAAATACCATGTCACGTTGGAACCAGCAGAGGACTACACCAGATGTATTGCACGTGTCAGGTGGGGGTTGTAACAGTCCTGCCTCTCACAGTCGCAATACATATCTGACAAGCTGTGCTACTTTCTGGCAATGTAGCATGCGATGTAATGGAGCTTCAGGGCTTGTCAATCATGCACCCTTGTGCCCTATCAGAAATCAGAATAGAGGAAAAGGCCTACTTCGGTACCTTCAACTCTATTCCGGATTCTGATTGGGATGAAGCTCGTGGACCTGTCTCTGGTGTGGTGCCTGCTAAAGATGGGGCTCAATGATAGTGAAGACTACAGAAGGCCATGTTGAACAGGGCAGCCTCATGTATGCTTTGTTTTCAGCAGCCTTTGCAATTTGGTATACGTGTGTGTTTGAGCAGTTGGGATTGTGTATCTGTGTGTGTTGATACGCATGCATGGGACCTGCAAGTGTACCGCAATGTGCGTGTTTGTGGTATTTTCTGCCAGAATTTTAGCATTCCCACACAGACAGGAGGTAAGGTAGGGTGAGGGATAGAGACGGATTTTACTTATGGAATACATTACATACAACGTAAACTGAAAGATACCACCACACAACCCTTACAGCAGTTCCGGGAGAAACAATACGTGACTGATCGAACTATTGCTATAGCAGTTTTACCAAGACAGATTATTTTCAAAAGTTGCATGCACATTTCTACTTGAGGGAGACATGAACCAAAAAAGTGATTCAAATGCTTTGCATATGATAGGCTTCACATTGTCGTTTACTTTACTATGGTTTGTTTATTCATGCACATCCCATTGCTAAGCATGCACATGTGCTATAACGAGTTTTACAAAATGTACATTATTCATGTGCCTGCTTCATCGGGGATGCACGCTTAAAACTACCACTATACTGTACACAGTGCTTACATTATACATGGCTAGGAATTGAAAATATTTCTATTCTGTTTTTATTCTGTTCTGTCTCTTTTACCATATTGTAAATATGCGTGTTTAAGTGTATCTGTTTTATTCTTTTTTAGTTAAGGCAAGAGAGTTCTATTATAAATGGAAGAGTTTTGGAAATCGTTAATGTTTCAGCCAATTAGGTTTTGGGGAGGAAAAGGGGTTTGGCCAATAAAAATCTGAGATGTATGTTGGTGCTGTCTCTTGAACCAAGAAGCCACATTACGTAAATAGTTGTGAAAGTCGGAGCAGGGATGCAGATGTCAAGCCACTTCCCTCCCAACACCAATGTAAATTTAAACATACTATGATGAATGGCAATACGATACTCCAAATGTTCCATTATCGTGCAGTTTTTCATCTATGAGTACTACCCTGTGGGTGATACAGGAAACAACCAATGCATGTTTTGTACCCTCGTGGTGCTTTATCAGTACAGAATCATAAGTAAGTCATAAATTAGCTCTGATCCATTGTCCTAAGGCATAGTGTTATGCTCCACTTATTGGATGACAGTTGTGATGAGCTATGTGTCTGAGTGCACAATAAATGTTTGTGTGGGTTATTCTGGATTCGGCTAGATTATCTACGAAGGCACCTTTCCATTGTGGGATGTACTTGCAGCTTCGGGAGAAGTCATTCATGTGGCAAGTTAGTTAGGGCAACCACAATATAGTTCATTGAATAGTAAAGTCATTTTAGAACAATGAGCTGGATGTGGGATTTACTCGAAGATATGTAATGGATGCTTGTCTTAAACTGTGGATGTGAAATGATTCTGCAGCATCAGTCACCATACATAGAGCAGGTTTTTATTACAAATCCATGCTGCCATTCAGTTACTACTCCAATACATATAAACAATCTTTTTACCACTGTAAGGAGAGTGTCATGTGGCCTAGTGACAGCTGCTGTTGACACCCCTTGATTCTTGGCAAAATAATCTCCCACCTCTAACACCCTTGAACCAAGTTTGTGCTATAAAAAACTGCAACAAAAAAACCTGTAGGCCAGTCAATAGGACACTCAGAAAAACCTGCATTAAACATTTCCATTGCTATTCCTTTCTCTCAAATTGATACGAGTGGCACTCCAAAGTAGGATTCCGTGTATATATTTGGCACACAGAATGTGGAAGATCTAATTCAGTGACATATGAGAACTACTAGGATGATGTAATTTGTACATGTTTATGTGTCATAAAATACCCCATTTTATGGTCATGTGAATGTTGCTAGGGATTAACCCCTTCGCTGTGAGGCTATTTGGAGGAATTCTCTCTTAGGCCTCCATTACTTTTAGTCCAGATAAGCTATCCATGCAAAATCTTTTGTACTTTTTTCCCAATATCCTGGGGATTCTAAAAGTAAAAATGGTAGAAAAGTGCTTCAGAAGAAAATGTCTGTTTTGTTTCTTGCAACTCGCATCAACAAAAGGTTTGCAGAGCTAAAATCACCATCCTCCCTGTTTTCAGTAACAGGCAGACGATTCAGAAAACCGTTTTTTTCCCACAATTTCGGCATTTTACTAGGGAGATAGTACATTTTTCCAGTGTTTTGTGCTTTCAACCTCCTTCGTGTTTGTGGTGGAAGCGGGTGTGAAACCCATGTTGGATCCTAGAAGGCTATACATTTCTAAAAAAACAAAGCAGAATTCTGCAATGGGTCATTTTTGTAGATCCTTTAAGATTTTCCTAAAGAAACCAAGCATTGAATTAAAAAACAAAAAAAGCAATTAGGGAAAAAAGGGCATTTGTGACAATGTTTTTATTCGTAAATTATCATCATGATAGACAAAAACCTAAATACCATTTGCATCTGCTAGACCCTTCTGGTTGTGGGGATATATAAGGTTTGTGGATATTCCAAGAACTTAAGGTACTCAGAGCCTGTAATAAAGCTGCACCTCACAATGGTTTTTCATTGTGTACCAGGTAAAGAGCAATTTATATGATAAAATACAAATAGTGAAAAATAGGTATGAATGAAACATGTATTTACAAAATGGGAACAACATATGGAGTTGAGAAGCAGGAGTTATTTGCACATCTCTGAATTTGTGGCTACCCATACTAGCATGTGAATTAGAGGGTATTTCTCAAAATGACTTCTTTCTTACACATTGTATTACATTTGGAAAGTGCAAATGCAGAGAAATACAATTGGTAATAACATTTGTTCCAATATTCTGTGTTCCCCAAGTCTCCCGATTCAAAGGGTACCTCACTTGTGTGGGTAGGCCTAGTGCCCATGACAGGAATGGCCCACAATGCAACATGGACACCACATTTTCCCACGCAAAACTGACCTTTTTCAGTGGGTAACTGTGATTTTTGGGCCCCACCTAAGCCGGCACCTAGGGAAACCTTGCTAACCTGTATATTTTTGGAAACTGGACACCTAGAGGAATTCAGAATGAGGTGACTTGCACATGGCTCCCACCAGGTTATGTTAATCAGAACCCCTTTGCAAGTCTCAAACTTTGACTAAAAAAACACATTTTCCTCACATGTCTGTGATGGAAAGTTCTGGAGTCTGTGGAGAGCCACAAACTTCCTTTCACCCAGCATTCCCCAAAGTCTTATGATAAAAATGGTACCTCACTTGTGTGGATAGGCCTAGTGGCCGTGACAGGGAATAGGACAAAACACAACATGGATGCATCAAAGTTTTCTACGCTAAACTGACCCTTTTTTTTGCAAAGTGGATAGCTGTGGTTGTTGGGCCGTGGCTCAGCTGGCACCTTGGGGAAAACCTAGTGCACCTGTGCATTTCTGAAAGCTAGACACCTAGAGGATTCCATGATGAAGCAACTTGCATGGCTCTCACCAGGTTGTGTTACCTAGAATCCCTTGCAAACCTCAAACTTTAACTAAAACATGTTCCTCATATATCTGTGATGGAAAGTTGTGAAGTTTGTGCGGAGCCCCAAACTTCCTTCCAGCCAACATTTCCCTAAGTCTTTTGATAAAAATCATGCCTCACTTCTGTGGTTATGCCTAATGGTTGTGACAAGAAATAGCCCAAAACGCAGCATGGGTACACCAAATTCTTCTTGTCAAAACTGACCCATTTTTTGCAAAGTTGATAGCTGTGGTTTTTAGGCCCTAGCTCTGTCAGGACCTAGCAAAACCTAGCAAACCGATGCATTTTTAAAGCATACACACCTAGGGGAATTCAGGATGGGGTGACTTGCTTGGCTCTCACCAGATTATGTTACCCAGAAACCCTTTAAAACCTCAAACTTTCACTAAAAAAACACATTTTCCTCACATTTCTGTGATGGAATGTTCTGGAATCTACAGGGAGCCACAGACTTCCTTCCACCCAGCATTCTCCTAAGTCTTCTGATAAAAGTGGTACCTCATCCCCAAGCAAGGATCCACTAGGGAAAGGTTCTATTTCACAGGGGTTTCAAAGTAGCGGAATTTGCTTCAATGAGTGACTCAATTTGTCAGGGTACAAAAGCAAATAAGTAAGATGCGTTGCTTTTCATTGTTACTTACCTACAGCAAATGATTTTTATTTCTGATTAACTAATGTTAAATAACCTGGAATGATCATTACCTTCGATGATTCAATTCGAAGGTTGGGCTTGGAACATTCAATGTGTAGCGTAGCGTCCTTATCAAAATAGTTCAGTGTGCAAGCAATCATGGGCCATGGAGATGCACCAGGTGGTGGTTTGGGGAGAAGGGTCTGGTGTGCTCTCTTAATTATAAAGTAGGATGATCAACTATTGGATGCCATTCAGGACTTTATCAAATCAGGCAGGAATTGCACAATCCCTCTGCCCCCGCAGCACTACCGGTGAGCCAGAGATTGTTCTTTCCTGACTGACCCTCTGCATCATCTGCCGGTTCTTCCTGTTGGAGCTCATATCTTGCAGGCATGTCACCTCCAATTGTGATGTGTACAGCTGGTTCTTTGCGAGTGAGATTCTGCCATCAGCCTCTCGGAATCACTCCTTAACCTTCAAATCATGACATGGGAAGATGACCCCTAGCCCACCCTCGCAATTCTATTCTCAAGGGCTGCACATGTGTCACAAATGGCTTGAAAGGTCTTTTCCAGAGTCCAGGCAATCTCAGGCTCTGCCGTCATGTTGCTACCTCATTGGTTGAAGCCATCCGCCACCCTACGATTATGCAGGTTTATGTATATTAGACACCATCGCTTAGCTATGCATCATGTCAGTGGAGCTGTTACCTTGATATTACTGACACTCAATGCTGAACCAAACCATCAGACCACGGTTGAGTGGGGATGGGTCCAAAGTTATGTGGGGCAGTAACCAGTCAGCGTACTCCCTAGTTTACTCAGGAGAACCAAGTCTTTATCCGCTCTCACACCTGTTCAAGGGTGAGAACAGGAGGAGAATAGGGAGGATTGGCAGTGCTTACACTCTTTTCTTCTGATACAGTAGTGATGACTTTAACAATGGTCCACTTATAAAGAGAAGATGTCCACTCCCTCTCTGCAGCTCCATACCATGAATCACCACAGTCTGCCAATCCTCTGGTGTATGAGGACAGCCTGCTTCACAACGCTGGTGGGCACTTGCCAGATGGAAAAGGAAATAGTTGGGACCCTCCCTCAGAGTTCCCAAGCAGTAATATCTGTGCTTTTGTGGCTACAATCTAGTCATCACTTGGTGGAGCCCACATGTTAGGTCATCAGGGTTTCATCCACCCCACTCTCCAAGTGTCAGCTCATCAAGAATATGGTAGCAAGGGTCCTGTAGTTCATGCATACTCTGGGAGCCAATCAGCAAAGTGGGGTGCTAGGTCTACTCACCCAGGATTTAGGATTATGGCCTTTGTGTTTTGGGGCTGTCCTCAGCCTGTCAAGCAGCACTCTGGCAGACTCTGTGATGGGATTCCCCCCTCCCCCAATGCCACCTTTTCCCCTTACTGGCACCTTTGGTCAGATCAGCTGAGATGACATGCGCTGGAGTGGCATTTCACATTAGAGAATCACTGGTGGCTCAGGACCTCTCCACACTCAATTCACCAGGCCCCTGGTCTGCAGAAGTGAAAAAACAAAGTTCAGGGCACAGTCAAGTCAGTCAGATATGCTAGTGCTTATTAGAGGCTGTCTGCACCAGGGAGAAAGAGGAATGCAGTTGAAAAGGACTCAGATATTGGGGCCTCATGCCATTATGACCCTGATGACAGTTCTGTAGTTTCTTTAGACCTTCTGTTAGATTTAAATCCATTCAGAAAGGGTGACATGGGCAAGGGTGTCTTGCTTTGATGGTGGACTGACCATGTAGTTTCAGGATGCAGCAAGCAAAACAGACCTACTAGGATTGCACCCTTTCTTACACGGCCAGACCACCTCCAAACTGATAATCTTGAACGTCATAGTAGAAGCATCAACCAAATTACATTTAATTGTTTGTCAGGTTCATCTAAAGCTTCTGCATTTCGCATACCATATTGCTCACAACAACCATGGTCATGATTTCATTACCTAAGAAGAAAGTTATTGTGCTATCAGCAGTTTACTGTCCTGGTGACAATATTAAACTTAATGATCAATGATCACACTTTTTGCAACATTTGTAGTTTTAGAAGGAGGCTGTAGAAGGAGAGCCCCAATACAATGCTAATCTATTACACTAACTAAATGGCCACAGCCTTGTTGCATCTAAACACACTAAAAAATCCATAATTGAAAAAGTCAAAGAAATTACCTATATTCTACTTATCAGAATCACCAGAAACAGAACTATTGGCAACCTCACATAGTTGGTTGCTATTAACTAATGCCTTTTTTGGTGGCAAAATGCTGATTTGGTCTTTTATAATCAGAAAGATAATTGATGTACCTTATCAATCTTAAATCCTATAAATCCTATAATACTAGTGGCTTATAGATGGATAGCTGAAAATTCAATACAAGGCAACCAAAGCTCACATCAAGAAGCCCCATTTATAATAAGCAAATTCCAATTATTCTGTTGAAAATGGCAAGTATTATTGACTACACTGTGTAAAAATCATACTTATTTCATACCTATTTCATGAAACAGCATTGTACTGAAATATTCAGTACATCTATCCAGGTTTATAACCTGCATTTACACACGCCTATAAAAAACAATCTTTTCTGGATCACTATCAGCTGTTATTGCTGAGAAATATTCTGTCCTTCTAATCATTTGTTTCTCTTGATTTCACCTATACTCTGCTCTTTAACCACGTTTTGCCTGTGAAGAATAGTGGCAATAAAAGTCCAGATAGTATCTTAATACTAGCACATTGCAGATTACTTTGTTTGTTAAGAACCTGTTAACGTACAACTTAAAACATGTTATGACTGCAGGAGTGACCTGTAATAATTGTTGCAGGCCAATTGCCCCTAGCCTTCAAATAGTTTGCTTGGATTGTCACAACCCTCACAACAATAGAGGGATTCAGGTTTCACCCGAGAAGCATTCTAGTAAAAGAGTGTTTAAGAGAATTTCTAATGTATTTTAAGGCATAGAATACTGCCTGACTGAAAGGATCAAGTAGGACTGTGTATTTGGTAAACATAAACATCAGTGTATAGGCAGTCAGTCCGCCTATAACATCAGGAAATGTTGACCTGGTTCCTCGCTAGGTCAGAGTGCCACACCTAGACCCCTAAACATACCAGGGTAACAGATGATATCTGTAATCTCGAACATGACTACTTAGATTCCCAAGGAAATCATGGAAACAGATCTACCCTTTCATTGTCACACTACATAACCAAGACAAGACACAAGAAAGATGCAAAAATGTTTTTTGAACCTTTATTGCAACAATTGTATTCTTACATAAAAAACAAGACAAAGCATGGTAACCAGCATTACTAAAGTGGTAAAAAAGATAAACAGTTCAGCCATGATAACATTATTGTGTAGGTACACTCTTATCTGTTACTACTTACACTATCAATAGCATAGTGGGAGTACCCTCTCCCAAATCAACTGGGATGGCTTAACCTCCCATACCTGGATAAGATGTAGCAGGAATTCAGGGAGCCCTTCTGGTATAGTGCAGGCTCTTGTCCTTTGCCGTGTAGAGGCCATAGTCAGCAGGGCTGCATCCCTGCCACAGTGCACAGCGTTCGAGCACAATCCTAGAAGAAGTGCTTCTCTTCTGAATGTAGGCAGAGGTGGTTTCTATAATACAAGCACCTTTTGTGTTGCAATGTGTCAGAAGTGCAGAGCTGATGTGATGATATGTCTGCAAATGAGGACCTGTCTCCATGGACAATCACAATGTTAGGGCTTTGCATTATGTGTGTCTCGCCTTGGGTGGAGTGTACAGTCTGGACGGCAGCAATGTTTACAAGAAACAAGCTGCATGTTCAGTGAATTCTTAGTACATTATCACATTAGTGAAATTCTATATAAAAATGTTATCATTAGAAAGAAATTCTAATTTAAAATGTGCATTCTAAAATGAAGCACTAAACAGGCCCTATCGTACTTTACCAAAATCCCTTCTTGGTTGTGGGAGACTACGCTCAAACTAAAAATATGAAAGCTAGCCTAAAATTTAAACATTAGACGAATATATGTGTAAAACATGAAATGTGCTTTAATAATAAAAGCAAACAGAAGCCTTGTTAAAATATGCCAATTAAAAAGCCAATAAAATGAATAAAAACTAATTTCTTAAAAAATGAAAAGAATCAAAACTCCAGGAGGTTTGAGACATAATTCCATGTCTAAAGTCAATGGGATCCAGGAAGAAACCTGCAATTACAGGCAACTGATCCATCGTGGCCTAAGAAGCTAGTATCAAAGTACAATCATAGTCAAATCTAGCCATCTCAGCAAACGCTGAAGGCGAAACTGCCAATGGTGTAACCGCAATGTTAGAGCTAAATACCAGGAATCCGGAAGCTGAGACATCCATATCGACTGGAAGACATGACTCAAAATAGGTATCTAGCAGCAATGGCCACCTCATAGGACAGCAATGAAGGTGGATTCTCATCAAACTCACATACAAATTCATACCCAGAGATTGAACAAATTACGTAGCCAGACACAAGTCCAGTGACACTCCAAAGGGCACAGCAGACAGCGGAACACAGGCTGTACACATTGTAACAAGACAGTTCTAAAGGATAGAGGGGCTGAGTACAAGTTCGGTGGTCCGAGGACCGCCATGTTGGGGGTGGCAGTTCGACCGTCAATGGGCTGGCAGAGCGGACCACATTTTATGAGTCGAGAAAATAGAAGACCACCAGCGATCCTCTGCCATTGCCAGGCAGCACAGACCACCACAGTCTCCTGGAAGCTCAAACAGGCCGACGGAGACCATGTTTCCACCGGACCTATTAGTAGGTTGCACACCACCAATGTGACTGCAGCGGTCCAACCACCACGTATTAGGAGGTGGAAAAAGACAGCATAAAGAGAGACCTGCAGACAGCCATGCATGTCTGGAGCCACCATGGAGCCATTCCTAAACATCTTCCCGCTGCTCCTACTTGCTGAAAGTCAATTAAATCAATGCTGTCGTGGACGACAGCAACTGTCAGTACACAAACCTACCTGTATTATTGATATTACAAAAAAAACATATCATGGGGAGGATGCTAGAGGCAGCAGCTAAACATAACATCTGACATAAACACACTCATACTGCAACACGGAAAACCACACATTGACAATATGTACACTCCAGCCGGCACACACACACACATACTGCATGGCAATGCTGCTTATTTACACACGGCTACACAGCACAGACTCAGGGACACAGAAGGCCTCACAACATTCACGCACAGAAACAACAACACAACAACTTCACATATGCAAATACATTCCATACACTCACACCCAACACTGTCCAGGGACTGGCCACATATACAGTACACATATACATCCATGTGCCATGGCACTCACACACACACACACACACACACACACAAACTACCAACAAACAACCCTGCAATCAACACACATCACATACACATCTAGCACAATGGAAGCACAATGCCATGCACAACGACCAATAGATAAAAGACTTAATGCACACCACAACAACAATACTGGCACAGCTGGGATGGAAGCATTAGGACCAAAAATGGAAGGATGCTGCCTGGGACACATATCACGTTGAACAGGGCCACAAACAACATGCACACAGGAATTTGCCCCAATTGGATCTCAGGAACAAGCAATTGTCATGTACAGTCACACAATGGGGAAGGGCAAGTTTACAACCCACACACAACTCACACTCCCTGGGACCAGCAGAGAGGGACACACGTAAATGGACACATCCACACTCAAGTGCAAAGCAAACAAGCACAACTCAGCACACTCCATGTCTGCACTGACAAAACTCAAGAACACACACCACATGTAGACAATAGCCATATCAGGAGGACAAGTCCTACACCATACATGCCCACATTGCACAACACAAAAAGAAACACATAGCACAACAAACACAATAAAATGCCATGACCCCAAGATTCAATCTACATACACATACCCATCACACACCCTTCCTTTTGGGGACAACAGAACTGACCACAAACGTGCATACTGCAAAAACACCACATGGAGCAGTAAGCAGCACAAACACACTCAACTACTGGCACACAACCAAAGTCACTCAGGAACAACAGAAAGCTAAGGAGAGCAATGCAGGACAAAGATGTACCCAAAAAAACAACAGCTGGTTGGCTTTATTATAAATAAATGTATTGCAACGAAAGTCCAAGGCCATAGGCCG
Source organism: Pleurodeles waltl (assembly GCF_031143425.1). Taxonomy (NCBI): domain Eukaryota; kingdom Metazoa; phylum Chordata; class Amphibia; order Caudata; family Salamandridae; genus Pleurodeles; species Pleurodeles waltl. The sequence goes on along the minus strand of NC_090445.1, from coordinate 772,548,995 downwards.
GTCCACAATTTTTGGGCCAAAAGGCACAGTGTAGGGCCCCTACTTAACTCCTGACTGCCATGTAACCTCCACAGAAAGGGATATCAAGGGGGAAGGCAGGCACTTCAGGGATGATGTGGCATGGGTGGTGAAGGGGGTGGTTTGAGCTTGGGAGGGGGAGCTATCTGGGGAGGGGTGGGCTGCTTCTTGATGGGGAGAGGGGCACAAGGGCTTGCAGGGGGCTAGGGGAGGTCTTGGAGAGGGAAACAGTCCTTTTGGGGGTGGAGTGGGGGGCGAACAGGGGTATGGTCAAGCTCACAAAGGAAAACTTTCTTAGGCACATGGGGATGAGAATCAGAAGGGGGTTGGGATTCGGAGGTTGAGGGAGTGGTTGTCTGATGTGTAGGTGTGGATGTCTTGGGTGCGTGTTTGTGGGACGTGTGCTTGGTGAGTGGGTGAGTGAGGGCCCTTATGTTTTTTGCGCTGAGTGGGTGGTGGTATGGGGGGATGCCGTGGTGGGTGGGTGTCTGTTGTGGTGGTGACTGCAGGAATGGTGGATGGGCTGGATGTAGGTGTGTCTGTGGTTGTGGTATCTGCAGGTGTGGTGACTGTGGTGGATATCTGAAGGTCTGCTGGGGTGGTATCTGTGGGTAGGATGGGTGTGGTGGCTGTATCACTGACAGTTGATGTGGTGTCTGTAGGTGTGCCAGATGCCATGTGTGTGATACTGGGGTGGGGGTGTCAAGGCATGTTGTGACTGTTGCTTTGTCTGCAGGTGGATGTTGTTTGTGTGTGTGCCAGTGTGTCTTGTGGTGCTTGTGTTTGTGTGCACTACCCTTGATTGAAATGGATGCATGCAAGTCTCTCTGTGTGCTTTGGATGGGTTGGGGATGGGGCATTTAGACTGGAAAGAGTAAGGTGGAGTCGGGTCGGAAGCCAAGAGGTGACTGGCTGCCGTCAGCGTGGAGGCAAGAGCTTGAATAGATCTCTGTAGGCCAGCCATTGCACAGTGTAAGCCCTCCTGGAATGCGCTACTGGACTTGGGTTGCCAGTCCCTGGATAGCATTCACTATAGTGGCCTGACCCACAGAGATTGACATCATGAGGTCCATAGCCTCCTCATTGAGGGCAGCAGGGCTACCAGGGGTTGGGGCAGAAGTGTCTATAGCAAAGGAGACACCCAACCTCTTGGGTGAGCTGGCACAGGCAACTGGGTGGGGAGCAACAAGGAGGGAGGTGATAGAATGGGGGATGGCGGACAAGATGGTAATGGGGAGTCCCTGAAGGGTCCACCACCACTAGGGAGTGGCCACTGGAGGAGGAATCCGTGGATGTAGATGCAGATCTGGTCTTCCCTGTGGCACTCCCCTCACCGTCCAGCCAACTGGGTCCCTCTCTGTCAGTGGTGTCTTGACCTGAGGTCCAATGGCCAGATGCTTCCCCACTCAAATCAGCCTGTCTCCTTGGCCTGCCGGTCTTGATGCTGCCAAAAGAGAGTGAAGTAGGGTCCTAACATGGACATGAAAACACTTTAATCAAAGCTACCACACGTCATGTGCCCCCCCCCACATGAAGTGGCAGAAAAGTGGCACCATCATGTGCCAATAAAAAAGCATGCATGGCATCTGGAATTACAAAGGTAACACATGAGCATATCTGGGTCAACTACAATAACATGGATGAAGTCTAGTTACCACACTAACCATACCACAACTATGTGACGACTCCACCCCAAACCTGTGCCACATGCAGCACACCCCAGTGAACCAGTAGCCAACAATTGGATCCCATTGTAAGGTACCCTACCAATAACACAGACACAATCCTATGTGCACATCTAACACGCTTTGATTTAGTGTATCAACAATAACATATATTGCTATGGAAATGCAGACAACACTGATACAGACATGCCATACCTGGATTAGGTAACATGGAAACATCCATGTCACTATGGAAACATCCCAACAATGTACAGTTCTAGAAATGACACCTGCCTAAAATTAGTCAAGTAGGTAGGAGCAAGGTCACTCAGTGGTGCCTCACATATGGTGTTTCAAGGAACAACAATGAAGTCAGGTCCTAAACATCTTGGAGAGATGTATCCAGAATACACACAAGAATGGTCCTGTAAGGCCTGGGAAAGCCCCCACCAATGTCTTACACCCATCTCCATGTTTACTTCTGATTGTGTTTGTAGTAGACAACTGTCCAATACAGTAATGAGAGACACAGACCTTGCAATCACTAACAGAATGATACTAAATTGTTGTACAAAGAGAAGCAACATCACTACCCACATCTCAGACATGGCAACAATGGCATCTGTCTGTGGATGTATCCCTGACCTCAAACACATGTGATGCAAACATCACTGCAATACATGATGCATCCCAACAGTCAGGGAACCATTCCCTATCAACACACAGGTGCTGTACACCTACAACCAGCATTCTACATCAAGGGTACAAATGATCATGAAGTGGATCCACACACTGGCCCTACTTGTCATGTTCATCATTGCTACTGCAGTTACACATGACTAATGACATACTACGAGGCATGAATGAATCTGTCTGACAAAATATGATGCTAACACAGTCCTGTCTGGGGCATCACAGTAAATGGAAAACTATTATAGATGTACCATAACAACAGGAACCCATGGCCATATATGTCAGAGATTTCAGACATCATCCCATCTCCCTGATTAGCACATACCTACATCTAATGCATAGACAGGTATCCTAGTGGGAATAGAGCACATGCAGACACGTAGGCACAAGGAATATTGGCTACATTGATGATACATCACCAATGACAATGCACATTCCCCAATTACCAAGGGAAAGTAGTGTAGTGTGGTTAGTTTTACGTATCCTTTGCGCATTAGCTTCAGGCTTTAGGCCTTTGTGCACTTTGACCTGAATGTATTTTATTCATTTGCTGACAGCTTAGAGCCTCTGTGCACTTTGCTCTAAATGCTTTTTATTGGGCTTCGTACTGTTATTTTTCAAATAGCCAGTTCTACGGTGTTGTTTTTTATTCATATCACACTGTTTTGCCTACTTCAGCACTGGAGTTCTCCATAACATATTCACTCTGTGCTTCAGTCAAGGATACAGTCTGGTACATTGCCGATAGACGTGGTAGGAGTTTAGATTTGGCATTCCTGCATAGGGACATTTTGTGATCACGATGACATGTTAGTTATAAAATCACTTCCTTGTCCCAATACACGCAAGAGGGAGATTCCGACCAGGGAACCACAACTAGATGCTGACTGCCTCGTTGCAGATGCTGAACCAGATCACAGGCCTTTGCTCAGGTATGAGGGCTGATGTCTCCCCAGTGATTCGGAAAGGGAAGCTAGAAGCTTAACATGCTGTGCTCTAAATAGAACAAGCAGAGGGAGAGTAGAAACTGTTAGGCACTATGATAGCTTTGTTCTTATGTTTTACTCTCCTGGTGACTATTTCAATCCTACTGTGTTGTATTGTTCTGGTTATTGCGGCTCACGCCTTATTATCTAAAATACAGTCGTTTTATTAAAACATTATATAAAACTTATACTGTCTTTGTCATTTGTATATGAGATCATATTGTAAATGAGAGAGTCGGTTTGGATCTGAGTGACCACGACTTCCCTGAGAAGTTCCAAAGATGTCATGCGCTCGGCTGCCCAATCATTTCTTCCCCTTGGGAGAAATGAGGCACTGCTAGTTAGCCGGAGCAAAAAACGGATTTAGGGGACAGAGTTCTTTACACGTGGGTCAGACTCAGACCCCCACACCGTTATCGATCCTGCTGCCTAGAAATCCAGTAGTCTCATTTAGGATAATGAGAGCCCACGCGACAGTAGTTTGCTACAGCTGCCAAGATTTTTTCATATAAGTCATGTCAATGTATGATGGACACCCATGCTTCATAGACTGCTGTGAGGTACCAGCACCCAACATACAATGAAGAGAACTTGCCCATGGGTTGCAGATGCCAACCTACACATATCCCCAAACACATGCCGGAGAACAGTGAGCCATATCCCCCCTACCTTTGTACTATGACATTTGGGAGGAGTGTTCTGTTGGTGGAAACTAATACCCGCCAGAGTAGGTAAAACAGAATATTTAGCTGTGGACTGGCAGGGTCTGCACCTTTTTGGCGATGGCTCTACAGATCCCCTTCTTCTTATAGGTGTTGACCTGCATGAATGCAAATGGCAAGCCAGCATATTATGTCCACAAGTCCCATACAAAATGGCTGAGTCACATACAGGTCAGTGCACCAAGCTAAAAACATTCTGTCTTGACCATCCTGTCCACCTGTGCACATAGCATTCATTGGACACAGAGACATGACTGTAAACACTTTACAATAGGGTCCCCTACCCCCGCCCCCTCCCCCAGCTCAGTCCCTGCACTGACCAGGTAGGCCTACTGTGACTTTTGTGGGACATGAGCTAGCCATATGATATTGACCAGGAACACAATGGAACACATCACACAAAGTGGAAAGTGACAGGTAAACCACCCAGCAAAAAATGCACACAAACATCTACTACCAATGAATTTCACCCGCTGCATACAGTCCCTATAGGTCACAGCCAGCCTAAAGGCTGAACCATTGCACTGTGGACCACAATGAAGAGAGTGAAACGTTGAGCATACAAAGACTCATGCCTGCCCAATAATTGGACATTTGAAGATACAGATGCAGGCACCAGCTACTTCAGGGGGCGGTGAAGTTTGTGTGTCACATCAACATTACAATACACAATTGTACACATGTGTGTTCACTAAACCTAGAGTACCTTTGTGAGAATCCTGGCCATGCATCGTACATGTCCTTCTTTATGCCCAAACCACAGAGTCCAATATCATGGCACATCCCTTAACGACACACTGTTTTCAGATGTGTACTGTCTAAAATGCAGGGAGCCTGCACAGGAATCATCAGGGCTGGATGAAAGAGACAACAGGACTGTGGTATCAAGGGACCTGGCAGGGCTATGTAACACACATTGTCAGAGTTGATAAGAGCACATCAGTAACAGATCACCACCCTGCCCCCAATGGCCATAGTAATCAGTGGATAGAGGCTGAGGAAGCTGCATAATGGCAGTGAGGCATGATGTGACAACATCACATGCTGTGCAGGGATACAGGGGGTGGGCACAGTGTCACACTTGCATTGTAAAAAGAAATTACAACCAGCCCAGATCTCGACTTTCGCTGTGAGTAACGTTAGGCCATGGTCTATGCAGGCTGAGCAGACAGACCTCCACAAAACACCATATCCGACAAATCACATGCATCACAATACATCTTGTAGCCCACAGGCATTTCCTATTGGGTGTGTAGGCCATATGTGGCCAGTGATCACTGTGCAAACACCGAAAGAGCTCAGATATCAATCATCCAACACATGCAGCATGCATTCACCCCTCCTGCTGTCATGCAATCACGTGTGACTAGACATTAAAAACATCTTCTGGCAAGAGTAGCCTAGGGATGGCCGACCTCTCACCTAGTCATGTGCATCCAACACAATTTGGATCAGGGAACACTCCATACACACTCACCGCATTGCCACCTGTCCCCTTCCACTGGTTCCAGGTCCATCATTGTCAGGGTTAACGGGTTGTGACTCGGAGACCTGTACTGGGAGGCAAAAGATGTTGGAGACTACAGGGCTCGGAGGAGGAGTCGATGTGGTCAGGCTGAGGCTGACCGGTGTCGTCTGCCCACGTTGTCCAGATGGGTCATAACCGCACCCAATGTCCAGTGGTCCAGGAGTGCTCATTTCACTGAGGGCTTCATCCATGGGGATAGTGGCAGGCTCCTGTGTGGTATTCGTAGTTGCAGTACCAGTTGTAGTGGCAGCACAACCTGTTGATGATGAGAGACAATGTTAGTGGTTGTATTGTGACATCGACCTCCAATAGTTGGCAGTGACATTGGGCTAGGGCCATGTCCTTTATGTGACAGGTACACATATTGTCATTTGTAGTGAGCTGACATTGTAGCAACATACCAATTCCTGTTCAGTGACCCTGCCTCAGACTGTCTGAAATCCTTAGCTGTTGGAGGGATGGTAATAGACTCATGTCTTGCAGCAGTGTAGGCAGGATATTGGCCTGGCAGGATGTTGTCTGAGTCTTCTTGAAAGCTATATGTTTGTCATGGTTGCATTGTCAGAACCTTGAATGGTATGTGATAGTTGTCATCCTGTAGCCAGTGCATTGTGGATATGACTGCTGCCAATGCCATACAGCAGACACATTTTGGGGGCTTTGATCTGTGTAGGAAGTACTTTCCAGACAAATTGAGCTGTCCTTCTTGTCTACACTATTTTCATTTTGGAATGTCATCTTTAGATGGATCTGGGTGTGTTGCTATATTGAAGGATGTACCATGGCCTGTATCCTTGTCCCTCCTGGGTGCAACATGTTCATTGTGGGTTCAGGGACTGTGGCACAACATCATATGGACTGTGGCCTGGTGTTTGGGGGTTGCATGGTCTGGTTCTCCTTGAATTTATTCAGACGTTACTCTTATCACAACTCACAATTCACAATGTCCATCCTCTGAGGTGAGTATACATTCATAACAAGTGTACCAACAGGGATATTTGACCGGATGCAGAGTGGACTGGGTATTTGGAATGGGGAGACAGAGCCTCTTTGCCTCAGCAGTCATGTGACTGCCTGTACTACATGCAGTTTTTCAATTTGACTTGCCCAGGTGTCTACATGTCATGAGTGTCTTTCCAGAAAAATGTATTTAGGCAGGTGTACAGTGTTCTGTTGCTTGGAGTGTGAGTAAGGGATCCTCCTATGAGTACTAACCATGAGACATTGTCCTCCTGTCAGGTGAATACAGGTCAGAGGCGTAGGGGAAAAGGGAGAATGGTCATAGTAGCTGGGACTACGGTTGTGGCTAAGTGTAGTGAGAGTTCCAGTGCCTTATGGCCTTAGCATACCTGATTGTAAAATTGCCACTTTAATAGTAGGATTAAATAGTTATAACCATTAGGGACTGGCATAACATAATATTATCTGTGAGAAACTGGGGCTGATTGCAGAGGCCCCCTAACTTTTTGCCCCCATTTTCCACTTTATGCTGGTGTTTTCCTGACTCTGATGGTGCCCTGGGTACTGCTAACCAGTCCCAGTGCCTGTGCTCTATGTAAAATGGATATGCAAATTAGGCTAATTATAATTGGCTAAGTTAACCTACCTATAAGTCCCTAGTATATGGTAGGGCATGTAGGTTTAGGGACCACAGCATAGGTGGTGCACACATAGGTGCATTGCTGAGGTGCCCAGTGTCATTTTAAAAGCAAGCCTGCCTTGCTGCCTGCTTTTAAATTAAAGTTATATGCAAATTCGACTTTGGAATTAAAGGTACTTCCAAAGTCTTAAACTACCTTATTTTTACATATAAGTCACCCCTAAGGTGTGCCCTATGTGCCCCTAGGGCTGGGTGCCATGTAACTATAAGCAGGGACTTTATAAAAATAGATTTATAAGCCCTGGTGAGGTAAAAACAGCCAAATTCGTTTTTCCCTCATTGAAGTAAATGGCCTTCATAGGCTAGAATGGGCAGACTTTATTTTAAATTTTAAAGTCTCCTTAAATGTTACATACCAAGAATTTGGTATCAAATTGATTGTTATAATAAATCCCACAACTTCCAGTTGTTGGATTTAATATAACTAGTGCAGGTAAAAAGTTTAGACTTTACCTAAAAAGTTGCCAATTTCAGCTCTGCATTGTTTTTGCTGCTGTGCTCTGATTGGCCAGCCTGCAGCAGCTTCTGCCAGGCTACTTTAATGAGGTGTGAAGTGGCCTGACTTCACACAAAGGAATGTGCTTGGGGGAGAGAATCTCCCCTTAGCAGATGGTGAGGCAGGAAGGGGGAGGGCTGCCAAACTGGTCTTCAAAGGCAGAGAAGGACATCTGGAGCACCCAGCAACACCCCCACATCCTGCAACCCCAGACAGCTAGGTGCCCCTTTGATTAGATTAGGAGAGGGCAGGAGAGGGGTGTGTTTATGATTTTTAGCCACACCAGTGGGTGGGCTCAGCCAGATCTCTCCTCCAAAAATCAGATTCATCCATTTTGGATTTTTAGAGACTGTTGCCTTCTGGGATGGATTTTTGCCACACTTCCCAGGAAGTGGTCATCACAGGGGGACGACCCTGTCCCTGATTGGAGGACCAGGGCCCCCCTGCTTTTCACCCAGGAGCAAGGATAAAACTGGCAGACCTGCACCCACGCCTCAGATCCCCTCCAGAATTCAACAAGAAAGGAACTAAAGAAGAAGAAGGACTGCCCTGCTGGACCCTGCACTCAGAAGGACTGCACCAGCTGCACACTTGGGCTTCACCACAAGAAGGACTTTGCCTGGCTTCAACTGGTTCAAGGAGGGACTCCCTGTTTGCTACAGGTGAAAAATTGCTAAACCAGAGTCCCCTGCACCAACTCCTGAAGAAAGCGACCAGCTGACCACTGTCCAGTGGCCAAAAAGGAGTTTGCGCCAGGTGCATTCTGGGAGTTGAAGTCCGCACCCCCAAGGACCATCACAGAACTTCTGGACCCTTGGGGTGAGCTGTGGACCCCAAAAGAACCTTAAAAGAACATCTGGGTGAAGCCCCAGAAGTTTGGAAAAGATTGGAGAATTTTTGAAAAAAAGCTCCATAAAGTGACCGACCCGACGCGGAAATTCTAGCCGGTTTGCCTCAACCGCGACCCGGCCTGACTTCGTGGTTCGTCCCGGTAAAGAAAAACATCCAAAAAAAGAGACTAAGTCCGAACGTAAAAAGTTGACCGGGACCTTCCAGCCATCGTATCCGAGAAGGGCTCCACGGACGTCGGATCAAGATCCAGGTTTACCCCGGTCGAAGGATTTTCATCTCGAAAAAACGACAAAGTCCGAAGGTAAAAATCACCACCGAGGAAACCGACTTCGCGTATCCGGACAAGGGCTCCAGGAGGTCGGATCCAACTGGCAGGTTCGTCCCGGTGAAGAAAAACTTCAAAATAAAGACTAAGTCAGAAGGTAACTTTTTAACCGAGGCCTCCCGCGACCTGTAGCCGAGCAGGGCTCCATCGCGGTCGGCCTGAAAGTTTGACTTAGCCCCGGTCCTGGTGCAACCAGATGACCCGATTGGCGCTTTTTGTTTCTAAGCGCTAGAAAATAATAATACTTTAAAAATTCATATCTCCGGTTCCCCTGAACCGATTTTAATCGTTTTTGTGTCATTTTAAAGATAAAAATATAAGCTATTTTTATAAATTGGTTTTGGATTTTTAAACTGTTTCCTGTGTTTTATTTAATTACTGTTTTGTGATATTTGAATGCTTTACACTTTGTCTCCTAAGTTAAGCCTTGACGCTCGATGCCAAGCTACCAAGGGTAGAGCTGGGATTAATTTACTGAGACCTAACTGTACTTTTGTGGAGGTTTGTGGCTTGTTGCTAGGTGTAGGTACCTACCTGCCCTACCAGTAACCCATTTTCCAACATAATTGGAAGCAGCGACGGGATCCTGTACTTGTGTTCAATATCACGTTACAGTTTTAGATAAAACAAATTAAAAATCCTTTAAATTGTCCTAGTGCAAAAATTGTTTTTAATTTTTTTTTTTTTTTTTTTTTTTTATTTAAACTAATTTGGATTAATTTCAATTATTGAATTTTTGTAATTTTTTCTAAATTCTTGTTTCCAATTTTTGCAAAAAGTTTTTGTTGACACAAAACTAGGGAACCATGGAGCTTGATCTGGCTAGCCTACCCATACTGACAGTAGTCCAGCTTAGGGGGTTGTGTATTGAGAGGGGGTTGCCTGCAACCCCTGATCTCAGGAAGCAAATCCTGATTAAATCCCTGACAGCATGGGCTGAGGCACAAGAGGTAGAGACAGAGGAAGCTCCAGAGGAGGAAGAAAAAGAGGAAGATGCTAACTCTAACCACTCAGGGGAGGGAAGGCATCAGACCCCAAGTGAGGAAGAGGAGGAACGGTCCTCACTGGATACAGTCACTAGGGGCAGACCCAAAGCTAGTGGTAGGAAGAGGGTCCTTTCAGGAGGAGAGAACCCATCCATCAGGGAAAGAGAGCTGGAAGCCCAGCTAGCCTACATAGCTTTGGAAGCAGAGAAGCTGGCCCTAGAAAAGAAAAAGTGGGCATACAAAGAAAAAAGAGATGGAAGCAGCGATAAAGAAGCTGAGGTGTCCATGGGTGGGGGAGTTTGCCCCAGATTACCCAAGGGGGTGGTCCCTGCTTATGTAGAGGGGGATGACATAGATAAGTGGCTGGAGGCCTTTGAGAGGGCACTCCAAATGAGAAGGGTTAGGCCTCAATACTGGGGTTCCCTTTTGTGTGAGTTGGTCCCCAACTCAGGGAGGGATAGGCTTCTGACCTTAAGGGGGGAGGAGGCAGATTCATACCCTAGTATGAAAAGGTGCTTAGCCAAGAAGTTTGGTCTGACCCCAGAGCAATATAGAATGAAGTTCAGGGACACCCAGAAGGTCAGTACCCAGTCTTGGGTTGACTTTGTAGACACCTCACTAAAAGCACTGGAGGGCTGGATTATTGGCAACAAAGTTAATACTTATGAGGGGTTATACAATCTGATCATGAGAGAGCACATCTTGACCAATTGTATCCAAGAAAGGTTACGCCAGCATCTAGTGGACTCTAAGCAGACCAACCCTAGAGAGCTAGGGGAGGCAGCTGATGAGTGGTTGAGAACCAGGGTGGTTGTCAAGTCCCAGGGGGGAGACTCCAAGAAGGGGGGGACAGGTCCCCAAAAACCTAAGGAGGGAGGTGGTAAGCCCACCACAGAGACTCCCTCTGTACCCCAGAACCCTAAGAAGGAGGAGAGTAAATCCCACTCCCAATCTGACATGCAGAGACAGGGAGACCCAGGGTTAAAAAAGCTCTTGGACAGTAGGGCTTGCTTTGACTGTCAGCAGACAGGTCACTTCAGAGGAGATGCAGCCTGTCCAAAGAAAGTGGTTAGCACTGGGCTGTCCAGTGTAGCCATAGAGGAGGATTCCTCAGATGATGAAGTCCTCCTAGCATTGTGCTGGGAGACAGGACCAGATGGTAAGCTGGTGATCCCTGAGGGTGGGAGTAGGCACTTCCACCACATTCAAGTGAATGGGATCCCTACCACTGGCCTGAGAGACACCGGTGCCAGTCACACTATAGTGAGTGACCGGTTAGTGACCCCAGACATGTATGTCCCAGGAAAGACAAAGAAAGTCAGGATAGCCACAGGGGAGGTCACCTCCAAACCTGTAGCCATAGTGCCCCTAGAGAGGGAGGGTATCCTTGACTGGATTAAGGTGGTAGTCAGTGCTGACCTTCCCCTAGATTGTATCCTGGGCAATGACCTCCCAGAGGTGAGTCTGGTCACAGATGGGATGGTCGCCCAGGGCGCCCCCCCAACCCAAAGTCCTGGGGAGTCAGTCCCTACAGTTAGGAGACAGGGGTCCCCAAGAAAAGGAAAGAAGAAAAGGAAGGGTAGGCCACTCTTAAAGAGAGTTCCAGGGAGCCAAGGGCCTTCTGCCCCAGTAGGGGGGGAGCCCAGAGTTGGCACTGGTGAGGCCTCACCTGACCCCAAGGAAGTCCTGAGTAGTCAGGCAGCTGTCCAGATGCAAGGTGTTGCCCCTGCACTGACAGAAGGGAGAGTGGAAGGAGGGTGTCTGCCACAGGAGGTGGTAGCCCCCCACTCTAGACAGCAAGAGGGGTGCCAGGACCCCAAAGTTGCCCCTAAAGCAGCTCAGCCACCTGTCAGTGGAGAGCTTAGGGTGTGGTTCTGGGTACTGACAGCTGTCAGTAGCCTCTGCTGGGTGCTAGCCTTCCTGGCAGCACTGTACTTGGCCTGGGAGGCAGACCCCAGGGCCAATAGCAAAGTAGGCCCCCTGACCCTATTGGTCATGGTGGGGTTGCTCAAGTGTTGGGTTACCTCTTTGGGTAAGCTAGGTGTTGCCCTAGCAAAGTTTGGAGTAGGGGAGGTGGGCACCTCACTACCCAAGTTGGCAGAGAGAGAGGAGGAAAACCCCCCTAGAGGGAAGTTTCAGTTTGAGTTGGGTCCTTTTACTGTTGGGATGGCTTCACTACCCAGAGGGAGTGACCCTGACAGGAGGATATAAGGCAGAGTAGGCCCTGCAAAGGGACAGCCAGTTTTCTTCACTGTCTTCCTCGCCTAACAAGCCAGGAAGACTCTCCCAGGGTTGGGCTGAGTCTCCTGGGCGTGTGGGCTGGGGGGGGGTTGTGTGAGAAACTGGGGCTGATTGCAGAGGCCCCCTAACTTTTTGCCCCCATTTTCCACTTTATTCTGGTGTTTTCCTGACTCTGATGGTGCCCTGGGTACTGCTAACCAGTCCCAGGGCCTGTGCTCTGTGTAAAATGGATATGCAAATTAGGCTAATTATAATTGGCTAAGTTAACCTACCTATAAGTCCCTAGTATATGGTAGGGCATGTAGGTTTAGGGACCACAGCATAGGTGGTGCACACCTAGGTGCATTGCTGAGGTGCCCAGTGTCATTTTAAAAGCAAGCCTGCCTTGCTGGCTGCTTTTAAATTAAAGTTATATGCAAATTCGACTTTGGAATTAAAGGTACTTCCAAAGTCTTAAACTACCTTATTTTTACATATAAGTCACCCCTAAGGTGTGCCCTATGTGCCCCTAGGGCTGGGTGCCATGTAACTATAAGCAGGGACTTTATAAAAATAGATTTATAAGCCCTGGTGAGGTAAAAACAGCCAAATTCGTTTTTCCCTCATTGAAGTAAATGGCCTTCATAGGCTAGAATGGGCAGACTTTATTTTAAATTTTAAAGTCTCCTTAAATGTTACATACCAAGAATTTGGTATCAAATTGATTGTTATAATAAATCCCACAACTTCCAGTTGTTGGATTTAATATAACTAGTGCAGGTAAAAAGTTTAGACTTTACCTAAAAAGTTGCCAATTTCAGCTCTGCATTGTTTTTGCTGCTGTGCTCTGATTGGCCAGCCTGCAGCAGCTTCTGCCAGGCTACTTTAATGAGGTGTGAAGTGGCCTGACTTCACACAAAGGAATGTGCTTGGGGGAGAGAATCTCCCCTCAGCAGATGGTGAGGCAGGAAGGGGGAGGGCTGCCAAACTGGTCTTCAAAGGCAGAGAAGGACATCTGGAGCACCCAGCAACACCCCCACATCCTGCAACCCCAGACAGCTAGGTGCCCCTTTGATTAGATTAGGAGAGGGCAGGAGAGGGGTGTGTTTATGATTTTTAGCCACACCAGTGGGTGGGCTCAGCCAGATCTCTCCTCCAAAAATCAGATTCATCCATTTTGGATTTTTAGAGACTGTTGCCTTCTGGGATGGATTTTTGCCACACTTCCCAGGAAGTGGTCATCACAGGGGGACGACCCTGTCCCTGATTGGAGGACCAGGGCCCCCCTGCTTTTCACCCAGGAGCAAGGATAAAACTGGCAGACCTGCACCCACGCCTCAGATCCCCTCCAGAATTCAACAAGAAAGGAACTAAAGAAGAAGAAGGACTGCCCTGCTGGACCCTGCACTCAGAAGGACTGCACCAGCTGCACACTTGGGCTTCACCACAAGAAGGACTTTGCCTGGCTTCAACTGGTTCAAGGAGGGACTCCCTGTTTGCTACAGGTGAAAAATTGCTAAACCAGAGTCCCCTGCACCAACTCCTGAAGAAAGCGACCAGCTGACCACTGTCCAGTGGCCAAAAAGGAGTTTGCGCCAGGTGCATTCTGGGAGTTGAAGTCCGCACCCCCAAGGACCATCACAGAACTTCTGGACCCTTGGGGTGAGCTGTGGACCCCAAAAGAACCTTAAAAGAACATCTGGGTGAAGCCCCAGAAGTTTGGAAAAGATTGGAGAATTTTTGAAAAAAAGCTCCATAAAGTGACCGACCCGACGCGGAAATTCTAGCCGGCTTGCCTCAACCGCGACCCGGCCTGACTTCGTGGTTCGTCCCGGTAAAGAAAAACATCCAAAAAAAGAGACTAAGTCCGAACGTAAAAAGTTGACCGGGACCTTCCAGCCATCGTATCCGAGAAGGGCTCCACGGACGTCGGATCAAGATCCAGGTTTACCCCGGTCGAAGGATTTTCATCTCGAAAAAACGACTAAGTCCGAAGGTAAAAATCACCACCGAGGAAACCGACTTTGCGTATCCGGACAGGGGCTCCAGGAGGTCGGATCCAACTGGCAGGTTCGTCCCGGTGAAGAAAAACTTCAAAATAAAGACTAAGTCAGAAGGTAACTTTTTAACCGAGGCCTCCCGCGACCTGTAGCCGAGCAGGGCTCCATCGCGGTCGGCCTGAAAGTTTGACTTAGCCCCGGTCCTGGTGCAACCAGATGACCCGATTGGCGCTTTTTGTTTCTAAGCGCTAGAAAATAATAATACTTTAAAAATTCATATCTCCGGTTCCCCTGAACCGATTTTAATCGTTTTTGTGTCATTTTAAAGATAAAAATATAAGCTATTTTTATAAATTGGTTTTGGATTTTTAAACTGTTTCCTGTGTTTTATTTAATTACTGTTTTGTGATATTTGAATGCTTTACACTTTGTCTCCTAAGTTAAGCCTTGACGCTCGATGCCAAGCTACCAAGGGTAGAGCTGGGATTAATTTACTGAGACCTAACTGTACTTTTGTGGAGGTTTGTGGCTTGTTGCTAGGTGTAGGTACCTACCTGCCCTACCAGTAACCCATTTTCCAACATAATTGGAAGCAGCGACGGGATCCTGTACTTGTGTTCAATATCACGTTACAGTTTTAGATAAAACAAATTAAAAATCCTTTAAATTGTCCTAGTGCAAAAATTGTTTTTAATTTTTAATTTTAATTTTTTTTTTTATTTAAACTAATTTGGATTAATTTCAATTATTGAATTTTTGTAATTTTTTCTAAATTCTTGTTTCCAATTTTTGCAAAAAGTTTTTGTTGACACAAAACTAGGGAACCATGGAGCTTGATCTGGCTAGCCTACCCATACTGACAGTAGTCCAGCTTAGGGGGTTGTGTATTGAGAGGGGGTTGCCTGCAACCCCTGATCTCAGGAAGCAAATCCTGATTAAATCCCTGACAGCATGGGCTGAGGCACAAGAGGTAGAGACAGAGGAAGCTCCAGAGGAGGAAGAAAAAGAGGAAGATGCTAACTCTAACCACTCAGGGGAGGGAAGGCATCAGACCCCAAGTGAGGAAGAGGAGGAACGGTCCTCACTGGATACAGTCACTAGGGGCAGACCCAAAGCTAGTGGTAGGAAGAGGGTCCTTTCAGGAGGAGAGAACCCATCCATCAGGGAAAGAGAGCTGGAAGCCCAGCTAGCCTACATAGCTTTGGAAGCAGAGAAGCTGGCCCTAGAAAAGAAAAAGTGGGCATACAAAGAAAAAAGAGATGGAAGCAGCGATAAAGAAGCTGAGGTGTCCATGGGTGGGGGAGTTTGCCCCAGATTACCCAAGGGGGTGGTCCCTGCTTATGTAGAGGGGGATGACATAGATAAGTGGCTGGAGGCCTTTGAGAGGGCACTCCAAATGAGAAGGGTTAGGCCTCAATACTGGGGTTCCCTTTTGTGTGAGTTGGTCCCCAACTCAGGGAGGGATAGGCTTCTGACCTTAAGGGGGGAGGAGGCAGATTCATACCCTAGTATGAAAAGGTGCTTAGCCAAGAAGTTTGGTCTGACCCCAGAGCAATATAGAATGAAGTTCAGGGACACCCAGAAGGTCAGTACCCAGTCTTGGGTTGACTTTGTAGACACCTCACTAAAAGCACTGGAGGGCTGGATTATTGGCAACAAAGTTAATACTTATGAGGGGTTATACAATCTGATCATGAGAGAGCACATCTTGACCAATTGTATCCAAGAAAGGTTACGCCAGCATCTAGTGGACTCTAAGCAGACCAACCCTAGAGAGCTAGGGGAGGCAGCTGATGAGTGGTTGAGAACCAGGGTGGTTGTCAAGTCCCAGGGGGGAGACTCCAAGAAGGGGGGGACAGGTCCCCAAAAACCTAAGGAGGGAGGTGGTAAGCCCACCACAGAGACTCCCTCTGTACCCCAGAACCCTAAGAAGGAGGAGAGTAAATCCCACTCCCAATCTGACATGCAGAGACAGGGAGACCCAGGGTTAAAAAAGCTCTTGGACAGTAGGGCTTGCTTTGACTGTCAGCAGACAGGTCACTTCAGAGGAGATGCAGCCTGTCCAAAGAAAGTGGTTAGCACTGGGCTGTCCAGTGTAGCCATAGAGGAGGATTCCTCAGATGATGAAGTCCTCCTAGCATTGTGCTGGGAGACAGGACCAGATGGTAAGCTGGTGATCCCTGAGGGTGGGAGTAGGCACTTCCACCACATTCAAGTGAATGGGATCCCTACCACTGGCCTGAGAGACACCGGTGCCAGTCACACTATAGTGAGTGACCGGTTAGTGACCCCAGACATGTATGTCCCAGGAAAGACAAAGAAAGTCAGGATAGCCACAGGGGAGGTCACCTCCAAACCTGTAGCCATAGTGCCCCTAGAGAGGGAGGGTATCCTTGACTGGATTAAGGTGGTAGTCAGTGCTGACCTTCCCCTAGATTGTATCCTGGGCAATGACCTCCCAGAGGTGAGTCTGGTCACAGATGGGATGGTCGCCCAGGGCGCCCCCCCAACCCAAAGTCCTGGGGAGTCAGTCCCTACAGTTAGGAGACAGGGGTCCCCAAGAAAAGGAAAGAAGAAAAGGAAGGGTAGGCCACTCTTAAAGAGAGTTCCAGGGAGCCAAGGGCCTTCTGCCCCAGTAGGGGGGGAGCCCAGAGTTGGCACTGGTGAGGCCTCACCTGACCCCAAGGAAGTCCTGAGTAGTCAGGCAGCTGTCCAGATGCAAGGTGTTGCCCCTGCACTGACAGAAGGGAGAGTGGAAGGAGGGTGTCTGCCACAGGAGGTGGTAGCCCCCCACTCTAGACAGCAAGAGGGGTGCCAGGACCCCAAAGTTGCCCCTAAAGCAGCTCAGCCACCTGTCAGTGGAGAGCTTAGGGTGTGGTTCTGGGTACTGACAGCTGTCAGTAGCCTCTGCTGGGTGCTAGCCTTCCTGGCAGCACTGTACTTGGCCTGGGAGGCAGACCCCAGGGCCAATAGCAAAGTAGGCCCCCTGACCCTATTGGTCATGGTGGGGTTGCTCAAGTGTTGGGTGACCTCTTTGGGTAAGCTAGGTGTTGCCCTAGCAAAGTTTGGAGTAGGGGAGGTGGGCACCTCACTACCCAAGTTGGCAGAGAGAGAGGAGGAAAACCCCCCTAGAGGGAAGTTTCAGTTTGAGTTGGGTCCTTTTACTGTTGGGATGGCTTCACTACCCAGAGGGAGTGACCCTGACAGGAGGATATAAGGCAGAGTAGGCCCTGCAAAGGGACAGCCAGTTTTCTTCACTGTCTTCCTCGCCTAACAAGCCAGGAAGACTCTCCCAGGGTTGGGCTGAGTCTCCTGGGCGTGTGGGCTGGGGGGGGGTTGTGTGAGAAACTGGGGCTGATTGCAGAGGCCCCCTAACTTTTTGCCCCCATTTTCCACTTTATTCTGGTGTTTTCCTGACTCTGATGGTGCCCTGGGTACTGCTAACCAGTCCCAGGGCCTGTGCTCTGTGTAAAATGGATATGCAAATTAGGCTAATTATAATTGGCTAAGTTAACCTACCTATAAGTCCCTAGTATATGGTAGGGCATGTAGGTTTAGGGACCACAGCATAGGTGGTGCACACCTAGGTGCATTGCTGAGGTGCCCAGTGTCATTTTAAAAGCAAGCCTGCCTTGCTGGCTGCTTTTAAATTAAAGTTATATGCAAATTCGACTTTGGAATTAAAGGTACTTCCAAAGTCTTAAACTACCTTATTTTTACATATAAGTCACCCCTAAGGTGTGCCCTATGTGCCCCTAGGGCTGGGTGCCATGTAACTATAAGCAGGGACTTTATAAAAATAGATTTATAAGCCCTGGTGAGGTAAAAACAGCCAAATTCGTTTTTCCCTCATTGAAGTAAATGGCCTTCATAGGCTAGAATGGGCAGACTTTATTTTAAATTTTAAAGTCTCCTTAAATGTTACATACCAAGAATTTGGTATCAAATTGATTGTTATAATAAATCCCACAACTTCCAGTTGTTGGATTTAATATAACTAGTGCAGGTAAAAAGTTTAGACTTTACCTAAAAAGTTGCCAATTTCAGCTCTGCATTGTTTTTGCTGCTGTGCTCTGATTGGCCAGCCTGCAGCAGCTTCTGCCAGGCTACTTTAATGAGGTGTGAAGTGGCCTGACTTCACACAAAGGAATGTGCTTGGGGGAGAGAATCTCCCCTCAGCAGATGGTGAGGCAGGAAGGGGGAGGGCTGCCAAACTGGTCTTCAAAGGCAGAGAAGGACATCTGGAGCACCCAGCAACACCCCCACATCCTGCAACCCCAGACAGCTAGGTGCCCCTTTGATTAGATTAGGAGAGGGCAGGAGAGGGGTGTGTTTATGATTTTTAGCCACACCAGTGGGTGGGCTCAGCCAGATCTCTCCTCCAAAAATCAGATTCATCCATTTTGGATTTTTAGAGACTGTTGCCTTCTGGGATGGATTTTTGCCACACTTCCCAGGAAGTGGTCATCACAGGGGGACGACCCTGTCCCTGATTGGAGGACCAGGGCCCCCCTGCTTTTCACCCAGGAGCAAGGATAAAACTGGCAGACCTGCACCCACGCCTCAGATCCCCTCCAGAATTCAACAAGAAAGGAACTAAAGAAGAAGAAGGACTGCCCTGCTGGACCCTGCACTCAGAAGGACTGCACCAGCTGCACACTTGGGCTTCACCACAAGAAGGACTTTGCCTGGCTTCAACTGGTTCAAGGAGGGACTCCCTGTTTGCTACAGGTGAAAAATTGCTAAACCAGAGTCCCCTGCACCAACTCCTGAAGAAAGCGACCAGCTGACCACTGTCCAGTGGCCAAAAAGGAGTTTGCGCCAGGTGCATTCTGGGAGTTGAAGTCCGCACCCCCAAGGACCATCACAGAACTTCTGGACCCTTGGGGTGAGCTGTGGACCCCAAAAGAACCTTAAAAGAACATCTGGGTGAAGCCCCAGAAGTTTGGAAAAGATTGGAGAATTTTTGAAAAAAAGCTCCATAAAGTGACCGACCCGACGCGGAAATTCTAGCCGGCTTGCCTCAACCGCGACCCGGCCTGACTTCGTGGTTCGTCCCGGTAAAGAAAAACATCCAAAAAAAGAGACTAAGTCCGAACGTAAAAAGTTGACCGGGACCTTCCAGCCATCGTATCCGAGAAGGGCTTCACGGACGTCGGATCAAGATCCAGGTTTACCCCGGTCGAAGGATTTTCATCTCGAAAAAACGACTAAGTCCGAAGGTAAAAATCACCACCGAGGAAACCGACTTTGCGTATCCGGACAGGGGCTCCAGGAGGTCGGATCCAACTGGCAGGTTCGTCCCGGTGAAGAAAAACTTCAAAATAAAGACTAAGTCAGAAGGTAACTTTTTAACCGAGGCCTCCCGCGACCTGTAGCCGAGCAGGGCTCCATCGCGGTCGGCCTGAAAGTTTGACTTAGCCCCGGTCCTGGTGCAACCAGATGACCCGATTGGCGCTTTTTGTTTCTAAGCGCTAGAAAATAATAATACTTTAAAAATTCATATCTCCGGTTCCCCTGAACCGATTTTAATCGTTTTTGTGTCATTTTAAAGATAAAAATATAAGCTATTTTTATAAATTGGTTTTGGATTTTTAAACTGTTTCCTGTGTTTTATTTAATTACTGTTTTGTGATATTTGAATGCTTTACACTTTGTCTCCTAAGTTAAGCCTTGACGCTCGATGCCAAGCTACCAAGGGTAGAGCTGGGATTAATTTACTGAGACCTAACTGTACTTTTGTGGAGGTTTGTGGCTTGTTGCTAGGTGTAGGTACCTACCTGCCCTACCAGTAACCCATTTTCCAACATTATCTTTCTAATATTTCTTCTAATAATTTTCTTCTCTCTTCCTAGACTTTGGGGTAATGGGACCTGGTGTATTTCCTCATTTCTTTCTCAAATCTATTTTCCTTCCCTGGGCTATAACCCAGTGGATTTTTTGTTACGATCACTGACTTGCATGACCTTCTTGCGTGCCCAGACTTCTACTATCTGAAATAAATTAGAGCTCACAGGTCTACTAGTGACCTCATTATATTTTTTCTTAATGTTGTTTTCAGGCTTGAAAAGGCCCCAGGTGAAATAACCATAGGGGGCGAAACACGTGTCGGCTGTTCTCATTCGATCCTATGTATTGTGATTTTATTGGATCTACCTTATTACATTTCTTATCATTCAACGTGTTTTTGTGTCCTTTGCCTTCAATTGGACTCATGGAGTATTAATTAAAGACATTTCTGTCGCAATTGATGTATGTGGGTCCTCCTCTTTCTAGCTGCATACCTGTCATTTCCTGTCCTACCCACACACTATACAATTGAGATCCCCTCAGGTGAGTATAGGTCAAAGGCTGAGTAGAGGGAGAATGGTCATAGTAACAGAGAACACAGTTGAAGCGAAGTGTAGTGAGAGTTCCAGTGCCTCCTGACCTTAGCATTCCTGTCATTGCCTGACCTAACCACACACTATACAGTTGAGGTCCCATCAGGCGAGTACGGGTCAAAGGCTGAGTGGAGGGAGAATGGTTATAGTAGCAGAGAACACAGTTGTGGCTGAGTGTATTGAGAGTCCCTGTGCCTTCTGGCCTTAGCATTCCTGTCATTGCCTGTCCTACACACACACTATATAGTTGAGATCCCCTCAGGTGAGTACAGGTCAAAGGCTGGGTAGGATGAGAATAATCATAGTAACAGGGAACATAGTTGTGTCTGAGTGTAGTGAGAATCCCAGTGCCTCCTGGCCTTAGCATTCCTGTCATTGCCTGGGCTACCCACACATTATACAGTTAAGATCCCCTACCATGGGTTCACTCCAATGGGGAGTTGATAAACAAGGTGATTTCTATTAAAGCTACACTGCTCCGGTTTTAGTGATAGTAGAACAGTGCCTGCTGGGACTTGTAGTGCTGTCAATCCCTGTACTACACCCACAATATAAAGATGTTGTTCCCCCATATGTGACTATGTTGGAGCCAGACAGGAATCTATGCACAGGTGGACACTGGGCTGTTGAGTGGGGTGACATTGTAGGTGTCAAGAGGTGATCAGTGAACATGCATTTCAATACATTTTGGTGCATTTTTTGTTGTTGTTACTTAACCAACTCCACTTCCCCCGGTATTCCTGTCAAGCCCTCAGGATGCAGGATGGCCAAGTCCTTCTCCTCCCATAATGTGAGCTGTAGGGGAGGAGGTTGAGGACCACCACCAATGTTCAGGACTGCAAGCTGGTGCCTGGACGCCCTGGTATGAACCTTCCCCATGAAGTTGTTCTACCTGTTCCTGATGTTCTCTCTTATGCGTTGGTAGATACCTACAGAATTCATTCTGTCGACTAACCTGTGCCACATTTCCATTTTCCGAGCAATAGTAGTTTTCTGGACTTGGGCCCCAAATATTTGCGGCTCTAATTTCATCCACCATGACTCTTAACTCAGCATCATTTTTCTTTGGTGACATGGTGGCGGAAAACAGGAAGAAAAATATAACGGTTAGATGATGTATAATGAGGAGGAGATGGGGAGTAAATGGAATGTAGAGGTGCAAACATGTGTGGTGGAGTGTGGGATATGTGCTTGGTGCAACTCAGTGGGGTGTCTAATCCATGATTGGTGAAGTTTTTGGGCAATGCTCGGCATGGAGATGCAAAGAGTTGTTTTGTATGAAGGGGTGTGTTTTACAGTGTGGTTTGTAGGTGTGTCAAGTGTGTGAATGTGTGTCAGGGGTGTTGTTTTCGAATGCATCCAATGTGGTGTTGTGTACTATTGTTGTGACCGCTGACCACCACTGTTCACAATGCCATTTGTGGACTGCAATAGCAAGACCACCATCGCGATTTTCGACTTGTAATAGTGTTGGTGGTTGATTGAGGGTTTTGGCAGTGCCAGTGGTGAGGCCATCCTATTTTCCTCCCTCCAGGGTCCTAGAGGGGTCTGAATTTTGTCTGGCCTTCCTGTGTAACTCATAATACGGCAATCTGAGAAACCATCAAAATGGCTTTCTTTTGGCGGCGGCCACCATGACGGTTTGGCGGTCTGACTGTCAAATTTATAGTGAGGCACAAAGAAAAGTTCACATTCAGTTCCTGATGCAAAGACACTCTGAAATACTGCACACAGCAGGACGTGTGGCAGATTCTTCACCATTTAGCCTTGAGGTGGAACATCCATTGTGGAACAACAAAAAGAGGACCAAAACAGCAATGACTTGGAATAATACAATCAGTATGTGTCAAAAAATACTTGAAACCAAAGAGTGCAGAAAGAACGGTTTACAGTCTGGAACTTGGATTACAGTCAGGAACTTGATCACAAAGCCAGACCCAATCACTTTCAAAAAGTGTACCACTCCCTAGATATTAGCTGCATTAAATATTCAGTAAACAAGTTCACCAAAATGCTGCAGCAAGTTAGCGTGCAATAAAAATTGGACTTCCTTCAGAAGAAGACCTTGCAGCTTGGATATCAAACGTTTCTTGAGCTAATGTTAAAAAATCATCCTGTTGTCAGAAGTCAAGAACTACGCTCTACACATGTAATGTGGAGCTCCCGTTGAATTCTGCCATCCTATGTGTGGTAGAATTATTTTTCTGCTGTTGCATGCAAGATTTGTTTTGGTGCGCGCTGGTGAGCGCAGTGAGATTTGCAAACCAATAGTGAGCGCACGCAAGATTTGCTGGCCGCTCGTGTGTCTTCCATTCACCATGGAGACTTCTAGTGCCATTTTCATGATGCTGGCAAGCACGAGCGGCCACAGCTGCCTCTCAAGCAGATTTTCTCCTAGAGAAGCAGCTAATTCTACTCAAAAATACATTTTTAAGTGAATATTCTACTCTAACAGACCGTTCATGTTGTTTTAAAGTAAGAAAACATTTTTGTTTTCTTTTTTTTCAACATGAAGAAAGTGCACCGGAGACTCCAACTTCCTCTTCCTGTCCATCAGGCTTCTCCCAGTGCTTTGTCCATCGCCTAGTCACGTTTCATTTGAATTTCAAGGTGGAAACTCTTTGCCTGCACTCACTGCTGCATATATACCATTTGATTTTAAGGACTTTGTTTTTGTGATATCACAATTAAGTTGAACAACTTTTGTATAAGGATGTTGTTTGTGTGACAGAGGGCATGCATTAGTATTTATTCATACTTTTATTTGGTTTTCAAATTTGATTGTGATTGTGGTGGGTGTTCTGGAAATTAAGTAGAGGCCTAGTTACTATTTTGCATTGAGTATTTTTTTTAAGAGAAAAAGGTTGCACAGTTCAGTACTTTATCTCTGTGTTTGTTACATTTGACCTATTCATTTATTTGACTATGTGGCCTAGTCTGCCCACGGGCCATTCAGCCAGTACTAGTCATGGGTACATGAAAAAGCTGTTTATGTGGTATGTGTTGTTTTGAAACGTCATTTAGGCCAGGGTTGGCATTGAGTTGAATGAAAAATTGGGATTACAATTTTTTTGTAGTACACATTTCCTTCTGCAAAAAGTGTAATTTGGCAGGGTAATATTTGATGCCTTGGGAGGATGTGTGTTGTACTTTTTTTTATAGCTCACTTCATTTTTGTTTTAGGCATTTTTGAAATAATGTTAGTGTTTTCTTCATTGTTACCATGCATCCTTTGTCTGGTCAGCGTGTGTGTTTGCAATAGGCCACCATTTGTCTTTTTTCTCCATGCCATCTGGCTGGGTCCATTTTGTGTAGTCGGTGTCCATAGGCCTGCATGTGTATTTTGTTCTCCAGGCCTCGTTGCTTGTTGTTTGACTGTGTGGCCAGCAAACATTTTGTGTAGCCAGCCAGTTTGCTTTTGCCATAGTCCTGCATCTTCTTTGTTCTCCAATGCCTTCTTGCTTGCTGTTGTTGTTTTAGCATGTGGCTGGTGGCCATTTCGTGTAGCCAGTCAGTGTGCTTTATTCATAGACCTGCATAAATTCTTTGTTGTCCATGCCTCCTTTCTTGTTTTTGTTGGTTGATCATGTGTGCAGCTAGCCAGTGTGCTTTCACGATAGGCCTGAAAGTATTCTTCTTCGTTGTTGCTTGACCATGTTGCAGGTGCCCATTTTGTGTAGCCAGTCAGTGTGCTTTTTCCATAGACCTGCATGTGTTCTTTGTTGTTTATGCCTCCTTGGTTGACCATGTGGATGGCTGCTATTTTGTGTAGACAGTCAGTGTGTAAATCCTTTGTTTCCAGTTTTCAAAAGCCATTTTCTAGGAAGATTGATAGAAGAGGGTTATGCCTTTTTGTTTTTGTTCATTTAAAAAAACGTTTTCTCTGATAACAGTTTAATATGCGTGAGGATCATTGTAGTATACGTATGAACAGTGTTTATTATCATATGTTTTATTTATTAGTTTTCACCTGCACCTCCTAGCTTCCTAAATCCCAATGGATTACTCATTGTCCCTTAGTACCCCAGCAATTAATGAATTATTTAATAAATTAATGTATTTATTATTTATGTACTTATTTATTTTTTACGTTTTTAATTTAAAAAATAAATAAATAAATCTTTGTTTTGATTTTTTTTAATTTTTCCTTCATCCACCCCCTGCTTGCAATTAGTGCCTGCTGCACACCAGCATTCATTTTTTTATAGCCAACTTTATTTTTTTAGTAGTAGAATAAGGACAGTGAGCACCATTTAGTCCAATCAGTAAAAACATATAAATACATTTGATGCCAATCTCCCTTTTCCCCACAGTATCAAGTAATTCCACACAGGGGGGAAACGCATGATAAGCTCGCCATTTCCCCTAGATTTTCTCGTATTTCTGAGGGCATCCCCATGCTTCATATAACGGCTTTTCTAGTTGAGAGCACCAGTCAATCCCCACTCGCCAATTAGACATTGATGGTGCCACAGGTTTTCCCACAGTTGAGCAATATCTCTATTAGCCAATAGGCATGCAACCCCTACAAAGGTTCGGTCTGCCCTTGGCCCACCCAACTCCTCCAAAGCCCAGCAGTGCCACTTTAACAGTCAGCTCAACCGGAAGCTCTAGAACCCCAGAAATTTCCCGCTCTGCCGCCTCCCAGAAGGGACCCACCCCTGGATATTCCCTGGCTACATGCAGATGGTGCACCTCCAGGTGGCCCCATCTCGGACAGGCATGAGGCATCGCCGGACACATGCATTGCAGGTGCAACTGGGACAAGTATGTCATATGGAAGTAATAGACCTGTACCATCTGTGAGAGTGTGGATATGGCCAGTTCTTTATGTGTAAGGTATGCTTCCCTCCAGTCATCTTCATCCTGTTTTCCCACCCAGGCCGTCTACCTGTCTCGCAGTGTGGCAAGGCTGTCGGGGGCATTAGTAAGCAACAAGTGAAAAATCTGAGTAATGGCTCTCTAGCCCACTTGGCCCATAAGCAGTTTAGCCTCAAGATGAGGGGACAAATCAGACAGCAGATCAGGTTGTAGGGTGTGGTGCAGCTGAAGGAAGTGGAAGAACCGGGTATTGGCCAGGGTGTACTGGTCCTTCAGCTGCTAGAAAGACATCAAGGCCCATATTTACACTTTTTTTGCAGCACACTTGCGTTATTTTTTTACGCAAAAGTGGCCCAAATGTAGAAAATACAATTGTATTTCCTAAGTTTGCACTGTTTTTGTGTAAAAAAATGACGCAAATGAAGTGCAAAAAAAGTATAAATATGGGACCAAGTCGTCACCATCATACATGTCCTTCAGGTAGGTAATCACAATATTGTCCCACTTCCTGAAGCCCCCCCAGCCGAGACACATGTTGCAGCCCGTGTCCTTCCATAAGGGAGTCAGTTTAGTATGGCACAATCCCAACATTTCAGTCATAGGGTTGCCCTCCAGCACTGCACCGCCACCAGTTTAGTATGGCGCCGATCCGAACTCATCAGTCATATGGCTGCCCTCCAGAACCGCACCGCCACCTGTGTGTAGTGGTGGTGGCCTGCAGAAATGGACCACTGTACAATAGCCCCTATCAGCCATTGAATCCCAGGTGGTAGAGTTCTAGTCGATAAGCTGAAGAAGCCATTCATTGTCTGGTACTATTTGGGCCACTAGATAATATATGTAGATGCCTGGTATCCCCAATCTACCTTTGTAGGAGATCTCTTGCAGAGCAAAAAGCCACTCAATGTCACTCTCCCACCCATATAAAGGAGGTGATTTTGGAGGTAAGGGACCAGAACCAGTTACGAGGCACCAACTATGGGAAGTTCGTCTGCACACACAGATAATGAGGGAGACAGATCATTTTGAAAAGGGCATTATGGCCCAGTGGGTCAGTGGCAGGCCATACCAGCAGGCCAAGTCCCAAACCAGGGCCTGAGATAGGGGCTGAAAGTTAAGCTGCCAGGCCAGATCTGGAAGTGGGGAACGGTGTATTCCCGGATATTTAAATGCATTTTGCCTCACTGGGATATCCAGTCACTAGATCCTGCCCCCAGGATTTCCCCACCCATCCACTAGTATTGACTTCTTGGGATTAAGCCACAAACCCAAGACTTCACTGTATAAGGTCAGAAGCTCAAGGCAATGGGGTCCAGAATGCTGGGGCCTTCCCAGGAATACCAGCATATCATCAGCTTATAAAGACACACGATCCTCCTGACCGACCCCCCATTTCCAGCCACTGACCAGTGGGTCACAACGTAGAAGGCAGGCCAACAGTTTGATGGCTAGGGCAAACAGCAGAGGGGACACCCCTCACACGTCACACATCAGATCAGAAAGGGTCTGACATAAAGCCATTGACTCGCACCTGAACTGTCGGGTTATGGGGAAGAAGATGGATCATTTTCCGAAATGTCAGGCCAAAGCCCAATCACATCAGGACATCCTCCAGAAAGTTCCAGGTAAGGATGTTGAAAGCCTTTTGGAAGTCTACCTTCAGGAGTGCCAACCCGCCTTCCAGTCTCTCCTTCTACAAGAGTGCCACCTGCCCGCCTTAAACCTTCATTCATCAGGGTGGATCAAATAGGGTAAAGTACAGGCCAGTAAGGTCGCCAGAATCTTCGCATATATTTTTAAATCTGCGTTGATCAGCAAAATGGGGTGATAAGATGAACATTGGTCCAGGGGCAGGTCACTCTTGAGTATGACCACAATGGTGTCACAGTCAAGGCCCAAGGTGAAGGAGCTGAATTTAAGAGCCTCTTAATAAGCGTTCAACACATGGGGCACCAGGTGTGGGCGGAACTTCTTAAAATATTCAATGGGATACCCACCGGGGTCAGAGTTTTTCCACAACTGAAGGTGTGAGATGGTGTCATCTACCTCCTCCTCTGTCAGGGGTAGATCTATTCATTTAGCCAAAGAGGATTGAATAGAGCACATTGAAATATACCCAAGAATGGGGCTCTCTTATTCCTCTGCAGGCTGGAGGACCTGTGCATAATGATCTTTGTAATAGGTGACAGAAGAGTGGGTGATCACCTGCAGCTCCTCCTGCATGGAATCCGCCCGATCCCTGATGAGCAGTGTCAGCTTAGATGACACATCGCAAGTCACCAACCAATACAGCAACTTCCTGGTCTTATCACCTAGCTCATACATTGTCTGTGTCTAGGGCTGCTAGTATTGTCTATCCTCCGCAAGGGACACCTTTTGAAGTTCCGTGACCAAGAGCACAAACTGTCTCCCCAGCTCTCCCCCGCCTGACCCAAGAACCCGACGCTCCATGTCTGCTATTCTGCTTTCCAACCCATTATACATTGAGATTGCCAGTCTTCTCACCGTCTGACATATTCTTTAATAATTCCCCTTAGGGAGTGTTTACCAGCTGCCCAAAGGACCATTGGCGATGACACTGACCCAGAATTCCTTAGTTCTTAATCTATGGTGTCTGCACAATAAGAACCATGTACTAAAACTCCACATCAGGCTCTGAGTTTGTGAGGGGGTGCCCCATCTCATAAGGCTGCAGGCATGGTCAGAATTACAGCGGGTGAAAATCTGGACCGAGGTCAAGGCCAAGAGGTCCACCGCCGGGAGCCATAGCAGGTCTGTCTATGCCTCTGGGTGATGGGCTTCAGATTGGTAGGTGAACGCTCTCAGTTGTGGATGCGTTGAACGTCATGCGTCGCAGAGGCCCAGGGAGTCCGTACATCCTGACAAGCATGCGATACTGACCACTGGCCAGGGCGAGGGTCAGTAGAAGTGTTTCAGATAGGGTCTGGGGCTGCATTAAAGTCACCTCCTATAACTGTAGGACCCTGTGGGTGGGTCAACAGTAGGTTTGCAGTCTTGCCAGAGTGGGACATAACATATGCAGAAAAATATAACAAGGAACCAGGTTTACCTGCTTACCAGCCATGCAGCCTTTTATGCCAATATACCTTCCCTGAGCGTCTGCGTGGATCTTGGCCACCAACATGAGCAAGGATTTATGGTGTATGAAGGCTACCCGCCCTTCAAGCCTCTGGAAAAACCAGCATTTTACACCTGATCGTAGCCAATATGACCCAGAAAAGCACACTGGGTACCCGCCAGTTGGGACAATATCTTTTTATATATCACAGGACGACTGATCTCTTAATATAGTCTAGCGGAATGTTGACATTCCAAGAGAGTATCACAAGGATGGCACTGGGTTGTTTATGAGTGTTGGGCTCAGCCAAACCCCCTCGAGAGACTGAGGCCACTGTACTCATGGGCCACCCCGGGAAGACAGGGACATCATGTTGTCAGATAAGGCACTCACTGTGAATGCAGCTAGCCTGGAAAACAAACAGTTAAAGCAAACATACCAACATAACATAACTCCCCATGAGCCCCCTCAACATACCCCAACCCATACTTCTACCCCTAAAGCATTTGTCACCCCTATCCAATGCATCTTTGAATAACCAGCTAAAATAACTCATTTTGGGGGTCCTTGCAGCCAAATCATGGCTTAGATATGAATATGTCACCTAACAGCAGCAGATTGATCAGCAAAAACAGTTCCGGTCACCAGGGCCATGAATGCCACCCTAGGCCCAGCGGCCCCAGTGGCTGCCGTGCAGCCCAGACTGGGCCCCAGTCACTGGACCGTCCACCATTGGCCCAGCATACAGTGCCTGTGATCAGCCCAAGGCATTCTGCATCTCCTCCTTTGAGCCAAAGAGTGTGGGGGTGGCCTCCGAGATAGCATCTGGGTCCATCTCTGCCTGCATCTCACAAGTTGGTGAGGCCTCCTGGTGTGCTCTCTGCTCCCCACGATCAGCCCATGACTTCTGTGAGCAGGAACGCTTCCTCTTGGCTAGCCCCACTTTCCGTTCCAGGGCCTGCAAGGTGCGCTTTTCTGCCACCCACTCCCACGTGTGCTCCGTAGTCTCAAAAATTATGTGGTAGATTGAAAAATTACCTTGAGGTGGGCTGGGAAGAGCAGCATGTATCAGAGATTCAGAGCCCAAAGTTTTTGCTTAACGGCCTCAAAGGATTTGCAATTTTGCTGCACTGCCCTGGAGTAATCTGGAAATATCAGGATTGTAGAGTTCTGGTGGCAGAGATCAGATTGGGAGCTGGCCTCGCGTAGGATTGCATCGCGGTCCCTAAACTTCAAGATCTTCAGGATAACTGGGCAAGGCGGAGAGCCCACAGGCGGCCAAGGTGCCAAGGAGTGATGGGCCCGTTCGATAATGAATGTGGGGGGGAGTTTCTCAGTGGGCACCCAGAAGGGAAACCCAATTCTCTCCAGACCTGGGCCTCTGGCACAGATCGTCCCCCTTAGGCGCGAAAATAAGGCCCTCATTACCCACCGAAATGGAAATAATTTCAATATTAGGGTGCAGGATATGAAGGGGGTGAATTTTAGCAGAAGGAGAGGAGGAGGTGGAGTTGGGAAGAGAGGAGACCCGTTCTATTCTTTGAGAAGCAGTAAGAAAAGCCCTGGTTTAAAAAGGAGTTTGGTTCCTCAGGTTGCACCCCCTCCCACATAAAGAGCTGGAGAATTAGTGAAACCGCTGTGGTGGATAATCAGGAAGCAAGAGATAGTGACAGTACCAGGCATACAGGGGTGGTGGTGCTGAATTTGAGACACTCAGTATTGGGTCCCAGGAAGCCAAGAATTACCCCGCTGCTAAGAACATACTTTAAAGTCCTGCGTGGCACGAAGTAGACGGAGATGGAGGTAGAAGGACACGGAACTCCTGATTATAGTCAGGAGGGAATATAGAGAGTAGTAAGGTTCTACAAATTGAGCTCTCTCCTGAAAGGTTTCAGCTGTTAGAGGCAGAAAACCTGCCCCAGAGTAACAGCAGGGGGGTTTTGAGTCAAGAGGATGGTCCAAGACTCTCCAATGGGGTTTTTAACACGCATAAGCAGGATTCAGAGTTAGGAGGGAGGCAAGGCAAAGAAGGAGACTTGTAGGAGGAATAGGTTATTTCCCCCCAGGGAAGCGGGGGAAGTTAGGGGAGGTTTTGAGACCTCTAATACAAACCAGAAAGAGATTAGAGGTTTTTGTGAAACTATTGGGCAGAAGCTGAATGATCGAGCAGAACGAACGGCTGCCCTGGAATTTGAAGTCTCTCATTTAAGGAGCGTTACGGAAGAGTATAGGGAGGCAATTCATCAGGTGAAACTGGGGGAGGACAATTTACAAGCAAAGCTTGAAATGATGGAGAATAAAATGAGGAGGAACAATTTGAGACTTTTAAAAGTTCCGGAGGAATTGGAAAAAGGGGATCTGAAAAGCTTGGTAGTCCGTTTGATTAAACAAGGCACCCAGGTTGAAGAGGAGGAAGAAGTCTTACTAAAAGACATTCAGCGGGTGCACAGGGATCCTTTTAGGAAACCCCCAACATGGATAAACCTAGAAAGATATTGGTTTGCTTCCACACATATGCCATTAAAGAACATATTTTAGCTACGGCACTGAAGAAAAAGACTCTAACAGCTGAAGGTATTAATTTTGAGATCAGATCGGATTTATCTACTGCGACTTTGAATAAACAGTGGGAGTTAGGGAAAAGAATTGATGTTTTGAAGCGCTTAGTGGCTACGGCCTAGCTGAAATTCCCTGCATCTTTGAGGGTGATGGCAAACAATAAAATGTATACTTTCAGAGACATCAGAGAGGTAGACGGTTTGATTAAGACAATGGATAAAGACTATCAGCCTTTGGGTTAAGGAGCATGGTTTATTTAAAGTTGACTATGGGCTGGCAGGAGTCTTCCACGGCAAGGTGCCGTGTGAGGAGACAGGGTCAGTTCTCTCAGGGTAATGGTGGTAGGATTGGGTGATTGTAGGGGGAAGATGGGGGTTTGGGAGGGTGGAGGGGTTTGGAGAAGGGCACAGGGTGGGGAGCATGGGGAAAAACAAAAAAAATTCTATCCTGATTCAGGTGTATTTGACATGAAATGGTTGTTAATCTCTAGAGATGTAGTTAGACCGTGTGGGAAGGGAGGAAAAGAGGATGAAGGGTAACGAATTAAGGCTTCTTTCTTGGAATGTTATCGGTTTAAGAGTAAGGGCCAAGCAAAAGAGGTTAGTGCAATACTGTAGGGATGCTCAAGCTATGGTGATAATTTTGCAAGAAACGCACTTATCTAGTGAAGAGTGTAGGAATCTGTTTAAGTCGCATAATTGGATTCAGCATATTTTATGTTCTACTTAGGCGGGGACAGTAAAGGGGTGGCTATATTAGTTAAAAATCATCCTGAGATCTCTTTCCAGGGAGGGCTAGTGGATAAAGCTGGCAGGTGGGTAATAGGGAGGTTACTGGCTTTTAATCAGGCTATCACCCTAGTGGGGTATTATGGCCAAAATAGGGATGATGGTCAGCTCCTGCGAGAACTGTATCAGCACTTGCCACAGCATACAGACCCAATAATATGAGCAGGAGATTTTGATATAGTGCTGGACTATGACCTTGATAGGTCAAAGGGGAGTAGGGCGAAAATGAACGAGAAGATGCGATCCCAGGTGATTAATATGATGTCCCACTTTGGGTTACACGATATTTGGAGGGAGAGGATGGGAACAAGGTGGGGTACACTTATAATAACAGGAAGAATAAACATCAATCTAGGATTGATTACGTGTTAGTTGATGGGAGGGTGAGAGAGAGTTTTGAAGAGATTTCACATGTTAGTGTACATTTTCAGATCACTCAGCACTGAGCGTGAGTTTCAAGCTCAGTAGGAATATTAGGCAGACAACGTGGACATTAGATAGGACTCTCCTACTAGATGAAGATAGAGTGGCAGATTTGAAAAAGGAAGCAGAAGAGTTTTTCAAGTTAAATGTTGGCTCATCATCACCAGAGGTGGTTTGGGATGATTATAAGGCTTTTTTGAGAGGTAGACTGATGAGAGCAGCCTCCTTTTAAAGGAAAGTATATAAATACAAGATTAGTGTTCTGGAAGTAACATATAAAGTCAGTAGAAAAAAGTTAATAGGTAAGGAGGGTCAGGAAGAAGAAAAGTAACAACTAGCTAAGGTACTCCAAGAATATCGAAATGAGCTTGGAGCTGAATTAGATAAAAGAATTAAGGAGAGATGTGAAGTTATTAGGATGATTTTTTTTTTTTTAATATGGGGAAAAATGCGGCAAAATATTAGCCTGGCAAATAAAATCAAAGCAGATGAGGAACAAAGTGGTAGAGATCCGAGGGGGAATGTAGGGACTTCCTGTAAAGGGAACAAGGAAATAGAAGAGTCATTTCGGGAGTATTTTCAGGAGCTCTATACAGAAAGGTCAGAGGTACGCTCAGGGTTGGTCCAGACTTGGCTGCGGGTGTAGATCTCACTCCCCTGGAAGATGACGATGAGGATGGAGAAAACTTGAATGAAGAAATCAATCGGGCTGAAGTGGAAGAAGTGATTTCTTCCGGGAAATTGGGGAGGCGCCTGGTCCAGATGGATTACCCCTTGACGTTTATAAAGTTTTAGGGGACAGCATAATTCATGTTTTGGTAGGATTGTGTGACAGTATTTGTAAGGAGGGGGCAGCGCTCCCCCCTTCTTGGAGGGAGGCAACAATTACCTTAATAATCAAGCCAGGAAAAGACCCCACAAGGTGTCACTCATACAGGCGCCTATTTCCCTATTGAACAGCATTTATAACATTTTTGCAAAAGTTTTGGCAAAAAGATTGGGTATGATGTTGGGGAAATTGACCCATGCAGATCAAAAGGGGTTCATAAAGGGTAGATACCTACATGATCTAACACATGGTTTAATAGGGGCAATAGATTTGGCAAGCACTTGTAAGCTACCCCTAGCGGTGGTGATGATTGATGCTGTTAAGGCTTTCGATATGGTTAATTGGTCCTACTTGGTTATGCTCTGTGAGCACCTTAATTTGGGGAGTAGGTTTATAAGAGTACTACGGTTGATATATCATAACCCAGTTGCAAGAGTTTTAGTTAATGGCTCCCTAACTTGTCCCTTCAGGATTGAGAGGGGAATGAGACAAGGATGTCCGTTATCCCCTCTATTATTCAAATAATATATTGAACCCCTGGCTTGTAAAATTTGAAATAATCCGTTGATACTTCCATTTCAGTATGGAAACTGGTATAGGAAAGTAGCTTTATACACGAACGATCTGATTGTTTATACGAGTAACTTAAAACAATCCCTGCCTGCTTTGGAATAGTTGATAATCGAATTTGGGGGAATTGCGGGGGATGTGGTTAATAAAGGTAAAACAGAAGTCGTGGCTTGGAATATGCCCAAGATTATCCCCCTGGGGAGTGTTAAGATAAGTGGAGAGTTCAAATATTTGGGCATTAAAATAACAAATTACTTGGGGGTGATTGCCGAAAGAAACTTTGTGAGAGTTATGACTGAGGCCTGTAAGCAGATGAAGAAGTGGGTTAACCTGCCTCTCACGATCCTAGGTAGGGTCAATCTGGTTAAAATGATGCTTTTGCCGAGAATGCTATTTATTTTTAATGCACTACCTCTGAGATTTGATAAAGAATGGATAAACAACTTTCAAGGCAAGATTAGTAGCTTTATATGGGGTAATAAGAGTGCTCGTATAGCATGGAAAAAGTTGAGGCGGAGGAAAGAGAAAAGTGGGTTAGCATTGCCGGATCTACAACTGTATGCCTGGGCAACTTTTATAAAAAAGGGCTTGCGGTGGTGCTTCAACCTCTGAACTGGGGCTGCTCCTAAAAGTAATGATGAAATCTGAGAATGTCGCATAGTAGGGTTTTTTGTATAAATTTAGAGACTGAAATTTTTTTAAGAAAGAGAGACTCAGAATATTGGCTGATTCGGCAAAAATCTGGTATGAGATGAGAAAGGGTACTAACTTGCCTTATTATAGCAAATGGGTCCCCATATGGAATTCACCAGGATCACCTGAATGGACAAAAAATACTCTAGCTGTTCCGTTGTGGGAGTCCCGGTCGTGGCAATGGGGACAGCTGTGTACTGTAGAGGGTTTGATTTCCTATAGTGATCTCCTAAGGGACACAGCAGGAAATGTATCCAAATTCAAATATTGGCAAATAAGGAGCTGGGTGAAACAAACCAAAGGAGGAGTGGGCAGCACAAATCCAGTGGAGGAGTTATTACAGAAGGGAGAAATCGGTAAAAAGGAACCATCAAGATGGTATTGGACTCTCCTGGATACGATAGATGGTGAATCTTCTTTGCCGGAAGACATTTGGAAAGAACATCTTCCAGGAGTACAGACAACGGAGTTGTGTCAAGTATCTATAGATATGTTGTATTCTGCAGTCAAACTGACTTGTTTAAGAAGGAAGCATTTATTTACAATTTACAGGGTTTTTTGGACCCCTGGAAAACTGTCAAGATTGAAGTCGGGCAATAAGATTTGCTGCTGGAAATGTAGTGCCGAATCTGTAGGTGATATGCATAAGTTTGTGGAATGTCCCTGTCTCCATCGGTTTTGGATAGAGGTGGGTGACTGTATCTGCCCATGAAGTGTAAGGTAAGCCCCTCTCTGATTATCTTTGGCTGTAGGCAGGGAGAGAATAGGATAAAAAAAGACAGTGCTAAGTTACACTTTTATATGATTTTGTTGGCTAGATGAGAGATATGTAGGAAATGGATTAGCCCGGTGCCCCCAACGATTGTGTAATGGAAAGACTCATTAATGTATAATCTAGTATGCGATACTAAACGGGGAGGAATAAGGGATTAGAGTTATGGGTTTTGGGAGCTGTTAATAAACTGGTTTGCAAAGTAGCAAGTTGGCCCTACACTTAGAAGTCCAAGGAACGAGTTACTCAGCGTTACAGCAGGTTACCCAGCCCAGAGATGGACTGTTCCCAGGTCTGGAAGTCTTATGCAATAAACTACACAGGCATTTTTAGGCGTTTCAGACCATGGGACTAAGAGAATGAGGACAAAAAAAAGAAGGCCCTCATTACGAGTCTGGCGGTCTCATGACTGCCAGACTTGCGGTGGCGATTCCATCGCCAACAGGCTGGCGGTGAAGACCACCACATTATGAGAGTGGCGGGTTGGCAGAGGCCATACCGCCAGGATGGTTGGACCCGCCTTTCCAGAGATGAGCATCTCTGACCCGGAAGACCAATGAAGATCACTTGCTGTATTAGGAGTCGGCTTTCTACAAAGGTTTCTGCAGCTGTAGCACGGCCACGAAAACCCTGGCGGAAAGGCTACCGGTGACAAGGAATTTCTTCCCTGCCATCGGCAGATGACTCCCCACACAGCTAGCCCAATCTCCCCCCACCCCCCCCCTCAATATCAGAACACCCCCTTCTGGTACAGCGCCCTCTGCTAGTACAGCGCCCGCCTCCCCTACCCCCTTTTAGTACATCACCCCACTCCCTTCTCGTACAGTGCCCCCCTCCCCCCACCTTCCACCCCCTGCATACACCCACATGCACACTTACACCCACACGTACCCCACATACTCATTCAGCAACACTTCACACATTCACTCACATGCATCCATACACGCACTCGCTCACATGCATCCATACACACATTTACTTCAACATTCACACACTCATTCACTTCAACATTCATACACGCATTCAACCACGCATACACACACACCCATACCTAAACACATACACACCACCGTGCACACACGCATACACATACTCATACAAACATGCATGCACACATGCATATACACTTACAATCACACATGCAGACAACACCCACTCACACACGCACACACAACACCCGCCAACCTCCCCCCGTCAGACACCCAACTTACCTTGTCCGGCGAGGAGGTCATCCGGCAGGAAACGGAAATGGGCACTTCCACCGACGGCAGCTCAGCAGAAATCTTGCAGTACTCGTAATATGGTGGGTGGACTTCGGGGTGACTTCTCCACTCTGCCCAAATTTTTCCCCCATAGGTCCACATCAACCCCCCCGGCCAGTGCACAGGGGCCTCCTGCATGCCGTTTAGGCTGGATTGCCTATCACCCCCTCCAACCAAATGCGCTTCTCTACACGGCACCCATGACGGCCAGGGCTCCAGTGACTGCAGGGCTCCACTGGGCATCAGCCAGCCCATGAGGAAGGAAGGGAGGGGCAAGCAGACAACCCCTACCGGACAGGGCATGCGCTCCGACCGAAATGCAATAACAGGCCCCAGCCGAGCAGCAGGCCCCGTCCAGCTGACCCCCCTCCTCATCTTCAGTCCCCTGCCACCATGCCTGTCTCCACCTCTGCCAGGTGGGCAGCAAGGCCACAGGATGAAGACCCAGGACCGCCCAGCCAGGGACACCAAGGGATGGGCCAGCTGGCAGGCACACAACAGAGTCCCAGGCTCCAGGGATTGCCTTGGACTCATCTCACGGGGCACCCGCCATCTTGAGGTCATGCAGGCAACGCAGGCAGGCATGCTGTGCTGGTTTGGCGGCCCACCCAACTCAAGATGCTTGGCTGCGAGTCCCTCCTCGACCATGGAGGTTGTCTCGCTGTCCTCGGAGTCCATTGGGGGCCACGCTGTCAGTCAGGATGGCTTCAGGATATAGGCGGGCAATGGAGCCTCGCTAAAATGTGGCCACCATGTTGGCCCACATGGTTAGGCCCCCACCAGCATTCAGTATTAGGTCAAGCATAGCTGCGCACAAGCGCTGCTTTTCCGATGTGTTGGTATCAATGTTGGCTTTTAACCATGCCCACCTCACACCCATCACTTCCATTCGATCGTGGGCTTGCCTTCCAAAAATTATTTGTAGCGCCTTGGGCGGTTTTGTTACCGCCTTGGACATTGATCATGTTACATGGATAATTGCATGTTTGCCGATATGTTTGATTTCGGGACAACTTCTTTTTCCTTTTGTGTCTCTCCTTCATGCTCATGGAGATGCAAATGCTTGTTAAGAAATATCCCATGGATCCCTTGCCTGTCATAGGCACACATCCACACACAAACCAGCACTCATTACTTAAGGATAATTCCATTTTCCCCTAGACCCCTTGCCTGCCAGCCATAGGCAGGATGTTTCCATTATCCCCTGGACCACCTGCCTGCCATAGGCACACACCACCATTCATTTTTAAAGATTATTTCATTTTCCCCTGTACCCCCTTCCTACCTTAGGCAGGATTATTCCATTTCCTCCTTCTCCAAGGGATGTGGCACTGGTGTCACCACCACCATCAGCTTCAACATTTGTAAGGCACTCCTGCAACCTGCATTCGTTGACACACCTACCTTCCTCCAGTTCATCAGGCATTGGCAGTGGCACCAGAGACCCACTGGAAACTTTCTGCTCCCCAGTTTGGGACTTCTTTACAACTAGGAAACAGGAGGATAACATTGCAGTACGCTCCATTTGTCACACAAGTGTTCATCGAGGTAAGCCTGGTTCACACTATGAAATTGGAAGCCAATTGGCCCACACAATAAAAAATCACACAATCAGGAAGGAGGAACACCTTACAAAGTTGCTACATGTGGGGGTGGTGATGAGAGAGGGGAATAAGCTCTGATCATGATGGGAGTTTGAGGTGATAAGGAAGAAGAGGGTGACAGCATTAGACAAAGTAGCCCTATCCCCAGCAATGCACCAGTATCACCCACCTCAGCAACCCAGTGGTGTAACAAAGCTTGAGGGAGCCCCATGCAAAAGTGCATGAAGGGGCCCCCTTTCTCTGGCTCACCAGCTACCACTCTAGGAGAGGGGGCCCGCACCACAGGGGCTGCATGAGCTTCTGTTACACCACTGCAGCAACCTCAAAATGGCACATCAGCTTCAGATCCCAAAGCATACAGTGACTGCTCCAAAATGCACATTGAGTCTACCACCTCCTAGTTCTCTCTGGAAGTCACCTGCATCAGTGGCACCAGAAAAAAAACAAAAAATCCAGGCTACCATTACAGGCATGATTAGGCAGAAGGGGCCCTATGGTTGTAACCACCCAATGGCACGTTTGTACAACAGTAAGCTGGCTAAAATGTTAATGCTCAACCGTCTCCCTTTTTTGTGGAAGGTGTGGGATTTTTAGAATTAATGGTGGCCATCTGCCCAAAATTGAAGGGTCCCAGTTGAACCTATTTTGAGAGTTGCCGTTCCAGCGCTCCATCATGATATGCTGCAGTTGGTTGGACAAGCTTTGCAGCAGAGTGCTGTTCACACTATGCACCTGATGACAAACATGTGGACCAGTTGTCAAGCAACTGATCACAGGTGTATCAGTGCACACTGGATCTCTTTTGTGGGAGTGGAGCACCAGCTTTCTACATGTCTTAGCGCTGAAGAAACCTTTAAGGGTGCTCCATGGCATGCAACAGTAGCTATATTCATCATGGAGAAATCCCATACAGCTGCAAGCATCTTGGAAGACTTTAACAGCAAGACGTTTGAATTTGAAGTCTCAGAATTGGAATTATTGCCAAGGACAATGGGAGTAATATAGTTAAGACCATGGCAGATGGTGGCTATTTCAGGGTCCTGTTGTGGGCGCATTGGATCAACCTGATTGTTCAGGACCTTCTCAAAAAGGAAGACTTAGCAACATACTGACTACCTGCAGAAGAATCTGCACTCATTTCAGTCATTCTTTTAAAGCCAAGAAGATGTTGAGGATCATTCAGCATGCTAATAGAGGATCAGCTAAAGCCCTCATACAGGGGGTGTCAACATGTTGGAACCTATTACTAGTTGCAATGTATGTTTGCACAGTACAAACTGATCAATGACTACGTCATTTAAAGAGGAGGGGATGCAATTGGAAAAAGCATGACCTTGGGGGTGGACAAATGGGGCCTTCTCAAAAGTGTTGCAAAGGTTCGCCGGTGTGAACTGCAACAGAAAGTGCATGAGTTGGTTCAGAGCTCAATCCTTCACTTGACTGTGAATCCAAGGCTGGAAATAGATATTGTGTCCTCCAAAGAGTACATCTGTGCCACAATACTTGATCCACAGTACCTGAAAAATACTTGCCACCTTCATTCCTTTTTAAAAGGGGATGTTTCACTATAGAAGAAGTGGATTGTTGAGTAAGCGAGAGACCTGGAAGAGCAACAGTTAGAAGTTAGAGTCCCTGGCAGAAGTTCTAGCATGCAGCCTTCAACCGCCAGAGAGGGCAGTGCTGTTATCTCACAGCAGCCAACACTAGCAAAAAAGAACGGCAACAACAAGAGCAACAGAATAATCAGACCAAACCTCTGTAACGGCTTGGTTTCAAGTGGCAGGGCTTTAGGCAAGTGCAGACGCAAAGGCAAGATGTCGAGTAGGTGGCAGCTCCAATGACCTTTCAGAGGATTTTCCAAGAGTATCTAGAAAATCCTCTGATCATTTGAATGATCCAAAAGAGGTCTACATGAATCAAAACCCATTGACATATTGATATGGGAAGATGCACCAATGGCCAAAGCTCAGCAGGCTGGGTATAAAGTATCTGGCTTGCCCGGTAGCCAGTGTCTCTGCTTACGGTGTGTTCTGTACAACTAGCGCAGTTGTCACAGTGAGAAGGACCAGTCTCTTACCTCAAAACATGTAGAGATTGTCCATGATCAGAATGAACTAACACTTCATACCACACAATTACACTGTCCCTAAAATACCACAGGAGGAGAAGGATGAGGGTGATTGGTCAGACTCATGTGTGTAAGCTGACCACTTTCTGGGTGAACCACCCGAGTCTGAGGATTAACTCTGCCTCCCTGACTGAGTAGGTCACCATGGAACTTGATTATTTATCTTGACCTGTTTTGCCAAAAAATAAGGATATAGGTAGATGATTATCATATATTTTGTTTGTGTCTTATTTATGCAGCACCACCATTTTTAGGCCCATGTATGGCCGAATTGGAGTTGGACCGATGTTCAGTGAAGAAGCCTCCACATTCCCTTCAATGACATTGGAGACAATGCTTGCCTCCGTCCCATGCCTGTCCTATTTTTCTTCCTGTAGCAGGGATGCCCTGATAAAGATAATTTGGCTTACAAGACTGTCAATGTGTTGTTTCCATTGAAGAGGAGATATAGTTGTGTACGACTTTGCTTGGTTTGGAACAGGCTAGTATTGCACCAATGAGTGATATATTATTAGTGTTTGTGAGTGATGATTGATGATTCATGTAGTGACAGAGGTATTTTTCTCTCCATTGGATTGGACAGACTCAGACTGGTTTATAACTCAGGGTCAGAATGGAAGGACTCAGGGAAGGACTACCTTAACAGCCACAAGAAGGAAGATATTGACTTCAAGTTCAAAGAGAAACCAACATGATGATGACTCTAAGAGGCCTACTCAGCTCTGTGGACTGGCGAGAGGTGCGCTTATTTTGGAGATGCTGCTGAGTGCATGTGCTGGCTCAAATTGGAAACTCCTCTATTATGTGGTTGTGGCTGGGTGTGAGGGGCTCTTGGAACTGGAGACATCATCATATGATGCACGCACTCTTCTAAAAGCTATGATGACAGTTGTGAGATTTATCAGCCCAGTACAAGCAGTTACCTGTGAGTGGTTGTAAAATTGCAATCTCTTCCCAGTTAATTGCAGATGAATCATAATGAATGATTGCCTTGAAACACTCCTCATGAAGCCTACCTTCTGCCCTTTTCCTTGACTCTACAATATCATTTCCGTTTTACAATCCACAGGCTTTCTGTTCTCCTGCACAAAAGTTGAAAGCTCCTAACACTCTGGCTTACCTTACCAGACCGTTTCGGCCAGGCACCTTAGATGGATATTGTGAGAAGAATGCAAATTCACCACCCAAAACAGTATCAATGTTTTTTAACTAAGAAGAGGGGAGGAAAAGAAATATAGGGATGGCGCTCACAGCCCCAACACCATTTATTCAACATAAGAATAATATAACCACGGTGCTCCTGGAAGGAGAGTTCTCCCAACGCCTCCAAAATTCTTGATGAGAATGTCTGAAAACAGTACAAGAATTTCAAGGCACTACGTGTATATAAAGAGAAAATGTGTCCATATCTCAAATGTCCATGTATCTCCTCTTTGATGTTAAAGCCAGATGCACAAAAATTAGGTATTCAAGTCCAAATTCATATTTATTCACGTTGTCCAAAATACCAGCTATCAAAACGCCAATTATTTTCCATGATCAGAGTACAAATGAACAGTCTTCAAAGTAATGCCGGATTTACAGTCTTCAAGAAATGCCAACACATGTTTTGTCAAGCGAAATGTATTCGCATAGACTTCTTCAGGGCATAGCACTCGATTCTTTGAAGGTTCTATTAATAATAAAATAAAATTGAAACTTTAAGTCACAAACTTCAAGAAAAAACAATATCACTGGGGACATCACCCAAAGTGCCAACAAGTAAAGGCATTAAATACAAACAAAACCACAGTTATTCATGCCCCAATTTTAGAGAATAGCAGTATGCTCCTTAGTTACTTAACAACCACTGTGAGGTGAGCAAGGAAATCCCAATCATATCAAATTGGTAGTGTTATAAAATATGTACAACAATATTTGCTGAGAAGGAGAGTCTTAAATCCAAATCAAAGTGGATGCCAAATCTTTTTAGTGGTAATAGCGTAGATACTTTTTTCAAATTGGTTTGGCAGGACCTCGACAATTTAGAACGTAGACACAGGAGACACTCTTTTTCAGCATAAAAACCTCAGTCATGAAGAATATACAGGCGCTGCATCGATCTGTCAGGCTTTGCATCAAAGTTTGCAGTTGTTGCATCGATTTTACGATGCAGTAGATTTTCTTCTCTTTGGTGAAGTCTTTGATAGCCCTGAGACCTCAGAACAGGAGGAATGTTCAATCTGAGCCCTTCGAAAGCACTTGTGGAGGAAGGCAGAGTCCTTCCAGCAGAGTCAGGAATCAGCAGGCAGCAGGGCAAAAAGCAGGCCAGCAGTCCTTCCAGCAAAGCAGGGCAGATGAGTCCTTTGGTCAGCCATCAGTCCCTCTGACAGAGGCAGTTGTAGGTCAAGACGTGTCTGATCTGATGGAGGTCACAAATCCAGTATATATACACTCAAAAGTGCCTTTGAAGTGGAGGAAACTTCAAAGAGTAGTTTTGAAGTGCACAAGTTCCCCTTTCAACCCAATCCTGTCTGCTGGGATCCCTGTGGGGGGTTATCAGACCTTTGTGTGAGGGCAGGCCACTTGTCTTTGAAGTGTAAGGGAAAGCCCCTCCACCCTTCCTGGCTAGGGAAACCCATCAGTATGCAGATGAAGGCAGATGCAGCTGAGTGTACTGTGTTTATGGCTATCTGGGTGGAATGCACAAGGGGAGTTGCCAACCAGCAAAGACCAGACGTGGATTTGAGACAGACTTTAAGGCACATATGGCAGTAAGTTCAGAGAAATGCCCACTTTCTCAAAGTGGTATTTCTGAAATAGTAATGTAGAATCCAACGTCATCAGTAAGTAGGATTTCTCACTACTGTTCCAACCATACAAAACATGGCAAGCGTATTCCTCTCAGATCAGAAATTACCACTTAAAAGCATAGAAGGTAATTTCTAATGTTGGCCTATGAGAGGTTCAGGCTTCAAAGTAGTGAAAAACAACTTTGGGTTTTTTCCACTACCCGGAAATGTAAAACTTATAAGTGAAGCAGCCCCAGCTTGCGGAGCATGCAGCATTGGAAGTGGTTTGGATAGTAAGGGGCAGCAGTTGTGGATTGGAAGATCCCAGCTGTCATCGCCTTGTGATGTTGTGGCCAGGATGG
Organism: Pleurodeles waltl; assembly: GCF_031143425.1. NCBI lineage: Eukaryota > Metazoa > Chordata > Amphibia > Caudata > Salamandridae > Pleurodeles > Pleurodeles waltl. The sequence continues at coordinate 772,505,801 of NC_090445.1, read as the reverse complement.
GTGCATTGGCGGCTGGTTGGAGGAACCGGGGACCAAGGCAGTGCCAGATGACTCTGCCTCTTCTTTCAGAGACACAAGCCAATGATATTCTGTCTAGATGGCCTAAATCTGGTTCTGCTGCAGCAGGGCTGCTATATCCAGCTGATATGGTGGACCAGCAGCAGTAGCTATATCAAGAAAGAAGACAAAGAAAAAAGGCAAATTATAAACCATTCTCAATGCAAACACAGGTTTATATAGCAGCATGGTAGCAGTACAATGCTGGTCCCCTAGGGCCATTGGAATTTTTGAAATGATTAGCAACAGGGCCACGTTTTCCAAGTTTTCTCCACACACACCTCCACACATGCCTCACATAAACGCTCTGAATGGCAGAAAGGAATTAAGCCAGATTACCATTAGTTTTAAACTAAATGTTTTCTTTTTCTTTTAAAGGATTTCCCAGTAAAAAACTAAATAAATTACGTCTCGTTAATGAGTAAGGCATTATGCACAATGTAGCATTTTTAGTAGTATTCTTGTGGTGCTAAATCAATGGAGGCATGCTGGCGTGTCTGGTACTTTGCTACTCTCTTCAGTCTGCAGCTAGGGCATCTGTAATGGACAATTTATTATCTTACTTTAATTCCAATGTCCCAGTTCTTCTCTGACTGCCATTTAATTCTACCCCGATTACAAAGAGGCATATGAATAATAATAATGATACATCACACATGTCACATATAACACGGATATCCTGTCTGCCGTAAGTGGATAGTGGGAAAAATGATGCACTGCACTACAAGGAAAGGAACGAGGTACAGATTTGATTTGGCACATTCGTCAGAGAGTACCCTATCCGCCTAATCAGGGACTTAGTGCCACTTTACTCCATGGCCTTATGCTCCAAAACAAATTATTTTCAACAAATGCCTTTGCTTTGCAGTAAAAAAAACTTACTCTACTGCAGGGTAAGTTAGAGGGATGAGGGTAGGTAGAGGTTTGCTGAAGAATAGTGGAGTGCCACCGAGCATCATGTGCTAAACTTTGGCATAGTCGTTCACTGTAGTTGATGAATGAAAAATTTGAAAAGGCATAAATCTGTTATGATAGAAGCCATGAAATATATATATATATCCATAAATCTCTTGGCCAGAAAAATGTGGCACATGCCAAAAATTGATTTTTTCAACACTTTTGGTAGGCTGGGACTGAAGAAAGAATAAAGGAGTGAAGTACAAGTAGCAGGTGACTGAGTTGGCACTCAGAAACACACCTTATTATTGGTTTGTAATACATTGAAAACTTTGTAAATGCTACATTAACTGAAGCAGATACACATTGCACAGCCAACACTGCAGTGCCGAATTGAACCATGCTGCAATTAAGTCATGGGTGGTGAAATGCCATCAGCAGGGAGGTGATGAATGATGATGGGTGGGATATTTGCCTTGCTTAACAAATGCTGTGAGTATACTCAATTTGTCAATAAGCAGGCAATATGACTTACCGCCAACCATGCTTGCCACCACTGGGACTCCCCCTCCAACTGCCTACTCTGCTGCCTTCAGGCCACTGGGGCTGCCGCTGGTCCTGGCACTAATTGTCTGTGAGGCTAGAAAAAAAACACATATAAGATGCCAGCTACGCCTCCCTTATTATCTTTTTTAACAAAATATAACTGCACTACGAACTACAGTTCGTTTAGCAGTTGCTTCTATCCAAACCATCAGTTTGGATGGTTTGTTGCAAGTGGTTAAGAATGGTAGAAAAACCACGTAATAAAGCCAACCACAAACCTTTCATAATGGAGGGGCAGAGCTATGATGACTCTGGGTCAATAAAGCAGAATGAAGGGGTGAAATAATCATCAATGAAGGACATATGATCTTGGTTGGAAAATGCAATTGGACCTCATACTTTCCTGCCATGCTGCACTGTCATGGAAACTGCTAGTATACTGTATAAATGAATGACAACACAAAATTGGCGGGGTCCACCATGGCCACTCTCTCATTTTCATTGATTGAGCATGAGCAAGAAAATGAAAGCCTTCTCAGCAAACGTGTGTGGTGAAAAATAGCTTTCTTGGGCCAGCAATCTTCACTGTATAGTATCAAAAACCTATTCTCTTAGTCTTACATTACCACAAGATACATAAGAGGAGAGGAAAAGCTTACTAACAAAGCAGAAGAAAGCTACAAGCTAGTAAACAGAGGAGGAAGTCAGCTACAGAAATATGAAATATAGAAAAAAGGATAATGCAGGGATAACAAGAATTTAACAAACAATAGCTAGAGGAGTTGGAAAAAAGGAGACAATATAAAAAATAAAAAAGGCAAAATTGAAATAATTTTAATAGTGAGGAGAGGTAAAAGGGAAATAATAGTGATAACAGGACCTACTGGCGCCAGCAGAACTATCATCTGTAGTGCTGGTAGTTCTAACCACATGGCACTAGTGGCGGCAGCCACTCCTCCATCCACCTTAGATGCCCTCTTGCCCTTGGATTATGTTATGAGCAATAAAGAAGAATAAAAAATAGGTGAGTGGTACAGTTAATCATCCAACATATTTTGACAGGCAAAAGTAGTAGCAATGTACTTTTCTAAATCAGATCGCCTATAGTATTGGTAGTATTGAGTTGATTTATTTCTAATTTTATAAACCTAAACCCTATTCCTAATTTCCTAGACCTAAATTACATTTGAAACTACTAATGCATTGCGTACCCTCTGCCAGGCCTGACACCTGCTGCCAGTATGGAGAGTAGGTGGCTTTACACATAAAAAAGCAAGTGCGGCCACTTTGGATGGGGCTGCACCCCTTGGCAGTGCCGGGGACCACAAAGAGTGCAGATTGTAGCAGCAACACTGGCATCGTCACTTGCTGCCTGTTGCTCCTCCAACACGCCACTGGGGTGGAAAAAAGTAGTAAGTAAGAAAAAGAAGCAGAAAGGAAGAACTTAAGGAAGTAGAAAGGGAAAATAAGAAAAAGTACAAAAAGTAATGAAAAAATAAAAAAATACAAAGATGTAAATTACACAAACACAGAGGTACACACTTATAAAAAAAGGTAAATGGTGGTGGATAAGTGTGATAGGGGGAGGATTGGAATAGATTTTAAATGGGTACAAAAAACAGGCCCACCACCATGAAGTGGATAGAAAGCAGATAAAGCAAAATGTCCACACCCAAGCTGACCGCATGGCGCAGTTTATGCTACTGTCCTGAAAATGCAGCGCAAATGGATGGATGAGCATTCTTCTCCATGGAATTCTGTGGAGTAAAACTCAGAATGTTCGCCCCAGGCCTACTGAATTGCATGAATGATATTAATGGGCTCTGTCCATATTGTAACAAGGACGTGTAATTTTGCTTGATATCAAATGCAGATGACACAATGCTGTTCAAAGAATAAATGCAGCATAGTCATACCTGGGGGTAGTCTGCTCCAGCAGCAGAATTGGTGGAGTTTTGACCTCTCTGCATACCAATGAAATGTTTTAGCCAAGTTCTGCTGACCACTGCGTAGTGGAGAGATTTCTGACATGCAGATTGCCAAGGCATGTTGGTGAGTGCAAGTGAGAATTGCCATCCCCTAATGTGATTTTCCTGCGCTAGGAAAGCACCCAACTAGATTATCTCAATGCAGTACAGAGTAGAAAATCTACTTCAGCATCAGCAAAACCAGCTTGAGTAGCATCATCCTCTGGCGCATCGCATAAGCCAGTTGAATATGAAACTAGCTCCTGGCACAAAAAAAAATAGCACAGGCAGCGGAGGCAACACAGCATGTCCATTTCCGATTTTCATATAACTCCACAGAATTCAGAATTGCTTTTCTAAAGCTGCAGGAAGTGTTTTGGATGTGGTGAGCTAGGACCTAGCAAGAAATCCTGTAAATCCATGTCATCATAAAAGAGAGATAGGTGTTCCTTAACTGCAGCTAATGAGAAATATTGTAAACATTGCTGGCACAATTTTTGCCAGACCCATGCAAGTTGTTTGTTGCACTGTTTTGATCAGAAAAAATCGTTTGTCTAGGTATGAGACAGACTAATTCATACAAAGGTGCCCTTTACTTCCCAGAGATGTGTTCTCCAAATCATTTTCAAATCAATATAATCTTTCCAATATTCAAAACCTTGGACGGTTATTTGGGATATAAATGAGTCTGAATAAATCAATTTTGTTGGGGGGTCAGCATATTTTTCTTCCCTGGGGAAGGGGTAAGCTTATGACAAGAACTCAAGGGGTTGTGTCCTGAGAAATATGCAAACTTTCTCATGTATAATTTAGAACTACATACTGGTGGTGTCGGGCAATGTTCCACCTGTGTGTACTTAAAAACCGCATGTGGAGAACTAGCTCTGTGTAAATAATGATGAGCATAATGACGATAACAAAACATTTCACCTTATCAGAAGAATTGAAATACACATCTTTAGTTTCAAATACAGTGTACCTTTCCAGTTCAGAGAGCCTACCTCTTATGTAAAGTTTATGTAGGACCAAAAATATCAAATGGGACCATAGCGCACTCAATTTCATCAGAGACAGGAGGAGCAGAAATCGTCACAAAGCAAAGGTATCTTTGCACCCTATGCGACGGAGAATAAGGCTTTAACTCCTCAGCTACCAGTTCAAGAGCAGTGCATTCTGGAAAGTGATGTCCATTCAAAATTAAGAGGAAATTTGTAACAAATCCAGTCCAAATAATGAGGAAACACAGTGAAATGGCAATCCAAATATAAGACCAAGGAGGGATCAAATAAGTCTCCTTTATCCAAAGAAGCAAAGCACATACTCCATGTAAGAAAGTCTGTGAAGAATGTGTTGAGAAAACATTAGTGTCAACAAAGTTACCAGAGGCAGTCTGTGCAAAACCATGGACCTCACGTGGAAAAGAAGAACTGACAGTCTCTTCAAAGGTGGTTGATGATAAACTATTTCATTATTAGATCCAATAGGTGAAGACTGTAGACTCACATCTGGGGCATGTCCTATATTGGCATTAGCAACAGAACTAGTGGAAATTCAGCATCTGCATTCCCCAGCCGGGAAAAAGCAATACTTGCATTGCTCAATTCTTGTGGATGGATCTTATTTAGGATAGTGAGAAGAGGCAGATAACTACCAAGGAGCCCTTGTGGCCTAATGTGTAGGACTGGGCACATGGTGTAGCTTTATTAAGTTGATTGAAACAAAGCATTTGTTTTTATAACCAGCAAATGGGGCAAAATCACAATTTGTGTACCTTGATTGCCCAGATCTGGCTCCGGTGCTCAGAATGCTGAGCCAAATTTCTTCTTATGAGTAATTTTGTCTTGTACAAGATTCACAAATTTTGGAATTCATCCGGAAGATGCTGGCTGCTCCTTCACCTCATCAGTGGCAGAATGTTTGGTAGTTTCATTTGAATGCTCATTTCAGAAGTCTTGCAATTCCTGTAAGACAGCAAAACATTCATTGATGCCAAAAGGTGTGTCTTCTGCCACTGTGTCAGGATTATTGATATCTGGATTGTATATCCGGATGCCAAGGACAACCTTGTAGGGAGTCTGGGCCCCCAATGATCTTACAGGCAGATTATTTAAAGCTCTCTGAACTTCATGGCTCCAACTACGACCTGAAACCTATTACTCTAACTGTGAAGGACTGCTTTAAGTCACAGTCCTTCTTTTCCAGTATTGAATTTCCCACAGGGTGGTAGGGAGAGGAATAATACACTACAACACCCATGGTTCCCATGGTATCCCTGTAGGCCATAGAGACAAATGCTGGTCTCTGCTCTGAGTGGAATGCCGCTACTGCATATGTCCCTCAAATCTTTAATAACAGTTTGAGGGTCAGTGGAACTTGAATCTATAGCTAGTAGAATAAATGTATACACACTATCAGAATTTAGAGGATCTAAATACACACATTATGGGGCTTTGTTTGAAACTAAGATGGGTGTCTCTTATGGGTGCACTGCCGTGGAACTTTTAATTTGTTGACAAATGTCCCAACTAAGGACACACTGTTCACAGACATTTCCACCAATACTGTTTCTGAAATAAGGCAACTGAAGCCACCACACCAGCATGTGCAGATGCCAATTCCTCATGTGCTGCAACAATTAATTCCAGCCTGCAGTCCTGGTTGGGTATCACCAGCCCCGGGAATGCAGGCAAAAGGAATATTTTGAGCACTCAATAGATATTTCTTAGGTAACAGTGAACCACTGCATGAAGCAGTGACAGCAGCCTTGATGTCATCATCCACCCTCATGTGAGAATGAGTAATCACAGCTACTACAGCAGTCTGGACCGCTGCTTTTGTGGCTTCATCAATCAGTCAAAGCCCTGCAATGTGTACTCTAACACATTGATGACTACTTTTATAAATTACATGAGCAAGGGCAATCAATCTTCTAAATTGTGCCACCTTTCCCCAAAGCAGTTTATGCTTGATAGTATTCCCTTTGGAGTCTTTGAATCCATTGAGGTGCCAATAATATGGATTTGGATTTTGGGACTTGGCACAGTAATACGAATCGCCCAACATGTGTGTGGGGAATTTAGGGTCTGTATTCTCCAGTGCCAGAATCAGCACTTTCAGTTCAGCCAGTTGGGCTCTACAATCCCCCAAGCACGTTGTAAAAGTTTTTGCTGGCTAGAATTTGACATTTCTCAGGACACCGCATATCACTGGGCAACTGGCACAATATTGTTGTTTGGTGCCAATAGCAGGTTCAGATGAACCATCAGCATGGATTATAAAATCTTACGAATCAAGAGGCAAATATCACTGGGCACAGTGTATTCTTATTCTTATTGAAGGAATTCTTGAGTCTGGAAAGTTGGGTCAAAATAATCAGTAGCTGTCAAGGGAGTGGCCCAATGTATCCATGTTGGATGTAAGACTTTCGTGTTAGGAATGCTGGCCTTTGTGACAGCCTCTAAGGCTTGAACGGGAGTAACAAATATTATTTGCTTCCCTTGAGCCAAGGTATTTCCTTCATGACAGCCATCTGAACTGCAGTCAATATTTGTTTAGTGGATGCAAAACACATTTCAGCATTAAAATATATATATAAGATTGATATGCAATAGGCACTGGATCTCATTCGTTGAATGTGAGATATATACAGTGGATCCTGCAATTAGACTTATCGCTAGACTGGTTGCTTTGACACAAGTATGTAAGTGTCTGGATGCAAACATGTCAGTTTGCAATGAACTGAGGATTTGTGTATGTTCTGATGTCCAATGTGTATTGGAAAAATCTGGGCATATTAAATCATACAACAGTTTAACCGGCTGTGCATAATCTGGTCAGTATGTTATACCAAAGTTCAGCAAGCCTAACAATGATTGTAGCATGTTGTGGCCTTTGGTGGTTGCAAAGGAACACATGTCTCTAAGAAATGTGAGGCAAGGCTTTTACCTTTGTTAGACAACTCATATCCTAAAAACAGGACACTAAGAAAAGCAATTTTTGAAAGTTACATTTCTAGCCATATGCGGCAAATCCCAATACAATGCAATCTACTCTTGCCAAGTGTGTGTTCAATTCATCGTCCATCAGATAGATGTTATCAACAGAAGACAATGCCTTTGAGTCAAGTGTTTTTTCAAAATTGATGGAACTCGGGCAGCGAACAAGTCAGGACTATTCCCAGGCCCTTGTCAGACTCAACAGAACCATCTCTGTGGTCCTAGGTCTGAAAACACAATCAAATCTCTGGTTTCAGATGCTATATTTTTAACAAAAATCCCTTTAAAAATGTCCAATGTCGTTTTGTATTTTTTACAGACTATATTGTTCATTAAAGCCATATTATGCAAATGTGTGTGCATGACTGTTTAGATGTCTGTGGTCTAATACTATGTGATAGGAATTATGTGGATTTCTGACATGAAAATGAAAATTATTTATAGGAGACATATGGGGTTCAATTATTCCCTGGTATTCTAGTTGTGAGATAATTTCCCTCATTGGACCCTTAGCTTCATGGTATTGCTGTTACAATTGTGGACTAGAGCATAAATGTAATTTACGGTAAGGGGAACCTTCATCCCAACCTACATGATTGTGGTATAATGTAAGGGCTTGTTCACAAGCCCACTCTTCGACATATGCTTGCTTGACTGCTTCAGGAACAAGGACAGAGAAGGAGAGTAGTATTACATCTTCTCCTTGTGGGGCTTTCCTAACAAACTCAAGTGGCCAATTCACCTCAGCCCGTTGGAAGTCATAAGTATATGTAAATTTGTCCTAGAAAATTACTTTGGTAGCGTATCACCCTCAATCTGAATGTCCAATTCATAAAGTCTGTTAGGAGAGCTCACCTGCTGATCTGGTGTTTCAATTTGTGCAAATTAACTAGTTGCTCTTGAAACTAGAAACTCTTGAGAATTCTGGCCAACTAGTGTGACACCTGCTGCACTGTTTAGCAGTGTTAAAGTTCACGTCTGAAGGAGTGTTCGCAGCATGCATGGCATATTTAACAGAAATACCTGCCACTTTCTTTTTTTTCAACTGGGGTTTTTGTTGTGCGAGTTTCTCGTCCTTTTTTATGATGATTTCAGATGAGGGCTGTGAGTCCGTTTTCGGTTTTACATACTCTTTATGTCTGCACTCGGGTCATCCTACTCTCTCAGAGAGGGTGTCTGGAGAGTCCTAGAAGGAGTGAAAAGGACGTGTCTGTATACTGATACCTATAAGGCTGTTTAAGTGCATCATGGTTATATAAATTATAATGCTTTTCATTGGGATCTGGCTTCAGAGATCCACCCTGTGTTTTTGTTTTATTTTTATTTTTTCATTTTCCCCAGTGTTTTTAGAGGACTCAGGTGCCTGTCTGGGTTACCTTGGTCAGATATTCCTTTAAACTGCAGCTTTTTAGGCATAGCATCCAAATTGTCTCGACCTAGAGAGGTATAGGTGTCCGCAATCATTTTTGGTAGTTCACACTTCACTCATGGTCTACTACAGGAACCTGTGCGAGGTGTTGAAGTACTGCCAGCGCTGCTGCCTCTCATTTAATATTAATATAATTGAGGAAACTGTGGCAAAGTTGCCAATTGATTTGATCCCCAAGTTCATGGTAGGGGCAGCCCCACATTCATTTTGAATCTGTTTTAGCACGTGTTCTGTTATGATATATATTTGGCAGCAAAGATGGTGCTCTAAGTGGCACAATCTTCAATCGGGGGAAACATACCAAGTGGTAGACACATAGTTTGAATCCTATGTTTATCTTGGGGTCCACATAGGGAAACAATACTGATTGGAATCTCCTCCCATTTGGTGGGAACCTTACCCATAATTGCATTAATAGTGACAGGACTAACTCTAGGCACAGCTAACTGTGGATGCAGAGTTTGAACAGCTCTCGCTGGGGCAGTTGTTATTGTTCACATAAACTGGGTGAGACATCTATGTGGTCTAACTAAGAGTATGGGCTCAACAGCATTTAATGGCGCCAAATTTGGGGATGGTGTATAGCTGGGTAGAACTGGCCAGGTCACCCCATTATTGCTGAGGGGGATCCAGTCTTGCATTTTGTGGTGCATGTGGAAATGTCCCTTGGTACCAATTTTGATGTTCCTGATATGTTAATTATATTCATAATTGTTGGTAGGGCCTGTAGCTGTGTCCTCATCGCATGTGTAAAATGTTGGTGTATTTGCATCTACTGCAGGAAAGTCGACCCATGAATAAAAAAAACTTTAAAATGATTTATGGCCCTCTACTATGAAGGCAACATTTCTACTCATGAGAGTGAGTCCCTGTTTCGCCAAACATGCTGTAACAGCATGTCGACAATTAACCACAATGTTAATTGGATTCACTATTTTGAAGAGTAGGATTCAGAGAGGAAACACCATAGTGGGGTTATCCTTTTAAAAGTTCACGCTTGAACAACTTACAGAGTAAAATAGGGGGTTCCCTCTTAAGCTGAGGAGGACTAATCCCTAACACCACAGACATCTCCGTAAAAAGGTGAGAAGGGACACCCCGGGCACATGTAGCAGCTACTCAGGAAACCCATTAAAGAAGTAGTGTACCTAGAACATTGTTATATGTTATAAGTTTCCTATTAATCAAGTAGGACTGTGTATATGGTCAACATAAATGTCAGTGGTTATGGGCTCAGTCCGCCTATACCACCAGGAAATGTGATGAGGTTCCTAGCTGGCTCACAGTGCCCTACCAGGACCCCAAACATACAAAAGTACCAGATGCTATCTGCAGCTTCGAACATGACTACTACTCAGATTCTATAGGAAATCATCGAAATAGATCTACTCTTTCTTTGTCACAGTGCATATAAAAGATGCAACAAAAGAAAGATGAAAACATTTATTTTGAACCTTTATTGCAATAGTTGTATTCTGTCATGAAAACATGAGCTGTGATTGTTAGGCAAGCAAGACAAAGCATGGTAAGCAGCACTATGAAAATGGTGAAAAAGATAAACAGTTCAACCACAATAACATAATTCTGTTGGTACCCTCCAATCTCTTACCTACATGATTGAGAGCATAGAGGGAGTACACTCTGCCAGATCTATTTGGATAGCCTAACCGCCCATACCTGGGTGAGTTGTACTGGGAAGTAAGGAAGCTGGTCTGGTGTAGTGCAGGCTAATGTTCCTTGCAGGGTTGAGATCAGAATAAGCACGACTGCATCTTGTACATAGTGCACCACTTTGTAGGGCAATTCTAGAAGAAGTCCTTCTCTGCTGAATGCAGTGCAGAGGCATTTTTTATAATATAAGCACCATTCATGTCGCACTGTGTCTCACTATGTCGGAGATGCAGAGGTGTTGCAATGTTATGTCTTCCAGTGAGGATTTATCTCAATGAACAATCACAATATTAGGGCATCGGGTTCTGTGTGCTTAGCCTTGGACACAGTGTACAGACTGGATGGCAGCACCACTTACAAGAAACAAGATGTATGTGCAGTGATTTCTCTGTACATTAGCACATAAATGAAATGCCATGTAAAAAGTCATCATTCGAAAGAAACGCTAAGATAAACTGTGCATTCTTAAATGGAGACACTAAGCGGGCCCTATCATGGTTTATCAAAAGATGGGGAAGGAGGATCACCCTTTTGTTACTGAGTGTCTATCAAACCAACACTGACTAGAGAAGGTGTTTGAGAACACTGGTGTCCATAGTGCTGCCAAATCACCATATAAGAAAGTGTTACTTTCAGAGCATCGCTTAGATGGTCGGCTGTCTTAGAGATCCAACATCCAAAATACTGAGCATGCCCACCCCCTCACTTTGACCACCCTGGTAAAGGAACATTTGCCCTGAAGTTAATGGTTGTACACCAAGACATGCTAGTGTACTGCACCCTCAGCAATGATTGCCAAAGTTTGAGGGGAAGCTATAGGTTTTAGTGACCAGCATTGTTCTTGGAACTGGAACCTATAACCTATTCATGAATGAATATCCGTCCACAGTCAAAATGGTGTCATTCTTTCTCCATAAGGAGTCATCAGATCATCCCTAATGCAGGACTCAATTTCATTGTTTGCTATGAACATTTTTAATGTTGCCATGCTTGCAAATCATATAACCAATGACAATTATTTAGGCTAGCAATTGACAATGGGTTGAAAAGAGACCCCAAATGATTGCCAGTGTTTAGACTATTGGCCAGCAATCCTCCCATCACCTTTTGTGAGTTTGATAGAATGCCTTGCCTAGACAAGGGTATGCCAAGAAAGGGCCCTGTGCTTACTGGTGCAATGGAGTAAAACCACAGCTGAGGCCCAAATAGACCAAAAACAGTTTTAAGTGCCACTCTTGTAGTTCAGAGAGGACTCAACAGTTCAGGCTGGATTATTCTTGTCTGAGCAGGACCAAGTTTGATTTGGATTTGACTTAATGTAATCCGAGGTGACATTACTGGTATAAGAACATTATTGAAATGCTGTTACATGAAATTGTCCGTGGTTAGACTAGATCCAGGCATTCCTCCCGTACCTATTATGTGTTTAAGTAATATGAAACTGGTTCACCCAGTCTTACAAAACTCCAGTGGTGAAAATAAAATATTTTAAAGTGGCTTGCTTTATGCATAGTATCTACCATACATCAAGCTTTCTTCTTGGAACAGAAAGTTCAAATAAGTGGACATCATGGAATCTTGGTTATAACACCAAGATGTTGTTCTTAGAACATAAAGCTAGATTCAAAAGTGGAGAAGGAAACATTACAGAACCCAACAAATGAGCCTATTGGAATGCTGCCTAAAAGTGTGATATTTTTAGAGAACAAAGACCCAGTTTGAAATGTTATATTTGTTGAATGGTGTGAACTACAAAGGTACTGACCCTCTCAATTCTCACATGGGGCCCTATTGCTGGAAAGTGTTTCTTCTTCTCAAACCATATACTGCACTAAACAGGAGGCTTTGCAGTGGTCAACAAGAAAAATGTACTGTATCAAAGTCTCAGAGAAAATGCAGTATAAGGATCGTTCACCCTTTTAAGTGCTTCAACAGCAAATTTATCAATGGTTTAAGCAAATCCAGGTCCTTAGTAGTTGCAAAGCATTGAAAAGTCACTGATTGACATTGCATGGTTTTAACTCAGGTTGTCTGAAATTCATGTAATGTGCTTTTTGATAATTAATTATGTGTTCATGTTGATCTCATGCTCCTGCATGATCATTATTTTCCCATGAATCTTGGTGTACTTATATAGTGTGGCATAGTGGCATCATTTTACTTAACCGGTGTAACATAAGATTCCCAAAATTATACAACGTACCCCAGTGTATAATTTAAATTTCATCTGGACCTGCTTTAAAATTTTCACAAATTAGAAGCTTACGGATTGCTTCCAATGTAGAAATGTCAGCAGTTACCATCTGGAGAAAATAGCTTCCCTATGATTGGAAGAATGGTACCCTGATGTGCCTTTCACAATCAATCCCTTTCACTTTGCATCACTTTTTTTGTCACTGAAACCCAAATCCTTTTATGAGACAGGGATTGGTAAGTTAGCAGTTAGTCCCCAACATCTCCATTTAGCTGTGGCTTATGATGGCTCAGAAACCAGCTTATTTGTGGTTTGGGGTTTAGTTGTTATGCAATTTTAGTAACAAGACCGGGTCTGGCTCTTGCTCTCCCTCTTTTGGATTCTCTTCTCTTCAAATGGTTCCAGAGTGCCTCTCTGCTCCGTTCTCACTCCCCACCTTCACTGCATTCATTGTCACACATCTCCTTCTCTGCTTTTCTTACTAAACCTCCTCACTCCTTTCCACCAGTTTGCTCTTCGCTTCTGTACTCACCTACACTACAATCCTCTTAACACCACTCCACTGTATTGGTCTGCCCTGCTCTATTCTACTTCTTTTTGCTTCTTTCATCCACTCATCTGGTACCCACACATTCATCATCCCCTCCAACATAGCCCTCATAATAATTTATTTGCTATGAATTGTTTTGAATGTTTGGGAAGGTAATTTCTTGGTAAAGTTATATCTCTGGATCTCTGGTGATACCATCATTCCCAGCATACTAATCCCAGATAATAGAAATGAACATTCCTTAGTAGCATGCATCTATTAACACATTTTTGGGAGTAAATCTGTATCTATATCACATTAGCTGGGTCTGTCACAGGCACAAACACAGGGTTAGCCAGAAAGTTTAAAAAGGTAAAATGGCACAGTCATCTATTCAGTATGATGATGTTTGCGCTTACTTCAGTTGATCATGAGTTTTTTCTGCCCTTTTTAAGTAGAAACCACAGTATCATTAACAAAGGTTGTAGGGGCCACAGCAGGGTAGTGTTTCAAATGGGACACAAGAACATCATTTTGATTATATTAAGTCTTTAGGAGATCATGTGTCTTCTGCTTTGCAACTTTGGAAATATCTTCACATCAAATTCCTACTTTACATCACAGTGGGTGACTGTATGATCTGAACAAGACTGAGATTAGTAATCAGTGATAAGATATGGCATGTTATGAACGGGAATAAGCACTCTTGGGCTGACCGTATCACTCACTATTCATTGTACATAGACACACAAAAGTGGTCTTATTTCTGTGCATGTCATATATGCCAGGATGATTTGTGTCACATAACCTTTTCAGTCTTTGTCATAGTTCTTTAAAAGAATGTATTTTGCCATGCCAGGTAGATACCAGAGAGTGCTCCAGCAGTCATGTCAATCAACCAGATCTCAGATACAACCAGTTGGTTGGAGGGAGAGGTGAATGGTGGTATTTATGGTCTGGAGTGTGAAGAGAACGATTGAAGACTATGGCCCTCATTATGACTTTGGTGGTCTTTTCCTAAGACCAACAAAGCCATGGGTGCCAGGAGACTGCCAGTGTTGACAGTCTTCCGACCACCATATTACGAGTACTGAAGGATTTCTGCCACAATTTGGGTGGAAATCCTCCAGTAGTTGTTCCACCACCACCCCGCCAAAAGTATTTCACCAGCCATATTACGACCTGCAATACGACCTAGCGGTGTCCTTATGGCAGGGCCCAGCTGGCAGTGGGAGCACCGGGTCCCCTTCCCGCAGGGAGGAGTACCTTGTCGGATGAGGTAAGTGTCTTCCGCAAGGGGAGGGAGTGGGGTGTGATAATGGATGTGTGTGAGTGTGCGTATGTGTGTCAAGAATGGGTGGGAGGGAGGAGGAGTGTTTGTGTATGCGTGTGTGTGTGTCTGTGTTTAAATGTGGTGTTGGCGATGTGCATGTGGGTAAATGTGAATGCTGGGTCGGGGTGCATGTGCACATGCATGTAGACAGGGGTGGGGGTTGTCTGTGTATGTATGTTGAGGAAAGGACGGGGTGCGGGGATGCAGTGTGTATGTGTGTCAATGGGGTGAATGTAATGAGTGCGTGTGTGAGTGGGGGTATTGTGCGTGTGTGCATGTTTGCGTGTATGGATTTGGGGGGTGTTGCGTGTATGTGTATGGATTTTAGGGGGGTGTTGTGTGTGCGAGTGTAAGGATGTTGTGAGTTTGAGTGAGTGAGTGTCAGGGTGTGCATGTCTGTGGGTGCATGTGGGTGTGTGCGTCTATGCAGGGCTAAGTATGGGGGTGGGGAGTAAGAACATGTATTTGGGGTCACTACTGGGAGCAGGAGGTTGGGGAGATTACTGGGGGTTCAGGTAGGTGGGGGAGTGGGAATGTTGTAAAGGAAGGGTGGCTCTTGGGTAGATGGGGTGGTGGGCGAGTGATCTACCGGCGACAGGAATGTGAATTCTGTTGCCGGTAGCTGTTCCACCAGGGATACGACTGCCACAAAATCCCTAGTGGAAGAGGACTTGTGTTACCTCTGGCGGTATTGGGTGGACTGTCGGATCAGAGAAGCTGATCTCCGGCCCGGCTGTCCAACCACTGTGGCGGTACCAGCCAGAATGTGGCAGTTTGGCACAGGCCAAACCCCCACACTCATAATGTGCCGGTCTTCACTGCCGGCCTGTCTGTGGCGAGACTGCCACGCAGCCCCGACGGTCTTTATGAGGGCCTATGTGTAGATAGCTTGATTACCTGCACAGATGTGTCTTCCCTGATGTCTCCAATATATGTTCTCACTGGGGTTCTAAGAGATGCATTGGTTAGTGTGGTATCCTAGGTTCATGTCATAGCTATGACAACCATGAGGTCCTCACCTCCGCCAGACCCCACCCCCAACAACTCCTCCCACACCGACCACATCACCACCTGGACCTAAGTAGATGATGCCAAAACCCTAAAAACCATGAACTCCATCCACTCAGGATCTCCCTCTGACCCCTGCCCACATCACGTTTTCAACAAAGCCGACGTCGCCATCGCCCCCATACTCCGCAAGATCATCAACCTTTCCTTCAACACCGCTACCTTCCCGGACAGCTGGAAGCACGCAGAAATCCAACCTCTCCTCAAGAAACCTAAGGCTGACCTCAACGATCTCAAAAACTTCCGACCAATCTCCCTCCTCCCTTTCCCAGCGAAAGTCATCGAGAAGATCGTCAACACACAGCTCGCCCACTACCTTGAAGACAACTCCATCCTAGACCCCTCCCAATCCGGGTTCAGACTAAACCACAGCACAGAGACTGCTCTCCTCGCCGCCACAGATGACATCAGACTACAAATGGACAACGGCGAAACCTCAGCCCTGATCCTCTTAGACCTATCAGCCGCCTTCGATACAGTCTGCCACCGCACCCTACTAACCCGTCTACACGAAGCTGGCATCCAAGACAAAGCCCTCAACTGGATCTCCTCCTTTCTCTCCGGCAGAACCCAGAGGGTCCGACTCTCACCTTTCCACTCCAAAGCCACCAACCTCATCTGCGGCGTCCCCCAAGGCCCCTCACTAAGCCCAACGCTATTCAACGTCTACATGGCCCCCCTCGCACAACTGGCCCGCCAGCACAACCTCAGCATCCTCTCCTACGCCGACGACACCCAGCTCGTCCTCTCCCTGACCAAAGATCCTCACACCGCCAAAGCCAACCTTCATGAGGGACTGAAATCCATCGCCGAATGGATGAGCAACAGCCGCCTTAAACTTAACTCCGACAAGACGGAAGTCCTCATCCTCGGGCGCACCCCCTCAGCCTGGAACGACTCGTGGTGGCCCACCGCCCTGGGCCCTCCACCCACCCCAGCCAACCACGCACGAAATCTCTGCTTCATCCTCGACTCCGCCCTCACCATGTCCAAACAGGTCAACGCAGTCTCATCCTCCTGTTTTAACACCCTCCGTATGCTCCGCAGGATCTTCAAGTGGATTCCAACAGGAACCAGAAAGACGGTAACCCAAGCCCTCGTCAGTAGCAGACTCGACTACTGCAACGCACTCTACACAGGCATCCCAAAAAAAGACATCAAAAGACTCCAACGCATCCAGAACGCATCCGCCCGCCTGATCCTCAACATACCCCGCCGATGTCACATCTCCCCTCACCTGAGGGACCTCCACTGGCTCCCCATGGACAAGAGGATCACCTTTAAACTCCTCACCCACGCACACAAGGCTCTACACGACACCGGACCCACCTACCTGAACACCAGACTCAACTTCTACATTCCCTCACGTCAACTACGCTCTGCCAAACTTGCCCTCGCCATCGTCCCCCGAATCCAGCGCAAGACCTCTGGCGGCAGATCCTTCTCCTACCTCGCCGCCAAGAGCTGGAACGCAATCCCAACCTCACTACGCCAGACCCAGGACCTCCTCACCTTCAGGAGACTCCTCAAGACATGGCTCTTCGAACGATAGCAGCACCACCCCCCCCCCAGCGCCTCGCAACCCTAACGGGTACATAGCACGCTTTATAAATTATTGATTGATTGATTGTATTGAAGCCCAAAGGCAATTGCAGCAGCTTCAGATTGCTAATGCCTGTACTGGTATAAGAAATAGTTTCTGCTCACATGAAACTCATTCCCTATGCAAATTACCCATATTTTGACGTGCAGCGGCAGTATTTAAGCTACGGTCACTGTAGTTGATGATATGAGACGGAAAATGGCACCAGCTAAAGCTGTTTTGCCAATGCTTGTTCCTCTAGATTGCCGTACTGTGTCATCATAGCATTTAATGAAGATTCATTTAGTAGAAATATGCATGACAAACTGTCCTGTAGTGACACATTCAACTAAAAGATATGTCCGATTTCACAAGATAAAGGGGGTCATTCTGACCCCGGCGGGCGGCGGTTGCCGCCCGCCTGGCGGGAACCGCCATTTGGCCGGACCGCGGTCAAAAGACCGCTTGTGCCATACAGCCCTTCCCGCCGGCCCAGCGGGAAGGAGCCCTGCAACACAGAAGCCGGCTCCGAATGGAGCCGGCGGTGTTGCGGGGGTGCGACGGGTGCAGTTGCACCCGTCGCGCTTTTCACTGTCTGCTAAGCAGACAGTGAAAAGCTTAATGGGGCCCTGTTAGGGGGCCCCTGCACTGCCCATGCCAGTGGCAGAGGCCCCAGGACACCCGTTCCTGCCAGCCTCTTCCTGGCGGTGTAAACCGCCAGAAACAGGCTGGCGGGAAGGGGGTCAGAATCCCCTGGCGGATTTGCCCAGCCGGGGGAAATCCGGCGGGAAACCGCCGGACCCGGTTTTCTGACCGCGGCTTTACCGCAGCGGTCAGAATGGGCAGGGAAGCACCGCCAGCCTGTTGGCGGTGCTTCCTCCATTCGCGGCCCTGGCGGTCTTTGACCACCAGGGTCGGAATGACCCCCAAAGTACTGTGCAAGTTTGATTAAGATAATTAATAAAAATGGAGGAATGGCATTGCATGGTGGAAATTAATTGTAAATCTTGAAAATGACTTCCTTGTTTGGCCCCAAATGTGATCAATCCAATATGTTTTGCTTGTTGCTGCAGAGATTATTACATTGTCGCACTGCAGAAAGGGTATTTTTTCCCTCACTAAATCTGGCTCCATCTGCCCTCATGACTGAGAAATCTTCAGAGTAAATCAAGGAGAAAGCAAATACATATAAGTTGACATCACGCTAGCGCATTAAAACACATCCTAATGATTTTGCTCTTATTAAAACAGCACCATATTGATACATATACCCTTAAATATTGTCTCATAATAACCACATAACTTCTTTCATTCTCTTACTGTCCATCAAACTCTATAGGCCTAATTATTTGAGGGTACTGTTGCACCATATACAACTCTCCCTTTCTTTGATGCTTCGTTCTCAGACTCGATGCACATTTCAATTTCTCTTCAGCTTCAGTGGGATTCTCTGCTCCGCTCCTCCACACTTGTCCCTGGTTCTTCTATTCCCCAGTCCAGCGTCGCGAATGCCGATCCTAGAAAAGAAGAGATCAAGAAGATTAGCATCATAAAGGGAGGTAATGCACTGCACATGCTTGCCCATGCTTGAAAGGCTTCTTTTGATAATTGATTGTTGGATGTTTAGAGGTGCAGTGCACACTAGAAGGTCATGTTATCAGTGTCCTTGGTTACTTAAATACTTGCTGTCTACCGAATAATAACGCTCATTGTTTTTAGCTTGCAATGACAGTACAGATTTGAGGGCATGTTGGACAATTATTATTTTAACAATCTACTATGAACATGTTTGTTATTGTTGAGTTTTATGTAGCATTTGTGTGATACTAATCATTGCCTATGAAAAGAACACTCAGAGCCTGGCACACACTAGTTTCAAAACGTGAATCAAAGGTCTGTTATTTCCATGTTCAATTGTCACTGTGCTGTAACAGTGATGACACCAATTACATACAAAAGTGAGCTTTAGTATATTAAGCCTATGTTCTCAGTGTGGTTAAAACACTGAACTGTGTTCTTTCTGATACTAATATGCTGCACTGATTAATCTGTGACTATTTGAGAAGTCTAATTACGTAATAATTCATTTTTATTCTTTATCACCTGTTACATGTCTACGATTGTGAGTGTGACTGTGTTTCAGAAAGTCTCATCAAGACCCAACAAGCAAGAGGTACACTGAATTTCTGGAACACTTTAGGTAGGTCTTCCATTGAGGCCACATTGACTTGAGATCAAGGTGGGAATACATGTAGATAGTATAGAAGGCTAAACATTTTGGGGGTCATTCTGACCGCCGGGGCCAGGGTCGGCGGGAGCACCGCCAACAGGCTGGCGGTGCTCCGCAGGGCATTCTGACCGCGGCGGTATGGCCGCGGTCAGAACAGGAAAACCGGTGGTCTCCCGACGGTTTTCCGCTGCCCTGCAGAATGCCCTGCTTGCTGCGCCGCCATGGGGATTCCAACACCCCATACCGCCATGCAGGAACAGGATGGCGGTATGGGGTGTCGTGGGGCCCCTGGGGGCCCCTGCAGTGCCCATGCCAATGGCATGGTGTTGGAAAATGGGTTATTGGTAGGGCAGGTAGGTACTTACACCTAGCAACAAGCCACAAACCTCCACATAAGTACAGTTAGGTCTCAGTAAATTAATCCCAGCTCTACCCTTGGTAGCTTGGCATCGAGCGTTAAGGATTAACTTAGGAGACAAAGTGTAAAGCATTCAAATATCACAAAACAGTAATTAAATAAAACACAGGAAACAGTTTAAAAATCCAAAACCAATTTATAAAAATAGCTTATATTTTTATCTTTAAAATGACACAAAAACGATTAAAATCGGTTCAGGGGAACCGGAGATATGAATTTTTAAAGTATTATTATTTTCTAGCGCTTAGAAACAAAAAGCGCCAATCGGGTCATCTGGTTGCACCAGGACCAGGGCAAAGTCAAACTTTCAGGCCGACCGCGATGGAGCCCTGCTCGGCTACAAGTCGCGGGAGGCCTCGGTTAAAAAGTTACCTTCTGACTTAGTCTCTTTTTTGATGTTTTTCTTCCCCGGGACGAACCTGCCAGTTGGATCCGACCTCCTGGAGCCCTTGTCCGGATACGCGAAGTCGGTTTCCTCGGTGGTGATTTTTACCTTCGGACTTAGTCGTTTTTTCGAGATGAAAATCCTTCGACCGGGGTAAACCTGGATCTTGATCCGACGTCCGTGGAGCCCTTCTCGGATACGATGGCTGGAAGGTCCCGGTCAACTTTTTACGTTCGGACTTAGTCTCTTTTTTGGATGTTTTTCTTTACCGGGACGAACCACGAAGTCAGGCCGGGTCGCGGTTGAGGCAAGCCGGCTAGAATTTCCGCGTCGGGTCGGTCACTTTATGGAGCTTTTTTTCAAAAATTCTCCAATCTTTTCCAAACTTCTGGGGCTTCACCCAGATGTTCTTTTAAGGTTCTTTTGGGGTCCACAGCTCACCCCAAGGGTCCAGAAGTTCTGTGATGGTCCTTGGGGGTGCGGACTTCAACTCCCAGAATGCACCTGGCGCAAACTCCTTTTTGGCCACTGGACAGTGGTCAGCTGGTCGCTTTCTTCAGGAGTTGGTGCAGGGGACTCTGGTTAGCAATTTTTCACCTGTAGCAAACAGGGAGTCCCTCCTTGAACCAGTTGAAGCCAGGCAAAGTCCTTCTTGTGGTGAAGCCCAAGTGTGCAGCTGGTGCAGTCCTTCTGAGTGCAGGTTCCAGGTGCAGGCCAGGGGTCCAGCAGGGCAGTCCTTCTTCTCCTTAAGTTCCTTTCTTGTTGAATTCTGGAGGGGATCTGAGGCGTGGGTGCAGGTCTGCCAGTTTTATCCTTGCTCCTGGGTGAAAAGCAGGGGGGCCCTGGTTCTCCAATCAGGGACAGGGTCGTCCCCCTGTGATGACCACTTCCTGGGAAGTGTGGCAAAAATCCATCCCAGAAGGCAACAGTCTCTAAAAATCCAAAATGGATGAATCTGATTTTTGGAGGAGAGATCTGGCTGAGCCCACCCACTGGTGTGGCTAAAAATCATAAACACACCCCTCTCCTGCCCTCTCCTAATCTAATCAAGGGGGCACCTAGCTGTCTGGGGTTGCATGTGGGGGTGTTGTTGGGTGCTCCAGATGTCCTTCTCTGCCTTTGAAGACCAGTTTGGCAGCCCTCCCCCTTCCTGCCTCACCATCTGCTGAGGGGAGATTCTCTCCCCCAAGCACATTCCTTTGTGTGAAGCCAGGCCACTTCACACCTCATTAAAGTAGCCTGGCAGAAGCTGCTGCAGGCTGGCCAATCAGAGCACAGCAGCAAACACAATGCAGAGCTGAAATTGGCAACTTTTTAGGTAAAGTCTAAACTTTTTACCTGCACTAGTTATATTAAATCCAACAACTGGAAGTTGTGGGATTTATTATAACAATCAATTTGATACCAAATTCTTGGTATGTAACATTTAAGGAGACTTTAAAATTTTAAATAAAGTCTGCCCATTCTAGCCTATGAAGGCCATTTACTTCAATGAGGGAAAAACGAATTTGGCTGTTTTTACCTCACCAGGGCTTATAAATCTATTTTTATAAAGTCCCTGCTTATAGTTACATGGCACCCAGCCCTAGGGGCACATAGGGCACACCTTAGGGGTGACTTATATGTAAAAATAAGGTAGTTTAAGACTTTGGAAGTACCTTTAATTCCAAAGTCGAATTTGCATATAACATTAATTTAAAAGCAGCCAGCAAGGCAGGCTTGCTTTTAAAATGACACTGGGCACCTCAGCAATGCACCTAGGTGTGCACCACCTATGCTGTGGTCCCTAAACCTACATGCCCTACCATATACTAGGGACTTATAGGTAGGTTAACTTAGCCAATTATAATTAGCCTAATTTGCATATTCATTTTACACAGAGCACTGGCCCTGGGACTGGTAAGCAGTACCCAGGGCACAGCCAAGAGTCAGTAACCACCAGTACCTATCCAGAAAGAGTGGGGGTGATCAGGCAAAAAAAAAGGACTTTCCTACACTGCCCCCCCCCAGATGAAAGGTGATGGGTACTAACCTACACCCTGGTAGTCCTCATCAGCTAAGTGGAAAAACCTGGAAAGGCCATCTGCATTGGCATGAGCAGTCCCAGGTCTGTGCTCCACTGTGAAGTCCATCCCCTGTAGGGAAATGGACCACCTTAACAGTTTTGGGTTCTCCCCCCTCATCTGCATCAACCATCTGAGAGGTCTGTGGTAAGTTTGTACACGGAAGTGAGTGCCAAACAAGTAAGGCCTCAACTTCTTCAGGGACCAAACCACAGCAAAGGCCTCCCTCTCAATGGCACTCCATTTTTTCTCTCTGGGGAGTAGTCGCCTGCTGATGAAGGCAACTGGGTGATCATGGCCCTCTTCATTAACTTGTGCTAACACTGCCCCAATCCCTTCCTCTGAAGCATCTGTTTGCACTACAAACTCCTTGCTATAGTCAGGGGCCAGTAACACTGGTGCTGAACACATAGCCTGTTTTAGGGTGTCAAAAGCTTTCTGACACTCTGGGGTCCAAATGACCTTCTTGGGTTGTTTCTTGGAGGTAAGCTCAGTCAGAGGGGCCACTATGGTCCCAAAATTCTGAACAAACCTCCTGTAATACCCAGTCAGGCCAAGAAAGGCCCTGACCTGAGTCTGGGTTTTTGGAGCCTCCCAATCCAGGATAGTCTGGATCTTGGGCTGGAGAGGTTGTACATGGCCTCCACCAACAAGGTGGCCCAGGTACACAACAGAACTTTGCCCTATCTGGCACTTGCTTGCCTTGATAGTCAGGCCTGCTTGAAGCAGGGCCTGAAGCACTTCCTTCAGGTGGACCAGGTGGTCCCTCCAGGTGGAACTAAATACAGCTATATCATCCAGATAAGCTGCACTAAAAGATTCCAACCCAGATAGGACTCTATTCACCAACCGTTGGAAGGTGGCAGGAGCATTTTTCATGCCAAAGGGCATCACCTTGAACTGAAAGTGGCCCTCTGGTGTGGAAAATGCTGACCTCTCCTTAGCTCTTGGACTTAAGTCAATCTGCCAATATCCTGAGGTCAGATCAAATGTGCTCAGGAATTTGGCAGGCCCCAACCTGTCAATGAGCTCATCAGCTCTAGGTATGGGGTGAGCATCAGTCCTAGTGACTGCATTTAGACCTCTGTAGTCCACACAGAATCTTAATTCTTTCTTCCCACCTTGGGGATTAGCTTTGGGCACCAGTACCACTGGACTGGACCAAGGACTATCAGAGGGCTCAATTACCTTCAGGTCCAACATCTTAGCCACTTCAGCTTTGATGTTGGCCTTGACCTGGTCAGACAGCCTGTACAGCTTGTTCTTGACAGGCAAGCTGTCACCAGTGTCAACATCGTGGACACACCAATTGGTGAGTCCAGGGGTCAGGGAGAACAGACTAGCAAACTGTCCCAAGACTTGCTTACAGTCTTGTTGTTGCTGATCTGTCAATTTGGGAGAGAGTACCACTCCCTCCACTGACCCATCTTTTTCCTTTGAGGACAGGAGGTCTGGCAGAGGTTCACCCTCCTCCTCCTTCCCTTCATCAGTGACCATCAGCATGGTCATGGTCAGCTTTAGCAGGATCAAAATTCTTTCCCTGATACCCTTTCCCTTTAAAAGTGAATTGGCTCGGGGTTCCCCCTCCCTGAGAAGTTTTTGGGGACTCTTGTGAGGACTCTTTGGGTTTTTTGTCATCTTTCCCCTGGTTCTTCCCCTGAGAAGAACCATGTCCTCCCTTTTTCTGATCACCCCCTGGGGGTCTCTGGTTAACTCTAGTTCTTAACCAGTCATCTGCTGCCTCCCCCAGCTCTCTGGGGTTGGTCAACCTAGAGTCTACTAGATACTGGCGGAGCCTCTCTTGGACACAATTAGTTAGAAGGTGCTCCCTCATAATCAAATTGTACAGCCCCTCAAAGGTACTTACCCTGTTGCCCTGTATCCAGCCCTCCAGTGCTTTTACTGAAATGTCCACAAAGTCCACCCAGGACTGGGTGCTTGTCTTTTGGTTGTCCCTAAACTTAAGCCTATACTGCTCTGGGGTTAGACCAAACTTTTTAGTCAAGCAACTCTTCATACTGGGGTATGAGTCTGCATCCTCCCCACTCATGGTTAGGAGCCTATCCCTCCCAGAGTTGGGAACTAACTCCCAAAGGAGTGAACCCCAGTACTGAGGCTTGACTTTCCTCATCTGGAGGGCCCTCTCAAAGGCCCCCAGCCACTTATCTATGTCATCCCCCTCTACATAGGCAGGAACCACCCCTTTGGGTAATCTGGGGGCAAAACCCCCACCCAGGGACACCTCAGTTTCTTTCTCGCTGCCTCCATCTTTTTTTTCTTTGCTTGCCCACTTTTTCTTTTCTAGGGCAAGCTTATCTGCTTCCAAAGCTATGTAGGCTAGCTGGGCTTCCAGCTCTCTTTCCCTGATGGATGGGTTCTCTCCTCCTGAAAGGACCCTCTTCCTACCACTAGCTTTGGGTCTGCCCCTAGTGACTGTATCCAGTGAGGACCGTTCCTCCTCTTCCTCACTTGGGGTCTGATGCCTTCCCTCCCCTGAGTGGTTAGAGTTAGCATCTTCCTCTTTTTCTTCCTCCTCTGGAGCTTCCTCTGTCTCTACCTCTTGGGCCTCAGCCCATGCTGTTAGGGATTTAATCAGGATTTGCTTCCTGAGATCAGGGGTTGCAGGCAACCCCCTCTCAATACACAACCCCCTAAACTGGACTACTGTCAGTGTGGGTAGGCTAGCCAGATCAAGCTCCATGGTTCCCTAGTTTTGTGTCAACAAAAACTTTTTGCAAAAATTGGAAACAAGAATTTAGAAAAAATTACAAAAATTCAATAATTGAAATTAATCCAAATTAATTTAAAAAAAAATTAAAATTAAAAATTAAAAACAATTTTTGCACTAGGACAATTTAAAGGATTTTTAATTTGTTTTATCTAAAACTGTAACGTGATATTGAACACAAGTACAGGATCCCGTTGCTGCTTCCAATTATGTTGGAAAATGGGTTATTGGTAGGGCAGGTAGGTACTTACACCTAGCAACAAGCCACAAACCTCCACATAAGTACAGTTAGGTCTCAGTAAATTAATCCCAGCTCTACCCTTGGTAGCTCGGCATCGAGCGTTAAGGCTTAACTTAGGAGACAAAGTGTAAAGCATTCAAATATCACAAAACAGTAATTAAATAAAACACAGGAAACAGTTTAAAAATCCAAAACCAATTTATAAAAATAGCTTATATTTTTATCTTTAAAATGACACAAAAACGATTAAAATCGGTTCAGGGGAACCGGAGATATGAATTTTTAAAGTATTATTATTTTCTAGCGCTTAGAAACAAAAAGCGCCAATCGGGTCATCTGGTTGCACCAGGACCGGGGCAAAGTCAAACTTTCAGGCCGACCGCGATGGAGCCCTGCTCGGCTACAAGTCGCGGGAGGCCTCGGTTAAAAAGTTACCTTCTGACTTAGTCTCTTTTTTGATGTTTTTCTTCCCCGGGACGAACCTGCCAGTTGGATCCCACCTCCTGGAGCCCTTGTCCGGATAGGCGAAGTCGGTTTCCTTGGTGGTGATTTTTACCTTCGGACTTAGTCGTTTTTTCGAGATGAAAATCCTTCGACCGGGGTAAACCTGGATCTTGATCCGACGTCCGTGGAGCCCTTCTCGGATACGATGGCTGGAAGGTCCCGGTCAACTTTTTACGTTCGGACTTAGTCTCTTTTTTGGATGTTTTTCTTTACCGGGACGAACCACGAAGTCAGGCCGGGTCGCGGTTGAGGCAAGCCGGCTAGAATTTCCGCGTCGGGTCGGTCACTTTATGGAGCTTTTTTTCTCCAATCTTTTCCAAACTTCTGGGGCTTCACCCAGATGTTCTTTTAAGGTTCTTTTGGGGTCCACAGCTCACCCCAAGGGTCCAGAAGTTCTGTGATGGTCCTTGGGGGTGCGGACTTCAACTCCCAGAATGCACCTGGCGCAAACTCCTTTTTGGCCACTGGACAGTGGTCAGCTGGTCGCTTTCTTCAGGAGTTGGTGCAGGGGACTCTGGTTAGCAATTTTTCACCTGTAGCAAACAGGGAGTCCCTCCTTGAACCAGTTGAAGCCAGGCAAAGTCCTTCTTGTGGTGAAGCCCAAGTGTGCAGCTGGTGCAGTCCTTCTGAGTGCAGGTTCCAGGTGCAGGCCAGGGGTCCAGCAGGGCAGTCCTTCTTCTCCTTAAGTTCCTTTCTTGTTGAATTCTGGAGGGGATCTGAGGCGTGGGTGCAGGTCTGCCAGTTTTATCCTTGCTCCTGGGTGAAAAGCAGGGGGGCCCTGGTTCTCCAATCAGGGACAGGGTCGTCCCCCTGTGATGACCACTTCCTGGGAAGTGTGGCAAAAATCCATCCCAGAAGGCAACAGTCTCTAAAAATCCAAAATGGATGAATCTGATTTTTGGAGGAGAGATCTGGCTGAGCCCACCCACTGGTGTGGCTAAAAATCATAAACACACCCCTCTCCTGCCCTCTCCTAATCTAATCAAGGGGGCACCTAGCTGTCTGGGGTTGCAGGATGTGGGGGTGTTGTTGGGTGCTCCAGATGTCCTTCTCTGCCTTTGAAGACCAGTTTGGCAGCCCTCCCCCTTCCTGCCTCACCATCTGCTGAGGGGAGATTCTCTCCCCCAAGCACATTCCTTTGTGTGAAGCCAGGCCACTTCACACCTCATTAAAGTAGCCTGGCAGAAGCTGCTGCAGGCTGGCCAATCAGAGCACAGCAGCAAACACAATGCAGAGCTGAAATTGGCAACTTTTTAGGTAAAGTCTAAACTTTTTACCTGCACTAGTTATATTAAATCCAACAACTGGAAGTTGTGGGATTTATTATAACAATCAATTTGATACCAAATTCTTGGTATGTAACATTTAAGGAGACTTTAAAATTTTAAATAAAGTCTGCCCATTCTAGCCTATGAAGGCCATTTACTTCAATGAGGGAAAAACAAATTTGGCTGTTTTTACCTCACCAGGGCTTATAAATCTATTTTTATAAAGTCCCTGCTTATAGTTACATGGCACCCAGCCCTAGGGGCACATAGGGCACACCTTAGGGGTGACTTATATGTAAAAATAAGGTAGTTTAAGACTTTGGAAGTACCTTTAATTCCAAAGTCGAATTTGCATATAACTTTAATTTAAAAGCAGCCAGCAAGGCAGGCTTGCTTTTAAAATGACACTGGGCACCTCAGCAATGCACCTAGGTGTGCACCACCTATGCTGTGGTCCCTAAACCTACATGCCCTACCATATACTAGGGACTTATAGGTAGGTTAACTTAGCCAATTATAATTAGCCTAATTTGCATATTCATTTTACACAGAGCACTGGCCCTGGGACTGGTAAGCAGTACCCAGGGCACAGCCAAGAGTCAGTAACCACCAGTACCTATCCAGAAAGAGTGGGGGTGATCAGGCAAAAAAAAAGGACTTTCCTACACATGGGCACTGCAGGGGCCCCCGTAAGAGGGCCCCACAAAGAATTTCAGTGTCTGCTTAGCAGACACTGAAATTCACGACGGGTGCAAATGCACCCGTCGCACCTTACCCACTCCGCCGGCTCCATTTGGAGCCGGCTTCCTCGTGGGAAGGGGTTTCCCGCTGGGCTGGCGGGCGGCCTTCTGGCGGTCGCCCGCCAGCCCAGCGGGAAAGCCAGAATGGCCTCCGCGGTCTTTCGACCGCGGAGCGGCCATATGACGGAAATGGGCATATTTATACTCTGTTTGCGATGGATTTGCGTCGTTCTTTTTGACGCAAATCCGACGCAAAACGAACTCCATATTTATACTTTGGTGTTAGACCCGTCTAGCGCCAAAGAACTTGGAGTTTGCGTCATTTTTTAGCGTGGACACCTTCCTTGCGTTAATGATATGCAAGGTAGGCGTTCCCTTCTAAAAAATGACTCCGAGGCATGTGTGCCGTATTTATACTCCCGGGCAAAAATGACGCGATGAGTGGGCGGGTAAAAAAAAATGACGTCCAGCCGCTTTTGCGTCATTTCTTAACGCCTGGTCAGAGCAGGCGTTAAGGGAACTGTGGGCTCGGAAGGAGCCCAGAGGTGCCCTCCCATGCCCCCAGGGACACCCCCTGCCACCCTTGCCCACCCCAGGAGGACGCCCAAGGATGGAGGGACCCATCCCAGAGAACTTAAGGTAAGTTCAGGTAAGTATTTTTTTTTTTTTTGTGGCATAGGGGGGCCTGATTTGTGCCCCCCTACATGCCACTATGCCCAATGACCATGCCCAGGGGACAGAAGTCCCCTGGGCATGGTCCATTGGGCAAGGGGGCATGACTCCTGTCTTTGCTAAGACAGGAGTCATGTCAATGGAGGGTGGGAGTAAAAAAAAATGGCGCTAATCGGGTTGAGGCAGATTTTTTGCCTCAGACCGACTTGCCCCATTCTTTGACGCCCAAGCTCCCTTTTCCCCTACGCCGGCGCTGCCTGGTGTGGGTCATTTTTTTTTACGCACACCAGTCAGCTCCGCCGGCTAACGTCATTCCATAAATAAGGCGCCCGCATGGCGCTTTGGAATGGCGTTAGCCTGCGTTAAATTTTTTGGCGCACAACTGTGTTGGTGCAGTTGTGCGCCAAAAAGTATAAATACGGCCCAAAGTTAAAACAGTCCTTCACAGGGGCTGGTCAGGAACAGTCACCAAGTAATGCCCCAGTAATCCAGGTCACTACAACATACCAAGTACCATTAGCCCCCCCAGAGGGTTCTGCAGGGGATCCTGCACATTTCACAATATTTTTAAATTATTGCCCCCTTCATATTTTATGCTGAACAGCCTCTTTTCCTGATGAGCAGTCTAAGGTGGCATTTATCTTCTCGTATCTGGCTGATACTGCTACTTTTTGGTCCATTCCTTTAGTAGAGCGAGATGACCCATTATTATGTGACTATCAGGCCATTAAAGCAGGCCTCACAGTGAGCCACTTTCCCTTTGGGATTCTTGAGATTTGAATTTGAATTTTTACTTTTTCTTGCAATGTGAAGATTTGAACCTCACCAGGATTTTCTTCTTCCTCTTCTGGATTCGCACAGCAAATTTGAACTTGACACCATGATTCAGTGGTTATCACAACTTCTTAATTTGCTGTCTTCACTCTTATTATATGAACTGCAGGGATACTCATCATTGTAGCATTAGTCATGAGAATAATTTGATGTGGCCTCTTCTACCACAGTTCTATCTATTTGTGCAGACCTATTTCTTCAGCAGGGCCCAGCCTCCTGGTTGCAGTGTGACACTGAACTTCTTTTGTTGATCATGTTGTCAAATTCACCTAATGAGAGACAGATTTCACCACATCAGCCAGGCCTTTACAGTCATTCTAAATAATGTTATCAGTTATTGATACAAGTGAAGCTGAAGGAATGTACAGTATCTGCATCAACCTGCCCATGAGGATTTCATGACCAGAAAGACAATTTTTTGTTTGTTTAGAGTGCTTCTAATGCATCACATCAAGACCAATACCATTTGGCCATGTTAAAGAAGTTGAGGCACACAGTTTTATAAGCTATGGGCTTAATGGTGGCAATCATCATATCAACTCCTGATCGGTAACTACAGCAGAACTTTTGCTCAGTTTATAATGCTGTACACAGTAGTTTTAGGACTTCATTTTTAAAGTGAGTTCCTCGATCCATTTGAGTAGAAGGAGACATGCCAAGTCTCAGTATTAATTCCCATATCAAGAGCTTGGCTACAGTCATACTGTTACTTCTCCATCTGGAATACAAGTAGGCAAATACAAGAATATCCCTGAGCCCATCATAGAAAGTTATCTCTACAAAATATGCCTTAAGTCTAGGAAATGGTCCTTTAGGTGCCTACGACACCCAGTTTTAGTGTATGTTTATCTTGACTAATCCTCCGACAACTAATGTGTCTTAATCATAAATCTCCTACTACATTTCTGAATGTATTGTGCCAGTATTTTTTAAAGATCCGGACCATATTGTTTTTTCCTACAAGCAGCTGTCTGTGTCAGAACCTGGCCATACCCTGAAAAACTGACTTAAAGAACATACTCATGATCTGGAGTTACACAATGATCATTATAATCCCTGTTACAATCTGCTGTTTCCCACCTTTTTTTCATCCTTGATACCTCCTCATGCTATTCTCGGAGTGCACAATGTTGCCTGCATTGTAATTAAGAAAAATACAATTCACATTATCTGCATCATCACCTTTGTATCCTCTTCACATTGTTCTGATTATTGTTCATGTGATTGCATAGTTAAGGTTTCAAGACCACAATATTTTGCGACTTGATTTGTATAGTGAATACCTACAGTAACCATTTCAGCACTAAACCTATAAGCAATGCACTTTACAACCGATCTCTCTAAGCTGTTGTATGGCTTCTAACCAATCTAAAATCTATGTTACGTTGCATATAGGGGCACACAGGATCCCATGAAGCCCCTTTGTGACCATAATTGTTCAAAGTCTTGTACCTCCGCTAATCTATACTGGCTCTTTGTAAAAATCGTCACACTCAGCTCATTGGCTAGGCAACAGGCGTCTCAGTTTAATTATTACCACAGTGCATACCGCAGTGCTGAGCAGACAGATGGTGTGCAGCACTGCACAGTGCCACTTACACATATATCTGGGCCCTGTGTCCTGTCCACATATTGGGATGAATGCACTGAAATGTGTATACAATGATGTGCCACATTGACATCCACTCACTAATCTATCAATGGAAATAGTAGTTATTTGTCAGTATGCATCAATGTGTAATTTCACTCTGTCTGGATGGTTGAAACCACATCAACTACACTGGGTAATAAATCATCTATTAATTCATGTGGCATAACAGAGAAGCCAATTATGGGTACAAAGGCAACACCAGACAAAAGTCTGAGGTGAGTGTTCCTTCAATGGCATACGACCTCTTGGTATCAGTCACATGTCAACAATCTAAGTGATGTTTAAAACAGTACTGTGGAAAGCAGCAAGTGTATTTTGCATGCAAGTATACTTGTATGTTGACCAAAGTTGTAGGAGCAACACAGGAAGAAGTATGTGTAAAGTGCATGTGTGGCATGCCATGTCAGTGTGGGGCCTAGACAAATGTGAATGTTAATCCAGGATGACATTGTGACACCAACAGTACAGACACAAACGTCTTGGCAATAATGATGGTCTGTGTACACACATATACACAAAGGGAGTCAGCCATATTGAAGGATGCATCCAGTGGAATGGTTCAACTGTTCTTTGTAGTGTGTTGCACAGATGAAAAGCAGATAAAAATCACAAAGTCAAACACAATGCTGGCAAGCATGTCATACATCAGTCATCAACATGTATTAATGTCTAAACAAGGCAAGCCAACACAGTGTACTCAGAATACCAATATCAAGATTCAATTGCCACAGCACCATTGAAAAAATCAAGCTATAGGTTCAAAGTCCCCTACAAGTTAGACACATACACATATATGATTAAAAAATTGTATTGTGTCTACTTTTGCTGTACCCAGCTCCTTGTAACAACAATACTGTATCCCACATTAAGATAGCCTACACTGCAGTGCATAAGTGCTAATCCAAGGGCACCTTTATAGTTTCTCTGCCAAAAACGATAGTTAAGTCTGACAATGATCAGCATAACAATCCATGTGGCGTTCAAACTGCACCCCATGAATATTCCAAAATCAAATAGAAAAGTATGTCTACTATGAAATGGCTGTGCCAAGCTCATGTAGACCATCTATGACATCTGTGGTTTACCATGGACCTATGTATGTTTAAGTGTCATACATGTTGGCAATGTGAATACCTATCTAAGGTGGAGTAACAATCCAAATATTGGATTATCAACCTGTCACTTCGCACATGTAGTGAGTGCACATAGCATACAGTGGTCAGGAACATCTCCAAATAGTCAGCATAAAAATCTAGTTG
Source organism: Pleurodeles waltl (assembly GCF_031143425.1). Lineage (NCBI taxonomy): Eukaryota > Metazoa > Chordata > Amphibia > Caudata > Salamandridae > Pleurodeles > Pleurodeles waltl. The sequence continues at coordinate 772,473,540 of NC_090445.1, read as the reverse complement.
ATTACTGTAGAACTGTATAATGTATCAGACCATGCCCATTATTTGCTTTTGCCCAAAGAAATTGAAGAGATGTGTAAACTCATGGCCAACTGTGTAAGTAACCTACTTTGTGATATACTGTAAGAACCGTGTATGTTTATTTTAGTACACATAGCACACATGGACAGGAATGTGGCTTTTACAGAAATCACAGGCATTGACAGTTGTCATTTCTCTTTCACTTCCAGCTGACCAAGGATATGGTCTCCAGCCATGGGTCATGAACCCAATACCGCATCCTCAGACTTAGCCCGAGTAAAAATACAATAATGTACTTTTCAGGACATGCAACACTGTGGAGAAAAACCTCAGTGTGTTCAAGTCCTACTTCAGGTGTTTAGACATGTCAGGGGGCAGATCGCTTGCTCTACTCGCCCCTCTTGACTGCAAAATAGTACTTGTTGGTGCTATCCCCCAAAGTATTTGTGTTAGGACAAATGTCTTGTGGTTTAGGGACCACCAACAGCAGGAGCCATTGGTGGATGTTGAGCAACATGGGGCCATTCCCCACATCTACCAATTGCACATATGGAGGAATGCCATGTGAAACAGTCTAATACACTTAAGGGACAGGCAATCTATGCAACATTGGAAAATCCAAATTGATCATCACTCTCCTTTGCACTTGAGCAGTGCAGGGCTGCACAACTAGCAGTCTTGCAGTGTTGTGCAGCAGCAAAGTGCACAACAGATGGCACTCAGTGAAATGTTGAACACAAACCATCAACTTCCATACCAGAGAATCAGCTTACAGTGTAGTGCGTCTCACAATTGTGTGAACATGCAGAATCACACCATCTTGCTGCAACTATTGTTGGAGCTGATACCTATCTGTGTGACTGATGTCATGGACTAAAGCCTAGTGTCATGCAAACATGTAAAACCAGTCACATTGACAAATGCATACACGTGTAGATTTCAATCAAAACACAGCACATGTAATCATTTTTTTGTCTATATTCTTATTTATTCCACATTATGCTGCAGTAGATAAAGGACATATGTCTCATGAACTGCACAGCAATGCAGTGAGGAACAAAGGCATGTAAAATTAAATTTTTAGCAAATGACATTGTCCAGTCAGTAACTAGGCAGAGTAGTATGACATTAGATAGGCGATATGTTAACATCTGAACATTTGAAGATCACTGAGATGTCAATAGTGAAATTATACTTAGATTCAGAGGCAGACACAACTGTATGTGCATACGCACAAACACATTGAACGTGGTTAGATGGGGGACTTTTGTGATGAACCTTGCTTTGCATGGCAAGAGGTGTATACCTGTGACCTGTGTGTACAAGTGCATAGAAGGGTGGTTCACAAATCTTGTATCCACACAAAGGTGAAATTTAAGTTGAATGTGTCCATTACATATGCTAGTGTCAGGCAATGCAGTCTCTTTGGACCAGGCGGCACATACAAAGCCCTGCCCTCAGAGTCTATGTAGTGTCACTAACATTGACAGGAGTAAGATATAGATCATGGGAGAATGGCATCATCTTATTGATTGAACATCAGAAGCACAATGGACTATTGCACCACGTGTTATTGCAGGGGTGATTGAGGGCTAACTCACCTATCTTCAAGGTATGTTGCTGGGTGACATAGCCAAAATATATCAATGTGTAGCTTTCTGCACATGCACAGATTATGTGTGCTGCTGCAGTGTGTTCAGCAAGAAACCCTCAACCACAGTCGAAAGCGAGTGTGGTACCAAATAGCGTTCAATGGCTAAGTGTGTGTCATGCACTTCATGATGTATGTTGCTGGCTTACCTAGGTCAATCACAGTATAACTCTGATTGTAAATAGGAGGCATCTAATGTGTATGGGCACAGAGTGCAGCCATGATAGTCTCCCTATGCTACATCAATGTTTGCTAACACATAGCAAGATAAGTATGGTATCTTACCTAACACATATAAATGTTGACTCTTGAGCTGTGTCAGTGGTGGAATGGCTACCTAGGCCCAAAGCTGGCACACTTGCCCCATTAGGCAAGATGCAACTGTGATCCCAAGCAAATATTTGATTTCACCATGCAGCAACGGATGTGATTGTGTTGGAGTGTCCTGTGTTGGAGTGTCTTACTATTAAACAAACAATGCTGTGAGTTCTAGTGCTCCATCTATGTGTATTGCTGAAAACAGGACACAACGTAAGTCAAAGTTAAAATAAGATGTCAAGGTCTAACTGCATGGAATATCACTCCTGTCAAGTTAGCATGCACTTTCGCATTTGAGGTCACACCATGTGGTGTGAATGACTATACACATTCGAAGTTCATGTAACCCCTCTCTGGTGCAGAATATTTGATACATGGGAATGTGAAACATATTTCCATTTGTGATTCATCACACTTGTTAGGCCTGATCAAACTAGCCTCATGATATACTATAGGCAAACAGTTTTTGCAAACACATTTTGTGCCAGAAACTAAGCCTAGACCTCATTATATGGTGGTCATTGGGTATTTTAGTCTGATAAATGATGTCTGGTCCACGATAACACATGTCATATTATCCTAACACCATATATTTCACATCTATCCAGTCAATCTGTGAACTGGATGCCACATACACTGTAGACTGGCTGAAGCAGTCGGTATATGTAGTTCCTTGAGTGTGTATTGCATCTGTAATACATCCTATGGCAGAAATGCAGACCAATAGTGTGATGTTTTACTTTGTGCATGATCATCTATAACAGTGTGTAATTAATGTGCATAGGACTGCTATATATATATGAAAGGAAAAATTGCAACTACGCAGCTCCCTAAGTTCAACCAAGCATGCTACAAACTGTAATACATAAAAATTATGTAAAGGTCACTACAATTCACAATATGTATCTGTTTTTCACATTAATATACTGTAAGTCATAATGTCCACAACATAAATGCAACAACTCATACATATTCCCACTTTTAACATAGACATGCAACACATTCTAAGACTTCAAGCGTGTCAGGTAAGAAAATATGAGAAAGAAAAGTGAGCCCTGGGACTGTTTACCTGCATTGCACAAATGACTACGCTGTGCATTGTGAACGCCACGAAAACCATGGGGGTAGGAAGGGTCAAGATGCTGACGGTACAATTGCAGCCGCAGGGCTGGAAACTCTTAGCTCCAGCCTACAGGCTGCTACTGCCATGGCGGTCAGGATGGTAAATTGCCGGCTTGTCTACAGCCAATGTCATAATGTGGCGGTATGTACCACAAGCCTGTTGGCGGTACTACCCACATTATCACCGACCGCCGGGGTCATAATGACCCCCTATATGTTTGATATTATCCTGAAACACTTCAACATGGCACACATATCTCTCTAGTTAAGCCATGTCAAGTTTGCCACATGCTACCTGTCCAAAGTTCAGACAATACCAGACATCTGTGTAGTCATTATACTGTACTTCATATGTACGCACTGTTCATATTCAATACTTACGGACCAATATACCATCTTTTTGTCTTGTTTGTGCACCTGACCATACACCTGTGGTGAGGTGGAGTCTTTCCAGGATCCCAATGCTACCAGTGAGTGTCACCTGAATGATTTCTCAGCTATATTTAAATTGTGTGTGATCCATGATATTAGTAATTTTGTGATGTGTAAGGGGTAGCATCATTCACTTGTAACCAATTTTGCATACATGTCAAATCAAAAATGAAGTAGCACAAAGTGACATGTGCAATGGCTAAGGACAAATGTCAATGCGCATGTACTGACAATGTATGCAGGCCCACATGATTGCTCATTATATGCTGCGGTAACGATTGCCCATTTATGGTTTGAATGCCTACGGCACATGTACCATTACCAGCACCTAAAACTACAGATGGTCAAAAGTTCTATAGTCTAGCACCCATATAATGGAAAAAATGTCAACAATATTGCCTCAAAATATGTGACAGAAAAGTAGCACAAGATAGGCTGAGATTTTTATGACACCGTATTTTTGCCAGAGTCCAAATTTGGGCATGATACAGGTGAGGATGGGCTGTTACACATATCCAAGACAACATTACCAATTGTCAACATGACAGGTTTGTGGGATAGCATACACAGTGAACATCTTTTAAAATATACTACTTCTAATATTGTGGTTTCACATCATACTATGCCCATTCATGTAGAAGACATTTATCCTCACTACCACAATTAGTACAGTGTGAAAAACCAAAGCCATGATCAGACATTCATGCTATTCAAAAAACAAAATCTTTCAAGATCCATACATGTACCAATAGCTAGGCATGTAGCCAAATCTCAGAATCAGATATACTTGTGTGACCATGTGAGTAGTATACGCAACACAAAACAACATTCCTTCTATTGCTAGATGCTGCATATGTAGTTGTGAGAGGGCAAAGGTAAACATGTTCATTTATTAGAGCAATCACAGTGGCCAAATGGCATATCCCCATGTGTTGCTGTGAGGATGTAAGTACATTGTCTGTAGGGATCATTTACTTTGTTTCATCATCTAGGCAGCCACACCCAGTCCATTGGGGCTAAGATGCCACGCCACCTCACCTTTTGCCCCTCTATAAGAGTGTACATCAGGCTGACCTCAATCTGACAGACATTCCTCACTTTCAAATCAGTCAGCCAGGAGCTAGACATGCACTAACTGCATGGGTTCCTGACTGCCTGAGCTGAACTTTGCTGGGCTGAGGAGGTCACAGCCCCTGTGGGCGTGACCTCCTCAGCTCAGCAAAGATCCTTGAGGCTCTACCCCTCTGTGATGAGGAATAGCATCAATCATTTCCCCAAACCTGGGTGTTTCAGTTTTAAGCCCTCAAACGCCCAGGGCTGTGTGTCAATCAGTGACACCTCATCACAGAGTGGGGTAGGGTCAGCAGTCTTACTGATCCCATCCCAATCCGTGACGAGGTTGGGACTGCAGTCTTCCCTCCTGGGACCTCCGAAGCAGAGCTACAGGTAAGTGTGTTTTTTTTGGTTAATGTTTGGTGCATGTGTGCAAGTATGTTTGAATATTTGGTTGTGGGTGTTTGGAATGAATGCATGAATGCATGTGTATGAGCATGTGTGTGAATGAGTGGGTGTGAGTGTGCATGTGTGCCCCTTCTACCCCCTAAAAGTACTGCCCGCCACTGCACTTCTAATATATATAACTGCCCTCCACTTAGGCCACATTTGTCATGATGTATGCCAACTGTGATCCAGCCTCATGGGTACCTGAACATCGCTCAGTACTCCATATCATTAACATGTGAGATGGGGTGACAGAGGAGCATTTTCCAAGATGCAATGAGGGTATTAAGGATGCAGGTGAGAAACTTGATTTGACTATGGGTTTGGAAAATTCATCTTTAGACTGCCTGTCAGATGCACATTGCTATTGTAGTGGTCCACAGGGCATGGTATGGACATATTGCCTCGCAGGTCCTGACAAGATGTGTGGAATCAGTGCAGACACAATAGGTATGGGTACATGTGGCACATGGCAGTAGTGTACACATCGATATACAGTTAAATACCTGACTCATGGCCTCATATACCGAATGTCCTACATTAGACACATGATCATACCTTTGAAGTGAATTCTTCAAAACAGATGCAATGTGGAAAGGACCACATGCATGTCTGCACTTTGTTGGCAGCATGCAGCCCATTACACAGTAAACCTACAGGTGGTGTTGCTGCCACTGGCTAGCACCAAACCTGTCACCGTTGAATCATAGTGGAAGATTATCTGCAAGATACAGCACAAACACAAAGTACTTATAAATATGAGATTTACAGCATGCATGCACACCCTCATTACATGGATATGTTTTTTTTTTTATTGTGCATCAAGGGAAGAAGCCTTGCTCACACAGGTGGAAAGATACTAGGATATGTAAAGGTCACCATGGAATTGCAGGGATGTATGACATGAGGTATGTGTTAGTGTTCTTGATTTTTTCATGAGTCAATATTGGAGAAGTATCCAACAGGTATGGTTTATGGGAGGTAGCTAGCCACCCTCCATCTATTTTTTGAGTACCTGGCACTATGCAGGGCTAAGTATGGGGGTGGGGAGTAAGAACATGTATTTGGGGTCACTACTGGGAGCAGGAGGTTGGGGAGATTACTGGGGGTTCAGGTAGGTGGGGGAGTGGGAATGTTGTAAAGGAAGGGTGGCTCTTGGGTAGATGGGGTGGTGTGCGAGTGATCTACCGGCGACAGGAATGTGAATCCTGTTGCCGGTAGCTGTTCCACCAAGGATACGACTGCCACAAAATCCCTAGTGGAAGAGGACTTGTGATACCTCCGGCGGTATTGGGTGGACCGCCGGATCAGAGAAGCTGATCTCCGGCCCGGCTGTCCAACCACCGTGGCAGTACCAGCCAGGATGTGGCAGTTTGGCACAGGCCAAACCCCCACACTCATAATGTGCCGGTCTTCACTGCCGGCCTGTCTGTGGCGAGACTGCCACGCAGCCCCGACGGTCTTTATGAGGGCCTATGTGTAGATAGCTTCATTACCTGCACAGATGTGTCTTCCCTGATGTCTCCAATATATGTTCTCACTGAGGTTCTAAGAGATGCATTGGTTAGTGTGGTATCCTAGGTTCATGTCATAGCTATAACAACGAGGCGATTGCAGCAGCTTCAGATTGCTAATGCCTGTACTGGTATAAGAAATAGTTTCTGCTCACATGAAACTCATTCCCTGTGCAAATTACCCATATTTTGACGTGCAGCGGCAGTATTTAAGCTACGGTCACTGTAGTTGATGATATGAGACGGAAAATGGCACCAGCTAAAGCTGTTTTGCCAATGCTTGGTCCTCTAGATTGCCGTACTGTGTCATCATCGCATTTCATGAAGATTCATTTAGTAGAAATATACATGACAAACTGTCCTGTAGTGACACATTCAACTAAAAGATATGTCCGATTTCACAAGATAAAGGAGGTCATTCTGACCCCGGCAGGTGGCAACCGCCATTTGGCCGCACCGCGGTCAAAAGACCGCTGGTGCCATTCAGACCTTCCCGCTGGGCCGGCGGGAAGGAGCCCTGCAACACAGAAGCCGGCTCCGAATGGAGCCGGCGGTGTTGCGGGGGTTTGACGGGTGCAGTTGCACCCGTCGCGCTTTTCACTGTCTGCTAGGCAGACAGTGAAAAGCTTAATGGGGCCCTGTTAGGGGGCCCCAGGACACCCGTTCCCGCCAGTCTCTTCCTGGCGGTGTAAACCACCAGAAACAGGCTGGCGGGAAGGGGGTCAGAATCCCCTGGGCAGCGCTGCTTGCAGCGCTGCCCTGGCGGATTTGCCCAGTCGGGGGAAATCCGGCGGGAAACCGCCGGACCCGGTTTTCTGACCGCGGCTTTTCCGCCGCGGTCAGAATGGGCAGGGAAGCACCGCCAGCCTGTTGGCGATGCTTCCTCCATTCGCGGCCCTGGCGGTCGGAATGACCCCCAAAGTACTGTGCAAGTTTGATTAAGATAATTTATAAAAATGGAGGAAAGGCATTGCATGGTGGAAATTAATTGTAAATCTTGAAAATGACTTCCTTGTTTGGCCCCAAATGTGATCAATCCAATATGTTTTGCTTGTTGCTGCAGAGATTATTACATTGTCGCACTGCAGAAAGGGTATTTTTTCCTTCACTAAATCTGGCTCCATCTGCCCTCATGACTGAGAAATCTTCAAAGTAATTCAAGGAGAAAGCAAATACATATAAGTTGACCTCACGCTAGCGCATTAAAACAGATCCTAATGATTTTGCTTTTATTAAAACAGCACCATATTAATATATATACATGTGAATTAAAATGTTGAATGACTACTATTAATGCAAATATACAGTTTTAATTGAATAACTTCCACATAGTCTCCCCTTGATGATTACATCATCACTAAATCCAAAACTATTTACAATACAGTATGCATCACTTTCTGTTTCTTGTGTCTTGATTCTTCCAACATGTTAAGGATGTCTCACTCTTTCCTTGAAATCTTCCACTCAATTAAATTGCATTTCCTCTTACACATCTTCACACCTTCTTCTCATCATTCATAGCCACAACAATGGACAAAATCATAAGAATCCAATACATTTTACACAATTTGACCAAATCCCAGCCTCATTATTTCAAACTTAATCACTCATTTAATTCACTTGCTAAACCAGAGAGACTACCAGAGCAAGATAACAACTACTTACCCAATTATGAGGCAGGTTAAAATAGGCAGTCTTCCACACATAATAAATTCCCTTAAATATTGTCTCATAATAACCACATAACTTCTTTCATTCTCTTACTGTCCATCAAACTCTATAGGCCTAATTATTTGAGGGTACTGTTGCACCATACACAACTCTCCCTTTCTTTGATGCTTCGTTCTCAGACTCGATGCACATTTCAATTTCTCTTCAGCTTCAGTGGGATTCTCTGCTCCGCTCCTCCACACTTGTTCCTGGTTCTTCTATTCCCCAGTCCAGCGTCGCGAATGCCGATCCTAGAAAAGAAGAGATCAAGAAGATTAGCATCATAAAGGGAGGTAATGCACTGCACATGCTTGCCCATGCTTGAAAGGCTTCTTTTGATAATTGATTGTTGGATGTTTAGAGGTGCAGTGCACACTAGAAGGTCATGTTATCAGTGTCCTTGGTTACTTAAATACTTGCTGTCTACCGAATAATAACGCTCATTGTTTTTAGCTTGCAATGACAGTACAGATTTGAGGGCATGTTGGACAATTATTATTTTAACAATCTACTATGAACATGTTTGTTATTGTTGAGTTTTATGTAGCATTTGTGTGATACTAATCATTGCCTATGAAAAGAACACTCAGAGCCTGGCACACACTAGTTTCAAAACGTGAATCAAAGGTCTGTTATTTCCATGTTCAATTGTCACTGTTCTGTAACAGTGATGATACCAATTACATACAAAAGTGAGCTTTAGTATATTAAGCCTATGATCTCAGTGTGGTTAAAACACTGAACTGTGTTCTTTCTGATACTAATATGCTGCACTGATTAATCTGTGACTATTTGAGAAGTCTAAATACGTAATAATTCATTTTTATTCTTTATCACCTGTTACATGTCTACGATTGTGAGTGTGACTGTGTTTTAGAAAGTCTCATCAAGACCCAACAAGCAAGAGGTACACTGAATTTCTGGAACACTTTAGGTAGGTCTTCCATTGAGGCCACATTGACTTGAGATCAAGGTGGGAATACATGTAGATAGTATAGAAGGCTAAACATTTTATCTGGTTGCAGGTTCCATACTGATTCTTGAAGATCCCTTGGTAGAGGGGAGAGCCATCAAAAGCAAGGAAATGGGACCCTGACAGGTGCACCTAGTTTGTGGGAATTGGCGAAGAATAGTTATAGTATATGGGTTACATTAAAAGCGGATATCTGCTCTTTCTAGACCACCGCTAGCCATCCTCATCCTGCCTTGCGACCTCCGTGTTTCTCTCATATCCATCCTCTTTCCCCCAGAACATTCCTGTGCCAATCACGTGCCAGTAAGTGGGAGGCACGCAACGTCTAGGTGGAGTTGGGAATAAGCAACTTCGGTCAGCATTGTGTCTGCTCGACAGTACAGCAAGCCCATGTTTAATTTTCCACCCGGACACAATGGAGACACGAGAGGTCACCCTGGCTGATTTGGCACACATGTTAGGAAACTTACAACGTGAAACCCAGGTGCTCTCACAACGATTGGATGCTCTGCAGGGCACCCCACAGTCCAACCACCTTCTGTCTATAAAACTGCTTTTTTGGAGCCAAACCATAGTAAGCTCCAGAAAACGCAAAGTTTCAACAGTCCTTCACAGGGGCTGGTCAGGAACAGTCACCAAGTAATGCCCCAGTAATCCAGGTCACTACAACATACCAAGTACCATTAGCCCCCCAGAGGGTTCTGCAGGGGATCCTGCACATTTCACAATATTTTTAAATTATTGCCAACTTCATATTTTATGCTGAACAGCCTCTTTTCCTGATGAGCAGTCTAAGGTGGTATTTGTCTTCTCATATCTGGCTGATACTGCTACTTTTTGGTCCATTCCTTTAGTGGAGCGAGATGACCCATTATTATATGACTATCAGGCCATTAAAGCAGGCCTCACAGTGAGCCACTTTCCCTTTGGGATTCTTGAGATTTGAATTTGAATTTTTACTTTTTCTTGCAATGTGAAGATTTGAACCTCACCAGGATTTTCTTCTTCCTCTTCTGGATTCGCACAGCAAATATGAACTTGACACCATGATTCAGTGGCTATCACAACTTCTTAATTTGCTGTCTTCACTCTTATTATATGAACTGCAGGGATACTCATCATTGTAGCATTAGTCATGAGTATAATTGGATGTGGCCTCTTCTACCACAGTTCTATCTATTTGTGCAGACCTATTTCTTCAGCAGGGCCCAGCCTCCTGGTTGCAGTGTGACACTGAACTTCTTTTGTTGATCATGTTGTCAAATTCACCTAATGAGAGACAGATTTCACCACATCAGCCAGGCCTTTACAGTCATTCTAAATAATGTTATCAGTTATTGATACAAGTGAAGCTGAAGGAATGTACAGTATCTGCATCAACCTGCCCATGAGGATTTCATGACCAGAAAGACCATTTTTTTGTTTGTTTAGAGTGCTTCTAATGCATCACATCAAGACCAATACCATTTGGCCATGTTAAAGAAGTTGAGGCACACAGTTTTATAAGCTATGGGCTTAATGGTGGCAATCATCATATCAACTCCTGATCGGTAACTACAGCAGAACTTTTGCTCAGTTTATAATGCTGTACACAGTAGTTTTAGGACTTCATTTTTAAAGTGAGTTCCTCGATCCATTTGAGTAGAAGGAGACATGCCAAGTCTCAGTATTAATTCCCATATCAAGAGCTAGGCTACAGTCATACTGTTACTTCTCCATCTGGAAAACAAGTAGGCAAATACAAGAATATCCCTGAGCCCATCATAGAAAGTTATCTCTACAAAATATGCCTTAAGTCTAGGAAATGGTCCTTTAGGTGCCTACGACACCCAGTTTTAGTGTATGTTTATCTTGACTAATCCTCCGACAACTAATGTGTCTTAATCATAAATCTCCTACTACATTTCTGAATGTATTGTGCCAGTATTTTTTAAAGATCCGGACCATATTGTTTTTTCCTACAAGCAGCTGTCTGTGTCAGAACCTGGCCATACCCTGAAAAACTGACTTAAAGAACATACTCATGATCTGGAGTTACACAATGATCATTATAATCCCTGTAACAATCTGCTGTTTCCCACCTTTTTTTCATCCTTGAAACCTCCTCATGCTATTCTCGGAGTGCACAATGTTGCCTGCATTGCAATTAAGAAAAATACAATTCACATTATCTGCATCATCACCTTTGTATCCTCTTCACATTGTTCTGATTATTGTTCATGTGATTGCATAGTTAAGGTTTCAAGACCACAACATTTTGCGACTTGATTTGTATAGTGAATACCTACAGTAACCATTTCAGCATTAAACCTATAAGCAATGCACTTTACAACCGATCTCTCTAAGCTGTTGTATGGCTTCTAACCAATCTAAAATCTATGTTATGTTGCGTATAGGGGCACACAGGATCCCATGAAGCCCCTTTGTGACCATAATTGTTCAAAGTCTTGTACCTCCCCTAACCTATACTGGCTCTTTGTAAAAATCGTCACACTCAGCTCATTGGCTAGGCAACAGGCGTCTCAGTGTAATTATTACCACTACTTGTGCTGAAAATTATTTCTGACAAGTAGGAGTCTTTCCAAGTTCTAGGAAGGTTTTGAAGCATTCACCATCACATGGCACCAGATCCTCCATGACACTTTGGGTAAGCCTCAGTACCGGCTTTGCAATCAGTAAAAAGTTTGGAATCTACTGATGACTGTAGCCAACCATTCACAAGAACATCTTCACTTATCCCTGGGTAGTTGGAGGATTCTTTTTCAGGATTGCAGAAATTGATTCTCTGGACACTTTCCTTGCTCTTTTTTCAATATTGTGGCCTAGATAGATCAATTCTTTCTTACTATACTGCGTCCTTGCAGGCACAACTTTATGAATATTGTTAGAGTGCAATTGTATCCAACTTGCAATCCTTCTATGTCTTTGGTGTCACTAAAAGGCCATCTATATACTACAGTAGCACTGGTTTACAGGACAATTGCAGACTTTCCAAATCTTTCTTTAGAATTTGACAAAAAATTGAAGGGCTTTCTATATGTGTCTGTGGTATTCAACACCAAAAATGAAATTTATTATCTTTGCTTGTGAAGAGGAATGCAAAAGAACATTTAGTGTAAGTCAATGGATGTATATTATTCTGTATCCGCAGGAATCTGGAACACAAATCACAGCAGGATTCCTTACCACTGGAAAACATGGGACTATAATTTTATTTGTTTGCCTAAGATCTTGGACTTCCCTCCATTTTTCACTTGTTTTTTTATGTCCATCACAGGTATGTTTGATCTGCATTTTAATGGCTTCACACTCTTTATTTATCCTATTTCTTTACTTTTGTAATTCCATATTGGCAAGGCCAGAGGAAGCTGCATCTTTCTGCTGCTCAAGTACATTTTCTACTTGAGCAGCTGATTTCTCAATGCAAACTGCTGTGACCTGCCACAACCATCTGCATTGGGAGGCATTCTAGTGCCTGAAAATCATGCTAGGGGACACAAATTCTTGCTCACGCTAACGTTGGCGAGTAGCATGTAAGAAAAGATGTCACCATGCAGCAGTTGGCAGAATTTTACCAGAACTCCACGCTCCAAGTGTGGGCACATCTCCGCAAACACCGCTGTCAGAGCAGCATTTTTCACTTCTGTCCTGGATGCATTTATCAGCCTCACACACCAGTACCTCCTATTCCCCAAGACACAGCAACAACAGCTGGACACTAAGCAAGGTTTCTATGCCATTGTTGGCTTTCCACATGGTTCAGGAGGCAAAGGACTGTACACATATGCAATTGGTTCCCCCTGCTGCAACATCACATCTGTACTGGAACCAGAAGCACACGTATTCAATCAATGTGCAGGCTATTGTTGACCCTGGGGGATCTTCACTATTATGCTGGTTTGATAACTAGGGAGTGTGCATGATGCTTACACCTTCAGACACTCCATCATAAATGACCAGGTCCACAATGGGCAATATTGGGATGACCTACTTGTTGGTGAGCAAAACTGAAGTACATTACAAATCAACTAACAGTAACTAATGTATTACATAATTATCATCTATGTGTTTGCTGACGAACATAGGGACATATGTCTGATGGGTGTGCCTCAGGTTAAGCCATACAAAGCCACCTTCAGTGCCTTTGAATGGTGTACAAGTACAGAGCAATGCAACTCTGACCAAAATGCAGTGTACCATCCCTGTGTGCAAGGGAGGGGTTCTATGCAATGCATGTACTGGGTGTGTCTAATGCAGCTATCATGGTTCATCAGGCATGTCATGTTTCCCACACTAGGTTAAATTTGGAATGTGAGAAAACATTTGGGTTCCTTATGTGATGTGAAACCAGGAAACTGAACTGAAGTCAGCCAAGTCATTAACACGTCCTATGCGTGGTGCAGTCAGTGGCAAACATACATAGACAATCGTGGCTCTGAGGGAACATCATGTGCAGAACAGTGCCCTCACCTGCAAAAAACATCCTGCATGCAGTGCAGACGACTTGCACTATGATGCAAGGGTGGCAATATTTGTGCTAGGCACCTAATTGTGTACCAACGCTGTGTGAAAGGGCAGAAATGCACTGTATTTCATAAATGCTGTGCATGTCTCCCCTTTTGCATTGGCATAAGGCAGCGCAGCAAAAAGACTTGCAGCACTACCCTATGCCAATCTGTTTTAAAGATGCTCCCATATTTCTGAGGCCATGCAAAGTCATGCAAAGAAGGTTTGCATAGCCTCATAGATATGTTTGAGAGGCTTGGGCTGCTAAAGCCCCCCAAAAAAGTTACGCCATGGTGAGGCAAGGCATTCATAAACATGCCCTGTTGTGTGACAGTGTAAGGGGAAAGAACACAGGGATCTTGTGTGTGTGCAAAATACTGTGTACTAATACCCTTTCTCTGAGCCGCAGTGCTGAGCAGACAGATGGTGTGCAGCACTGCACAGTGCCACTTACACATATATCTGGGCCCTGTGTCCTTTCCACATATTGGGATGAATGCACTGAAATGTGTATACAATGATGTGCCACATTGACATCCACTCACTAATCTATCAATGGAAATAGTAGTTAAGTGTCAGTATGCATCAATGTGTAATTTCACTCTGTCTGGATGGTTGAAACCACATCAACTACACTGGGTAATAAATCATCTATTAATTCATGTGGCATAACAGAGAAGCCAATTATGGGTACAAAGGCAACACCAGATAAAAGTCTGAGGTGAGTGTTCCTTCAATGGCATACGAACTCTTGGTATCAGTCACATGTCAACAATCTAAGTGATGTTTAAAACAGTACTGTGGAAAGCAGCAAGTGTATTTTGCATGCAATTATACTTGTATGTTGACCAAAGTTGTAGGAGCAACACAGGAAGAAGTATGTCTAAAGTGCATGTGTGGCATGCCATGTCAGTGTGGGGCCTAGATAAATGTGAATGTTAATCCAGGATGACATTGTGACACCAACAGTACAGACACAAACGTCTTGGCAATAATGATGGTCTGTGTACACACATATACACAAAGGCAGTCAGCCACATTGAAGGATGCATCCAGTGGGATGGTTCAACTGTTCTTTGTAGTGTGTTGCACAGATGAAAATCAGATAAAACTCACAAAGTCAAACACAGTGCTGGCAAGCATGTCATACATCAGTCATCTACATGTATTAATGTCTAAACAAGGCAAGCCAACACAGTGTACTCAGAATACCAATATCAAGATTCAATTGCCACAGCACCATTGAAAAAATCAAGCTATAGGTACACAGTTCCCTAAAAGTTAGACACATACACATATATGATAAAAAAATTGTATTGTGTCTACTTTTGCTGTACCCAGCTCCTTGTAACAACAACACTGTATCCCACATTAAGATAGCCTACACTGCAGTGCATAAGTGCTAATCCAAGGGCACCTTTATAGTTTCTCTGCCAAAAACGATAGTTCAAGTCTGACAATGATCAGCATAACAATCCATGTGGCGTTCGAACTGCACCCCATGAATATTCCAAAATCAAATAGAAAAGTATGTCTACTATGAAATGGCTGTGCCAAGCTGATGTAGAACATCTATGACATCTGTGGTTTACCATGGACCTATGTATGTATAAGTGTCATACATGTTGGCAATGTGAATACCTACCTAAGGTGGAGTAACAATCCAAATATTGGATTATCAACCTGTCACTTCGCACATGTAGTGAGTGCATATAGCATAAAGTGGTCAGGAACATCTCCAAATAGTCAGCATAAAAATCTAGTTGATTACTGTAGAACTGTATAATGTATCAGACCATGCCCATTATTTGCTTTTGCCCAAAGAAATTGAAGAGATGTGTAAACTCATGGCCAACTGTGTAAGTAACCTACGTTGTGATATACTGTAAGAACTGTGTATGTTTATTTTAGTACACATAGCACACATGGACAGGAATGTGGCTTTTACAGAAATCACAGGCATTGACAGTTGTCATTTCTCTTTCACTTCCAGCTGACCAAGGATATGGTCTCCAGCCATGGGTCATGAACCCAATACCGCATCCCCAGACTGAGCCCGAGCAAAAATACAATCATGTACTTTTCAGGACATGCAACACTGTGGAGAAAAACCTCAGTGTGTTCAAGTCCTACTTCAGGTGTTTAGACATGTCAGGGGGCAGATCGCTTGCTCTACTCGCCCCTCTTGACTGCAAAATAGTACTTGTTGGTGCCATCCCCCCAAGTATTTGTGTTAGGACAAATGTCTTGTGGTTTAGGGACCACCAACAGCAGGAGCCATTGGTGGATGAGAACGAGGATGATGCTGATTAAATTCTGAATACAGTTGCTGAAAGTAGGTGACACACGCACACATTGTGCAACATTTCTTTTCATGGGAAGCATGTTCTGTGATTGAGTATGTCCACACATAATTGCAAGGTTTGACATGCAAATAAATGTTTGAAACCTTTATTTGTCTTTGTGTTTATGTCACACTCAAACGAAACATCAACTCTCCCACATCTTGTCTTTTAGAATTAGGCATCTAAATTTATCAAGCGTATCATCAGATCTGTTGAGCAACATGGGGCCATTCCCCACATCTATCAATTGCATATATGGAGGAATGCCATGTGAAACAGTCTAATACGCTTAAGGGACAGGCAATCTATGCAACATTGGAAAATCCAAATTGATCATCACTCTCCTTTGCACTTGAGCAGTGCAGGGCTGCACAACTAGCAGTCTTGCAGTGTTGTGCAGCAGCAAAGTGCACAACAGATGGCACTCAGTGAAATGTTGAACACAAACCATCAACTTCCATACCAGAGAATCAGCTCACAGTGTAGTGTGTCTCACAATTGTGTGAACATGCAGAATCACACCATCTTGCTGCAACTATTGTTGGTGCTGATACCTATCTGTGTGACTGATGTCATGGACTAAGGCCTAGTGTCATGCAAACATGTAAAACCAGTCACATTGACAAATGTATACACGTGTAGATTTCAATCAAAACACAGCACATGTAATAATTTTTCTGTCTAGATTCTTATTTATTCCACATTATGCTGCAGTAGATAAAGGACATATGTCTCATGAACTGCACAGCAATGCAGTGAGGAACAAAGGCATGTAAAATTAAAATTTTAGCAAATGACATTGTCCAGTCAGTAACTAGGCAGAGTAGTATGACATTAGATAGGCGATATGTAAACATCTGAACATTTGAAGATCACTGAGATGTCAATAGTGAAATTATACTTAGATTCAGAGGCAGAAACAACTGTGGGGTGCCGAGGTCAGGGTCGGCGGGAGCACCGCCAACAGGCTGGCGATGCCCCGCAGGGCATTCTGACAGCGGCGGTTTGGCCGCGGTCAGAACAGGAAAACAGGCGGTCTCCCGCCGGTTTTCCGCTGCCCTATGGAATCCTCCATGGCGGCGCAGCTTGCTGCACTGCCATGGGGATTCTGACACCCCATACCGCCATCCTGTTCCTGGCGGTTCGCCCGCTGTAACAGGATGGCGGTATGGGGTGTCGTGGGGCCCCTGGGGGCCCCTGCAGTGCCCATGCCAATGGCATGGGCACTGCAGGGGCCCCGTAAGAGGGCCCCACAAAGAATTTCAGTGTCTGCCTAGCAGACACTGAAATTCGCGACGGGTGCAACTGCACCCGTCGCACCTTCCCACTCCGCCGGCTCCATTCGGTGCCGGCTTCCTCGTGGGAAGGGGTTTCCCGCTGGGCTGGCAGGCGGCCTTCTGGCGGTCGCCCGCCATCCCAGCGGGAAACTCAGAATCACCGCAGCGGTCTTTAGACCGCGGAGCGGTGTTCTGTCGGGGGAACTCTGGCTGGCGGCCTCCGCCGCCCGCCAGAGTTAGAATGACCCCCTGTATGTGCATACGCACAAACACATTTAACGTGGTTAGATGGGGGACTTTTGTGATGAACCTTGCTTTGCATGGCAAGAGGTGTATAACTGTGACCTGTGTGTACAAGTGCATAGAAGGGTGGTTCACAAATCTTGTATCCACACAAAGGTGAAATTTAAGTTGAATGTGTCCATTACATATGCTAGTGTCAGGGAATGCAGTCTCTTTGGACCAGGCGGCACATACAAAGCCCTGCCCTCAGAGTCTATGTAGTGTCACTAACATTGACAGGAGTAAGATATAGATCATGGGTGAATGGCATCATCTTATTGATTGAACATCAGAAGCACAATGGACTATTGCACCATGTGTTATTGCAGGGATGATTGATGGCTAACTCACCTATCTTCAAGTTATGTTGCTGGGTGACATAGCCAAAATATATCAATGTGTAGCTTTCTGCACATGCACAGATTATGTGTGCTGCTGCAGTGTGTTCAGCAAGAAACCCTCAACCACAGTCGAAAGCGAGTGTGGTACCAAATAGCGTTCAATGGCTAAGTGTGTGTCATGCACTTCATGATGTATGTTGCTGGCTTACCTAGGTCAATCACAGTATAACTCTGATTGTAAATAGGAGGCATCTAATGTGTATGGGCACAGAGTGCAGCCAAGATAGTCTCCCTATGCTACATTAATGTTTGCTAACACATAGCAAGATAAGTATGGTATCTTACCTAACACATATAAATGTTGACTCTTGAGCTGTGTCAGTGGTGGAATGGCTACCTAGGCCCAAAGCCGGCACACTTGCTCCATTAGGCAAGATGCAACTGTGATCCCAAGCAAATATTTGATTTCACCATGCAGCAACGGATGTGATTGTGTTGGAGTGTCCTGTGTTGGAGTGTCTTACTATTAAACAAACAATGCTGTGAGTTCTTGTGCTCCATCTATGTGTATTGCTGAAAACAGGACACAACGTAAGTCAAAGTTAAAATAAGATGTCAAGGTCTAATTGCATGGAATATCACTCCTGTCAAGTTAGCATGCACTGACGCATTTGAGGTCACACCATGTGGTGTGAATGACTATACACTTTCGAAGTTCATGTAACCCCTCTCTGGTGCAGAATATTTGATGTATGGGAATGTGAAACATATTTCCATTTGTGATTCATCACACTTGTTAGGCCTGATCAAACTAGCCTCATGATATACTATAGGCAAACAGTTTTTGCAAACACATTTTGTGCCAGAAACTAAGCCTAGACCTCATTATATGGTGGTCATTGGGTATTTTAGTCTGCTAAATGATGTCTGGTCCACGATAACACATGTCATATTATCCTAACACCATATATTTCACATCTATCCAGTCAATCTGTGAACTGGATGCCACATACACTGTAGACTGGCTGAAGCAGTCGGTGTATGTAGTTCCTTGAGTGTGTATTGCATCTGTAACACATCCTATGGCAGAAATGCAGACCAATAGTGTGATGTTTTACTTTGTGCATGATCATCTATAACAGTGTGTAATTAATGTGCATAGGACTGCTATATATATGAAAGGAAAAATTGCAACTACGCAGCTCCCTAAGTTCAACCAAGCATGCTACAAACTGTAATACATAAAAATTATGTAAAGGTCACTACAATTCACAATATGTATCTGTATGTCATAATGTCCACAACATAAATGCAACAACTCATACATATTCCCACTTTTAACATAGACATGCAACACATTCTAAGACTTCAAGCGTGTCAGGTAAGAAAATATGAGAAAGAAAAGTGAGCCCTGGGACTGTTTACCTGCATTGCACAAATGACTACGCTGTATCACGTACAATAGGCTAGTTGTGTTGATCAAAACACACACACAGGCCATTTGCATGACATATTGCACCTGGAGCATTGGACGGAATCCACGCATCAGCGCCAATGTGTCAAAGTAATTTCATTGTACATTGTCAGTGTTGTGCGTTAATCATGCATTGGCTATTTCTCTATTGATGTGTCAAACAAAATGACACATTTGTTGAAAATAGACAGGATACACCCAGGACATGATGCAGTGGCTTTGCATGCTGCAAAATAGGAGTTGTGAATTTACTTTCACTTTCAGTTACAGTCTCTTTGTCTGTGCTGGCTGATGGAGGTATTTTGTGATTGCACTTGGTGTGGTTTGCGAATTATAGTCTTGTCGGTGTTTCTGCTGTCTCTGTTGAGTGTATAATTTGTTCATTGTGTGTTGTAATTCTCATGTATATTGTCTTTGTCACTGTATTGTTGGGTGTAAATTTATTTAGGGGTTTTGGAGTTATAGAGATAGGGTTAAGGGTTAGTTTTTGTTTTGGTACTGTTAAGAGTGGAAAATGTAGGTAGGGCCATGTCAGAGAAAGGGCAGCGCCAAGAACCTGTCCGAGGGAAGGTTTGGGGGCCTTCTTAGGTTGCTGGACCATATGATTGCTCAGGGGCTAGGGTCAGTCAAGGATACCTTACAAAAGAGCACAAGGAACAGTGGGAGAAATTCCGCTGGCACATGAGTGGGGCGTTACGCAGTAGAGTGCATTGTCCACCATTTAAAGCAACAATGGGTGGATGTCGTGAGCCAGGAGCCAGGAGGTTGATCTGCTTGATCACCTAGGAATGGAACTTGGTGCCCCATTGGTAAGTACATATTTTCCATATGCTTGCAGCTGTGTGTCTTTTGCCAAAATATGGAATTGATTTGTTTACAGGAAGGAGAAGATATTTTGAGGAGTAGTATGCTATAATACAGGCTAACTCTGTAAAATGCTAACACCATGCCCCAGAGGCCTGTTCACAGTGGCCCAACAATAGCCTTGGCAGGGGAGGCACAGAAGTTCCAGGGAACTGTGCAGGGAGTGTTGGCCCCTAGTCTGCAAACTCATGACTGGCTCCAGAATGTGGGGCCACCCACCATGTACAATACAGGGGGTAACACTCACATTTCAACACAAAATAGGCTGGACAGGGTGTTTAGTTCCCACCAAATGAACTCACATACATGTATTTGTATACATGCTCTCAATTCACAAATGAGCTTGTACAGAGCAGAAAGAAAAAAACTAGCATGTTGACTGTCTGATGTGTGCTGCATTGTTCAGAACATGTATAGAGTTGTGCACGCCCTAGCCAAACTAATAACTTGCAGAGTGTGGTCTGTCAATTTGAATAGTCATATAGACATCAAAGCCATGCACCCTTGTACAATGTATCAAGGAAGGATGTTTTGCACATACTCTGCACTCTGTGCCCCAGAAACATTATGGCCCTCATTATAGGATTGGCGGTAAATGCTGCCTACCACCGGGCGACGGCCGCCAAAAGACCGTCGCCGCAGCTAACATCCGTCCGCCAGATTATGACCACTGCCAGATTTTCGCCACAAGAAGGTCGGAAATCTGGCTGTGGCCATACTGGCGGATGGTGTTAAGATGGCAATGCTACCACCAGCAGCACCACGCTAGTAGACCGCTGCCAGCCGTATTATGACAAATAATACAGTCTGGCGGTGTTCTGCTGGCAGGCGCTGCTGGGGGTAGCAGCGCCTAGTCCCATCCCCTACCGGAAGACGCCCTGGATGCAGGTAAGTTGGGTTTCTGACAGGGGAGGGGGTGTAGTTTGTGTGTGAGGGGTTGTGTACATGAATGTGTGTGTGTGCATGAATGCAAATGTGTGTGTAGTGTTGTTTACGTGTGTGGATGCATGTGTGAGAATGCATGTATGAATGAAAATGTGAATGCGTGTGTGCATGTCAGTGTGAATGTGTGTACGGATATGTTTGAGCATGAATGGATGCATGTGTGAATAAATGCACGTATGCCTGTGTGAGTGAGTGTGTGTATGCGTGGTGCATGTCTGCGAATGTGCGTGTTTGAGGGGGTGCATGGGGGCTGGGGGATCGGAAGTGGGGGCATGGATGAAGGGGGGAGGGAGGCGTCTGGGGAGTGTTTGGGAGGGTGGGTGGGCCTCCTACCCGTGACAAGGAAGTTATTCCCTGTCACTGGTAGGGCCTACCACCATAGTTTTTGTGGCATTGTGAACGCCACGAAAACCATGGGGGTAGGAAGGGTCAAGATGCTGCCGGTACAATAGCAGCCGCAGGGCTGGAAACTCTTAACTCCAGCCTACAGGCTGCTACTGCCATGGCGGTCAGGATGGTAAATTGCTGGGTTGGCTACAGCCAATGTCATAATGTGGCGGTATGTACCACAAGCCTGTTGGCGGTACTACCCACATTATCACCGACCGCCGGGGTCATAATGACCCCCTATATGTTTGATATTATCCTGAAACACTTCAACATGGCACACATGTGTCCCTAGTTAATCCATGTCAAGTTTGCCACATGCTACCTGTCCAAAGTTCAGACAATACCAGACATCTGTGTAGTCATTATACTGTACTTCATATGTACGCACTGTTCATATTCAATACTTACAGACCAATATACCATCTTTTTGTCTTGTTTGTGCACCTGACCATACACCTGTGGTGAGGTGGAGTCTTTCCAGTGAGTGTCACCTGAATGATTTCTCAGCTATATTCAAATTGTGTGTGATCCATGATATTAGTAATTTTGTGATGTGTAAGGGGTAGCATCATTCACTTGTAACCAATTTTGAATACATGTCAAATCAAAAATGAAGTAGCACAAAGTGACATGTGCAATGGCTAAGGACAAATGTCAATGCGCATGTACTGACAATGTATGCATGCCCACATGATTGCTGATTATATGCTGTGGTAACGATTGGCCATTTATGGTTTGAATGCCTACGGCACATGTACCATTACCAGCACCTAAAACTACAGATGGTCAAAAGTTCTATAGTCTAGCACCCATATAATGGAAAAAATGTCAACAATATTGCCTCAAAATATGTGACAGAAAAGTAGCACAAGATAGGCTGAGATTTTTATAACACCGTATTTTTGCCAGAGTCCAAATTTGGGCATGATACAGGTGAGGATGGGCTGTTACACATATTCAAGACAACATTACCAATTGTCAACATGAGAGGTTTGTGGGATACCACACACAGTGAACATCTTTTAAAATATACTACTTCTAATATTGTGGTTTCACATCATACTATGCCCATTCATGTAGAAGACATTTATCCTCACTACCACAATTAGTTCAGTGTGAAAAACCAAAGCCATGATCAGACATTCATGCTATTCAAAAAACAAAATCTTTCAAGATCCATACATGTACCAATAGCTAGGCATGTAGCCAAATCTCAGAATCAGATATACTTGTGTGACCATGTGAGTAGTATACGCAACACAAAACAACATTCCTTCTATTGCTAGATGCTGCATATGTAGTTGTGAGAGGGCAAAGGTAAACATGTTCATTTATTAGAGCAATCACAGTGGCCAAATGGCATATCCCCATGTGTTGCTGTGAGGGTGTAAGTACATTGTCTGTAGGGATCATTTACTTTGTTTCATCATCTAGGCAGCCACACCCAGTCCATTGGGGCTAAGATGCCACGCCACCTCACCTTTTGCCCCTCTATAAGAGTGTACATCAGGCTGACCTCAACCTGACAGACATTCCTCACTTTCAAATCAGTCAGCCAGGAGCTAGACATGCACTAAATGCATGGGTTCCTGACTGCCTGAGCTGAACTTTGTTGGGCTGAGGAGGTCACAGCTCCTGTGGGCGTGACCTCCTCAGCTCAGCAAAGATCCTTGAGGCTCTACCCCTCTGTGATGAGGAATAGCATCAATCATTTCCCCAAACCTGGGTGTTTCAGTTTTAAGCCCTCAAACGCCCAGGGCTGTGTGTCAATCAGTGACACCTCATCACAGAGTGGGGTAGGGTCAGCAGTCTCACTGATCCCATCCCAATCTGTGACAAGGTTGGGACTGCAGTCTTCCCTCCTGGGACCTCCGAAGCAGAGATACAGGTAAGTGTGGTTTTTTTGGTTAATGTTTGGTGCATGTGTGCAAGTATGTTTGAATATTTGTTTGTGGGTGTTTGGCATGAATGCATGTGTATGAGCATGTGTGTGAATGAGTGGGTGTGAGTGTGCATGTGTGCCCCTTCTACCCCCTAAAAGTACTGCCCGCCACTGCACTTCTAATATATATAACTGCCCTCCACTTAGGCCACATTTGTCATGATGTATGCCAACTGTGATCCAGCCTCATGGGTACCTGAACATCGCTCAGTACTCCATATCATTAACATGTGAGATGGGGTGACAGAGGAGCATTTTCCAAGATGCAATGAGGGCATTAAGGATGAAGGTGAGAAACTTTATTTGACTATGGGTTTGGAAGGTTCATCTTTAGACTGCCTGTCAGATGCACATTGCTATTGTAGTGGTCCACAGGGCATGGTATGGACATATTGCCTCGCAGGTCCTGACAAGATGTGTGGAATCAGTGCAGACACAATAGGTATGGGTACATGTGGCACATGGCAGTAGTGTACACATCGATATACAGTTAAATACCTGACTCATGGCCTCATATACCGAATGTCCTACATTAGACACATGATCATACCTTTGAAGTGAATTCTTCAAAACAGATGCAATGTGGAAAGGACCACATGCATGTCTGCACTTTGTTGGCAGCATGCAGCCCATTACACAGTAAACCTACAGGTGGTGTTGCTGCCACTGGCTAGCACCAAACCTGTCACCGTTGAATCATAGTGGGAGATTATCTGCAAGATACAGCACAAGCACAAAGTACTTATAAATATGAGATTTACAGCATGCATGCACACCCTCATTACATGGATATGTTTTTTTTTTTATTGTGCATCAAGGGAAGAAGCCTTGCTCACACAGGTGGAAAGATACTAGGATATGTAAAGGTCACCATGGAATTGCAGGGATGTATGACATGAGGTATGTGTTAGTGTTCTTGATTTTTTCATGAGTCAATATTGGAGAAGTATCCAAAAGGTCTGGTTTATGGGAGGTAGCTAGCCACCCTCCATCTATTTTTTGAGTACCTGGCACAGATTCAGTCTATGTAGCAATGTGTGTGGCCTTGTATGTTTGTCAGACGCATTAACCAATGCTGAGGCACATTACTTGTACTTGCTTAACGCAACTCATTTCACATAGATTATTGACCATAGAACATACCCTGTTGCATGCTGCATAACAATCAACAGGGTGTCCCTATATTGATCATGTGTTCAATTCCATTTGCACACTGCATCTTAGTTGCAAATCAGTGTCTGGATTAATGTGGTTATAAGTGTATTTGTGTTGACACTGTCATGTCACATACCAACAATGCCAGCAACTTAGTATGTTTGCAGTGTTACATTAGGAGAAGTATATGTTTCAAATGAACATTGGTCATTTCACTTTCAATAAATCTGGCTGTGGGTGAACAGTCCACATGTGATGTTCCAAAAAATAAGCCTATCATTGATGACAATCTGTACAACTTCAGCTTTTTATGATACATATGTCCTTCTTTTCCACAAGACAACATGAAGGTTGAAGAAGAAAATGCCCACATAATTCATCTAGAGCGCTACCGGCACATCAGGCACATTGCCAAGGCATACAAATGCATGGAGAGGATCTATGAGGAACTAAAGGTGGCTGAGACCTGGAAGGTCAGCAGGCATAGGCAACATGGACCGGCCAAGAGAAAATTAACAGAGGATGTGGGCATGCCCCATAGTGGGGGACCAGTGCCAGTTCTGCGCACATCAGCTGCTCAGCCGGCCCAAGCACCACAAGCATTGCCTACAACCCCGCCAATGAGCTCAACATTTGAGACCCAGACCCTTGCCGATCTGAAGCAGATGATGGCTTCAATGGAAGGAGAATTAGGGAGCATGCAGGAGATGATGCAGACATTGCAGCAGTCAGTAGACCAAACACGTGCTCAAATATAGAACTCCCTTGGGCTTTCCCCTGTATTTACACTGTTGCTTTTATAGATTAGTCTTTTAGCATAGGTTAGCATAGGTGTTAGCATAGGTATAGCATAGGGTAGTATTAGTTAGTTTAAGATTTTATTGGTAGTAGTTTTAAGGTGGGGACATGGGAGGATATGTTTTTTAGTGGATGGGGTGTTGCTGTTTAGTGGGTGTTTTATAAAAAAGGAAAAAACATAAAATAGAATAAAAAAACAAAAAAATATATATATGTTTAGGTTTTAATGTATAGTTTGTGCATAGTTGTAGTTTATGTTTGTATTGTTTGGCTGTGTGTTAAGGGGATGTTTATGTTTAACATGTCTGTTGTGGTATATGTGTAGAGTAGTGTAAGATAAGGTTTATGTGAAGTTAGTGTTAAGTTAAGGTAGTGTAGGTTAGTTAGTGTAGGTTAGTTGAGTCACAGTTTAGATAGGGTAAATTAGTGTGGTGTAGGTAGTTGTAGATTTTGCAATTTTATGATACTTAAATGAAACAATGTTTTCTTCTAACCCTACTGCTTAATGATTTACTGCATAGGAGTTGTCATATATGCTTAGGTTGATTTAAGCACATGCTGTAGGAATTTGCTACAGTGTTTGTATATCTGTGTAAATATGTGAGACACCTATGGACAAGAGTCAGGCAATTTTACAATGGAGGCACTTAAGGGATATTCATCAATGTTTGGGCACTGTCAGTGACCCTCTTTTAGTGGATGGACATACAACCAAACACAGGTAGTGACCTACTGTTTTACTGTGTGCGTAAGTTTTGCAACATGTATTGTGGGGATGATTATGTCAAGCTATAGTTACAAATCATGGATGTGTAGGTTCAAACACTGATGCCAGACACGTACACACTCTCCCTTGTACCACTTTAATGTAACAGCAGTGTTGTTTGCTGTCTAGTATCCATGGAAGCAGCCCCACTGGGTTGGAAATGTAAATCATCCTTTCCATTGACTATTTGCTAATAGTTGCACTTCCTGCTTGTGAAATGGGGGAGCTACTTGCTAGTTTAAATGAACATAGGACTCACCTTACCTATTCTCCTTGGAATGTTTAGATTTTTCCATGGGTTTGTGTCCTTGTTCATAACATTTGATATTTATGTATATCTATTAAAAATGAAGTAATGTATGGTTATATTCACACTCAATGAATGGGGGGGCACTCAAGGGCAAAAAAACACATTGGTTGAATTTCCTGCTTACTGACATCAGAGGTGTAGCACTGAGCTTCAACATCCTTCACTGGCAAAGGTATGATACAAATTGAGAAACAGGCTTCCCATTGGAATCCGCTTGTTCTCAGTGCATGCAAAAATATTATACTTGTGTGAGACATTGTTGTGATTACTGAGCTAGATATATGTGATGTATGAGAATGTGTTAGTGTCTCACATGCCTCACAGGATAACATGTGTACATGTATGCAACTGTATGTTAGTATTGTATTTTAAACTGTGTGCCATTTAGTCACTGATGCTTATTTTAATACCATAAACGTCAATAGTTAAATAGTCTTTGCATATGTTGCTATGGCAGGGCGGGTCCAGAATGCTTGACCGTGTGCACACAGGATTGTGATAGGGACTGAAGCACGATTCCCTTCAGATAGTAGGAAGTGTCTTTTTGGTCAGTACATCCACAATGGCCTAGTTAGATAAATCTGCAGCAGACAACCAACACGAAGGTTCATTTATTTTATAGGTGTGCAAATAGACAGATTCACAGTAGCAGTACTTGTAGCAAAAAACCCAACATTGTTAAAGAGGTAACTGATGTCCACATAGAGTCCATGGAGGATGCATGCCATGTGAAATGCAGAGGAGATTAGTATTCTAGTAAGGAAGAGTTCCAAATTGCCATTAGGGAATGTAGGCCTCATCAACAGTACACAAATTGATATGAATAATAGGGGAGGAAACACAAAGGAGACTGTGCCAGTTGACAAGAGAGATGACACGTTAGTCAACACAGGTCCAGTGGGAAACTGACCAAAAGGCACAAACAAATGTTAATAGCTACTTCACCAAAAGGTGGTAAAATCTACATTTCGTCCTCTGATGTGTGTTGTGCATCTCCTGAGGGTGGTGGTGTTAGCGGAGAAGGCATCTGAGGCACACATATGTCAGGGGCTGAAGAAGTGGCTCCCCTTTCCCCAGCAGCATTTGCCCGTGCCAGCAAGCACTGCAGTACAGCGCTGAGAAAGGTCTGCTGGCTTGTTAGCACAGCAACAATGTTGAGATGAAAGGCATCCATTGTTGCAATATAAGAGTCCTGCTTTCGCTCTACAGATTCAAGTATGGTGCATATAGGTCCCAGCCAGGTGGCAATCTCACTGGTGTCACATCTGCAGGGCTGTTGTTGCCTTTGCCTCATGACACCAGTGATGTCAGCTAGGCACTGTTCCAGAGATGTCCTTATTGAGACTGAGGTACCCCGGGACTCCCTGCAGTATGTCTGCAATGGTGTCCATCCCTGCCCCTACCTCATCTGCCATCTGCCTCTGTACTCCTACCGCTTGCCGTTGAAACACAACTTGAAGGTTCTTGGAGTCCAGAGCTGGGCTGGCAGATGGGGTAGGTCCCACTGTAGGCTGTTCCTCTGAAGGTCCATTAATATTGTCAGCTTCTCCCACAACTTAGGAAGGTGGTACATGTAATCCGGGATTTGTTGAAAATTGTCCTTGTCCATGGAGGGCAGGATATCACCGCCAGCATTTTGGTCATCCCGGACAGACAGCTGGTCAGGAGGAGTAGTGTCTCCCTCTGCAATACAATGGAGATATGTCAATGGTGCTCTATGCTAAATGTTGACATGTGTATTCTGGGTGACATACAGTATTTATCCTGGTTCACTTTCATTGCAACATTGATGTAAAGTACCTATGTGACTTGTATATATTGAGGCAAAGTATCTCTGTAGTTGCCTTTCAGATGGCAGCCTCTGTGCATTGTTCATACACCACTGTGTGACAAGGGTGATTGTTTGTTTTATACTACACAATTCAATGCTGTTACACAGCTTGCTGGTCTGCCCTGCCAGTGTGGGTAAGTTGAGTAAGGTCCACATCTGCCGTGTAGATTAGCCTTCTTTTTCATGATGGCTATACTTAATGTGTTTTCATGTATTGACAACACTGCTGAGCACATTGTACCAATTCACCAGCGTGCCATGCATTCTTTGTAGGCCCTACTCAGGCCACAGATGCTGCAAAAGTGATGTTGATTTGGTGATGTATTCAATAGCATCCTTCTGTTAGCCTTACAGACACTACACCATAGCAGTCTGCCTTGTTGTGCTGTCTTGCATGCAAATTGTGCATTCATATGGGCAAGGAGCATATTGATCATGCTTCCATACTACTCTTCACAGCTGGCAATCTTGCTATACTGCACAAATGTGTAGGTGCATGTACTTTCCATTGTTGTTGTATCTGAGTGTACACCTGGGATTTCTTTATGCACACAGTTTGCACCATAGTTGAAAACAGGGGTCAGGGTGTGCTAATTATGAGGGGATGGGCCCAGTCAAACTAGGTAGTTTGCTAGAACTGATGCTCACCAATTCTTTGCCAGAGTTGTTTATCTGCAGAGTATCACACATATTTTGACTCAGCCTCACTTACTTGTACATGAATCCTTTGGCAATCATCATTTAGGCTCATGGACTTCACTTACTGTCACACACAGATGGAAGCCTTATCATACATTGATTCTCATGTGACACCAAACCTTACAATATGATTCACCACTTCCAATTGTCCAACATGGCTGCCTGTATTTGAGGGGTATGTGTCAAGCTGTACCCACACACGCTAGTATTTGGTATTATCAGTGTGATGAGTATTTGATTCTCCTCCTCTCTAAAATTACTCTTCCTCTTCCCTTGGACATCTGTCTTGACATCTTGGCTGGTGCTGGGTTATTGGGCTTATTGCCTGTCTGCTGCTGCCTGCTCCATCTCTCCCTTTAGATGTATGGGGATTTATTTTAATTCATCACATTTTTTTGAGTTTCTGACGCATTATGCACTCCAATGTGATGCAAGGCTGATATGCGCTGCTTTACATGCCACAAGGGAGCCGTGCATCATTGTTGATGCACAAGCGTCAGTCTTCAGTAAAACAACACTCTCATGGATGCATATTTTTTTCTGACGCACCATGGACTGTACACAGTGGTGCACCGAATCGCAAATATGGCGCATCCAAGCCATCTAGAACTGTCATACCACAGCACAAGTATTTCTGCTGCATCACTGCCTTACATCAGTGACGCTTCAGTTCTTGCACATATACCCCTAAGTTTAAATACTGAATTTTTGTGTTGGGTTTTATTCACAACACCATTTGGTGTGCAATAGGTCACACAGTTCATCTTGCAAAGCAAGTCTCTCCTAACGAAATTAACAGGACTCGCATCACACAGCCGCCATTTTCCATGGAGCCTATTTTAACTGAGACATTTGCTGAAACCTGGCTAGTAATTTGTTTATTGCTTATCCCTACAACTTGGAATGATTCTGCCAAGAGTGCTGGGTTTGGGAACTCCATGGAATGAACCACCAGTATTGCTTAAAAATTATATAAGGTGGCCGTTCACCTCACCATCTATGGATATGTGCCACCGACATTGCTAATTTGTCACGCTTGGTGAAAATTAGGTAAGTCATTGCATAGAATCAAAGGATTCTGTGAATATCCTAGGTCATATGACATGTTGTTTCTCATGGTTTGCTGCAACACTGGGGCTGAAGGCATATTCCTATGAGACTGCCCATGAATTTATACTGTAGTCTGTTCGACTGGTTTGTATTTTGCTGCATCTAAGGTACAAAATAATTTTTAATTCTGTCTGGGTTCTGTTTACTCTTACGCTTCTAGTTATCGATTTTCCATCAGAAATATCAAGCAGTACTCTTATTCAGCAAATTGACATTTGCATTCATTCCACAATTGTTCACAAACCCTCTACCTCTACCTTGGGTGTATAATAGCACCAGATTACTCGCTGTTCCAGGTCTTTGCATTATTTGTGCTCCACACCAAAAAATACAGATGGTACAAAATCCATATATGAATTCATCATGTAATTTTTAACACCTCTCGGCATTTTTGAGCAGTCAACATCTTCTCCTTTATCTTTTTCTGAATGGCATTAAAAAAGTCACTACAGTACTTGGAATAGTTGAATATTTTGCCAATAATGATGGTATTCCAATACAATACACTCTGAACATGTGCTCTAAGTTCCAGAAGCAGACCAAAACCAAAAGCTGATGACAACACCTTAACACCTTCCCTTACTGGCTCTTCTACTCCTCTCTTTTCACTATAAACCTGCATAAGCCTCTCATAATATCCATGCACCCACACCTTCCCCTCCTGAGTGGGTCATTATGTTTGCCCAGTTCACATATTTCCCTGATACATTCTGTTTCGAATGACCTATAATCACTTTGGCCCTCATTACGAGTTTGACGGGTGGAAAAGGGTGTCCCCCAAACTCCCGCAGTCAGGTCACTGCCAGTGTGGAGACCTTCCCCCGGCCCCTATTACAAGTTTCCCACTGGGTCAGAGGGAAACAGCCCACAACATTGACGCCCGCTCCTAATTGAGTTGGTGGCAAAGTTGTGGGGCGTAGGGTGCAACAGCACCAAACGTGCTTTTCACTGTCTGCAAAGCCAAGTGCATGGGCAGTGCAGGGGCCCTCATGGGCCCTCTGCACCCTACCTCCGCCAAATTATACATTGCAGTGCTATCTTAAAGCAGTTAGGCTTATCAGAGGATAGTGTTAAGCCTTTTTTGCACACACAGAGCCAATAAACGAGACAAATAGCACTGATTTTTATTTCAATTTAGATACCAAGATCATGGTAATCAGGTAAGTACTTTCAAATTGTCATTTTTTTAAGTCACAATAAAATACACTCATAGTGGGGCTTCCAGTGGTAATGGTATTCTATGTGGACTAAATATATACTGCATTCGGGCACTTAGCAATGATGGACAGGACCAGCCTTTGGAAGTTAAGTTGAGTATGGGCAAGGTATGAGGCAGCATCAACAGGTCACTTCAGAAGGCACCAGGGCGTCTGTGTGCAGAGGTGCATTACTACATTGGGTGTTCAATTCACTATAATGGGAAATGGTCCAGGGGAAAAGAGGCTGCAGGTGGGGATTAGATGACCAGTCTGGCTGAACCGAAAGGGGAGCTCAGGTCCTAAGGGACTTGGGGACGCAGGGACAATGTTGGTCCACTTGAACTCAGGCTGTGGGGGTCAGGTGCAGTGATGCTTTGAGACATCAGGTCATGCTGCTGAA
This sequence comes from Pleurodeles waltl, assembly GCF_031143425.1. NCBI lineage: Eukaryota > Metazoa > Chordata > Amphibia > Caudata > Salamandridae > Pleurodeles > Pleurodeles waltl. The sequence goes on along the minus strand of NC_090445.1, from coordinate 772,441,668 downwards.
GATCCTTGTGATTCTTGGTTCCTACAAAAAGAGACTGCAGGCAGCGGATGGAGAACAAGTATGGCAAAAACCCAAGCTTCTGAGGACTCTGTTGGCATCATTTTCTCCCTTGGACTCAGGCTGTGGGGCTCAGGTGCAGTGGTGCTTTGAGGCGCCAGGTCACGGTGGTAGGAGACTTACTTAGTGTCTTGGTGACTTGGTGAAGAGCCGAAACAGGGCAGTAAGGCCACTCTCCTGACTGGCCTTGTGGATCCTGATGTCCCTCAAAGGTAGATCAGCTTTGGTGCTGTTAGAGTCCTGATTGGACTACCAACAAGCCTTGGTTGCTGCAGAGGGTCCAGTACCTCAGATAAGGTGGAAGGAGGCTCCCGGAGGAGTCACCATGTCAGGACTTCTGTGAAGTGATAGGGCTGACCTCCTGGGCTTCAAACAATCTTGACTGAGTTCTGGACAAGCAGCTCCTTCTGCTACAAGGGAGATCTTTCCTGGTTGTTGAGGTGCTAGGCAGTCCTCCAAGGGATTGGGGAGGTTGTCCAGCTCTTTGTGAAGTTGGTCCCAGCGATTGACAAAGTACAAGCAGCCTGACAGAGTTTTGTGTCACTTTTAGTGAAAGCCCTCACATGTATTATAATGCGCCCTGCTTTCGGGGTCACTTCTATACAATACATGCAGTTACTTTTGAATGAAAAACAATGATTGTCCCATGTCTTCTTTTCACTCAGGGCTTGTACCCAGACACGCAGTCTGCAATGGTATATAGATATGCTGCAGCTCTCAGGAACCCTCTTTAGTACCCATCCCTTAGGTACCAGGGGTACCATTTACTAGGGACTTATAGGCTACTAACGTCATGTGCCGATTGTTCAAAAATCAAATATACTCTGTATTAAAGGAAAGAGCACTAGCACTAAAGTCTCATTGGCAGACCTCAGTTCACTGTTAGAGTTGAAAGGTTGAAAACCAGCATCTAGTAGTTCTAAAGGGGGCAAAATGTGTGTGTGGGGGGGCATCTGCGAAGAAGTCCAGTTTCCTAAAGCTGGTATTTCTTGTGTGCTCATACCTGGTTTGCCCAACCCCTCATCAAGTTAACACAATCTCTGTGTCTGTGCATCATGTCTGTAGAGAAAAGGTCTATATTATCCTCCTCATCTGAATCAATTGGGTTACCCTACTCAGGTAGCAGCCACAATTTCTCTCAGAGTGAAGTCACAAGCAACCCCAATTTAACCTGTGCTTAACAATCTGGTAGCTTGGCACAAAAGCAGTCCGGCTTAGTTTAGAAGCAATGTTTTAAGTACTTAAGCAGCACTTCAAACAGTAATAAAGTGAAAAACAACTGAAAAAATCTCACAACAATTAAAAAAAATAGAATACAATGTAATACATTGTTTGATACCAAAATGACAAAAATCCAAACAGTAGAACCAGAGCTCTGCAATTGTAAACATTTCAGGAAAGTAAGGCACCCAAAAGCACAAAGCACCACATGCAGTTATCTGTTCATGCAAGACTGGGTACAAGTCACAATTTCAGGCCTACCACGAAGGAGCATGGGCCAGATACAGAACCAGGTTAGTTTTGTTGAAAGAGTTACCTTCCAGAGTACAGTGGAAGAATTCCATTCACAGTGGAGGGGGTCACAAGGAGCAAACCTTGTGTCACAGATGACCATCTCTGTAGAGCAAAGAACCTGTTGGGCGATGCGGACAGTTAGTGCTGGAGATGGGCGTTGACAGTCACCACAAGCTGTCAATGCTCTAGCACAAAGTGCACATATCATGCTGCTGGGAGTCACTGTGGCGCAAAAAACAGGTTTCCGAAGGCTTCATATTAGCTGGTGGCACAGGAGGCAAGATCTTGGCATGAAGAGGACTGTTCAGGCTTGCGAAAAGCGCAAAACTTCAGGATTTCTCCTTTTCTTTGGAGAGCAGCTCAACTGATGTGGGCATCTCTTGGGGTTCAGGAACTCACTCCAATAGAAGCTAGTAGGGCTCCGACGGTCCAGTTTCAGCTCCAGTTACAGGTGGAGTTATCAGCTCGGCAGATACCGGAAGGCTTCTGGAGCTTGTTATGTCACTGTAGCTCATTCATAACAGGAGGTCAGTCAGTTGACCCTTGGAGTCACTTAAGTTTGGGTTGAAGGGTTCATGTTCAGTTTCCCTTTTCAGCAAGCAGGGCAGCAGAGTAACCTGGAGGCAGAGTGGCAGTCCATCTTTCAGCAAAGCAACACTGCAGTCCTTATCCATAGGCCCAGAAGTGTACTGAAGAGTTTGGTCTGAGGGGCCACCATTTATACCTAGTGCCCACTTTGAAGAAGGAGACGTTTCCAATCTCAGAGGTGTTGGGAAGTTCCTGCATCTCTGCCCTGGCTGCAGCTTGACTGGGTCACAAAAGACTAGTGTCAAAACACTTTTTGAGTGTTCTGAGCAGATCCTTTGTGATGTGCAAGTGAAGCAGGTAACAGCTCCTCCTCCTTAGCGAGTCAGAGATGGACCATACTGGCAGCTACCCCTTTGTCTCACTGTCTGGGAGCAATCCACAAAGACCAACTTCGAGCTCTACCTTGATATGTGACCCAGGATAAAGGGTGCAGGCACAGAATGGTGGGACAAGAAAATGGCAACTCTCTAAAAGTGTCATTTTCAGAACTAGGGCTTAAAATCTGACTTTACTTTTAAAGAGTGCTTTTAAATTACATTTCTTTAGACTCCAAACTTGACAGTCCTATGTGCTCTTAACTGAACGTTAGCACCTGTTAAATGTAATGAGGCAACCTATTGCTTCACTATGGGAGAGGCAGGCTTTGCCAAAATTAAGAGTTTTTATTACCAGTACATGTAAAATACTTAAAATTAAAAGTACATGTTCAGCTTTTTAGGCTGTTTAGGAACTACCTTTGAGGTGACATATTTAATAAAAAAGGAACGCTCAGACCTGACAAAAGGTTTATTTGCGCAGGTCACAATAGCAGTCTAAACTGCACATGAAGGCTGCAATGGCAGGCCTGAGACATGTTTAAAAGGGCTACTTACGTGGGTGGCACAATCAGTGCAGGTTCACTACGAGCATTTAAATTTACAGACACTGGGTTACATGTGGGAGCATAGAACTGTAGAGTATTTGTTATTACTAAATGGATTTCACTGCATTTGTACCTTCCAAATGTAAGCCAGAGTGTAAGAAAGAATCCATTTTTAAAAAATACACTCTAAATCATATGCTTGTGTGGCTGCCACAAACTCTGAGATGTGCAAACAACCAGTGCTCCTAAACTTCTTATCTTGTGCCCATTTCAGAAATGCATAGGTTACTTGCATGCCTATTTTTTACTTTATATATTTCACCATATGAATTGGTCTACACTTAGTACACAGTGAAAAACTATTACACTGTGAAGTTCAGTTGTTGGTACCTAAAGTACCTGGAGAACCTACAGACCCTATATAGCCCCACAACCAAAAGGGTCTAGCAAACGTAATGGTACATTGCTTTTGTAAATCAGTCATCATGACAGAAAGGTACAGATGAAAGCATTAATCACAAATGGCTGTTTTTCCTTACTAATTGTCAATATTTCTTTTATTTTATTTTAACAGTTAGTTTATTTGAGAAAACCTTGAGGGATCCTTGAGGGATCTGCACATATGACCCCTTGCAGAATTCAGAACATTGTCTACTTTTCAGCAATATATAGCTTTCCTACATCACCCATGGGTTTCACAATGGAAAACTGCAAGTACTTTGAAACCACAAAAATAAGACAAATGGGCTTCCCTATGAAAATAGCCCAAACTGTGGTAAAAAATATATTTTTATTCAGTTCTGCATGTTCCTAAAGGATGAAGAAGATGATGACTTTAGCACAGCAAATTGACCACTGCTGTAATTTTCTTGTGAAAAAACACACTTTATCCAGAGCAACTATTTCCTTGTTTGTCCAAAAAAATCTAAATGTTGTTATATTTTGACCATTTTCACTATCCCTTCCAGGGGAATCCACAAATCCTTGGTAGCTTCAGAATCCCCAGGATGTTGAAAAAAATAGATGCAAATTTGGTGTGGATACCTTATAAGAACGAAGGATTATTGAGGACTAAGTATAAACTACCTCAAACAGCCAAAAGAGGGCTCAACACTTGGGGGAAAAGACCCAGCAGTTCAGATAAGCAATTGAGTTATTTACTTACAAAATAAACAAACAACAATCAACCAATCCCAGCGTGACTATGGAAAAGATCAACCAATCACAGTATAACTTACAGCAGCAACCAAGGTCCTCACAACTTGTGATGACGTCCAACCAATCCCAGAGCAACTCTCAGCGTCAGTCAGCCAAATGCAGCATGACTTTTCATGAATAGAAGTCAACACAACGCCTTTCAAAACCAGACACAAATAAACAAACCTTGTCTGATCAACTTAAGTAAGAGAAAGTAAAACAAGAAATTAAATGGAAACAGAACCAGTATTTCCTTAACACTTGTTAATCACAAAGCAGATGGCAGTCCGGTGGTTGTCCACTCCTGATTAGCGTGGCATCAAAGAATAAACAAACACAAATCAAATATAAACCTATGTAACCTAAAAGAGAGAAAAATCGATGTGTGTATGCAGCACCCCACAAAACACTACTTTTAAAACAAGTTCAACAATATATCTTGCGATCTTGGACTATGATGAATCCAATTCCCTTACCCAGTAGGGAGCATGAATATTCAACAACCTTAATGCATTTAGTACATTTGTAATTCAATCCTCAAAACACCAAGACAAACACAATAACAATTGCCAAAATGTTTTAACTCACAGATACGACAAAAACTTCAAAATCACAGTAATTAAACTGCATAAAGAACCAGAAATTAACAATGCATAGCCAAATATCTAACATGCTGTATAATTAATGATTCAACAGAAACCACTCTCAAGCTACAAATCCCACAATGCACCGTCATCATGCTAAAACCACTCTTGGTCACTCAGCATTCATTGCTCCCTACTAATATTCATAATCCTTTAACTCTGAAACAGCAGTGCAAAAGCACAAATAATCTAAGTGACAGACTGTGTAGACAAGATCCAGATCAGGGACAAAAAGTACCTCAGGAAAAGATCTGTTATCTAATCACTAAATCCCACTAGTGACACCAAAACCATGGGAGCACTAGTTCATAGATAATCTGCATGTATACGGTGCACCTAAATTTGCAAGTCAGGGACAGTGTTCATCTCAAGAATTATAAAGTAGTGTGCCCCTAGAAAAAGGATTCAAAACAGCATTTCAAAATAATGTCAATAAGAAAGGACTGACTCCAAAAGGGAGTTTGAGATCAGAAATTTAGTAAAAAGTTTGAAGATCTATTAAATGTTACAGTGCAATACAGGAACATAGTAGAATGTCAATGAAGCAGCAATCTCATTGAATTATTAAACATGCTTAGAAGTCAATTGTAAAAAAGGCTGTCAAATACAGAAATAATGCAATAATGGGCAACCATCAGTTAAAAAGACACAGGGCCTGATTTAGAGTTTGGCAGAGGGGGTTACTCCATCACAAAGGTGAAGGATATCTCGTCCGCCATATTACAATTCCATTATAGCCTATGGAACTTGTAATACGATGAATGGGATATCCATCATGTTTGTGACAGAGTAACCCCTTCGTCAAACTCCAAATCAGGCCCTAAGTCTCAAGTGTGCAGAAAATCAACAGGCAAGCGGGCAACACCCTTTCAGGCTCAAGAAAGAGCCTAAGTCACCCCCAAATGCAGGAGTCTAAGAGACTGAATACAAATTAAGGCGTTATTTACTGCCCTTGATAAATAATCAGGAGCAGCTCCTCCGCTAGGGCAGAGGAGCATCACACCAGTAGCAGCTGCAAACCTTTTAATACAAAACAATAATAAATCATGTTTATTATCGTTTTGTATTAAAAGGGGTGAGGCATTGGGGTGCCGAGCCCTGAGGGGAGTGCACAGAGCACTCCCCTCAGTGCGCTTGTAGGTTTAGCTGGCTGTCTCGGGCTGGCCAAACACACATGCTCACAGGCCTCTCTCCAGCCTGGCACTGTGTTGCCGGGCTGGAGAGAGCCGGCACTGGCTCCCAGTCTGCTCTGAGCAGCATTAGGATTGGCCGCAGAGCAGGATGGAAGCCTGTGCCTGCAGCCTGGAGCAATGACGGAGGAGCAGAGCAGCACGGTGCGGAATTAAGGTAAGCTTTTCTTTTTTATATTATTTTATCATATCCCCCCCCACGCCGCCCCTCACCACCCCTTTTCCCTCCCACAAGCCACCACTGTAAATAATGATACCACGGTGTATGTTATTTATTGGGTTCGATTTATAACACCTAGTATGAGTTTATGGGGAATAACATACATATTTTGTTTTTAAACACACCAAAATCCACATGATATAGAAAATACCATATGTTGAGTTGTTTAATACATCTGATAACTATCAGATGTGTTAAATACCTTCAAACTTGTAATTGCGATCCATGTCTAAACAGGAGTTTACTCATGGGTCGGAATGTTTAAAGCAACTCATAACCAGGATCTATATAACCATTTTCAACATAGAAATTGATTGAAGCTGCAAAGTCAGCACACTGTGAGCAAAATATAGCTATTACATTTCATTTCTTGAAAACGTCACATTACTCTGCGATCTTAGCACTAACCCATTACATGACTATGGATTCACTTCCTCTGACTTAGAGTTATCCGAAGGTGGCAAAACAAACTACTTACATGGACATCAGCAAACAATTGTGAACAAATGCAATACAGTGCGCTAGCAGGAAGAGCCTTGAAAAGTAGCAAAAGGCTTCGACCAGGACAATATCATTCAAAATGAACGGTGCACATCTTGCTGCATGTGCCCAACAAGAACTCTACACCCGTAATGAACATCATAACATAGTAATAATTTCAGCAAAAATGGAGTCGAGACCTCATTGAGTCCTAGTTTAGTCTAAGCCAGATAAAACACATTAAAACACATCATAATGATTTTGTTCAATTGCAAAACCTCTACATTGATACACATATATGAATTCAAATGGGGAATGCCTGATATTCATGCACATATACAATTTTAATGTGGAATAACTTCTACAGCACCACATCTAACAATGTCCCTAGATACGTTAGGTAAGCTGAAGGAGATGACTCAATTTTTTTCGAAAGAGAAGTTGATTAAATTTTTAGGTATAAGTGTAATAACCAAAGTAAGTTCATTAATGATGCTAACTATAACCATCTACTTACTTCTTTCAGGAAAGAGCTACTTAGCTTTATCTGCAGGTTTTTTTATTAGGTCATATTGCCTTAGTGAAAATTACACTGCTACCCAGAGCCCATTCTTGTTCCAGGCACTCCTGCTTAAGGTGCCCAGTTAGAAGCAAAAAGCTTGTATATCTTAACTGAACGGTGTAAGAGATGTGGAACTAGAGCACAACAAGGCATCCAACACCCTAGGAAAGAGGACCTTTGAAGACCAGATACCAAGATATGATATTTGGCTTTGTAGTCAAGCTTTATGCGGGGCTGGTCTAAATCAGATCCAGGACAGCAATGTTGTCACTTGGCAACCATAGTGCTATTGCAGCCACAACATGCCTGGCCATGAGTGGCACAGTGAGTATTTGGGATGTTATAAGGAAAACACATACCATCATGACTACCTCTGGCTCTTTGCCTCCTATATTTGGCAGCACTGACTTCCACTCAGGCTTAGACAAAGATTCAGAGAGTGACACACAGCTAAATGAAAAAAGGAGGGATACCAAAAAAAGGAGAAGTGTATTTCCTTGGAACAAATGAAGCTTGAGGACAGTATGTCTCAGTCAGAACAGTTCAGAGACTGTGACCATTAAATACCCCATTTTAACAGAGGGGACTAGAGAATTCACTCCATATGAGAGATTCTTACAGCACACTAGTTTTGACCAAACACCTCATCACCAAAATGTACCAAATCATAATAAAGACCGACATGCACGCAAAATAGACTTTGCAGGTTGAATGGGTAAAGGAGTTAGTAATTGTACCCCCAGATATGGAAAGGAAAGCCAAAGGTAGACAAATCTACGAAAATCCAAGGTGTAAAGTGGAAGGAATAAAATATCAAAACATAGATGGCATTTCACCCCTAAATACGTAGGAAAACATCAATGAGAACTTCCCCAATAAATCCTGTAGAAATTGCAGCGCAACCGGCACACTAACTGATATTATGTGGGAGGACACACCCCCTGAAATATTTTGGAAGGAGGAAAGACAGGCCATTAGAGACATCATCAATATAAAGCTCGCTTTAAAGCCACCACTGTCCCTAATCGGCTTCTTCCCTGATGCAGACTGAGTAAACCAGAATAGTGTTACACTTGTGTTATAGTGTATATCTAGGCAGAGCATGTTGAGCAAACGGGGCATAGTGTCACTCTTCCACTCGGTTGCATTGTTATCATAAAAGTTGGCACGTTTGGTACAGACAAAATCGTCTATGATCTAAATGGTAAAACTGCCACTATTTTTAGGAAGTTTAATGCAATACCGAACTTTCTGGCACAAGATGCATACATTTCGGTCTTCCCCAGAACACTGAGAGTGCTGCAAATCACAGCAGGCCAGGAGAAATGACTGATTCACGATGGTTAAAGAAGGAGGCCATATTTGGTATGTGGACTAATACACAATTCTGTTATGCTCTCTGAACTATCCAGGGATTAGGGGCGGGCGACTGTTTAAGTTCTGATGAGAATTATCCTTTAATGAAGGAGGCTATAAACGTACCTTCAAATGTGTTGTTATACAAAACAATAAAAATGTATTGTAAAATGAAATGCACTAGTTGACCCAATATTTTTCATTATTGTTTTCGGATAACACCCCCAAAAATTCCCTTAGAAGAGGTCTGGCTCACTTACTTTGCACAGTACATTTCAGGCCAAGGACAACTTTCCCTCCAGAGTTAATGTCAGCATCCTAATGTGGGTCGCATCTAAAATAGACAGTTCTCTTTGCTGTGTGGGTATATCAATCAGGCAATTATTGTGGAATTTCCCCAATGTCAATTACTGTGATATTTTCAGGGTTATCATGTCGCATGTCGTCCAGGGAAGATTTAAGGTCATAGGCTATATGATGTCACTTTCGGTGAGGTCATTAAAATCAAAGATCCTCATGCTACCCAACAAATGTCTGTGTATCGATATCAATGGTTGTCACTTTACGTGCACAGAATCACGGAGACAGGGAGAAAAATACGAGAGTCAAAGGACTACAAATAATGTCAGTGGGACAGGTGACCTCAACACAAGAAATCGATAGTGAGATGTCAGCACAAAATTACCGATCAAATTACTGTGCATGTATTGCTCCGATAATTCCCGTTCGGCGGACATTGCTGCTTGCATGGTGTTTTTATGTATTGTCAGTGGCGGTTTCTGTACATGGGAGTCGGGGCTCCACCCTCTTTAAAAACAAAGCAATCATTTTTTTTAAATTAAAAAAATAATACCTCTATAAAACTTTATAAAACAGAGGGAACTATCTCCCCCACTCACCCAACACCAGCATTATTGTTGTTGGACAAGTGAAGTGACGTCACGTGCTCACTTCAACTGCTCCCGTGTACGTGTAGGCAAGCCCAAAGTGAGTCTATTGCCGGGCTGATAATCTCACAGCCCTGAGGCCTGTGAGGTCATCAGCTCAGCAAAGACCCAGCATCAAGGCCTAGTCTCCACCCCCTGATGACGCATAGGCAAAGTTAGCCTCGGGCATTTTTATTCAAGCCCTGAAGCGCTTAGCCTCCACGTCAATCAGGGAGTGGAGAGCATTTGTCACCCCACCCTTTCCCAACTTGCCAGAGGCAGAGGGCGTGGTGGGACCTCTCACCCTGTGGCGAGCTGGGAAAGGGTGTGGCAGGCGGGAAGACTTGCATCGCATCAATCTTTCACGAGAAAAACAGTGCATCGATGGATTGACTGAATCACTGAATGGAGGTTTGTGAATATCATCAATATTAGCCATAAATGTCTCTGTGAATGCGCTTTCACAGGTTGTCTCGGCTTTTTCTCCCTTTCTTTTCTGCACACCGTTTCCTCTACGATGAGTCATTATGAAACTGTTCGCATTAACGTTCTTCAGCAGAAAGCCTTGTTATTAGTCAATAAATATATGTATGGTCACGAAGACAGACTGCCACAGAGTCGTCGAGGGTTCCCCCAGCGTCTCCTGATTTCACCCTTGTCTCCTGATTTCATCCTGATGACTCGTCTAGAGCTTCCTTGGCTGCATCTTTACAGTCTCCTGATTTCACCCTTGTGACTCATCTCCTAATTTCACCCTTGTGCATCTCGCTCATTTGACCACCCCCCCCCGAGTTGCACCATCACCGTCTCCTGATTTCAACCCAGGCTATACCACCTTCTTCTCCTGCCTCGTCGTTGGTCGGTGGTGTTGCACCTGAGACCCCAAAGTGAGTTCACTCCTTGTCTCAGGGCTGGTGATCCCGGGGCTGCGTGGATAGCAGTTACCAGGTAACTCTCAGTTTGGAGGGGTCACCATCTTCCAACAAAGCCGACCAAGACACCTCCCTAGTCCCAGAATGTATTTGTTAAAAGTAAATATGTGTTTCATTTTTTTTTCCGTTGCAGTTTTATATAGCGCTAACTCTGAGTGAAAGGGTGGATGAATAGTTGGGGGATGAGTGAAAAGATGAATGGATGAGTGAGTAAAAAGATGGGTGAGTGAAAGGGTAAATGGAAGGGTGGATGGATAAATAAAAGGATGGATAGCTGACTAAAAGTGTGGATGGATGGGTGGAAGTTAGGATGGATAAATGAAAGGATGATGTAAAAATGGATGAGTGAAAGAATGGATGAATGTGTGAAAGGGAAGATGGGTGAGTGAAAAGTTAGATGGATGGATGATGAGTGAAAAGCTGAATAGATGGACGAGGGAAAGGCTGAATGGATGCCTGAAATGATGGATGGCTGAGTAAAAGGATGGGTGGATCAAGGGATGGATAGGCGAAAGGATGTAAGAGTGGATTGATAGGTTTGGAGATGAGTGAGATATCAACCCCAAAACGTATTGATGCTGTACCTTTTGCTAAAGAAGGAAGTCAGGCTTGACTACCAAGCCAGGCCAATGAAAGCTATTTTGGTTCTTTTTATTTTACAAAATGAATCTCAATTTTGTTCAATAGGATGTGCAGAAGAAAGGGAATTTGCTACTAACCTCCCGAAAAAATGCGCACGCCCACCCCCCTTGCCGCCAAGCCTAGCCCCACCACTCACAAACATCACCAGCTGCCACTGTGTATTGTCCGTTAATGTTGAAATCTTAAAGTCATTTTCAATTCCATACACCACAAAGATGTCTAAAAGTAAAGAAAGGGAACGTTTCTATTTCCTGTAATTAGGGTAGGTGATGTGCTCCTGTTGACGTCACTCATGAGCCCGTAGTTCCAGACAGTAAATGGAGCTGATATAGCATCGTGTTGGAAGGCCATTAAGCTTTCATAATGCTTTCATATATAGGCGCTGTGGCATACCTGTTCTTTGAAATTGCAGCAGCCCCCGTAGTTCTAATAGCCTCAGTGCATTACTGTCATCTAGATTCTATTTTCACTAAAAGATGATGTTGTACTTGTAAAGCGCATATTAAATGAGAAGAACTTTCTTTTAAACGACTTCAACTTGCATTTCAATGTGCCCTTTCTCTCACCAACGTCGATGGCAACGTGGCTTTCTATTAGGAGCATTTTTTTTATTGTATTGCAGTATTGCATGTACATAGCGCTTCATACTCTGAAGGGCAGAAGAGGCAGATTAGTGGACGGAGTATATGATACATTGTAGAGAGTGCTTGCTCAGATGAATGTTGCGTTGCAATTGGGCCTATTTGGATAGTTTGTAGGTCTCGCATAGGAGACCTCAGGCATCACTGTGTATGTTTTATTTTCTATCAGATGGGTTCCTTCTTTTCTTGATGCAGGCAGGGGAGCCCTACGCCTAAAACACGGAGAGAAGACCAGACCTTACGGTTTAAAGTTTAAGGAGCTTGGGGCCAGTTGTAGAATGCGTTTTGCATGGCGCAAACTGCAAAAATCACAGTTTGCGCCATGCAAAATGTGCATTGCGATGCACATTCCCATTTTGCAATTCGCAGTTACCACCAGTGTCACACTGGTGGTAACCCATTCGCAAAAGGGAAGGGGTCCCCAGGGGACCCCTTCCCCTTTGTGAATGTCGCTATTAATGTTTTTTCAGAGCAGGCAGTGGTCCAATGGACCACAGCCTACTCTGAAAAAATGAAACCAAATGGTTTTGTTATTTTTTTGTATTGCAACTCGTTTTCCTTTAAGGAAAACGGGCTGCCATACAACAAAAAAAAAACTGCTTTATTTAAAAAGCAGTCACAGACATGGAGGTCTGCTGTCTCCAGGAGGCCACCATCCCTGTGAGTGCAGGGAATCTCAATAGGGTCACAAAATGCGATGGACCTCATTAATATTAATGATGTGGGTCTTTGCGACCCCATTGAGATTCACAGAAGGTTTCTGAGACACCATTCTGCATACGATTTTGCAAATCGGAAATTTCGAGTTGCACCGACTCGCAATTTCCGAACCAAGATCCTGTAACCAAGATCCGTGAGTTCAAATGCAATTTTCCTAATTGCTTCCTATAGGAAAAGTGGGACAGTCCTGTATTCTAGTCTGTCAACAAATTTAGGAAAACATAGTAAGTTGGACAGCTGAAATATCATAGAGTTCTTGCCATTACTGCTGCTGAACGTTTCACCATATTTTATTTTAACTTATAGACCTAGGTGGGTCTGCAAGCTCCTAAATATTGCATCCAGGTTCAGCATAGCAGAAACCAGTTGCCCTATATACAATAGTCCCATCAAAATGCAGAACACACAGGAATGTTGCTGGGACCAAACTACTGGCTTACTTTGACAAAGTGGATTGCACGTGTTCATGGTCTGAAAGACATATTTAATCAGTTCAGATGAATGGATTTGGAGTGGGCACACTTCCACTGACATATCTGGAAAAGAAAGAAAAGTGGAACTACATTTTTGATATTTTTGGGATGACTGGACACTCTATTTGGAGATAAGAGGTTTTAAGAAGATACCAGGATCGACTCCTGGCTTGCCAGTGATCAACAGCAACTGGCTCCACTCGACCACTGGAACCCACAGTCAGGACTCCAGAAGTGGAACTCAGGTACCTAGAAATTCGGGGCAAGGGATGACGATCCACCCAAATGCATTCATTCAGATCCCTAAGTTCTGCAAACATTCTGATTTTTCTGTTGGGTTTCTCTGCAATCACTAATGGACTCAACCACTCTGAAGCCTCAATTGGCACTATTACTCCATCCTGACACAATCTTTGTAGTTCTTCTGTCAGCATTTTATACCTTGGGTACTTTGAATATAATGTGGTGCTCAAACCTTTTTAAGCTTTCTAAGTTTATACTAAACAATTTTGGGTACAACTTAGACCACTCACTAGTGTTCTGAGATTCCATTAGTAACACTTGTTTGGGATGATTTGGATTCAATATTATTCCCAAAGCATGTTGCTCTTTCCATCCTAATAAGCTTCTTTCCTTCTCTACCACATACATTTTCCTATTGCTTTTCTTCCTCAGCATTCTAGCTCAGCATTGAAATATTCTAAGACAGGTAATTCTTTCCACAGTAAACCTTTGGTTCTACATCCGTTGGGTACAATGCTCTTTTCTCAAGTTTCTCCCAAATCGTAATCAGGGTAAATAGTGAACACAAGTCTGCCCATTACTATATATCTTTTCCATCAATTTCTATTACACATTTAGAATGGCAATAGACATTGGGGGTAATTTTGACCTCGGCGGTCTTTTTCCAAGACCGCAGAGGGACCGCCGTGCGGAAGACCGTCAGTGGTGGCGGTTTGCCGCTCGGCCTATTATGACCGTTGGCAGCTCGCCGTCCTTTTACGGATGGAGAGCCGCCAACAGCCATACTGGCGGGAGGCAGGGAAGTGGAGGTTGCTCCACCTCCAACGCCACGCCAACAGAACACCGCCCAGCGAATCACGTCCTGTGATTCGCCGTGGCAGTGTTCTGTTTCTGTTGACGGTGTGGTGTCGGCGGAGCAGCCCCTATGGCTCCCGTCCCCTCCCGGAGGAACGTCGGACCAGGTAAGTCGATCGTCGGTGAGGGGAGGTGGGTGGGGGTGTGCTGTGTGTTGTGTGCCTGCATGGGAGTGTGCATGTGTGTATGTAGAGGGGGTGTGTGAGTGCGTGTATGCATGCAGGGGTGTTGTGTGTTTGGGAATGAGTGTGTGTATGTCTGTAGGTATGTCTGTATGGATGTGTGGATGTATGTTTGAATGTGGGTGTGCGTGTATGTCAATGTGTGTGCGTGTATGTGTGTTGGTGGTGCCTGCGTGCGTGTCGTGAGTATATGAGTGATGTTATGTTGGGGGTCGGGGTGGGGAGGGGGTCCTGCCACCTTTGGGGGGTGGCAGGGGTGGTGGGGGGGTAGGGGAGGGAGTCGGGGTGGGGGAGACCCCTATCAGTGTCAGGGAAGGAATTCCCTGGCACTGATAGCGCTCACCGCCATGGATTTCATGGCGGTTTCAAACCGCATGAATTCCATGGCGGTCAGCCGGGTCCAAATACCGCCGGCGGTATAGTGACGGCCGCCGGGCTGGAGACCCAGGTCTCCAGCCCAGCGGTCGTATCCGCCCTGGCGGGCGGAACAGAGAAGCGCCGAATGACCATGGCGGTAACCGCCATGGTCATAATACAAAAAAAAAGACCGCCAGCCTGTTGGCGGTCTTACCACCGCTTCTCCGCCTTCCGCCAGGGTCATAATGACCCCCATATGTTTTCCACATGAGACCATTCTATAGCATGTGGTTTGACTTCACACACTACAAACACTTCTGCATCATCATTATATTCAGTGACATTAGATCTTTCTTCATCACTACTTGATGTATCTTTGGTCATCACATTTACCCATCTTTTTTCTTTCTCATGTCACTCATTTTGCATATCCTCGAAAAGTGAAACTCCAGTGCCTAGGAAACAGCACATGACAATAGCAAAAGCCATCTAATGAATTACAAATATAAGCAACCTACCATATAACAAGAGTAGTAGGTGGATACATTATTTTCTTGTTGTGATGCTAAGGGGAAAGCATCCAAAATAACAGATGAATCCAAAAGAAGCCAACATGGGTTTGCTTTCTAAAGCAAAGCATTCAGCCTTACCTCTGGATCCGTGAGAGGGGTTAATTCAAAGACCCAAGAATGGAGATAAGGGTTTAAAAAAAGAGATTGTATCAGGAAATGCTACACTTTATTGATTTATTTTTAAATTTGTTAATATGTTCATTGATGTCATGCATTTAGGAATGTAGATCAAACCATCTTGCATAACAAACTATAACATCCACAGTGTTTTTACATCTGAGTGCTGAAACACTATGGCCAACATTACAACCCTGGCGGTCAGTGATAAAGCCACGGTGGAAACCGCCCACACAGACAGCCACTTTAACACACCGTCTGCCACTGCGGTAGCAACAAGCACCACAGCGGTAACTGCCAACAGCCAGACGAAAGACGATGTACCGCCCACTCTATCATGACAGGCCTATCCGCCACCTTTTCCGGGGCGGTACCAATAACATCAAAAGCACAGCAGAAACAGAAGCAGAGAAGGCAAAGGACTCACCTCTGGAGACTCAAGGAAGAACCACAACACCATGGAAACCGAGATGCACATTTTTCCCATGATTGTATACCTCCTCATTCACTACGAACATCAATGCTGGCAAAAATGACCACGGTGAGTACTGTCGCCTAGCACACAAGGGAGGGGGGAAGAAAAAAGAGAGTTACATACACACATGCAACACCCCAACACCATATACACAAACAGATGCAGTAACATTACACATACACTCCGTACCCCTCAGGAAAAATGCAAGTTCAAAAGGAATTGATTAAAGTGAGTGTAGTAAGATACAATACTAGAAATTTGTGATTTCAAATCAAAACAGTATATACATATATACTAATGGAGGGACACTGCCCAGTCCTCAATGTCCGTGGGCCACAGGGCCACATCACATAGGCCAAGGCCCCACTTGACTCCTGCAACAACACGGAGAGAACACTGCCGGGGCATCAGGTTGAAAATACACAGGCACTTCAGGGGGACGGGGAACAGGGAGCACCGCAGCTGGAAGATG
This sequence comes from Pleurodeles waltl, assembly GCF_031143425.1. NCBI lineage: Eukaryota > Metazoa > Chordata > Amphibia > Caudata > Salamandridae > Pleurodeles > Pleurodeles waltl. The sequence continues at coordinate 772,425,390 of NC_090445.1, read as the reverse complement.
ATGCAACACCACTGGTCCTGGAGGGGGCTACATGCCCATCACTCTGTCCTGGGGAGTGCAAGGCCACAGTCTCTCAAGTGAGTGGTTTGGCCACTGTTGGTCCTGGGGAGTGCAAAGCCACAGTCTGTCAAGTGGGTGGTTTGCCCACTGCTTGGTCCTGGGGAGTGCAAAGCCACAGTCTCTCTAGTGGGTGGTTTGCCCACTGCTTGGTCCTGGGGAGTGCAAAGCCACAGTCTCTCAAGCGGGTGGTTTGCCCACTGCTTGGTCCTGGGGAGTGCAAAACCACAGTCTCTCAAGTGTGTGGTTTGCCCACTGCTTGGTCCTGGGAGTGCAAAGCCACAGTCTCTCTAGTGGGTGGTATGCCCACTGCTTGGTCCTGGGGAGTGCAAAGCCACAGTCTCTCTAGTGGGTGGCTTCTTCCACTGGTTCTGGAGGGGTCCTTGTGCCCTGTGTGCTTCATCCTGGCAAGGAGGGGGTGAGTGGATGGCTTCTTCCACTGGTTCTGGAGGGGGCCTTGTGCCCTGTGTGCTTCATCCTGGCAAGGAGGGGGTGAGTGGATGGCGTCTCCACTTGTGCCCTGTGTGCTTCATCCTGGCAAGGAGGGGGTGAGTGGATGGCTGCTTCCACTGGTTCTGGAGGGGGCTTTGTGCCCTGTGTGCTTCATCCTAGCAAGGAGGGGGTGAGTGGATAGCTTCTCCACTGGTTCTGGAGGGGGCATTGTGACCTGTGATGCAGATCTTGGGGAGTGCAAGGCCACAGTCTCTCACCTGGGTGTCAGTCCTACAGGATTTGCAGGGTCCAGGACGCACTACAGCCCATGGAGGTAAGACTACACACTGCCTGCCGGCAGTGACAGCTGCTCAGTGGTGGCAGTGGCGGTGCTAGTGTCAGGCTGGCAGTGGTGGGGGGAGGCACCAGCCCAACTCCTGCAGCCTCAGACGGCTGCCCACTGGGGCTGCTGCTGCTGGCAGTGGTGCTGGTGGTGGTGCTAGTGGCGGTGCGGGGAGTGGTGGGGGGAAGCTTCAGCCCTTCCCCTGCAGCCTCGGACGGCTGCCCACTGGGGCTGCTGCTGCTGGCAGTGGTGCTGATGGTGGTTCTGGTGGCAGGGCAGGCAGTGGTGGGGAGAGGCTCCAGGCCTTCCCATGCAGCCTCGGACGGCTGAACCGCCATGGTTGGTGGTTGGGGCTCAGATTTAGTCCCAGAACCAGGCCACCCTGGCCTGATGTGAAATACGGGGGAGGAGTAGGGAAGAGGTCAATGGCAGGGAGGAAAAGCTTCTTAGGGACACTGGGGCAGGAAGAGGGTGAATGTTTGGAAGTGGAGGAAGAGGGAATGGTTGTTGGAGGTGTCAGTCTGCTGTGTTTGGGTGCAGGTGCATGGGCTGGATGCTGTTGTGAGGAGGATGGCTGTTGGGTGTCTGAGTGCTTGCGTTTGTGTACCTTAGGATGGGGGGCACAGACACAGTGGGAGAGGACACAGGGGACGTGTGCATGGATGTGGGGGTGGTGACTGCCAGTGAGGGGTGTGTAGTGATAGGCGTCATGGTGATGGGGTAGTGGATGAGGATGTAGTGTGTGCAGGTGTGAGTGGAGATGCTACTGGGAGGCTGCTGGACGAGGAGGAGGAGGGGGACACAGTAGAGGCAGTGGGTGTTGTTATGTCTTGATGGTGTTTGTGTGAGTGCCTGTGGGATGATGTGTGGTGCTTGTGTTTGCCTGAGCCACTCCTGTGTGTACTCTTGGGTGCAGTTGAGGGGAATGGGATTGGGCAGAGGAGGTTGGAGGGGGAGGCTAGAGACAGGGACAATGGCTGCCATCAGAGCCATCAGAGCATGGATTGATCTCTGGTGGGCCACCATGCAAGTGTGAATGCACTCCAGGAATGCATTTGTTTGTTGCAAGTGGCCTGCCTGCCCCTGGATGGCATTCACTATGGTTGACTGCCCAACAGAGATGGATCACAGGAGGTCAATAGCCTCCTCACTCAGGGCAGCAGGGCTAACTGGGGCAGAGCCTGAGGTGCCTGGGGCAAAGGAGATACCCACCTTCCTGGGTGAGGGGGCATGGGAAACTCACTGAGGGGCTGCTGTGAGGGCAGTGCTGGTTGGGGTGGGCACAGAGGTGTCCACCACCAGCAGGGAGCATCCATCAGAGGAGGTATCACTGTCCAAACTGTCCCCTCCTGTCTCCACTGTGGTGCTCCCCTCACCCTCGGTCCCACTGGTGCCCTCACCGTCGGTGGATTCAGCCTCATTGCTCCTGTGAGATGCAGCTCCCTCCACCGCCGGTGCCACTGCTCCTCCACCAGATGATGCTAATACACATAAGGACAGGGTGACAAAACAAAAAGGCCGGGAAGAGACAACGGATACACTTGGTCAATGGCAGCAACAACACAACTGTTAGCGTAACCGACACACACACACACAGGGAAAACAGCCCTATGCACTAGGCAATGCACTACCAGTCACAATGCAAGTCACCAGCCCATGGACATGAATACCTAACCCCAATAGCAGCATTCCTGAGACCCACAGACCCCTGCCCAGTAGTGGATGCCAACTAGCTTGGTTGGAGGTGGTGTTCATCAGCCCCTGCCCAACATGGAACCTACCCTGCAATGTCTGGATTGGCCTAGGGGCACCCACAGGCCCACATCCCCCACCCGGATACCACCCTACCACGCGCAAGTAGTATATTTGGAAACTGTACTCACCCCCTTGTGGCTGCTGTGATGCCCTCAAGCACCCATCCATCCAGTTCCGGATAGGGCACTGCCAGTACCCGGGCCATAAGTGGGGTCAGGGTTTGACGGGCACCCCTTCCTCGTTGGGAGACCATCCCCAGCTGGGCCTCCACCATATTCCTTGCCCAGCATCTCAGGTCCTCCCACTGTTTGCAAAAGTGGGTGCTCCGCCTGTCAGAGACCCCCAGGGTCTGCACGTCCTTGGCACGCCATATACCCTTTTTCTGATGGCCGCTGACCTACAGAAAAAGATACATAGAAAAAGGTATCAGTCATACGTCCGGCCTGTTACACTCATGGCCCACCATGGCCTTCACATCCCCTTACGCACAGAAAATGCCAATCATACATGCATCACGATGCCCAGAACCCTTCCACCAACCCCCAAACATGAGGCCTTCACACACACCACTCCATGCAGTCATGCCCCATGCATCATGCTCACAGTGTACTTACCTGTTGGTCTGGAGGCCCATACAGCATTCAGTACTGGGGTAGGACCCCATCCACCAGTCTCTCCAACTCCAGAGCAATGAAGGCAGGGGTCCTTTCCCCAGTGACACTAGCCATGGTCAGTTTCAGACACATGTCACAGCAACACTTGCAGTGTAGGTCCTCTCCTGTTGAAGGTCAGGTAGCAAGTGAGTGAACAGGTAGAAAATGGCGGTCACGTCCACGGTGGTGCGTACTGTCACCGCCGGCGTACATCACCATTGGCCACTGTAACCCATACGGCCCATAGACAACCAACGAGGTGTTGCTCGGCGGTACTCGACGCCTCCCGCAACGGCACACAATGTCAGTGGAATTACCTCATTTCCACCAGTCCCTCCAAACAGGACAGGCGGATGCCATTTCAGGTGGGGGGGGGCAGGCCACGGCACCTAAGTGCGTCACAGTACACTTAGGCACCATTTGGGCCTATCGAACGACATACTATGACAGTCACAACATGCAATACAGTGTAGTGTTTGGAAATGTGGAATACTGACCAGCTGCTTCCCGTTTTGCCCCCTAGATTACAACCGCTGCAGATGAATGGGGGATGGAGACATCCTCCCATGTACAGAATGCTAGTGGACTTGTCAAAATGGAGGATAGGCACATTATCCTCACCTATAGACTTGGCAGGGCCACAATCACAAAGCTGTGTGCCCAACTGGAGTCTGACCTGATATCTGCCATCGGTCACCCCACCGGGATCCCCCCTCTTGTGCAAGTCCTATGTGTGTTCCACTTCTTGGCAACTGGCTCCTTCCAAGTGACAGTGGGCTTGGCAGCAGGAATGTCACAGCCAATGTTCTCAACAGTGCTGACCAGAGTGTTGTCTGCCCTGAATAAACACATGCGCTGCTACTTCGATTTCCCTCAGGTGGAGGATTTGGCCACAGTGAAAGCTGACTTCTATGCAATGGGACATATCCCCAACATTATTGGGGCAATTGATAGTACACATATTGCATTCCCCCCCCCCCCAGAGAAATGAACAGGTGTTCAGAAATCGAAAGAGCTTTCACTCGATGAATGTGCAGATAGTGTGCCTGGCAGACCAGTACATCTCCCATGTCAATGCTAAGTATCCTGGCTCTGTGCATGATGCCTGTATCTTGAGGAATAGCAGCATCCCATATGTGATGGCATAACTCCAGAGGCACTGGGTGTGGCATAGGTGAGTCCTGGTTCCCACCCAGTGGATGTAGGTGTATGGGCATGGTGTGGGCCCTAGGGGTTAGTGTGTGTCTAATAGGTTTCCTTCGATAATTGCAGGTGACTCTAGTTACTCCAACCTCTCATGGCTACTGACCTCTGTGAGGAATCCCAGGACAAGGGCAGAGGAACGTTACAATGAGGCACATGGGCAAACAAGGAGAGTAATTGAGAGGACATTCGGCCTCCTGAAAGCTAGGTTTCAGTGCCTACATCTAACAGGTGGATCCCTGTGCTACTCACCCACAAAGGTGTGCCAAATAACTGTGGCATGCTGCATGTTGCAAAACCTTGCCTTGAGACGCCAGGTGCCTTTTCTGCAGGAGGAGGAGGCTGGAGATGGGCGTGGGGCAGTAGTGGACCCTGTGGACAGTGAAGATGAGGAGGCAGAGGATGAGGACAACAGAACAGCTATTATACAACAGTACTTCCAGTGACACACAGGTAAGACACTGTAACCACTTTGCATTGACAGTTTTGGATTTGACATTGTACATGGCAGGCAGATTCTCCCACTTCTATGGCCACTTACTGTACCCTTTGGCATCTCTATTTTCAGATATCTGTGCCCCACTCTGGCACCTGGTGTGTTGACTACAGGCAACTACAGGTCATTCCTATATATACATTACTGTACAGTAGTATTGCAGTGTTTAAACCTTGTTAAAAGAATACATAGTTCAATCATTTGACATACTCCATACTTGTATTTTTCAAAGGGTGTTTATTTAACTGCTAAGAGGTAGAAGGGAATGTTCAATGGGCTGGGGTGATGATGGAGGAAAGTCCAGGATAGAGTTCAGTCTATTTGTATCACAGGTCCATTGTCAAAGGGGGCATAGGAAGGGGAGCAATGGCAGTTCAAGTTGGACAGGGTTACAGAGTGGGACACAAGGGTGACAATCAGGAGAGTCTTATTTCCTGGCGGGGTCTTGGCAATGTTCTCTGGTTCTGCCTGGATTGCAGGGACAGTTTGTGGGGTGGTTCTCCTTCTGCAGGGGGAGGGGTGCTGGTGCCCTATTGTTCCTGTGGCAGGGCCTCCTATTCACCAGCGGTAATGGAGGAGGAGGGCTGGTCATTGGTTTGGCTAGTGTCAGAGGCCCGGTAGTGTGCCACTGTCTCCCTCATAGTGTTGGCCATGTTAGCCAGCACCCCTGCAATGGTGACCAGGGAGGTGTGAATGTTCTTCAGGTCCTACCTGATCCCCAGGTATTGTCCCTCCTGCAGCTGTTGGGTCTCCTGCAGCTTGTCCAGTATCTGGCCCATCTTCTCCTGGGAATGTTGGTATGCTCCAAGGATGTTGGTGAGTGCCTTGTGGAGAGTTGGTTCCCTGGGTCTGTCCTCCCTCTGTTGCACAGCAGTCCTCCCAGCTTCCCTGTTGTCCTGTGCCTCTTTCCACTGAACCGTGTGCCCTCTGCCACTGACCCCAGATCCCTGATCGTTCTGTGTTTTTGGGGTTGCCTGGGGTCCCTGTAGTGGTGGATACACTGCTGATTGACGTGTCCTGGGGACAGAGGTGTGGGCCCGATGGGTGGGTGCTGTGCTGGTGTTTCCTGAGGGGAGGCTCTGTGGTTGTATGTGACTGTGCCTGGGTAACCAACTGTCCGGAGATCCCTGATGGGCCAGGTTGGTCATCCAGATCCAGGCGTCCAGAGATGTTGTTATCACTGTGGGACTCTTCTGTGGGGAGATTGGATGTTGCTGGCACCTCCTCTCCATTGACGTTGGGTGGGGGACCTGTAGGGATGTAAATGCAGTGTTATAGTTTCTTCGCGAGACATCTTGTTCATGGGTGTGTTGCCCTGTTTGGTTGTGATTGCCCTGTCAGCTTTTCCTTGTGTGAGTAGTGATTTTGTGGGCTAGGTGAGAACCTGGGGTGTCTTTGTGGTGCCATGGCTGTAGTGTGTGTGGTGTGTGTGAGGGTGTGTGGGGTGATATGTTGGGGTGTGTGCTGTGAGGTGCGTAGATGGTGTATGGGTGATGGCTCTGGTTCTGTGGGTGCTCTTGGTGTGTCTCTCTCTCAGTTGTCAATTGTTTTGAGTCGTAAAGGGTTGTGGGTAATGTGTGTGTGTGTTTTATAGTGGTGTGGGTGTGTGGGTGTGGTGTGTGTATGTGTGTCAGGTGTGTGTAGTTTGAATTCTCAAATGTGGTGTAGTTTTGTTTGTGTGTGTAGTTTGAACGTGGCGATATGTACCGGCAATGGCTTGCTGTGGTTGAATGTCCGCCGCAGTAATTTGTGGGTCATAATGCTGTGGCGTAGTTCTGTTGGCATAATGGTGTGGGTTTTGGTACCGCCAGTTTATCACTGACCTTTGGTCTGACGGACTCGTGTGTGTGTCTGTATAGTGACAGATTGCTATGTGTGTGTCATAATATGGGTAGCGGTAACCCGCTGCGGTATGTTGCCGGCAGTCGGCATGATGGTAAGCGGTACTTACCGCCAATGTCAAAATGAGGGCCTATATCATATTTTGTCACTAGTCATTTATAAAAATATAAAAAGATTAAAATTGAATTTGAACGCACAATGTGTGATAACATGAGATAAAAGTGTATATGAATATATATTTAAAACAATATTTGCAATTTTCACAAAAAATGGTAAACGTCTAAGAAACAGTTACTTTACTACCTTCAAAACGTATAAGTTCACCTTAGTGAATTCACAAGCAAGTGAACACGCATCATGTGCATAGAGTTAAATTGTTTTCTGCTTTGAGGTGAAATGAGGGGGTTGTCTGTTTTGGTGGCAGGGCACCCTTCATCTTGAAGGGTTACAGTGCACTTTGCACCCTACATACCATTATTACTTTGCAAACTCTCTGTTAGTACAAATTCAGGTACAGACTAATGCAGTATTCCCACCAGGCAAACATGAAATACAAATTCTGCAGGTGAAGTTATAGGACATTCAAACCTTTTACAAATTTGGAGGTGCAAAAGTTAAATAATTCTCACAACTCAATTTGTGGAACTGATTTTTGAAAACCGAAAGGTAAGTTACTCACAAACCTATTTTGCAGTAAAAGTTTTAGTATTTAACCTACTTTTTTCTGAAAACTTCTAGTGCCTAGTCAAATTCGGGAGGTTTTAAAGCTCAAAAAGGTAATCTATCAAGTAGTAGATGAGGTAGAACAACTTGACCCACTGCTCATTAAAGTCCAACCATTCAATTTGATTTATGCTACTCTAACTACTTATACCCTTTCCTCTAACATAGCTCTTCTCCTCTGTGAAATGAAACCTAGCATGTATTTAGGCATTCTCAGTTATTTGCTTTCTGAAGTTGTAGGTTTCTCTCCCTCCTTGTGCTCTTCTTCTTGCATGATAAATTATGCACAGTTTCAATTAACTACCATCTTGAGTGCAAGTGAGGCTTTCACTGGGGTCCAGCACACCAGAAATAGGCTGGAATGCTTATGTTCAGTTACTCAAACTGGGAGGAGAACATCTTGGCTGGCATAACAGCACTCGTTGGTCCAGATGCACCATGGTAGATGGAGTATGTTGGAAATGTGTCCTTTCTGCATGGTTACTCCAGATTATTCCCTTCTATTGCTCAAACTCTTCTTTGTTGGCCAAAGGACTCTTTGGCTTTCATCCCCCTGCCCTGTGGTAATGTACTTGTACTCTCCTCTCTTAACATGTTGAAATTGGTATGCAACTGATTGTCACTTTTCATTTACTTATAAGCCTCAGCATACTGACAACATGTACCTAGAGACTACATATTAAATGCTACAAGTGGGTTGTACAACTAATTGGGCCCCTTACTATAGTAGCACTGTAAACATGCCTCCAGGCTTCCCTTTGCTACATGTGTGTGAAGGTGTTAGCTGCCATTTCAACAAGGCAAAATAAACCTTTTTCTGGCATAAACCTTCCTTTTTAGTATTTTGACTCATCACTAATGTATGCCATAAGTGCCCAAAGGGGGGGTTGCATGGTATTTAATAAGTAGGACATATATAATTGATGTTTTACATCTCCTAGCAGTAATCCCCCTCCCCCACACAGTAATTTTTTACTGTAGCAAAGGTGGCTCTCCCATAGGAAAACACTGGGTTACATTTTCACCAATTATGATGCTTACTTTCAGTTTGGGAGCAGCTATAAAAATGATTAAATGACTCATTTTTTTTTTTTTTTTTTTTATTTATTTTTTTTGGAAAGGTAAGGTATCATACAACAAATACAAATGAGAAAACAAAACAATTTTAGCCCAGCAGGGGATAAACCTTTGGGAGACACATGACCATCTCTTTACATGATGACATACCATTTTGATTTAAACATTTAATTATTATGAGCTAACATCCAATCCTGAAATGCCCCCCAAATTACCCTCCCTTTCCTCCTTGCATGTTTCCCTTTACGTTCATATAATGCTATCTCCAGATGATACACAGCCAATAATCTGGCCAACCATTGCTGCCAGGACGGAGGTCGGACATTAAGCCAGGCGGATGATATACACAATCGAAATACTGCCATGGCCACAAAAATAAATGCTTCATACAGATTGTCCGTTTCGCCACTAACCCCTAAGACCATTACCTCAGAGGAAAGGATTAAATCATATCCCAGAACTTCTTTCAATACAGATTGAATACCTTCCTTCAAATCCTTCAATTCCCCGCATGTAGCCATGACGTGTATAATATCTGTTCCATACATCCCACATCTTGGACAGCTTGTTCCCAGCAAGCTGCCCCATTTGACAAGATGAGCTGGGGTATGATACAGATCAAATACGGTTTTATAATGTTGCGCTTGGAGGGAGGAGGAAAGTAGAATAGTGTGTCCTAATTCTAATGACCTTAAAAAGATTTTACTCCCATCTTCCAATTTCTTACTCCACTTTTCACAATTCTTCTCTAAGTCATCGGGCTGTTCTGACATTAGTAATCGATAGATTGACCTAATTGATATATTAGGATTAGCCAAAATATCATCCAGCACTTGAACACTCCTAAATCCCTGCACCCCTCCTGTTTTCCTTAAAAGGAAGTCTCGTATCTGTAGATATTTAAAAAAATCCCTCCGCTCTAAACCATAACACTTCTGTAAATCACCAAATGCCTTAACCCCGGAATTGTCAAAGAGATTCCCCAGCCTCTCTATTCCTACAGAGACCCAGCTTGCCATACATTTATCTTTAAATATGTCGGGGAGCAATGGATTCTTTTCTATCATGGTATACCAATTATATCTGCCAAATCCTTTCTTTTTATACCATGGCCGCAAGCATTTATAGGCCGCCTCCAATACCTTATACCGAGTTTTCTTGTAGTACCCGGGCTCATGAAATGTTACCAGGCACCCATTAGCTGCTGCTCCTATCTGCAGCTCATATATATTAGGGCAGTCCTCTTCATGTATCCCTTCTTTTTTAGAACCCCATAAAGGGCGCATATACTGAAAGGCTGCTGCCATTTGGTATAATTTTATATTCGGTAAAGACCACCCCCCCCTTTCTCGGGGGAGAGACATAAATTTACTTGCTCTTCTACATTTACCATATGCCCATATGAATCTCATAACCACTCTATCTATCTCTTTAAATCTAGGATTATTAAAGCCCAACGGTATAGCCCGAAACAAATACAGCAACTTAGAGAGAAAAATCATTTTTACCATATTACACCTCCCCATAATAGTTAAATGTAAGTTATTCCATCTGCACATATCTTGCCTTGCTTTAGTAATTATGGGATCCAGATTTAACTTAACAATTTCTCCTACTTGTGGCGTAATATCTATGCCCAGATATACTGCATGATCCACCCTTCGAGTATCCTGAGTGCTAGTGTATTGATTAATCAGTATCTGCGTTTTATCTCTATTTAGAAGGTAACCAGAGAATCTTCCGAACTTCATTGCCACCTTTTCAACCTCACTCAATGCCGGATCAGGGGTGGGAGTTAATATAGCAATATCATCTGCATAGGCTAGTACTTTTATATCCCATCCCTGCCTATGAATTGGTGGAATCTTGTTGTTATCTTCGATCTGTCTAAGCAAAGGATCTATATATACAGCAAACAAGAGTGGAGAGCATGGACATCCCTGTCTAGTACCTCTCTTAACCGGGACACTCTCCGATTGTCCCCCCATCAGTTGTATTTTTACTGCCGGTGATCTATATAGGGCCCTTATTGCTACAATAAATTTCTTCCCTAGCCCATAATACAACAATACATGCCATAAATACTTCCAGCTCACCCGATCAAATGCCTTTTCCGCATCAAGTAATGCCACTGCCATCGGTTCCTCATCCACTTCTGTAGCATCCAAAAGTGCTATGACTCTTCGAATATGATTGGTGGTATCCCTTCCTGGGACAAACCCATGCTGTCTAGGGAAAACTATCTTCCTAATCACCAGAGATAGTCGAGCGGCTAATATCTTTGAGTATATTTTAGTATCGCTATTGATTAGTGTAATTGGCCGGTATGACGCCGGATTTGATGCGGGTTTCCCTTTTTTCAAAAACATTACTATATTAGCCGTATCCCATGATGGAGGAATTGCCCCTCCACTCTGCACCTGAGTAAACAGCTCTAACATTACCGGAAGCAGAATGGCTTTAAATATTTTATAAAATTCTAGAGGAATTGCATCGGGACCTGTGGCCTTACCAATGGCTAAATCACCCAAAGCTTTATCAATTTCCAAGATATCTATCTGTTCCCCTAGGCTTAGGATATCACTCTCCGTTAGTTTGTTAACTTTGATGTGGCTTAAAATTTTTAACATTTCTTCCTCTGAGTATATAGATGTGTCATCATATAATTCCGTGTAGTATCTGTGGAAAACCTGCCTAATTTGATCCACTTCAACAACCATTTGTCCTTGCCAATCTTTAATCTCTCTAATAATCCCGGATGCTGTTTTCTGGCTTGCCCGTATTGCTAATAAACGTCCTGCTTTTTCTCCGAACTCATATCCTAATGAACGCTGTGCTAAATATTTCTCCGCTATTTTTTGGGTCAGAGTTTCGTTAATTGCAGCTTTAGCTATTACAACTTCCTCCTGGGCCTTTTTTACATCACCCCCCGTTTCTATTGCTGAAGCCAGTTGTCTCTCCAACCTACTTAATTTCATTCGAAGATCTTTAACTCTGTTTTGGGTGTTTTTTTGCATTATCATGCTAAAACTCAATGTTTCACCACGTATTCCGGCTTTTAAAGTATCCCAGACTATCTCTACCGGAGCTGTCCCTTGATTAAACCCCAGGAATTCAGCTAACCACTTGCTCATGTGTGTACAATATTCCGGGTTCCTAAGAAGTCCTCTTTCAAATGTCCACCTCCTCTCCTTTGGTTCTAACCCATCCAATTCCAATTCTAGTACTAAAGGATTATGATCTGATACAACCCGCGGATATAGCTCCATTTTACCCTGGTTTAATAACACAGGAGAGATCAGAAAATAGTCAAGTCGTGCTACTTTCACATGTGGGGCCGAATAATAAGTATATCCAGGATCTGGCTTACATAATCTCACCCATGCGTCCACTAATCCTAGTTCTTTCTGAATAGCGACCATTGCATTATATACTCGGGGTTTCCGCCCTTGATACTTCTTTGTAGGAGCTAAAACATCCTGTAATCCCTCCCAGGATCCATTAAGATTACAATCACCACATAGAATATACGGGGGGCCCATCCTGTTAATTCTATAGCCAGGGTATCTAACACTGTTGAGTCATCCGTGACCGCGCCATATACCGAACAAAGTGTAAAGCTACCATGTCCATAGCCACATTCTACAATTACCCATCTCCCTCCCCTATCCGCCTTCTGCCTAGTAAAATTTAATTTATTAGTCCGATCTAATATCGCCACCCCTTTAGTTCTACCCTCTTGTTCTGATCGAACAATTACTTTCATACCGAGTGTGCCCAAAATTCCATCATTCTTATATTCCACATGTGTCTCCTGTAGGCAGTAAATGTCTGCTTTAAAAGTTTTAAGTTCCTCTGCAACTTTACTTCTTTTACGAGGGTCATTTAACCCACATATATTAATCGAGGCAATTCGAAGTCTAACCATTTGCTATTTCAGGTTTCCTTTCTCTCTTTTTGTTCTCACAGGTTTTTATATCTAACTGCACTTTCTCTTGAATTTCCCACTCGATTTGTCCACCTCCTTCTATCTCTCCTACCCCTGCTTTCTGCTGCTCCCCTTGTTGCATTCCTACTCCCCTTTTTTTCCATTTTACTCCCCTGTTTTCTATCCTTTCCCTCCCCTTCCCCTCCTCCTTCGCCTCGTCCGCAACCCCTCCCTCCTTACCCTTTCCCCCATCTCCCCAACCTCCGCCCCTCCTCCCTCCCCTCCCTTTCCCAGGCCAGTCCCTACCACCCCCTTCCCGAGTGACCTTCCTCCCCGAGACTGGCCCACCATCCTGTGGAGCAATCAGACCACTCATGGCCTGAATGTTAGCGTCGTGTCTGTGCGCCCCCACCCACTAGTTACTGGAGCACTTTTGCTTTTCCAAGTAACTTTATTTCGCTATCTGCCCCCCATCACATATTCCTTTGCTTTAATCTCAGACGTGAATACTTCTGTTTTCCCATTCAATATTATTTTAAGACGAGCCGGGGCTAGTAAATACGCTTCCCCGCCTTTCTCTAAGACTGGTTTAATAAGTTGTCGGAGCCGCCATCTCCGTTCCACAGTGGCATGACAAAAATCAGGACGGGTGAAAAAAGTCACCCCATCAACAGTGCGAGGGGTATTTGGACGGGTTTTATCCAAGATCTCCTGCCGTAATAAATAATTCCCAAAATAAGCTAAAACTGCCCTAGGGTATTTAGAGTCTGCGCGTTGGCCCCCCTCTCGCCGGTTTGACGGAAACCTATGTACACGCTGCAATTCATTCTCCCAACTCCAGCTCCCTAGTTCCGGGAAGGCATTGCGCAAAAAGTTAATCATGTATGTCCTTATATTGTTTCCCTCTAGCCCCTCTGGTATGCCCAAAATTCGGAGATTATTCCTTCTCTGCCTATTCTCAAAGTCTTCCAATTTCCACATTATGTCCGTCAGTTGTTCATCCTTCATAGTATTCTGTTCTTTAAGATTGACAACATCCTCCTCGACTGCTACAATCCTTTCTTCCATTAAGGACAGTTTAGATTCAATTTCTGTGCATGATTTTGCTACTTTGCGCACTGTCCCCTGTAGTTTCTTCGTAGCAACCCTTGCATGTCGACTTTCAATCCTAGTTTCTGTCTGCAGCTCTTTAATTGAACTATGTATAAATTGATTGCAGCATTCCTACCTCAGCCCCCATTGCCGACGGACCATAAGTGGGGGGGCCTATATCTGATTCCTTGTTGCCATTAGCTGAGCCCTGAATAGTTATAGATGAAGAATCCGTGAGTCCAATACCTGAATAGTCCCATTTCAAAGTTCTACCGCCCGAGGCTAGCGCATTTTCTAGGGGCCCCTGGGCACAAGGCCGTGTGTTAACCGCTTTATGCTGTCGGCGCAGCTGTCGCACTGTAGGTTCATTGCTTGAAGTTTTGTTTTCTGTCTCCGATGTTTCGCTATCCTCAGACCCGCCAAGACTATGATCGCCACTGCTGAGATCAGACTCTTCCGTCAGAGAGTAAAATTTATCACTATTGTCTTTCCCCCATTCCACCGCTTGGGGGTCTTTTCCTGCCATTTTACTCGGGTTTTTGGTATTTGAGACAGTCTTATATAGGTTCTCTCCTTCTGTTAAAGGTCTAAATATAGATACACCTCCTTCCCCCTCCTGATGTTCCAATCGTTCAGACCAGTCATATTGTTGTGCTTGAGGCTGCCTAGTTTCGGCAGTAGGGCCGGATTTCTTTTCCTTTACCTCCGTCTGGTTGTCTTCCGCCTCAGGCATACTCTCCGTGCCTTGTTTAAAGTTCAAAGGAGGATCATTATTCATTTTACCCCCGCTTATGCTGCTACTGTTCGGAAGAGAGTCTATTCCTACCATCTCATCGAGGGGGGTTAAATGAGCAGACCGTATATCCTGTGCCCCCCCTGCAAGAAAAGTTATGATAGTAGATTGACTTTTGCCCTTGACCTTAGTTTCAGTCGGGGGGGTAATACTAGTATTCTCACTTGTCTTGACGCTACTCAACATATTTTCCCCGGTTGGTTTAGCTGCAATTGTCATCAGGCGTTTATTAGTTCCCGTCAGCTCTCCTTTGCCTCGGCCAGCCCGTGTCACTTTTACACCTTCTATCTTTTCTATCTTTTCTCCCAGATTCCGGAAGGGCTTGGGAGGCATCTTGATCTTTAGTGCATGTGCCAATAGCCTAAATAGTCCTTTTACCCCGGACGATACTACGACTGAATCCGCGATTATTTGTTTTGCCAAGTTTTTCCAGAGCCATAAGGGGGTATATAAATGCAAACCGGAGTTATTTTGCAGCATCTGAGATCTCAGATATTTATTCTCTCTTAGTATTATTTCCCCCTTCTTTTTTCCCCCTTCTTCCCCCCTTTCTCTTCTTCTTTTTTTTCCCTTTACCTCTCCACTTTACCCATTGTTCTTTTCTCCCCTTTATTTTTTATCCTTTCCACCTTACTGTAGAATGGGGCGCACCTGGAATGACTGTTTCCGCCTGATTTCCACCCGAACTGTCTGTCTGCTCTTCTTCCTGGTTTTCCTCCTGGTGATTCACCAGTCTGCTCATCTGGGTGAAAGCAGAGTTCTCATCCCGATAATCTTTTTCTCCTTGGTCCACACAACTGCAAAAATCTGGTTCTGGAAAGGACTCTTCAACCCCTTGTGCCTGGGGGGTCGCAAAAGGACTGTCCAAACACTTGTACAGCCTCACCGTGCAGCTTTTGCCCAAACGCCACTGGCTTGATGCAGTTTCTTGATTCCTCCGTGCAGGGAAAGAAAAAAAAAAAAAAAAAAGAAAACCCGACAAGCCGAGATCGGCCCGGTTCACTGCTCCACTCCGTGACGGCCACCTCGGAGCCGCTACACCCTCCACTCCCCCCTGGAGGCAGAATCGCGGGGGAGGGAGAGAGAAGAAAGCGGGCCGAGTTCGGCCCCGATCCACCGTCCGGCCGTTTCTGGCCATCTGGTTGGCCGCACCGCAACGGCCGCCTCGGCCGCCGCAGCCGTTTATGCCGCGGGGAAATACGGGCCTCCTAGGGCTAATCCTGCCCGGCTGCTCTGCTACGGCCGTCGCGGCCGCCGTGCCTTTGGCTCCCCTGATGGGCGGGACTGCGAGAGTGCAGTTACGCCGACGCTGACGCCATGTTGCTCCCCTAAATGACTCATAGGAAAACACTGGGTTACATTTTCACCAATTATGATGCTTACTTTCAGTTTGGGAGCAGCTATAAAAATGATTAAATGACTCATTTTAATAGTAAATTAAAATCTAATTTAATGGTAAAGTTAGATGTTATATTGCTTTTTGAAAACTACACTTTTGAAAAGGTTCCATTTTCTTCCCTAAGTCAAATGTGCCAGTGTCTAGTGTCACCTGACTCTCTATTGGTTCCCCTACAGTGAAATGTGAATTGCTCCCAGACAGTTGGCAAAAGATGTGAGTGTGGAAAGGTGTTTCCTTTATGGAGCAGAATGGCCTGGGAGTGGGCTGAGCCTCATTGATTAGGGAGTGGCTGGAGTTTTCCCCACCCATAGTCTGTCACTGGACAAACCCCAATATCTTCCACAGAATACCCTTGGACCTGTGAAGAATTGGAAGGACTGCCCTGCTGTCTGAAGAAACTGAAGGATGACTTGACCTGCTTGACTTGAACCTGTTTCATCTTCAAAGACACAATGAGCTTTCAGAGGTCTTTCCTGCAACTGCCCAGCTGACCAGTTTCCGCTGGACCTGTCCTAGACCCTGCTGGAGTGAGTCTTGTCCTGCAAGTGTTGCCGCCAAGGTTCTGGAGCCCTGGCTAGTGTCAAAGTGTACTACTCCTAAGGTTTCCTGAAACCTGAGACTTAGGGCCAGATGTAGAAAGCATATTGCAAGGCACAAACTGCGAAAATCCATGCAAAATGCCGAATGCGATGCACATTCACAATTTGCGAGTCGGTACCGACTCACAAATTGTGAATGCGACTCGCAAATAGGAAGGGGTGTTCCCTTCCTATTTGCGACTCGCATCGCTATGCTAAATTGCTTTGTGACCGCGAATGCGGTCGCAAAGCAATTCGCAGTTCCACCAGTGTCACACTGGTGGTAACCCATTTGCAAAAGGGAAGGGGTCCCCTAGGGACCCCTTCCCCTTTGTGAATGTTGCCAATAAGGGTTTTTCAGAGCAGGCAGTGGTCCAATGGACCACTGCCTACTCTGAAAAACCGAAACCAAAAGGTTTAGTTATTTTTTTTATTTTGCAACTCGTTTTCCTTTAAGGAAAATGGGCTGCAAAATAAATAAAAAAAACTGCTTTATTTAAAAAGCAGTCACAGACATGGAGGTCTGCTGACTTCAGCAGGCCACCATCCCTGTGAGTGCAGGGACTCGCTATGAGGTCGCAAAATGCAACCCACCTCATTAATATTGATGAGGTGGGTCTTTGCGACCCCATAGCGACTCGCAGTCGGTGTCTGAGACACCGTAGTGCATCTGATTTTGCAAATCGGAAATTGCGAGTCTCACCGACTCGCAATTTCCGATTCGCAAAATCGGACTTTGCTACATCTGGCCCTTAGAAACTTTTTGCAATCTTTTTAGCCTGAGAATTGATGAGGGACTTTTGGGGGAAGCAAGATGATGGCTGTGTAAGATGGCTGTGAGCAGCTCACCACCGTCTCACAGCCATGTCGCCTGCAGAGTATGCTCCCAGGATCAGCTGTCAGCTTCTGATGTGCATTATTGCAGCTAGAGGCATGTGCCAATCAGCAATAGGACTGCTTCGCAGCAGCGAGATGGCTGCTGCAGGTTCTGCAACTTCTTGTTTCTTCATTCAACCGCAGGAGCAGCAGTGGCTGGAAGCCTCAGAGAACGTCTTATACAATGGGTCCTAAGACTGCCAGCCCAGGTGCAGGGCTCGTAAGGTGAAGAGTACAACAAACTAGTGGCATTGAAGTCAGTGGCAGCACAAGTTCAAGAGGTGCAAAGCAGAGTGGGGGATCCTGCAGGGGGGTGTGGGCTGGGAGCAGAATGGAGGCAAAGGAAACAAAGGAAAGACTGTCTTGGCCAGCTTTTAACTTTCTAGATCTTCCAGATTAGCCACAATAACAGACTATCTGCAGAAACCTGCAGGAGAACAGGAACAGTGGGTCCAGGGAGGACCGACTGGGTCAAAGCAGTGGACAGAGCAACTGATGGGATGTGATCACCTAGCCAGGGAGAGTGTGAGTCAGGTGGTGACTCAATCTTTGCACTCACCTGCAACAAATCTGAAGGAGAATGGCCAATGTGTTCCTCTGGCATCTGAAGCCGGCCAGCAGCACTCAGTGAAGATGATTCGCAAGTTAGTGAACTTCAGGCAGCTGTAATAGGGGGGCCTGTGGGGACAAAGGCAGTGAAGGGTACCATTGTTGAGGCATCTCATAAAGGAGACATTTCTTTGAGTAGTGGTCAGGTTGGTCAAATCAAGGAGACAACAATTATTTAAACAACTCAAACAGTTTGACTGCCAGAAGAAGGGTCATGTAGCACTCAAAAAAGGGGGATCAGATCTGGACACAATGGAGTACATTTTCCCACTGTCAGATGGGACGTATTGGTCCAATTGGGACTTGGACTCATCGGAGGTTTCCAATTAGAGTGCACTCAGTAAGCTAAGTGAAACTCCTGATGACAAGGCTCCTCCAACACCACCCAAAACCCCATGGAGGGGCCAACAGAGAGCAGAGGGAGGTGATGACTTGAAGTGGGACTACTCAACAACAACACCACAATATCTGAGAGAAGGCATCAAGTTTCCCCCACGCCACTTGACCTAGGCCCTCTCAGAAGAAGTCCTAACTTTGGAGGCCATTTACCAATGTATAATAGCACATAGAGATGAGACAGGAGTGGACAGCTGAAGGGTTTGGGCTGTGACCATGAAGCTGCAAGAATTAGTATCAATGGATGCCAAAACATATTCTGTGATTTCAGAAAGGATGTCTAGTCTGGAATGTAAGGTTAAAGCCCACAAGGTGGAAGTAGCAACCACTGGGGGGAACAGTGACCCATGAAACCCAGCTGACTGACTGTCAATTGAAGATGGAGAAATAGGAAATTCAGCTATTCCCCAATAACTTCTGAGTGCTGGGAGCAACTGAAGGGAAACAAAGGTAGTGATGTGAGACTGTATATCATTAACCTGCTCCAGACGACCTCCCCTGATCTCGAGGAGTGGAACTAAGCCCCAATGATTCAGTGTGCACTCAGGATTCCTTTAATGAAGAGAAACATGAACCAGGAAGCATAGAAACCCAGAGCTAATTTTGTCTTCATTAGAAATTATGCCTTAAGGCAGGCAATTTCTAAAAAAGCACGGCTGGATTCAAAGTGCTCTGTGGACAATTGCTCATTTTATATTAGGCCAGACTTCTGCCATAAGACAGTCGAAAGATAGTGGAGACTTAGACAGTTGATCAAGCCTTTTCAGGACAAGAGGGGACCGGGCCTTCTTGCGAAATCCAGCCAGACTAAAAGTGATCTGGAATGACAAAGTTCGAATATTTACTCAGAAATCAAAGCCAAAGAGTATCTGAAAAACAAGTTATAATGTATTCAAGATGTGTCTATGATATAGTCAAATTGGATATATGTGGTATGATTATGGCTTGAGATCATGGTTTACAGTGGTTGTGGAGCTAAGGGTAAGTGTGGGTCACAAAAGCTTGTTCTAGGCCATAAGTTTACAATGCAACAGTTAATAAGTAATATAAGGATGGTTGTAGGACAGTGAGTGATAAAGCCATCAGCAGACCTATGATGGGTCTGTATACTTCACAAAGGTGGTGTGGGGTTCTGGGGGAAGGGTGCATGGAGAGGGGGAAGAGTCAGGGGCGGTGTCTGGAGGATACTATGGGTTGGGAAAGGGGGGCTGGGCGGTCAGGATTAGCTTGGCTAAATTGGATATTATGCATGAAACAAACCAACGCCATATGTTCCAGGCTAAGATATGTGGTAGAGGATATAATGAGTTGTGGGGCTTTGATCTGTTCCATGGAGTCACGGATGTAGACTAATAAAAATTTGCCTATATGCTGTTATTGTAAGTGGCCTTAATAATAAAACAAAGAGACAAAAGGTAGCTGAGGTATTTAGAACATTATGGCCAGACTACATCTACGAGCAAGAAGCCCATATACCTTGGAAGAAGGGAGACTGACTACAGATCAAGGGATACATCCTTCTTGTATGTACCTCCGAGAGCACTTCCACAAGGAAGTAACAATCTTAGCTAGGAGAAATAGTCGCTTGGTGAAGCGTACCCTCTTGTACAAACTGGGTATATGAGTGACAGTGGAATGCCAGGAGGCAGGGCTCAGTCATCCCAACTGTTCTATTTATGGTTCTATCCTAGATGACACAGCATTTGTGGAGCGTTTGGGGGTTAAATTGGCATCATGGTCTTCTTCCCTAGTAGTATGCAGTGATCTCAATCTTCATATGGAGGTGGCAGCTAATGAAAGGCAGGCTGAATAGTATGTTGGGAGGAAGCCAGCAGTGTACCAAGTGGTACACCACCTCCTGCGTAATCATGGGCTAGTGGATCTATAGGATCAACTAAAGTTTACATATCCTGGCTACACTTTCTTTTCCCATCTGGAAAAAAAGTATGTCTAATTGATATTTTTTCATTTCAACAAATCTGGAAGGTAAGGCTGATATCAAGAGGATCCCACAATCCGCTGATTTTAGAAGTATCGGATGTCGGGGTAGCCAGGATTAAGAGGAAATGAACATTTGACAGAAAATTGCTTCTAAATACTAGCTACATCTACCATATGAAAAGGTGGATAGTGGATTTTCTGCCAGTTAATAGAGATAGCGGTATGGGACACATTACAAGCAGGGTTAACAGGCAAGACTATCAGTTTCTCTACTTACCATAGGAGGCTAGGGGGTAAGGCAATCAGGGCTCTGTATGACAAGTTCTTAGAGCCGGAAATGCAAAGTATAAATCTGATTATGGTTTAACAGGATGGCCAAGAGACACACCAAAGTATAGCAGTTACTAAGGAGAGGATCAACGCTATCATTGTACAGTAATAGCTGAAAAATTCCAGGCCCACAGGTTGGAGAGTTATGAGAATGGATAGTTGGTAGGTAGACTCCTGGCTCTTCGTACATGAAAGAAAGAAGTTGAAAGGGGCATTGAAGCTATTGAAGGCAAGGGTGGCAACTTGTCGGTTATCCCAGACTCCATCGCTAAAGTAGTTGAAGAATTTTTGAGAAAGCTATATCAGGAAGACCTACCCCCATCACTGGGCTGGATTAAAGGACTTTCAGGAGGAAACAGCAAAGACAAAGTCAGGGAAGCCTGAAAATCAATAGCATCGGGAAAAGCAGTAGGGCCTGATATGTTATCCTTAAATTTCTATTGGGTATTCATGTTCAGTTTTGGCAGAAGATCTGTTAAATACATTTCTAGATGTTCAGCATATTCTCATCTTTAGAAACAAAGGGAAGCCCCTTGCAAAACCAGGGTCATACAGACCAATTTCATAAATTAACTCTGATGCCAAACTATACTCAGAATTTCTTGTGATATGATTGGGGAAGGTCATGGCAAAGTTTGCATCACCCTGGCATCATGGTTTCTGTTTTGTACCTGACCGAGGGACAACAGAGAATATCAGGAGAGCAAAAAGTCTGCAAAATATTGTGGAAGTGATTGGGAACCTCTGTCCATGATCATCCTCAATGCAGAAAAGGCCTTCTAATGGGTCTCCTGGGGGTACCTTTTAGGGGTGGGTGATAAAGTCCTCTCTGCTGGAAGAGTCCACAGAGTTTTGCCACTCTGCACTTCGCTTGGAGCGCAGAGTTTGACAAAAACCCTGCCAAACGAGACCTGGCAGAGTTTACCAGCACCCACCGTTTAAACAGCTACAGACACATACAAGTTAACCATCAAAAACATATTCCCAACATTTTGCCTTTTACAGTTTCATGTATGGGCTATTTATGTGAGTGGGTGACAAGCTTCGGTGATGAAATTACGGGTCTCCAATAATCCTGTTATACTTTCTTTTAAGACTTCTCTGCTGTAAGTAGAGCCAAAATAATCCATGTTCGTCTGAATGGTCATTCTACATCTTCCACTTCTATACATGTCTACTTAGGCCAGAGGTCTCAGATGTCAGGCGTATATCTCAAAGTAAGCTTTGCAGCCTTTTTAAGCGAGCTCCCTCAGGGCCTACTATAAATTGTGCAGTCAATTTTAGAATTTTCCTTGACCACAGGACTGTGTTTACATTCTTCGCTAAGCAAGCTGTGTGTTTGTCATTTATATCCTAACCCCCGAGCTTGTTTAAAAACAAGGAACAGGACACTGTTGTTGCAATTGCTATTAATCTTTGAGACCAGTGACACATACCAGAGCTAGCTGACAGCTACATGGTTCCTAGTATATGAATGCCAATGTATGTTTATTCTAAATGTTCTTATATATACTGTATGCAGAACCCATGTTTTGTTGAGACAAATGTACTGGCAAGAATTCCTTGAGGCAGAAATAAATATGGATATTTTAGACTCTTTTGTGTTCATAGTAATTCCATGCTTCCATGCTAGTTTAGTAATGTGTTCATGTTTTATGCACTGTTCAGAATGTGGAAAGAAAAAGTGTCTTCTTTCTGGTTTAAAGATTTACTGCTATCTGCCGCCTTCTTAAGAATTTGTGATATATATTTATTGGTCCAGATACACATTTACGTTGCAAATGCCTTTTTTGCTTCTATTGCAAATAGAATTTTAGGGGTGGGTGGAACTCTGCAGAATCTTGTGGCGTTTTTATGTAACCTTGTGGAATTCTACAGGGTAAAACACCACGAGTTTCGCCCACCTCTAGTACCTTTGGGAAGTACTCAGACACAGGGGTTTAGGGGAAGGCCTGATCAAGGCTATTAAGGCACTATATCATTATCCTACTGCTCAACTTCAAATCATGGGTATAGAATCATGGAGGATCAAGATAACACGAAGGACAATGCAGGGGTGCGTTATATATTGACCTATTCACCACGCAACTCTCATTTCAAGCTCCCACAGTGCCAAACATGTGCAGGCCATGCCCAGGTGAAGAGAGGGCCAAGGGCAGGCCCATTCTGCGCCAGTCATTAACCAGAAGAGGCTGGGCCACCCTCTTTGGTTTTGTGCTGGTCTGTGGCAGGTACCTCACTTTTATTTCATAAACTCTAAGTGGACTATGATGATAAATAATAGGGAGCCTACAGAGCTGTTAAATCTGCCAGCTTACGGATACTGAAAATCAAACTGTGCACCTCTCTCTCATAGTTCTTCATCTATCACACTGCTAAGTGCTGCATCCCACAATATCACAACCACACTCGGTAGTGATCAGGTACAACATGGAAACATTCTTTCTTTCTTTGGACCCATTGCTTTATTGATCCCAAAATGAGGAAAAGAATGGCTGTTTCCAGCAAACCACTACCCTCTTGGGTACGTGCTTAAGTCTCTACCATCAATGGCTTTCTGGTGTGTGCAGTTTGGGTAGTCTCTAAAGAAAATGAGTTGGCTTAGCACAGACTTTCCCTGATGGAGGATGGCCTCTACAGCAAAGATTGTTTGAATGTAATATCTAGGGAAAGCTCCCAGGTGCACACTAACCAGATTGAATGTAAGCACACACCTCTGCTGAATAATCCCCCTACCAGGCCATGTGCTGGCACCTCGACCGCAACTGTGCCTGTTAATGCTGATTTAATGCCAAGTCTGTCCCAGAGTTCTAGCCTGTGCGTGCAAACATAGGAGGAAGACCATTACTTTACTTCTAAAGGGAAACCTATTCAGACTAATCCTGACCTAGCAACTGAGGCTTCTTTTTGAGGAATGTGGGGTAACTGGTTAATCAGGGTAAAGTGGAGTTTGATACTATCTTGAGTGCTCAGCTAGACCCAGTCATTTCCATCACATAGAGTTGGGCCTTCTATATTACACCTCCCACTGGCCTCAAGTCCGTACGTGATTGATTTGCTTAACGCCCCTGTACTAGCTTCGGTGTGGTTACAATAACCACTGATCTAAGAAGCAAGGTCTCCCACTGTATCAATACTGAATCTAACCTACCTGTCTGTCCTGCTAGAGATATCTTAGCAGCGCAAAGAATTGGGTGGGTTGGTTTGCGACCTAAATGTTTGGAGGTGGCTCTTATCATTGAGAGTTTCCTTTAGCCCAGGATTGTGGAAGGCTTCGTGTGTCAGGCCAGTAAGGGCCTGATTCCATCTAATCTGATCCAATTGTTGCCCCTCTCATACTTTCATAGTAGTCTGGCCCCAGCGCCAAGGTACCAGGTGACTCAAACCAATGATGTGCAGCACCTGGGGATCATAGTTTGAAATCGTTTTGCATCACTCCCCACCTTGTCTGAGGTGGATGGACTCTCAGATGTAGGGTACTGTACCCGTCTATCATCAGTTATCCTGCCCCCCATTTTCCTGCTAAATATAATGGAGTCTCCACTAGAGCCCCTGGAGAACATCTCAGCTTCTGTGTCCTTGTCTAGACCTTCCCAGGGGGTGAACAAGGCACCCATTCCCTACTAAATTGGTGAACCTGGCAGCACTACTTTAGGGTGTTTAGCTGGAACATAGTAGGGTTTACAGCTACAGTGGGGTCTAGGGACTGGCTAGACTTGGTCCAGAAATTTGATATTATCTTGCTGCAGGAGTCCTGGGCTATGAAGAATGTATTGTGTGACAACCTTGTAAGTTTTGCTCAACATGCCCCTCAGTCTTCTTCGGGGTGGGCTAGTGCTGGTTTATTAGCCTGGTTTAAGGTTTATCTGGGCTGTACTGTTTTTTGTTTTGATACCGGCAGTAGACACATCTGCGCTTTTTACCTGAAATGGCCTTTGAAAGGTGGGCTATTTGTGGTTACTTTTTATAATGATGTTTTCTCAGCCAAGTATAACATGAACTTTGCCTTCCTGTATTAATTCCCTAACTTCTAGTACTCTCTGTCCTAGGGGGAGAATTACCTATTGGTAGCAGGAGATTTTAAGTCCCCTCCTTCAGATTGGTTTTATCAACCCTGTAGTAGGGATTGTGATGTCAGTTGCGTACTTCTTTTCCCTGTTTTAGCTAGGAAACAGCCTGTGTAATGAATTTGATTTTCTCGTTCAAGATGTATCCAATTGTGTCACATTCATTGGGAAAGGACAGTGCACCATTTTTAATTTTGTCTTTGTTTCCATAAAACATATCTACTAGAATGATCAAGGAAGGTGTTATTGCCAATGTCTTTAGTAATCACAATGCTTTATATATATATATATATCTGTTAATTATCCTGTGTTGACCCAATGGGGCACTTTGGTGGGTAATTCCCTTATAAAAGTGAAGGATAACTTGAAGAGACTAGCATGGAGGCATGTAGATACCAAACTAGTGTTTGCTAAAATAGTGGCAGATAACCAGTTTAATATTCTCAATTGTCTCTTGTTGCAGACTGCCAGTTGCTTGGTTGTCAATTCATTTGTGGTGCTGGGAAATGCCATTAGAGCGATCCTTACAAAGAAGACTAGGGCCAATGAGCAGTGTTCGGCTTCCTGGTTTGATAAAACCTATAGGATGCTAAGTGGACAACTGCACCAAGCCTTAGGAAAAATCCCTAGGGACAGGGAAGAAATAGCCAGCTGTAAAAGAGATTACACACAGGCATTGAATATAAGGGAAGCTGAAGTAAGAAATGTGCACTGGGAAAGGTTGGTGAAAGCCTGCATTTTGAAAGATTATAGGGCCTTCTGGAACCTGATCAACAATATTTCTTTGGCTAATGCATCCAAATAAGCCTTTGTTTGCAACATTCTTCAAAAGGACTGGGAAAGCCACTTCGAGCTTGTTTTCACCATGAAGGGTAATGCCTCTGGTGAGTTGCTTCCTGCCCACCCTAATTTCCCTGTGGAAATGTCCTTCTCTCTGGAAGAAGTCATTTCACTCATACACCATAGCCTGGCCAATAAGGTTCCTGGCCCAGACAGCATGCCAATGGACCTGTACAAGGCCAACATTAACTTTTGTCCCCCCTGCTTGTGAATAATTTTGACTCCTCCTGTCAGGGTGAGTTCCAAAAGTCTTGGAAATTCCCTAACATGGTCCCTGTTTTTAAGAAAGGGAATAGGCATGATCCAGCTTGCTTTTGTCACGTAGGCTATCATTATTTTAATGAGACTACTAGGTTTGAGCGGCAGAATCGACTGCGGTGTGGGAGACTGAGTCTTAACCCAGTACAGGTGACACAAGTCGCCTCAATCAGGGTTTTGCTCCAGCTAACTAGCAGTGCGTCATCTCTACCCAAGAGCAGGGATGATTGGGCAACCGAGTGCATGACACAATTGACTCCTCGAGGAAATCATGGTTACTCAGGTCCGTTTCTCTCAGTTACATTAGTCTCACATATACAAATGATAAACAGAGGCAGTATATGTTTCAATAAAGTTTTAATGAAGTGACTGCATCTTAGACACTAAAGCATGTACTGCAATAACCAGGATGATAAAGCTTAACAGAATTAAAACTGTGACAAGGAGAGTAAAGCATACCATATTGTCACTAGAGTCAAGTAGACTAATTCCTACCTAGGCTAGATTAGAGCACAGCATGTTAAGTTCTAGTTCTGCCCTTCAGGTTCCCCTGGGAAAACATCATCCCCCATACCTGAGCAAATCTTGGCCCTATCAAACTCAAAAGGCTAGAATTTTGGATTAATGAGAGTAATGTCCTGGGTGAGGTCCAGTTTGGTTTCCACCCAATCCCGAAGACTATTGAGCAATGCATTAATCTCCACCTCACAGTCTGTAAATGCAAACTGCTTAAGCAAAATGCTATTCACTTCGTATTTGTGGCTCTGTCTAGCACATTCGATAGCATTAACAGATCCAAGTTGTTGGACCTTTTGACTGAAATCGTTGTGGAGAAGTGGTTAGTACAGTTCCAACTCTTTGAGCCTACAGAGAGGGGTCCAGCAGGGGAGTTTGCTGGCACCAGTCCTCTTCCTATTGTACATCAATAAGCTAGAGTCAGCCCTAGTAGGTTTAGGCACTGGTGTTCCTAAAATCAAGACCAGGATAGTGCAGACATTACTCTACACTGATGATGCCATCATACTGACCAGAAATTCCAAATGGGCGGAAGACCCTCACCCTCGTTGATGGTTTTGTTGATTTTATGAAGGACCTCAGCCTGGAAACCAATAGATCTAAGAGATTTAGAATGGCTAGTGGCCACAGGACTGTGAAGACTCATAATATTTATATTAAGAACAATCAAATAGAGCAAGCACAATCCTTCCCCTATTAAGATATTACTTTTAAGGGAAATCTTAGCTGGAGTGCATGTTTGGCCGATAGGGGTCTGAATTTTATACATGTCACTGGGTCCATTTTTTAAAATTTTGGTGTTTATAGGGAACAAGCCCCTTTGTCCGCTTATCGAGATCTATAAATTCTGATGTGTCCCAGTTTTGATGTATATTCATGGGAGTTGAGGTTGTACAAATATTGGTAACCTGCAGTTAGAAGAAAATAGGGTGCTGTTTAAGCTTTTAGGGGTTCCCCCACCAGTAATAATATTAAGGTAAATGAAGCACTTGGCACAGTGTTTGTTGAAGATCATATTAAGTTAGTTCCTTTATTGCTCTGCTGTTCAATCTGGACTAATGCCCAGGCATCTCTGTATAGAGCTGTAATTAAGGATTGCTTGGAGTGTGGCCAGGGTCCTTCATTGCCTTGGTTACAATCCTTTCCAGTCTTAGCAGACCCAGTCTCTCACTGATCCCACATCTATCACAAAGGAGGATAAGAGGCAGATTAAGGAACAATTCCAGTTGGAATGGTCTAGAACAAGGGATCAGGCGCTATCATCCTTAGATTCCTATAGACATTATCGCGCACGTCAATTTTTCCGGCGTAAGGCAGCCGGCAAGACTGACGTGCACATTTAGTGCACTCCACTGCTCCTGCCCCTCTCATGACCCAACCCCGCCCCTCCCTGCACATGATGGCTGAGCCAGCAGCTGAAAAATAAAACAATAGTAAAATATTGTTTTATTTTTCAGCTGCTGGCTGTTATCCAATGTAGAAACACTCCTTCGCCATTGCGGAGGAGCCGCCCCTGGGTCTAGATCTAGAGGAATCACCTGAGGTGGGCATGGAAGTCTTGCTCACAGCTAGCCTGAAGAGTCAACATTACAAGATTATTTTTAATCTGTACTGTGGGGAATGGACACTTCCTGCACATAAACAATCATTTCTGCCATTTTGCTCTTTCTATGCGTGCGGCAGAAGGCAATGATGCCTGAGGTGGCCCTGGCAGCTAAATTTAGCACCAGCACAGGGGTCAACACAGAGGTGCACCATAATCACTTAAATACGGCGCATCCTAAAGTGATGCAGCACATCGCTGCCAATTTTAGCACAGCACCGCGCTGCACCACTTTTCCATAAATCTGGTCCTTGGTCTCTGTATCCAACCTGTGCTACATCACAGTCAGCCTCAACATTTGACCTTTTCCCCAGTAAAGTTCAACCAGGTGATTGTGGTTGGAGCTTAATGATTTTTGGCACTATTTTGAACCTTGAACTTTATTAATTCAAAAGTCCAGTTATACTTATTGGATGTTTGTAGCTTTGGTGTCAGTTTACTTATTAAAATATTCTCCATTTCACAAATTGGTTTGGGGGGTTTCTCATGTTTTTTCACCATATTGCTGTTTGAGTACTGCATACATACTTTCTGCACTGCTTCTAAGTTAAGCCTGAATGTTTTCTTTTAGCCAAGCTGCCAGGGGTTATTTAGTGACTTTTGTCGGTCACCCTGACAAGAATTATGATTACTTTTTGAAGTGGGTTCCCAAACCTCTCAACTAATACTCCAAAAATCTTGTTGAGCACATTAATACACTTTAATTTATCATTTAGAAACACAGTTGTGCAGGGACACACAACTCTGACTGCATCACCAATGGTGACCACTTCAATACCTATATGTAAATAAAATCGACTCATCATGCACTGCATTCATCTAGGAGTAAATGTGTGCTGGTATGCCAGGTAATATGCTGCCCTCCCCAATTTCGATTTTGCATCAGCTCAGCCTAGCCTACTCCTTTAACGACAATGAACAGACTCACTTGCTTATGGTTGGACCCCAGCCTTACTGTCATAGGTGAATCAAAACAAAATGTAATTGAATGCTACACTGAGGATTACCTAGTGCTTAAAATGTATTCCGACATTTCCTCCCATTACATGTTTGCTGTTTATTATCCATCAAGCTACTGGCATTCTTTATAGCCACTAAAGTGCAGAAGTGAAATGGCATCATCTGGATGCCTCATGACCCACAATGTTCATCATGTACTTCAAACTGGGGGGCAAGCCCCTCTAGGGGGGCCACAAGTGATCCCATGGGGGGCACCAGGCTCTGGCCAAAAGAACGATTTCACAGATAACAGTTTTTTGTTTTAAGCAGAAACATATGATTGCATTTTTAAAATGGCAACAGTACTTAACTGTAATGTTTAAATATAATTCTAGACATATTTAAACATTGCCATTGTTATAAAATATTTTAGACAAATTCTGAAGGGGGCCAATGATTTTTATTTCTCAATGGGGGGCCCGGCATTAAAAGGTTTGGAGACCACTGTGGTAGAGGAAGTACTACTCTACTCCTATTTTGCAGTTTGCCGCTACTGCGGGCTAAGCTCCAACATCTTAGGTAAAAATATGCAGATATTTTAAGAGTAATTATCCCTTTCTCTAGTGCAAATTTTACACTGTGTTTTTTCTCCCTTTTATCAATGATTATTGCTAGTGCAGGTGTTTTAATAAAAATTATCAATGAGTGTTTATTTTGAATAATAAGTTATGTAGTAAATACAATAACATAGAAAAATAATGCACGCATCTGAAAATGTGGTTACAAATAACGGCCCCCAATGTTAACGAAATATACTAATCAATGATTTGAATCTTACGAAATGTTGAATATATGTTAGATTAATGCAGTAATATGTCATATTAAGGGCTATGAATTAAGCTTTAGCTTTATTAATTGTAGGCCTTAACGTAGCAAGTGTCTTGGCCTACTTGCCAGGCCTCATGTAAAAGCTGCATTTCTTAACGGTAATAAAATAGCTGACCAAGAAAGTTAAATTGTGAATTTCTATTGTACAGTTCAAATGTGCTCATAACGGAAGCTTTTCGTGTGAACCGACTGCTAGGAGATGATGTTCCCGCTAATGCAACATCTTATGTGTAATGTGTGTGAGAATGACTTTCCCAGGACAAGAACAATGAAGATACTAACTAGAGTAGAAGCTGCAACAATATTGTTACTTGACAAGCCGGATGATGAGAACATCACAAGACAAACCAATCAACAACTTGTGAACGGAGTACTATTAGAATTCATAGAGTTGGGATTTTAGTTTTACTGGACAGAGTGTGAACATATACGATTAACTGACTAATAGGGATTTGGGGGTAGTTTTAACAGTTTTGACCTAAGAGTACATGGAGAGAGGACACTCATTCTGACGATTGCCCATATTGCGTCTTGACAAGAGACATGCTTAACTTTAATGCTTAAAGACTTTGCCTTTTCTGAACTCTGATGCTAAATCCTGATGCAGAATCAGTCTTCATACTCAGGACATCAGTAAAATGATAAACTGATGTCCTGAGGATGAAGACTGATTCTGCTTTGCTGATCCACTCTGAGGATAGGTATATCCAAAACTGTGATTATTATGCATATCTGCTTTTTCTTCCTAGGTACCAACTGCACTGTTTTGATAGAGCCATGGTTCGATGTTTTTCCAAATTCGTGGTATTAAATTGTTTTGCATGAAGCCCAACATGCTGATGCTAATCTGATGTTAGTAGTATAGAAGGATACCTTTCATCACCATTCATTTTTGACAAGTATCGGAAGTGACGTAGGAACCCCGGAAGTCCTGCCCTGGAAGTCCCAGCCCGGAATTCCCACCCCGGAAGTCCCAGCCCCGAAAATCCCTCCCCGGGAAGTCCTAGCCCCCAAAGCCCCACCCAGGAAGTGGGGGTAGGTGCCAGGTGGCAGGCCCTCCACCTTAGGGCTAAGCGTGAGCAGAGACTTACCTGTGTATGCCATGTTGGTGGGGTAAGTAGGTACATGTCTGGGTATGTTCAACGGACAGTTGCACCTATAGGCTGATATAGCTCCAGCAGTGGTGAGGTGCTACTGTTGACTGGGAGCCCTAGAGTGGTGTTGTGGTCTTTTTGGAGGTAGTCACTGCCCCCTAGGAGGCATGCCTAAGGCATTTAGGTATGGGGGCCTAGCCACAGCCATCCAAGGGCGGGAATCCCATTACAGCAATTTTGACCGCCTGATATTAAAAGTTTTTGATATAAAGTTGCCTGCCACTAGTTATGAAAAAAATAAATAGATGTTAAGTCACACAGAGGGTCTGGTAACATTCCCATACATAGTTCTGTAACAGGGTAAAGTGTGCTGCCTCAGCCCTAGACTGTAAGTCCTATGGTGCAACATTTTTACTGCATAATTTTAAAAAAAGTCTCTGTTGTAAAATGATAATGGTTATAAAATAAATAAATAAAAAGACGTGTTATGCAACTGTGGTTTCTTTCTATGTGGGAGTGATGGGTCAGGGTTGATAAACATGGCAGCTTAGGGAGTCTGATAACATGCCCATTCATTGTTCTGTAAATGTAAAATGTGCTGCCACAGCCCAGAAAGGGCTGGATGGAGAAAGGTCCACATAAGAGCCGGCAAACCAAACAGTCATTGTTTTGTAACCTGGTAAAGCCTGCTGCCGCAGCCTCAGAAAGGGCAGGATGAACCAGGGCTCCATAAGAGGCGGCAGACTAAAATTCATGTAAAAGACTGCTAAGACACGAAGAGGCTTCTACACAATGATCAGGTGTCAGGCACTGATAACACGGACGTCTTGTAAAGAGTGGCGCCGAATATGCACAAGGTGCTTTTAGGTGGGGGTAGTGTGTGAGAGTGTCAGTGAAAGTATGACATTTTTAAGGCGCGCTTTTTACACCTTTGGAGGGTGCAGAGAAAAAACTGAAGTGCAACACGTTGTAGGAAAGTCCTCCTTTTTTGCCCTGATCACCCCCACACTTTTTGGACAGGTACTGGTGGTTACTGACTCTTGGCTGTGCTCTGGGTACTGCTTACCAGTCCCAGGGCCTGTGCTCTGTGTAAAATGGATATGCAAATTAGGCTAATTATAATTGGCTAAGTTAACCTACCTATAAGTCCCTAGTATATGGTAGGGCATGTAGGTTTAGGGACCACAGCAGAGGTGGTGCACACCTAGGTGCACTGCTGAGGTGCCCAGTGTCATTTTAAAGGCAGGCCTGCCTTGCTGGCTGCTTTTAAATTAAAGTTATATGCAAATTCGACTTTGGAATTAAAAGTAGTTCCAAAGTCTTAAACTACCTTATTTTTACATATAAGTCACCCCTAAGGTGTGCCCTATGTGCCTCTAGGGCTGGGTGCCATGTAACTATAAGCAGGGACTTTATAAAAATAGATTTTTAAACCCTGGTGAGGTAAAAACAGCCAAATTCGTTTTTCCCTCATTGAAGTAAATGGCCTTCATAGGCTAGAATGGGGAGACTTTATTTTAAATTTTAAAGTCTCCTTAAATGTTGCATACCAAGAATTTGGTATCAAATTAATTTTTGTAATAAATCCCACAACTTCCAGTTGTTGGATTTAATATAACTTGTTCAGGTAAAAGGTTTTAGACTTTACCTAAAAAGTTGCCAATTTCAGCCCTGCATTGTTTTTGCTGCTGTGCTCTGATTGGCCAGCCTGCAGCAGCTTAGCCAAGCTGCCTTGATGAGGTGTGAAGTGGCCTGGCTTCACACAAAGGAATGTGCTTGTGGGAGAGAATCTCCCCTCAGCAGATGGTGAGGCAGGAAGGGGGAGGGCTGCCAAACTTGTCTTCAAAGGCAAAGAAGGACATTTGGAGCACCCAGCAACACCCCCACCTCCTGCAACCCCAGACAACTAGGTGCCCCCTTGATTAGATTAGGAGAGGGCAGGAGAGGGGTGTGTTTATGATTTTTGGCCACACCAGTGGGTGGGCTCAGCCAGATGTAACCTCCAAAAATCAGATTCAGCCATGTTGGATTTTTAGAGAATGTTGCCTTCTGGGATGGATTTTTGCCACACTTCCCAGGAAGTGGTCATCACAGGGGGACGACCCTGTACCTGATTGGAGAACCAGGACCCCCCTGCTTTTCACCCAGGAGCAAGGATAAAACTGGCAGACCTGCACCCACACCTCAGATCCCCACCAGATTTCAAGAAGAAAAGAACTAAAGGAGAAGAAGGACTGCCCTGCTGGACCCCTGGCCTGCACCTGGAACCTGCACTCAGAAGGACTGCACCAGCTGCACACTTGGGCTTCACCACAAGAAGGACTTTGCCTGGCTTCAACTGGTTCAAGGAGGGACTCCCTGTTTGCTACAGGTGAAAAATTGCTATCCAGAGTGCCCTGCACCAACTCCTGAGGAAAGTGACCAGCTGACCACTGTCCAGTGGCCAAAAAGGAGTTTGCGCCAGGTGCATTCTGGGAGTTGAAGTCCGCACCCCCCAAGGACCATCTCAGAACTTCTGGACCCTTGGGGTGAGCTGTGGACCCCAAAAGAACCTTAAAAGAACATCTGGTGAAGCCCCAGAAGTTTGGAGAAGATTTGAGAATTTTTGTAAAAAAGCTCCAGAGAGGGACCGACCCGCCGCGGAAATTCTAGCCGGCTTGCCTCAACCGCGACCCGGCCTGACTTGGTGGTTTGTCCCGGTAAAGAAAAATCTCAGAAAAAGAGACTAAGTCCGAAGTTAAAAAGTTGACCGGGACCTCCCAGCCATCGTATTCGAGAAGGGCTCCATGGACGTCGGATCAAGATCCAGGTTTACCCCGGTCGAAGGATTTTCACCTCGAAAAAACGACTAAGTCCGAAGGTAAAAATCTCCACCGAGGAATCCAGCATCGCGTATCCGGAGAAGGGCTCCAGGAGGTCGGATTCGACTGGCAGGTTCGTCCCGCTGGGGAAAATCTTCAAAATAAAGACTAAGTCAGAAGGTAACTTTTTAACCGAGGCCTCCCGCGACTTGTAGCCGAGCAGGGCTCCATCGCGGTCGGTCTGAACTTTGACTTTGCCCCGGTCGAGGTGCAACCAGATGACCCGATTGGTGCTTTTTGTTTCTAAGCGCTAGAAAAATAATAATTCTTTAAAAATTCATATCTCCGGTTCCCCTTATCCGATTATATTCGTTTTTGTGTCATTTTAAAGATAAAAATATAAACTATTTTTATAAATTGGTTTTGGATTTTTAAACTGTTTCCTGTGTTTTATTTAATTACTGTTTTGTGATATTTGAATGCTTTACACACTGTCTCCTAAGTTAAGCCTTGACGCTCGTTGCCAAGCTACCAAGGGTTGAGCTGGGGTTAATTTACTGAGACCTAACTGGACCTAAGTGGAGGTTAGTGGCTTGTTGCTAGGTGTAGGTACCTACCTGCCCTTACCAATAACCCATTTTCCAACACACGTAAACTCCACAAGTTTCCCGCCTGTCTAGGGGGCTTCCCCCAAGGACTTTTTATCAGATTGTAACAGATGTGAAAGTATGACATTTTTAAGACACGCTTTTTACACCTTGGGAGGGTGCAGAGAAAAAACTGAAGTGAAACACGTACACTCCACAAGTTTCCCGCCTGTCTAGAGGACGACCCCCAAGGCCTATTATCAGATTGTAACAGGTATAAAAATAGGAACGTAACTTAAACATGCATCTCCACTCTGAAAAGTGTCTGGACCACCTAACTGCATCTTGGAGGAGTGAACAGGCTTTGGCAGAAGACTACGGCATTAACATGGCGCAGAGGGGTAGCAACCACACAGATAAAACAAACTCTAAACTTAATGTAAGTAGCTACTGATTGTTTTTTTATTTATAAGGCATTTTTGGTATCTGTTAAGAACTTTAGACCAGGAATAACTGTAAAATAAGCATGCATAAAGGGCTTATTGTAGTACTATGTCATAGAGGCCTAGCAGTATTAAGAGGGTAAAAAAAAAATGACAAGATAATTCAAGGCCTTTTATGCACATACTTTAAGTCCTAGTGGTCTTCAGGATATATATATATATATATATATATATATATATATATATATATATATATATATATATATATGTACTTCTCTCCATGCTTTGCTAAAAGAATGAAGATCAGCACTCCAACCGCAATTTCTTCTGATTTTAATAATCAATCAGCGTTACAAGAAAAAATGAACGTGTTTCGGCTCATAAAAGCCTTGATCTCCTTCCATAATGTTACTGCTGACTTTTTCACCATTTTTAATTATGTAATTTCCCTGTTCAATTCATTAATACTAATGATGGACTCACTTTCTAACTACGAAGAGGTCACCATCTTTACAGTACTTTTAATCCACCAATGCATCCTTATAATATGATTCATGCTGCGTGCATATATTCATAAAAGACTAGCTGTCACTGTATATTAAGGTACATCAAAACAATTTGTTCAGCAATTTTAGTAATGCAGAAATAATCATACTCATCTGCTACAATGCATTTCTGATCACCATGTCCACGTCTACGTCACTTTCCCCAGTGGGTAAACCAATTACTACAGTTTTCTCCTGCTTCCTAGGAAATATTGTTACATAATTAAACATATTCAAAATCTCAGGGAAAGACATAATATACCCCTTCAAGTATTTTTTTAATCTCAGCACAATATTTCAGGATTGGGAACTCCTAAGGGCTAAAATCCTCTCTAAATTTGGTGGGGTGGGGTAATACTAAAGAAAATAGAAACTTTCTTTCCATACTTTTAACGTTATATTAATTTTATTAATTTTTCACAGAAAACTATGTAGGTCCTCATCGGCATTCACACCCAGAGGTTGGTTTGTGTCCTCAAATGCTCTTCTCTGTTCCCCCTCTCCAATTTTTCGGTACATAGATCAGTCCAATGTACCTTAATTCAGACACATCTTTCTGATGTTCTCTAAAAAATTGTTTAGTCACTGCATATATCATATCCTCATTATTGATAGCTCTTAGGGGTTGGAGAATCCTTTTGTGCAATGGTAATATGGTACTATCAAATACATCTTTTGACATGTACATTCCAATATATATAAAACAAATGTTGTCTTAAGTAAATTCATTGTTGGAGTGCCGATCTTCATTCTTTTAGCAAAGGATGGAGAGAAGTGTGTATTTTACACGCTGGCGAATGTGGTGCAGCACCACTAATGCTTGTGAGCACAAAGTTACCGCGTTGTAGAGTACAAATGTGTGTGTGTATATATATATATATATATATATAATTTTCAAAGAACGGTGCAATTCGATTTAGGCACCAAAAGGCTGCACAATATCCAGAAGCTCGTGGAAAGTAGAGAATGAGAACAGTCACCAAAAATCGTTCATGTGAAAAATCGTCGGCTTCATTTATTAGAAAAGTTCATACAATAAACAAAATTAAATAGGTGGCACTTCCAAAAAATATGAAATGAAAATCCATTAAGTGCCCAAGATGAACAACAAACACACGCTGCCCCGGCCAAAATGTCGACGCGTTTCAGCAACAGCCTTGAACTGGACTTTGGCAGACATTTTTACCCCTAATTATATAAATCTTTTAGTCCTTCTTTAATTTCAGCAGCATAGCTAGAGAAATGTACAAAAAGGCGGCCATTTTTAAACGTAATAGTCTTCAATTCAAACTATTAATTATTGTCCAAGTACTTTGGTCAAGTTTGTAAATATCCCACTTAATATGTCTCATATGATCCCTTATATCTCCCTATTGTGAATGATCGCGCTAACGCCTGAGACCCCTTGGGGGAACAAAATGGAGCCACGGCAGCGGCTCAATCACACCATGATTTATGAAAAAAAAATCCTCTGATTTCAGACACATCACTTAAGCTCAGGGTAGATAAAAATGCTAGTCTCTAAAGCAATGGCTTTTTTGGGGAAAAAGATATATTTTAATTTAGGTAATTATTTAATTTTATTTTGTTATTTATTTTGTTATTCATTGATTTATTTATTTGTTTATTTTTTGTACGCAGGATCTCGGGGAGCTAACATTGTCTGATTACGAAACTGTTGAATTTGAACAAGGTGCATGTATAAGAGCCTCCATTTTAGAAACTTATAGTAAAAACAGTTATGTGTCAAAGTATAGGCATGTATTTTCTTTACATTTCTTAATGGTGTTTGAATATCTGGGTTTTTACAGACTATGACCCGGGATGCAATTAGCCGTTGACTCAATACAACATCAACTGGATACTGAGGAGGAAGGGAAGCGGCACTCAGATAATACGCCTATTACAGGTAAGTGTGTGTGTGTATATGTGTGTGTGTGTTTGTTGAGAGAGGGGTAGTAATCCTGGTTATATTGTAAGATATGATAAATATGTATATATACTTGGTAGTTCCTAACGATGTGTATGTGGGTACTATAGAAAATGGTGTTAAAAGTAGATCCCTGAAAAGGACAGCACCAGTGCCTAAAAGAGGGACGCCTCCTGAAAAATGCGCTTGACAAATGATGCCTGTGCTTAAAAATGGCCTGTCCACCAAGAGAGGGGCTCTACAACAAATGTCAATGCTTAAAAGCAGACCCCTCACCAAGAAAAGGGCTCTACAAAGCCAACAGTCAGGTGAGCTTTTAACAGATGGGACTACACCAAGAAAGGGGCTCTACAAAGCCAACAGTCAGGTGAGCTTTTAACAGATTGGACTAAGTATTTTTTTCTTTAAAAAAAAAAAAAAAGGTAACAGTTACCCTACCCTCACCGGGGTCTAGGTGTTCCAGACTGTGTATTGAGATGTAGTGTAAAAGTAGAAATGCAGAGTATACACCACTGCTGTTTGTAAGAAACCTAACTATGGATTATTGTTACTAGTTTATGCTTTTCTAGTTTTTAATATATGTAAAGAAATGGCTCCCTGTTGCAGTTACCCCCCACTTTTTGCCTGATACTGATGCTGACTTGACTGAGAAGAGTGCTGGGACCCTGCTAACCAGGCCCCAGCACCAGTGTTCCTTCACCTAAAATGTACCATTGTATCCACAATTGGCACACCCTGGCATTCAGATAAGTCCCTTGTAACTGGTACTTCTAGTACCAAGGGCCCTGATGCCAAGGAAGGTCTCTAAGGGCTGCAGCATGTCTTATGCCACCCTAGAGACCCCTCACTCAGCACAGACACACTGCTTACAAGCCTGTGTGTGCTAGTGAGAACAAAATGAGTAAGTCGACATGGCACTCCCCTCAGGGTGCCATGCCAGCCTCTCACTGCCTATGCAGTATAGGTAAGACACCCCTCTAGCAGGCCTTACAGCCCTAAGGCAGGGTGCACTATACCATAGGTGAGGGTACCAGTGCATGAGCATGGTACCCCTACAGTGTCTAAACAAAACCTTAGACATTGTAAGTGCAGGGTAGCCATAAGAGTATATGGTCTGGGAGTCTGTCAAACACGAACTCCACAGCACCATAATGGCTACACTGAAAACTGGGAAGTTTGGTATCAAACTTCTCAGCACAATAAATGCACACTGATGCCAGTGTACATTTTATTGTAAAATACACCCCAGAGGGCACCTTAGAGGTGCCCCCTGAAACTTAACCGACTATCTGTGTAGGCTGACTAGTTTTAGCAGCCTGCCACAAACCGAGACATGTTGCTGGCCCCATGGGGAGAGTGCCTTTGTCACTCTGAGGCCAGTAACAAAGCCTGCACTGGGTGGAGATGCTAACACCTCCCCCAGGCAGGAATTGTCACACCTGGCGGTGAGCCTCAAAGGCTCACCTCCTTTGTGCCAACCCAGCAGGACACTCCAGCTAGTGGAGTTGCCCGCCCCCTCCGGCCAGGCCCCACTTTTGGCGGCCAGGCCGGAGAAAATAATGAGAAAAACAAGGAGGAGTCACTGGCCAGTCAGGACAGCCCCTAAGGTGTCCTGAGCTGAAGTGACTCTAACTTTTAGAAATCCTCCATCTTGCAGATGGAGGATTCCCCCAATAGGGTTAGGATTGTGACCCCCTCCCCTTGGGAGGAGGCACAAAGAGGGTGTACCCACCCTCAGGGCTAGTAGCCATTGGCTACTAAACCCCCAGACCTAAACACGCCCTTAAATTTAGTATTTAAGGGCTACCCTGAACCCTAGAAAATTAGATTCCTGCAACAACAAGAAGAAGGACTGCCTAGCTGAAAACCCCTGCAGAGGAAGACCAGAAGACAACAACTGCCTTGGCTCCAGAAACTCACCGGCCTGTCTCCTGCCTTCCAAAGAACTCTGCTCCAGCGACGCCTTCCAAAGGGACCAGCGACCTCTGAATCCTCTGAGGACTGCCCTGCTTCGACGACGACAAGAAACTCCCGAGGACAGCGGACCTGCTCCAAAAAGACTGCAACTTTATCCAAAGAAGCAGCTTTAAAGAACCCTGCAATCTCCCCGCAAGAAGCGGGAGACTTGCAACA
Source organism: Pleurodeles waltl (assembly GCF_031143425.1). NCBI lineage: Eukaryota > Metazoa > Chordata > Amphibia > Caudata > Salamandridae > Pleurodeles > Pleurodeles waltl. The sequence goes on along the minus strand of NC_090445.1, from coordinate 772,386,223 downwards.
CTGCACCCGGCGACCCCGACTCGGCTGGTGGAGAACCAACACCTCAGGGAGGACCCCCGGACTACTCTACGACTGTGAGTACCAAAACCTGTCCCCCCTGAGCCCCCACAGCGCCGCCTGCAGAGGGAATCCCGAGGCTTCCCCTGACCGCGACTCTCTGAAACCTAAGTCCCGACGCCTGGAAAAGAGCCTGCACCCGCAGCCCCCAGGACCTGAAGGACCGGACTTTCACTGCAGAAGTGACCCCCAGGAGTCCCTCTCCCTTGCCCAAGTGGAGGTTTCCCCGAGGAAGCCCCCCCTTGCCTGCCTGCAGCGCTGAAGAGATCCCTTGATCTCTCATTGACTTCCATTGCGAACCCGACGCTTGTTCTAACACTGCACCCGGCCGCCCCCGCGCCGCTGAGGGTGAAATTTCTGTGTGGGCTTGTGTCCCCCCCGGTGCCCTACAAAACCCCCCTGGTCTGCCCTCCGAAGACGCGGGTACTTACCTGCAAGCAGACCGGAACCGGGGCACCCCCTTCTCTCCATTCTAGCCTATGTGTTTTGGGCACCACTTTGAACTCTGCACCTGACCGGCCCTGAGCTGCTGGGGTGGTGACTTTGGGGTTGCTCTGAACCCCCAACGGTGGGCTACCTTGGACCAAGAACTAAGCCCTGTAAGTGTCTTACTTACCTGGTTAACCTAACAAATACTTACCTCCCCCAGGAACTGTGAAAATTGCACTGTGTCCACTTTTAAAACAGCTATTTGTCAATAACTTGAAAAGTATACATGCAATTTTGATGATTTGAAGTTCCTAAAGTACTTACCTGCAATACCTTTCGAATGAGATATTACATGTAGAATTTGAACCTGTGGTTCTTAAAATAAATTAAGAAAAGATATTTTTCTATATAAAAACCTATTGGCTGGATTTGTCTCTGAGTGTGTGTACCTCATTTATTGTCTATGTGTATGTGCAACAAATGCTTAACACTACTCCTTGGATAAGCCTACTGCTCGACCACACTACCACAAAATAGAGCATTAGTATTATCTATTTTTACCACTATTTTACCTCTAAGGGGAACCCTTGGACTCTGTGCATGCTATTCCTTACTTTGAAATAGCACATACAGAGGCAACTTCCTACATTGGTGGATCAGCGGTGGGGTACAAGACTTTGCATTTGCTGGACTACTCAGCCAATACCTGATCACACGACAAATTCCAAAATTGTCATTAGAAATTGATTTTTGCAATTTGAAAAGTTTTCTAAATTCTTAAAAGACCTGCTAGGGCCTTGTGTTAGATCCTGTTTAGCATTTCTTTTAGAGTTTAAAAGTTTGTAAAAGTTTGAATTAGATTCTAGAACCAGTTGTAGATTCTTAAAAAGTATTCCAACTTTTAGAAGCAAAATGTCTAGCACAGATGTGACTGTGGTGGAACTCGACACCACACCTTACCTCCATCTTAAGATGAGGGAGCTAAGGTCACTCTGTAAAATAAAGAAAATAACAATGGGCCCCAAACCTACCAAAATACAGCTCCAGGAGCTTTTGGCAGAGTTTGAAAAGGCCAACCCCTCTGAGGGTGGCAACTCAGAGGAAGAGGATAGTGACTTGGAGGAAAATTCCCCCCTACCAGTCCTATCTAGGGAGAACAGGGTCCCTCAAACCCTGACTCCAAAAATAATAGTCAGAGATGCTGGTTCCCTCACAGGAGAGACCAACACCTCTGAAATCACTGAGGATAACTCCAGTGAAGATGACCCCCTGTTAGCCAGGATGGTCAAAAGATTGGCTTTGGAAAAGCAGCTCCTAGCCATAGAAAGGGAAAGAAAAGAGATGGGCCTAGGTCCCATCGATGGTGGCAGCAACTTAAATAGGGTCAGAGATTCTCCTGACATCCTAAAAATCCCCAAAGGGATTGTAACAAAATATGAAGATGGTGATGACATCACCAAATGGTTCACAGCTTTTGAGAGGGCTTGTGTAACCAGAAAAGTAAACAGATCTCACTGGGGTGCTCTCCTTTGGGAAATGTTCACTGGAAAGTGTAGGGATAGACTCCTCACACTCTCTGGACAAGATGCAGAATCTTATGACCTCATGAAGGGTACCCTGATTGAGGGCTTTGGATTCTCCACTGAGGAGTATAGGATTAGATTCAGGGGGGCTCAAAAATCCTCGAGCCAGACCTGGGTTGATTTTGTAGACTACTCAGTAAAAACACTAGATGGTTGGTTAACTGGAAATGAAGTGTGTGACTATGTTGGGCTTTATAATTTGTTTATGAAAGAACACATTTTAAGTAACTGCTTCAATGAAAAGTTGCATCAGTATCTGGTAGACCTAGGTCCAATTTCTCCCCAAGAATTGGGAAAGAAGGCAGACCACTGGGTCAAGACTAGGGTAACCAAAACTTCCACTGGGGGTGACCAAAAGAAAGGGGTTACAAAAACTCCCCAGGAGAAAGTGGGTGACACTAGAAACAAAGAAAAAGAGTCCTCTGTAGGCCCCCAAAAACCAGAACAGGTGGGTGGGCCCCAAGACACAACCCAAAACAAAGGTGGGTACCAGGGTAAGAACTGGGATGCCACTAAGGCATGGTGCCACAACTGTAAACAGTCTGGGCACCACACCAAGGACACTTCTTGTCCCAAAAACAAACCCCAGAACAAAATTCCAGGGGTAACCAGTGTAGCCATGGGAGATGACTCCTCAGATGAGGAGGTCTTCATAGCCTTCAACTGGAAACAGGGCCCAACAGGTGAGTTGGAGATTCCAGAGGGAAGTAGACACTTCCACCACCTACTGGTGAATGGAATCCCCACCACTGCCCTGAGAGACACTTGTGCCAGTCACACTATTGTGCATGACAGGCTGGTGCTCTCAAACCAGTACATCCCAGGTGAGACTGCCAGGGTAAGAGTTAGCCTAGACCGGGTCACTAAGAGGCCTGTGGCTTTAGTACCCATAGAAGTGGGTGGCACTCTTAGCTGGAGAAGGGTAGTAGTCAGTACAGACCTCCCCCTTGATTGTCTCCTTGGAAATGACTACCCAGAGGTTAGTCAGAGCCCAAGAGAGGAACTGGTCCAGTGCCAGTCCTCTCCCAAGGATTCTGGAAGTCCTGCCTCTGCAGTAAATGCAAGCAGGCCCCAGAAGAAGAAGAAAAGAAAACAGAGTAGGAAGGGTGGACAACCTTTAGCCAAGGTTACAGCAAGCCAAGGAGATTCTGCTCCAGTAGGGGAGAACTCCAAAAATGGCCCTGATAAAGTCCAACCTGACCCACAAGAAGTCCTGGCTAGTCAGGCAACTGTTAAACCTGAGTGGGTGGCTCCTCAGCTAACAGAAGAAAGAGTGGAAGAAGGGTGTTTACTACAAGATGTGGTAACCCCCCACTCTAATACAGCAGACAGGCAACCTGAACCCAAAGAGGCCTGTAACTTAGCCCCTTCCCTTTTAGTTGAAGAGCTAAAGGTGTGGTTCTGGGCACTGACAGCTGTCAGTGGCCTCTGCTGGGTGTTAGCCTTTATGGCTGCACTATCCTTAGCATGGTGGTCTGACCCCATGCCAAATAGCAAGTTAGGCCCCCTGACCCTATTGGTCATGGTGGGGTTACTCCAGCTCTGGGTAACCTCTCTGGGTAAGCTAGGGGTAACCCTGGCCAAGATAAGGTTAGCAGAGGTGGATACCTCTAAGACCAAAATAGAAAGAATGGGTGGAGACATTGAAGAGGCAGACAAGAGGCAATTCAGACTAGGTCCTATCACTGTGGAAGTAGGTCAGTTCCCCAAAGGGAATGACCTGAACAGAAGGATGTAAGGCAGAGTAGGCCCTGCAACTAACCAGCCTATTTCTCCTACTCTTCCTCGCCTGACAGACTAGGAAGACTCTCCCAGCTTGGGCTGAGTCTCCTGGCCTGTGGGCTGGGGGGGGCTTGTGTAAAGAAATGGCTCCCTGTTGCAGTTACCCCCCACTTTTTGCCTGATACTGATGCTGACTTGACCTGCTCCAAAAAGACTGCAACTTTATCCAAAGAAGCAGCTTTAAAGAACCCTGCAATCTCCCCGCAAGAAGCGTGAGACTTGCAACACTGCACCCGGCGACCCCGACTCGGCTGGTGGAGAACCAACACCTCAGGGAGGACCCCCGGACTACTCTACGACTGTGAGTACCAAAACCTGTCCCCCCTGAGCCCCCACAGCGCCGCCTGCAGAGGGAATCCCGAGGCTTCCCCTGACCGCGACTCTCTGAAACCTAAGTCCCGACGCCTGGAAAAGAGCCTGCACCCGCAGCCCCCAGGACCTGAAGGACCGGACTTTCACTGCAGAAGTGACCCCCAGGAGTCCCTCTCCCTTGCCCAAGTGGAGGTTTCCCCGAGGAAGCCCCCCCTTGCCTGCCTGCAGCGCTGAAGAGATCCCTTGATCTCTCATTGACTTCCATTGCGAACCCGACGCTTGTTCTAACACTGCACCCGGCCGCCCCCGCGCCGCTGAGGGTGAAATTTCTGTGTGGGCTTGTGTCCCCCCCGGTGCCCTACAAAACCCCCCTGGTCTGCCCTCCGAAGACGCGGGTACTTACCTGCAAGCAGACCGGAACCGGGGCACCCCCTTCTCTCCATTCTAGCCTATGTGTTTTGGGCACCACTTTGAACTCTGCACCTGACCGGCCCTGAGCTGCTGGGGTGGTGACTTTGGGGTTGCTCTGAACCCCCAACGGTGGGCTACCTTGGACCAAGAACTAAGCCCTGTAAGTGTCTTACTTACCTGGTTAACCTAACAAATACTTACCTCCCCCAGGAACTGTGAAAATTGCACTGTGTCCACTTTTAAAACAGCTATTTGTCAATAACTTGAAAAGTATACATGCAATTTTGATGATTTGAAGTTCCTAAAGTACTTACCTGCAATACCTTTCGAATGAGATATTACATGTAGAATTTGAACCTGTGGTTCTTAAAATAAATTAAGAAAAGATATTTTTCTATATAAAAACCTATTGGCTGGATTTGTCTCTGAGTGTGTGTACCTCATTTATTGTCTATGTGTATGTGCAACAAATGCTTAACACTACTCCTTGGATAAGCCTACTGCTCGACCACACTACCACAAAATAGAGCATTAGTATTATCTATTTTTACCACTATTTTACCTCTAAGGGGAACCCTTGGACTCTGTGCATGCTATTCCTTACTTTGAAATAGCACATACAGAGGCAACTTCCTACAATATATAAATTGTTTTTTTACATTTTGTGGAAAAAGAAGCGTTGCGCAACGGAGGGCGATTGTCAATACATCTAAAGGACATCACCAAGGTGGCGCAAAATGAACCAAAGTCCGCAACTGTTGAGAGTGGGGGACGCCCAGCGAGACAGCATTTATGAAGGTGTTAAAGACACGGGGTTCGTACATTTAACCGCATATCCGCAGCATCAGATTTTTTTGTAAACCTGTTGAAGAAACTGTTGGACAATGTAAAGCACCTAAAGTAACACCTTTATATGTAAAAAAGTTAAAGATGGATCTAGTAGCTGCCCCCAATATTCAAAATGGCCCCTTAGATTTATCTCTAAAAAAAACTGCTACACAGATGTCAAGGCCCCCCTTTTTTTCACAGGTGCCTAAAGGTCTAGCTACAGGGCAGATCCTTGTAAGCACCCCCTTCCAAGACCCCTCCACACAGCTTGTGACACCTAATAAACATAGGATTAGAGGTGTCAACGCTAAACGTGGCAAGAAGTCCATAACAAACGAAGACCGGGGTAATCTACCAGCAGATAATCAAGGATATAGGAATCCTCTAACAAATAATGACCCTGGGTACAGTGGGGAGGTTGTTGAAAGCAATGAGGCAGAGCAGGCGTATGCAGACTGTATTCAGTTTCTTCAGGATATGTCAGGGTTAACTGAGAGTTCTGAAATAACACCAACAGAGGTAGCCGATAGTCTTTGTAATGTAAACTATGATGAATACAAAGTCCCGCCCCCAGTCCAATTGCATCTTATGCCATTGAGGCCCTGGATTATTATGATCAACATTTAAATTTTGTTCAGCAAGTGTTACCCTCTACACCAAATGAGGCCTATAACCCCACTAGCCTCTTCTCAAGTGAAATAATATTGTCACCGTCCTCTCCAGACCTTGAAAATTTGTATTCTGAATTATCATCTAACCCCACTGCAGCCACTCCCGGATGTTTCCATTGGGAACCTCTTAACAATAATATTGAAAATCTGAGATCAGCTCTAGCATCAGCAATCAGGGGTAATGCACATGTGTGTTCGCTGGGGAACCCATCTTTAGCAGATAGCTGCACAGACGCCCATAATCGATCCGTTAACAGTGATCAGGGAGCAATCCTAATGAACTACAACAGCAATATAAGCCCTACACTAATAGGCCAACCTAACCCCAGCAGCGATTGTGAAATAGCTCATAAAACAGCTTTACTGACAGACCTCAAAGAAATGCAGCAGGCTATTAAACAAGTAAATGCCAAGGTAAGATCTATAATCCTAAAGCGGGGGAAAGCAAAAAACATGATCAGGCCTTTAAATGACGTTCTGACTGAAATAAATCAGGAGTTGAAAAGGTGTAAAAGCTATGTTGTATCAACCTGTGAATCAGCAGTTACCAACCTGGGGCTTACACCGTTATGACTAGGAGTACAGACCCCGCTAAAAATTTCGAATTCTATACATATAAATAAAGCTACAACTGTGTCAAAATATAAAAAAGCTATTCATAAGATACTTAATAAAGCTCTGCGATTCCTGCGGACGCTTAAGAACATAAAGCAGTTAGAACAGCTCAGCAATGGTTTAACACCACTGGAGGTACAGACAATAAGGTGTAAATGGGACCATGATGAACCCGGAACCAGATATTTAAAAGAGGGCCCTTTGAACCCCCCACTCTGTAGACACACTACACATGAAGTTGCCAAAAGTGGACAACCTCATTGCCCAAGAGGTACTGACAGGTTGTCTGTAGTGCGGGATGGTGCAGGAACAACCCTCACAGGTACAGTTGTTCCCATTCAATCAGGATGTGGGAGGCTGCCTCAAGACTCGAGGGTTAATAACAAGCAAAAATTGTTAAAGAGTGCTAGGCTTCACCGTCATTTAATAAGTAGCTTAAAGAAAGCCTGAATCTATGCCACAAGACGGTTTAAAAAAGTAGCTACTCAAGACCCAAGACAAGCACCCCTGGAGGCTTTCCCTCTGTGATCTCCACCTAGCACCAGCCCCCTATCTGAAGACTTAGAGGCAGTGTTTTTAGAAAGCGTTAGAAAGTACAAGCACCCTGTGGTGAATTTAGATTTATTAACCTCGAGCGCATAACCTCAGCAGATCAAGGCATTTTATCTATCCATCAAGCTATACAGACACTTATAGAGCGCTTGTTACAAGAGGCGAGGCCTAATGATTTCTTTCAACTACGGTTCCAAGGACAAGGCCTCAATAGTACTTTCTTCACAAGAAGAACACCCCGGGATGTTTTTGATGCTGTAGATTTTTTAGAAAACCTCTCTAGTCTTTTGCAGAGTAAGAACGAGATAATGGCTTACGGTACCTTTTGAATCATAGCTCTAGTTGTTAGAGGTCGTGCTGGGGGTGGTTCCAGACCTTTAAAGACTATTCTGTTCAGTAAAATCATAGGGAAGAAACAACATTGGCTGCTTGATTTTAACAATCCAACATTTAATACATGCCTGGCTGCTAGTATAGCAGAGCTATTGACGGACCGTGACACTACAGATGCTGTCATTTTGTCTAGAGCTAATGAAGCCCATACAGCTCTTAAAATTCCTACAGATCACCTGGTTGGTTTTGGGGACTTGGGAATTTTTGAGAACTATTTTGACGTTACAGTGAAAATTCTGTACAACAATGGCTCTTGGCAGTACTTCACAATGGGGGAGACACTGAAAAACAAGACCGTTTATGTTCTCCACCATGAAAAGCATATTTATGGTATCCTGATCTTAAAAGGGTTTTTAGGAGCTAGGTATGTGTGTCCAACTGTGATCATATTTACAGAAATCAAACAACTCACAACTGTGAAATGCATTGTAAAATGTGTCAGACGGTTGGATGCAAAGTTGTTGCAGAGCAAAAGGTTCACTGTGGCACTTGTAATCTATTCTGTCGTTCATGAAAATGCATGAGCATACATAACAGCGTTGTTAGATGCATCTTTAAACCTGACTGCAGTCAGTGTGGGCATCACGTCGCAGAGGATCACAAATGCCCAGGTATGAAATGCCCCTGTTGTAAGGCGTCTTTTCAGGAGGGTACAGAACACATGTGTTACATGCGTTAAGAACGGCAGCCTCCTAAAACAGAAGATGATATCATATTTGATATAGAGTGCACCCAAGAAACATCTGTACATGAGCCCAATTACATCTATGCTCATCATCTAACCTCGGATGAGAACTGGGAGTTTGAAGGTCGGTCATGTGTGAATAATGTTCTAACCACCTTCCTGCAACCCAAATATAAGGGGTATGCTATGATGGCTCATAACTCAAAGGGGTATGACTCGTATTTTATTTTACAAAAAATGATTAGTGAAAAGATGCAGTTGAAACTTATCACCCAGGGCTCAAAGCTGATGTTGGTAACGGCTCTCCCCTTACAAATCTGTTTCATAGACACCTTACATTTTTTACCCATGAAGTTAAATAAGCTACCAAAAGCTTTTGGGTTTCCTGGGTGTAAAGGTTATTTTCCACATTTTTTTAACACCTGGGCTAATCAAAATTATAAGGGCCCCATGCCACCGCCGCACAGCTATGGCGTGGAGTATATGATGCCTGATGAAAAACAGGACTTTTTACAATGATATGCGGAAAACCACGTCAAAACGTTTAATTTTCAAACCGAGTTAAAAGCCTACTCTCAGGCGGATGTTATGATATTGCACAAAGCTTGTAATCTTTTCAGAGACGCTGTTGTAGACGTGACTAAAAAGTGGAAGTGGCCGACCCTTTTCAATACATTACGCTGGCTTCCATGTGTATGTCTATCTATAAGCATAGTTTTTACAGCCTCAAAGCATAGCTCTAATACCACCAGACCTCTATAACGGTAAACAAAAAACGTTACTCCACGCCCTCGATACAATGGCTCATGTACATTTCCAACAGAGAAAATATTTACATTCAGCATGCCTTACAGGGTGGTGAATACCGTGTGGGTCCTTATTACCTAGACGGATATGCAGTAATCAAAAGTTTTACCCATCCCAAAACACCTTCACGACAGAGAGCCCCTAAAGGGTGGGAGCAGTTTCTAAGTGCAGCGGCTGAACTCAACATTCCATCATAGCTGATAGGTAGCACAGACCACCGTTACCAGCTTGAGCTTCTGAAACACCCTGGGGACACTGGTGCTACATCCACACCACTATCATTGGTCTTTCACACCCCTTCAAAATTACCTGCATCGCCTTTCTTTCCACGTTAACCCCCGCAAGTAACCCTGAAGATGTGCCTCTTGAGGCTAAAAAGTCTCTATTTAAAACAAAAGGGTGGCTACCATATTAAAAATGTTGCTTGTGTGATGTTACTGATTAATTGTGTATTCTGTATATATAAAAAAAAGGGTGTGCAGAGCTGTGCTTACCCTTGCAGTCTTTACTATGTGCTGTTTCATTATCTCTATAGTACCTTTTATGTGTGTGTGATTCTTTGAATATTTCAAAATGCTTGTAATGAACACTTATAACTTATCAACACTCTGCTGGCTATTTTTCTTATCACAGAATAACGCAGAGTCCGTGTGAGTGCTTCAATATAGGCTTTTGATTATTTATTTATTTTATTTTGTTTTATTTTGAGCACAAGCATTACATAACAAAGCATTACAAACTTTACATTTTTGACACCCTAGAAGCCACTTTTTTTTTAATACTTGAATATCGGCTTTGTATATATGCTGTGCTCAGGAAACCCCACAAGGCTGACCGTTACCCTGTCATTGTCCAAAAACATAGCAGCCCAGTGTGTTCCTGCTTTATGATTTGGATCGGTGTTAAAAACCAAAGACCGAGGCCTTTCATGACTTATTTCAATCGGCAGACCGTCGCTTGGAAAAACACCTAAAAAGTATTTCTTAGCGTATTTATGCCTGTTTAAGAAGTCTCGTATTTGAATAGTGTCCAAATTTCTTTTTTTTTTTTTAAAGATAATCAAACAGAATCTGTTGCGTGTGATTAACTTGTATAACACTATCGAATACCGCAAATACCACCATGTTCACATTCACAGTCAGAGCGGCGCTAAAGTGGAATTCAGCTTTTAGATTTCCATTTTTGACCAGGCTACAGTGGTCACCATCTTCCATGTCAAGGGTTAGATCAAAGGCAAATAGCATGTAGCCTGCACCATATCCTTTGCTTGATACGATGACCCCCGAATCACGCAGGTGTTTCCCTGTTATCAATTTTAAACCGAGATATTCTGTGATGAAATTTGCAGATCCAAAGTTGGGTGTGTATGGTTTTGCAGGTATGACAGCTCTCTCGTGGACTAGAGCAGCGTAGTTGATACCGTAGTGCTTGAAATTAAAAGGGTTTGAGGTGTGTAGCCCGCTGAAAGCTGTGTTGTCAACAAACCCTATAATAACAAGTTTTGGTAGCTGCCCCAGAAATAGATTTTGCTGCTGTGTTAAACGGGTGCCGACTGGTGCTGCAGACTTTCATAGAGACTCTTTCAATGGCATGAGCAGTTTATACTGTTCAGCACCCTCAGAAATGAGACAGAAGGCATCTTTGTTATGGTTGAGTTTGATCTTCAAGTCAATGCCGTTAACGATTAGCTTATCTTGGAAGAAAAGGTCTGAATGTATCCACCCCAGAAGGTCAAACTCTCTACTACCGCTGGCGAAGCTTGCTCTTTTTACAAAAGCCTGCATTAAGCCCATCTAGAGCAGTGTCTTCAAACTGAGCATAAGTATCTTTGTAGAAAAGCCAAGCTGAAAGCTGTGTGTCCAAGGCATTCCTGCTGTAGTTCAGAATGCATTCCATATACACCCTGTAGGCGTACATGTTGTCATTTTGCGTGATGAGTCTGTCACCAAGGGTAATGTCCACCAGATTGAACATCTTTGCAATGGGGTAAGCAATTGTTACTATTTTGTCAGTCGCCGCAATATTGGATCCATCCGCTTTTACAATTTTACAAACCAGATGTAGCAGAGTATTGTTGAGATCTAGATACATATCCGTGGACCCCGACACGTACAACTTTATTGGGGCCAGGGGTGTCAGTGCTGCTAATGGCGATACTTCCATGAAAAGCTGCTTTCGATACTAGTCTGTGTAGGCTTTAGAGAAAACTAATCTAACTCTGACTTGGCGCATTCACTGATGCGCAGTGTACAAAAGCCATTTTTTAGGGTGACAAGCCATTTAGAAAATGTTAACGCTAGATGGTGTTCTCTTCTTCGTAGCTCTCTTCCGGCTTAGGGATCTTCTTTTGTGAGCTCTTTTTGAAGAACGCTTCCTTTTTTTATAGGGAACAGGGGGCCCTCAGCGTTGGGAAGACCTCCTCTTCCTTTTAATAGACGTGGCTTGTACAATAGTCCTGACCCTTCTTGGGGCTGCTTGTTCATGCGTTCAACGACTGCCGACTTCACAGAGCCCACCACATCTTGGGCAATATTCTTGGCAGCTGTCTTTACGTGTGGTTTTGAGATTTCATAGCCTTTTCGCAAAAAAGGCACAGCCCTTCTGAACAAACTACGGAAAAAAAAACAAGACCTGCTCCGTACATAACAGGAGCTCCTTGAAAGTAGGGGGGCCCTCCATATCCCGCCTGATGCCTGCAATACACTCTATACATAGATGGGTTGCCGTAGGATTTCATTGGCACCATGATTACCTCTTAATAGTCACTGTCGCGGCGAGGTCTGAAATAAAGCTTAACAATAACTTGCCTGTATTTAAAGGACACAGGTTCAGACTGATCATCAAAGACCATGATTGTTATAGTGTCAAAATGTTTTTTAGAAATTGTTACATAGTCAGGCTTAATATATTGAATATTAGCTATTGTGTTGTTTTCACCCCTCACTTGAACCCATATCAGCAAGGGAGCATAACTATCCTCCACTCTCTGTGGTTCTATTATATCCGTATAGACATAGAGTGTGTAGAACCCCCCCATCAATATCGGGACACGTCAGATCTACCTCCTGCTTGTTTTTTATATGTTGTACAGTTCATAACACCCTGTTCAACTTCCCCATAGTGATAAACTGTGCATCCTGGCTGGGGGCTTTAATAAAAACCTTACACTGTCTAGCATCAATTGAACGTCCAAATACCCTTCAATGTCTGTTAATGCCTTGTTAATGGCATCCACCACCACATTAACAGTAAGGTAATATCCGGGGAGAAAACCTACGATACATAAAGGTTCAGTTTGAGACTTCTTTATACTGAATTTAACTTCAGACCTCTTAAACGTATTCCATGTCCGGGGGTATTGAATTTCTGTTAAGGCGACTTCTCAATCCCCTTTCAGACCCACAGGTTTAGCCAATTTGACCGTATAATTTGATATTTTATTATCAGGGAACATACCCATCGATGCATTAGAGGGTAAAGTAATATAAAGGATGATGTCTCCATATTGTTTTCTTCTTTTTAAGAGCTATCGGTCTTCACGGGTCATGCAGGGAGTTGGCCACCACCCAACTGTTAAATTTCTCAGGCCATCCCAGCCATTTAACAAAGGCCTGTCTTTTTGCCCCCCTTCCTTTCCACTCTAGAATCTTTTCAACCCTGTAAACCCTATTTACATCGTCTGGGACATTTTGCAACTCTTCACTGTAAAAAAACACCAGTCACCGCTTCACTAGAGTAGTCCTTCAACCTATAAATGTACACACCTTCTTTAATCTCCACACTCTCAACTATAAATATCTCATTGCTGAAAGTCTGTTGATAACCTTTCGTAAAAAAAAACTTTCAATTTTGAAACCCTGACATGGTCCCCTTTTTTAAAAACAGGCTTCTTTACTCTGGCGTCGAAGTAACTGCTGTATACTGTCCTCCACACATCTAGAGAATTACCAGCTGTTACTTCTACCGGGGCCATTTTGATAGTTCGATGATAGCTGGCATTATAAACAGCAAAAAAATCCTGTAGAACCGATATGTATCGGTAGGTGTTGTAGGCCGCAAAGTATCTCCACATCTTTGATTTTAAGGTTCTGTTAAAGCGCTCTATAACTGCTGCTTTTACCTCTGTGTGGGTAACAAAATGCTGAACCCCATACTGTTTTAATAATTTCAGAAATGTTTTGTTTAAAAATTATTTTCTGTTTGTAGTTTTTGAGGTGTTTGGTATTTCCTAAAGATTACTTTAAAGGCCTTGGTGATGCTTGTCCCACTTTTATCATTTAGCGCTTCTGCAAAGGCGAATTTAGACAGTACATCTATAACTGTTGAAATGTAACAGGCACCATTATTATGCTTTGCCAGATCTTGAAGGCTTATTGTGTCAGCCTACCACTCATAATCTAATTGGGCATTAACAATAGCGGGTCTCCTCTTAAAACATCTTCTCGCTGGCTTGTGGAGTGAATACGCCTCTTCACCCGATAGCCATGTCTTAACCTGTGTTCTGCTTATCGGCTCATTTTCCGCTTTAACCCTTCTAAACAAAGTTTTGCTGCTTCCGAAGCTCGCAACATCCTTTGTATCGTAATAAAGCTTCTTTAACACGGAGCTAGACATGTTAACACTTGTGAATCACAGAATGAAAAACATTTTGTTTTGTGTATAGACGTTTTATTACAAGCAAATAGGATAACAAGAGATCATCATTCCATATTTTACAAGTTTACACTGTTGGTGATACCAGCAAGTAGTATACAGGCTATTCAAGATGCATGCATATTTGTGTGTCCACTACATATAGAATTGGGACGTGTGTCTCACATGTCAGTGTAAAGTCACATATCTTGATATTTTTAAAGATGGATAGTCAATAGCACCTTATAGGTTAGCCCTATCACCCCTCCAATAACTCTGTACGGCTAGAATGCTGGCAGCTGTCAATAGTTCATACAATTCTCTATCACACATCAGGAAACCATTGTTTCTAAAATAATTTTTAGTTAGAAGTTCAAAGGCTAAATTTAAGCTGTACGTTTTGGGCAATATTAAATCTTGCATATAGTTTATGTATGTGTTCCAGAATGCATCCTTTGCTGGTATCAACATACTATCACAGCATTCGCATAAGCATCTAGGACTGCCATGCTGGGGGGCCTCTAGCAAACAGACCATTTTTGAAAAGCACAACATTGTTGGATGTATTTCAGCTATTCTTTCTTTAAGAAAAACATATAACACTTTAGCGATACAGTGGTATTCTGGCGATGGCTCAGAATCATCTGGGAATCCCACCGCCTGCTCCATATCCTAAAAATAAGTATTAAAAAGTCAAACAATAGTTTATAACAGCAGTGTTTTTGGTATCCCTTAACATTCATACACTCAATGGTCTGGCTCTTAATTTTTTTTTCGAGGGGCCATACACCCCACCTGCTTTCTGCTTTTATAATAAGCATCGGCACCATGCTTCTCTATAGATCATTCTGCCCTCCTTCTAATAGCTGTCTGGCACTTTGCTCACATGTTAGAAAGTTTCGCGCAAATGTGATACGCATTTTGGATTGCTCTGAGTGTCTGTGACAAGACCCGTACCATAGCAGGTCTAACATTTGTTTCACCCACTAGCTGGTACACGACTTAAACATTTTATATAACTTGCGGGGGTCTGTCAAATGACAAATATAGCGGGTAGTTTCAGGTGTGTATGATGGAAATAGGCAGTCTGCTGTGGATCCTTAGTTTTATTACCATAACATCGAGAATAAAAGTCTTGTTTGAGACAGGCGTGCACAAAGCTAGCTGCAAAACCCTTAACATGCTCTCTATCCATGCATGTTACACAGGGGGCTCCTTTTCAAGATCTACAGAATCATATGCTTTTTCAAAGTCCTTACACAGTTCGTTGTTTTGGCTTGTAGAACTTTCAATCTGTTTTGAACAGCACAAGCAGTTCATAATGAAGGTCTTAGCAGCCTTAAAAGTCTCCTCAACCCCATTGCATTTTTCTGCTGCTTTCTGCAGTTCAAAAAAGAAAGACACAGGCTGTTAGTTAACAAAACCTAGCATCATATAGGCTTAAAGTGTCTACATTAAGATCATACTAACCCCTGCATTGTCAGTGTCCTCCGCAGTTGCTCTGAAATCTTGCGAAATGTCAAAGTACATAGGAGTCTCCTCAGCCTCATCACATTTTTCTGCTGCTTTCTGCAGTTCAAAAAAGAAAGAAACAGGCTATTAGTTAACAAAACCTGGCATCACACAGGCTTAAAGTTAAAGTGTCTACATTAAGATCATACTGACCTCTACATTTTCGGGAGCCTCCACAGTTGCTCTGAAATCTTGTGAAATGTCAAAGTCCATAGGAGCCTCCTTAGCCTCATCGCATTTTTCTGCTGCTTTCTGCAGTTCAAAAAAGAAAGAAACAGGCTATTAGGTAACAACACCTGGCATCACACAGGCTTAAAGTGTCTACATTAAGATCATACTAACCTCTACATTTTCAGTTGCCTCTGCAGTTGCTCTGAAATCTTGCGAAATGTCAAAGTCCATAGGAGTCTCCTCATGACCAATGCTGTTCACAACAGGTTGTGGGCATTCAGCATCCTCTGACCCTGCTTCCTCCCTCAAAAATCTCATATCTTCTTATACCGGGTAGTAAGGCGGGATTATAGCTTCTTCTGAGTCTTCCATGCCTGTGTAACTATTTTCATCCATTACTTCTTTACTTGAGCATTCACTGCAGCTTGATGTCCCCTTAATAGGCGATATCAACGGCGGTCGATTTTCAAGGCTGAGCGAGGCCAACCGCCGACACAGGTCCTCATGATAATCTGTAACTTCTGCATGCTCCTCTGTAGAGACCTCCTACAGCCTCTGCTCATCCATTACCAAGGGGTGCTAGCGGCTAAAATATTTGTCAAGAGTGTTCAACCCGTAAGCAGAGGTGTCCCTTCCTGTGATATAGTTGTATTTCTTCATGATACCAGGGTTCTCACTTGCAGACGAGTTTAACATTAGCTGTTAACTGGCTCCTTTAGATACAATGTATGCTCAGGAAAAAGAGGGTGTATCCTTCTGCGTCACACCAGTCACCCCCCTCAAACCGTCGTCACTTAACATCTATTTATTTTTTTACGTTTTTTCATAACTGGTGTCAGGCAGCTTTATATCAAAAACTTTTAAAATCAGGCGGTAAGAATTGCTGTAATGGGCTTCCCGCCCTTGGATGGCTGTGGCTAGGCCCCCATACCTAAATGCCTTAGGCACACCTCCTAGGGGGCAGGGTCTACCTCCAAAAAGACCACAACACCACTCTACGGCTCCCAGTCCATAGTAGCACCTCACCACTGCTGGAGCTACACCAGCCTATAGGCGCAACTGTCCGCTGAACATGCCCAGAAATGGCCCTACTTACCCCACCAACATGGTATACACAAGTAAGTCTCTGCTCACGCTTAGCCCTAAGGTGGAGGGCCTGGCACCTGGCACTTACCCCCACTTCCCGGGTGGGGTTTCAGGGGCTGGGACTTCCAGGGAGGGATTTCCGGGGCTGGGACTTCTGTGGCGGGACTTCCGGGCTGAGAATTTCAGGGCGGGATTTCCGGGGTGGGACTTCCAGGGCTCCTGCGTCACTTCCGGAACCTGTCAAAAATGAATGGTGATGAAAGGTATCATTCTATACTACTGATGTTAGTTAAGGATCCTCACTAATGAAACTATGATAACAGGGAGTAATGCTTGATGAAATTCTCTGCTAAACTTCATGTATGTTATCACATTGACGCAGTTGACTTTGCTATAGATTTGCACCATAAACTTAGAATGTGTTGTAGTTCAAGCTTTGATTAGATTGCGTTTCTTCCTCCATTTTGGACAACCAGTGTTGTTTTTTTAATGTGTGTTCATTTGATTTTGAGATTAATCTACATGACTTTAGCATTGTTAATATGGGGAAATAAACATTTTAAACTTTTACTAATGATGTGGTTATTCATGACTGAAAGGTCATTGTGTGTGACAATTACTGACTCCATTGATTATTCATTGTTGTTGATTGCTAATGATTATTGATTATTGTGCATTGATTATTGATTACATACTAGATCTATGGTGAGAAGATCTTAATTCCGAGTCAAAAGGTTCATCGACCTATTCGCATCCCTTTGTAAGTTTACTTAGTGCTAACACTATTTTCATACTGAAGCCTTGATTGTTGGGTAGCCAATGTGGTAGTAGACAGAAGCGTGCTTTGCTATCTCCAGGGTCTTACGTTGTTTTAATGCTGCCGGACGTTGCAACTCTTATCTTCTTGGTGGTCATCGCTTGCAAACGCATTTAGGTAATTTGACGGTCAGCGAGATGTTGGCACGAGCGCTGGTTCTTTGAGAAAATGGAAAACTGCAAGCCAAGGAACAAGAAGAACTTAGTTCTAGAATGTCTTCTCACACCTGACATGGACAAGCTGAACTCCATGCGAACATGCAGCATGCTCCAATATAATTCCTTGACAGACTGAAACTGAGGTGCAGAAAAAAACTGGACATTTTCAGACAGACTAGTCTCTGGAACTGCTGACATGTCAAGAGCTGTCCTGTTAGATAAATGTAGTTTCTCTACAAGATAGATCGCCTCTTATCGTTTGCATATGAAAGTGGCTCAACTTGGAAACGTTTCCTCGTACATCTAAAAATGAATTCTGCTTCATTTGCTATGTTGTCTCTTGTCACGAAACCTACAAGTCATGGCGTTTCTTGCGATTCTACTGCTTGATACCTGTAGATTTATACTTTGATATACACAAACCTGAAAGTCTAGTTCTCGTGCCTCAACCCATTTCTGACTTGTTATGGCAGTCTCAGTCTAAGCGCTGTAGCAAAGTGCAATGTGTCCAAGGAGAATAACTCAAGTTTGTAATGTAATCCGACTCCTTTCCCTCCCTAAATTCACGAAGAACACTCGATGACCAGCGTGCTAAGGGTCGCCCAGATTGCAAATAGCACCATGCTACGTGGTTGACTTGATTTTTTTGCTAAAAAGTACTAGGCCTACTGGGACTCGTAGTTTCACTGATTGCTTTTTTTACGTAGTGTTTTAAGCGCTGCTAAATCGAGCACAGGGCTGACTGAATGTATTTCTGGCGACATAAAGCACGTAGGCAGCTAACAAGTACTTTCCACAGGATGAAAGAATACAGTTTGTAAATAGTTGCCTAAACACCCAGCGAAACAGTTTGTGTTGAAAGGTCGCTTCTTCTAACCAGAGGAGTGTGAGCTGTCCTCGCCCTCATCCGCAGCTGTTTCCCCTTAAGAGGGAACACAATTAGGCTTTGGGAAAGATACAAAGCTTGTGAATCTACGGAGTCCGGATGTGCATGACGTCTGTTGTTTAAAGTTCAGAAGGTAAAAATATCTCAAACTGAGGGGCACAGGATCAGCTGCCTGAATCTATAGCTTAGTTGAGAGCACGTTACAAATTAATTGTGTGAAAGTTTAGTTTATGACTAACAAGGCATTTGGAATGCTGTGTGGCCAGATAAAGATACAGAATGTTTTCAGATTGTTGCATAATGAAACCACCAATTCTCCCTCCAATTAATCATTTCTTTATAAGACTGATTAAAAAGAAAATTACACTGTTCCTGGCCCATTTAATGTGAAGAAAAAAACGACCAAGAGAACCGAAACAAACATAGGCTGACAAAGCACCGATCTCTTATTTTGTCTTTTTCCATGTGGTACATTTGTTGTTATATCAGCACAATTCGATGAAGGAGAAAAGTTTTAGATGCGAATCGGCGGGAACTCTCCCATCCAATTTTTAGTACGTTCTACCTAACCCATTTATGGCAGTGCGCCCCTGTCCTGTGCAAGGTTCTCAATATAGCTACTGTTAGACCTGACAGCCACCCGGTGGTATCCCCCCAAAAACTGGTTTCCTGCCTTTCCTCACTTTTGCTGATCTGTTTTTGTTGACCTTAGGACTATGGACACTTTGGGGGTTATTACAACTTTGGAGGAGGTGTTAATCTGTCCCAAAAGTGACGGTAAAGTGACGGATATACCACCAGCCGTATTACGAGTCCATTATATCCTATGGAACTCGTAATATGGCTGGTGGTATGTCCGTCACATTTGGGACGGATTAACACCTCCTCCAAAGTTGTAATAACCCCCTTTATCACTGTTAACCAGTGTTAAAGTGCATGTGCTCAAACACCTAAAATATGGTAACGTTGGTGTATCAACGATTGGCATATTTATAGTCTTATAAGTCCCTAGTAAAGTGCATTATATGTGCCCAAGGCCTGCAAATTAATTGCTATTAGTGGACCTGCAGCACTGATTGTGCCACCCATTTAAGTAGCCCTTTAATCATGTCTCAAGCCTGCAACTGTAGAGCCTGTATGTGCAGTTACTGCCATGTCGACTTGGCATTTAAAACCCTTTGCCAAGCTTTAACCTTCCATTTCCTAACACTTAAGACACACCCCCAATTTAGGGCCTGGGAAGCTCATAGGGCAGGGTGCGGTGCAGCGGGTGCCTAAAAAGGCAAGACATATACTTTTTATTTTTACATGTCCTGGTAGTGAAAAACTCTCAAATTTGTTTAGCACTAGTGTGAGGTCTACTCCCCCCCCCCCCGCCCTTGGGATAACATTGGGGATTCCTTAATATGTTTACTAAGTAAAATTCCTGATTGAGAAGGAGTTGGGCTGTTGTGTTTGGTACCTACGGACTTTTAATAATAAATCCTCTTTAATGCTAAAGTTGGATTTATGAGTACAACTTTAAAACTGCCACTTTTAGAAAGTTGGCATTTTTCTGCTATTAAGCCCTGTATGCCTGCTGACTGCTCCAATACACATCTGAGTTGGGTGACAGCTGGACCTAGTGCATTCCCTCTAGACAGTCAGACTCAAAGGAAACTGAGGTGTACCTGATGGGCCATTCACATGCTGATGAGCCATCACCAGGCTAATGGGCCTGTCCACACACAAAGACCTGCATACCTCCCTGTAGTGTGTCTGGAATCAGGGCAGGATCAGGAGGACTTGTGTGCACTTCAAAGCCCCTCTTTATAGTCACCCCACACTTCAAATGCACCACTGGGTATAAGAACTGGACTTCTGACCCGACCGCATCAGTACACTTCTGGACCTGTATATACTCTGCCAGGAAGAAGGACTGCTATGCAGCTAGAAGGACTGCTACTCTGCTAGACTGCTGACCTGAAAGGGCTGCTTCTTGGCTGCTCTGACCTGCTGACCTCCTTGCCTGGGTGAGAATGACTGGACCCACATTTACCCCAGAACCAAAGTGACTCCAAGGGCTTGCTGGCTTGCTACCTTTCGTGCAGTCTCATGGACATCAAAAAACTGCTTGCATCTCTCCAACCCTGCTGCAGCCTCTGAACACTGCCAACTGTATGTCCTTCTGTGCCAAGTGGTGCCACTCCAGACCTGGGCCTTTGGAAGTGGGTTCCTTGGCTGACTCTGCTTAAAATCCATTTTAGGAAGCTGGCCCCCTATGTAGTGTGAAAAGCTAGGCACACTGTGTAGGGGGTCCTGTCAACCACACATTGGTTGACAGGGATAAAAACTAGATCACCTAATGCTCTAACGGAGAAGTGCAAGGTAGTTGTTGTATTCACAGTATCAATCTTGCAGCTCACACACTCAAAGGAATAACTCAAGACCAATTTATGAAAATACTTCTGACTTTTGTGTAATTTTTAAGACCAAGATTATCAAAACTGGTTAAGTACCCTTTTTAGATATTAATTAATATGAAGTTTTAGTAGAAATATTATTTTTGTGCGTAATTACGCACCATAGGACTCAATGGAAGATCACCTTTACTAATACATATAAGATCGCACAGTTGGTTTACCAAGCTCTTCTTTTGCAGTTTGGTTGAGTTCATTGGTGAGCACACCGTGACAGCTGGATAAGTTCAGGCAGCTACATGATCTGTTGGGAGCAACGGGAGAAGGTCTCTGGAGCTGGTGCAGGGCTACTGTGGGGGACCACTTGGAAAAGCACTGCATAAGTAAGTTTAAAGATGGTTCCTTTGAGTCCCCTTGGCGTATCAAGGTCGCAAGGGGTGAGGGACCCTTACGACACAGCAGGCTCTTTGGTGCAGGGCATAGGGTGGCCGGGTACACTGCGAATTGGTGAGCCAGAAGTTGTGCGCAAGGATGCCCTCAGGAGCAGGAGGTACGATGGTTCAAGGGTTTGCAGGACAACAGAGCAATTCTGGTGGGAGGTCCAGGGTGTTCCTGGAGTCCCTTGATTGGGCTTCCTCTTGGTCTTTTTTCAGCCCTGTGTGGGCTGGTTCTCTTGATGTTTGACCTTGGCTGACCAATACCGAGGGTATTGGCATGGTTTGGCCGCTACAAGGTACAGTGCCACCAAATTTGGCACACTGGCAGTTGGTTGTTGGGGTCAAGTTTGGTCCAGCTGCAGCATCTGGTTCGGGAGTTAGTGGCTGGTCAATGAAGTGACCATCACTGGCTTGCTGGTTTCTTGCAGTTGTAGAGTGGTATCTCCACTCGGGAGTCAGTTCTATGACGATTTTCAAAACCTGCGAGTACTCTGGAGTTCTATAGAGTTTTTTCCAGTTGTCCAGCAGCTCCTCAGCGGTGATTGCCAGGTCCAGGGTGCAGCAGACAGTTCTTTGGCACCTTTTCTTTGTTGCAGCAGGTCCACAGTTCTCTTGCCTTGGGTCTTCTTGGTGCTGGTCTTCTTTTGCCCATCAAGTCTGATTTCCTGGTCTAGAGATGCCCACTATATACTATATTTAGTTGGTGTTTTAGGGGGAACTTGGCAGTGACCAATGGGTCATCTACGTTAGGATGGCTACACCCACTAAGTGTTAATTTCCCCTAGGGAGGGATCACTTCCCTATACCTAGTGTGCTATTTTTCCTTCATTCAAGATTAAGGAAAGTGAAATAAAGTGCCAACCTCACAGGCAACACCTTAGTGGTGGTGCATACCAGGTGGGGACACTCCTCCTACCCTTTCTGTATTTTCCCACCATTGCTCCCGCCAAAAGTGGGGGTTTGCAATGGGGGCGAACATCTGCTGCTAACAGGCCTGTGGGTCGAGTTTCAAAGGCATGAAGCTCGTCGCCAGGGCAGTGCACATTCCTGAGGGAGGGTGTGTTAGCAGTTCCACCCAGGAAGGGCTTTGTTCTTCAACCCAGGGAGCAGAATCAACCACCCAAGGTTGTAGATTATATGTCTTGCAGTGGCAGGGTGGCTAGGACCAGTCAGCAACCATGCCAGGGTAGTTATCCTTTGCAGGGGGCATCTCTAAAGTGGCCCCTGTGTACATTTAGGAACAAATCCAATACTGGTACCATTTTGGATTTATCATTCTGAGTTGTTTGATACCAAACAGCCCAGGGTTCATAGGGGCCATCGTGTAGCTGGGAAACTCGTATTGACCAGTGCCCAGCACATGTATTAAAATGGCTGCTCTGTTTGCTCACTATGTCCCAGGTTTGGCAAGGACATAGTGGGGCCATTTTGCTCAATGAGCTATGCCATCGCACATAATATGGTGCACTCTGCGTTAGGGCTGGAAGGCCTGCCAGAGGGGTGTCTTACCCAAAGTGTATGCAGTGTATGGTGGACAGGGCACACAGGCAGCGTGCCATGTTGAGTTTGTGTTTTAGGTTTTCCCCAGAGGCTGTTTCTGGGGGCATGGCCCTAGAGCGAGGCACAATTAGTGCTGCTGCTCTCAGGGACCTACCCTTAGTATCCATGCCCTGGTTACCTAAGTAACTTTTATTTAGGACTTGTAGTGGTAGCTAAAGGCGTATCCAATTGCAGCAAAGCATCACAACAGTTTTGGGAAAGAGTTCTGGACCTGGTTCGCAGGGGCCCTGGGCTCTACAATTTATAGGCTACATCATACATCGGGCAAAGAGTGGGGGCTAACCATGTCAAAAAAAGATCCTCCCTCACATACATGATCACTGGCATTGCGCTGGTCGTAACTGATGCATTTCCCTTAAAGGACATTGCATCACCAGCTGTGCAGCTTGACTACACATCGCCTACATCTGAGGGATTCACCTATGATGTGTTTCCTACTGCGTGGCACAGAACCAATGCATTGCCTCTATCACCAGGAGTGGAGATGACGCATTGAAACCGCTGCACCTCGCATCTCTCCTTGCATCGCTCCTCAATGTCAATTCATCCCTATACCAAGGTACTGTTTGCAGCTGTCCTTGCGTGGCTCTCATATCCGCGGTCGGCCTGAACTTGCAGGTTTACCCTGGTCAAGTGCGACCAGATAGCCCCGGTTTCCGCTTTGCATTTCTAAGCACTATATTTGCAGATATTCTTTGAAAATTCATATCTCGCCTTATACTGATAAGATGTTTGTCTTTTTGTTCTTGTTTTGTTCATTAAATTAAGATCTATATTTTCTTACCTGGTATTAGATATTTTTGTGTGGTGTTTTCACTGTTTTACAATCTTAGTTATTGCACAAATACTTTACACATTGCATTTTAAATTACGCCTGCCTTCTCTGCACCAAGCTTGAGCACAGGTTCATTTAGACCATGACCAGGATTGTGGTCCCTACTTGGATAGGGTGCATACCCCTGCCGACTATAGACTCAGACTCAGTCCCTAACAGCTGGAAAATAATACCCTTAATGAAGGGCTAATAACTGGATTGAAATCACAATCTCGCCATTCCACCACAAAATAAAATACATTGAATAAAGGGCTTTACCCAGTAGTTCAAAGAAGGGCTAATTCCAAAGTTCAATCCTTTTCAGTCTGAAAAAAAATAGAGATGCAGATCGGAGTGTGTGTAACTCTAAGATTCTCCTTTGTATAACTGTACCTCAAGCCTTAAGTAAGGTAACCAGACTCTAAGTTCCAGACTTGGGCTTTACTCTTACAAGTCTTTTTTCTCACCTGTGTTCCAATTGGTTCATTTTTTAAGTGACCCATCATCCAGCATGTCATAGGTATTGAGCTTTGGATTCTGGGATTTGTATTTGTGTACAATCAATTTTAAAACCAGTACTACATGCCCCAGAATGCAAATCAAAAACCTGCCCTTAAAGAGCTACTCAGGGCTGAAACTAGGAAAGTTGAGTGTACTAAATCCAATGACCGTGCAAAGGAGCTTCTTGACTTTCCCACTGGGATGACATGATGTGTTTGAGATTGACTCTAAGGCCATAGTAATTCTGACTATTGATCCTCCCCCTCCACTTCTTTACTTGATTTGGTACCAGTCTATCCTAATTGGGAAACAGTTCCATTCCTAAAAGTCTGCCTAGCATTTACGTTGTAAAATGTGCACGATTTCGGTAACCTATCTCTGAAATTTCTCCCATTCTATCTGCAGACACTTTTCAAATAAGTCATTTGCAAAACTACAAAGTAAAAAAATGACCGGATTAGTGAACATAGTTGTCGAGGTGTCAATCTATTGTCTCCCACCTTCCGCAGGTCCTGCCTGAAACTGCATTGGCCGCTGTTTTTTTATGTTGTAGTTAAATTGGTAAGGCAAACTACAAGTCCCAGAACAGAACATGTTATTGGTAGATAAAAAAGGACAGGCAGTTGTTGTCAGTAGGCAGCTAGGAGTTACCTAACTTGGAACAGTTTCAAGGGACTAATTGATGTAGTGTGCACTTTAAACAGGTTGTAAGATAGAAATGTCTGCTATTCTTTTACTTATTTTTGCTTTCTAGAAATTGCAGAGGTACAGATTGCGAACATCACAGTGGATAATGAAAGGCTAAACAAGCAAAATAAAGATGTATTGCTTTCAATTAAAAGATATAGGGGGTTGAGGTATTTGAAAAACAACTAAGGTATGAGCTGTGTGTTTTCAAAACATATCTAGCATATTTATTCACATATACATTATTTTTGCTTCTTTTCTCCCATCCTGCTCTTTTCACCTAGACCTGTCAGTCATCATCATCATCAAAATTCTTTATTCGATTGTGTGTCTCACAAACATAAAAGCAAGTAATACGTACAGATAGCACCAATCAGCAACCACATGAAATAAATAAATATAATAGATCAAAACATACAACAATTAATACCATATAATAAAATTCACTGCAAAAGGCCAAGTTCATATATTCTTCTAAAAAACAATATAAAATCAATAAGACAGTGTATTTAGAAACGGGAACTATTAACCTGACTAAGAAAATATCATGATAAGAGGCCTTCCTGATTTGCCTAATGATGTGATTTAGCCTTAATTACAGCACATAAATATAGAGCTAATCCATTGCAAATCATAATTGATGGAAGGGACAGCAAATAAAAAAAAGCTGGGCGGCATTGTTTAAAATGCATAGAGTTTAAAAGTGGAGTCACAAACACTTTCCTTAAATCTGACCTGTAAGTCATAATTTACGACTTAAGATTTACTTGGAAGGGCCATGGTAGAAAAACCGAAAGTTACACAGAATTCACAATTTAAGGACCCGGACAGCAGAAAAAAAACAGATCTTAAAGAATCGTACAGGACATTCACTGCTTACCCACTATGATTTCAAACAATCCAAACTTAAACACTCAGATGTCAAACAGCAGTGACCCTATGATCTCAAAATCTTGAATCATTATAGATGAAGAAATGCCTCCACCTGTTCATAAATAACAGCCACAGTAGAGAGTGCCTTTTGGCATTAAGGTGAAAATAATAGTAAAAAGCCAAAATTCAGAATAAATACCCATAACTTCATTTATAAACATCAGTTCGCTGGTTCCTGAAATATTACACAGTTTGCTATCAAATAAAGTATTTTCATTCAAATAAATAAACTCAAATTTCCTAAAAAAAGTATAAATTTTTATGGAAAACATGTCCTGAAATACTACTTTCTCATTTTTAGTACATACAAGTGTGATCCTGAAACATCAATGCGTGGTACAGTGTGCCTTACATGCGTATTTATCAATCAATATTACATGAAAAGAATGCCACGTATTTCCACCACCTTCATGTCAATGATGTTAAGCATGCTTACAAATAAGCCCCAACTTTACACCATTGTGTTAGGTAAAGTGTTTTGTCGGGGTGAACACCATTATACCGTGATAACTCACAGTAATCCCCAAAATTACAATATTATGCCAAGGAAAGTATTGGACCTTATGGGTGGGTACCATCGTGGAAAATTCACAAGGAATACTCCATAGGAGCAGAATCACATTTATCTGGAGGGTGCACATGGGGCAAATAAAGGTTCAGGGAGAACACTGACAATCAGGTGGTGGGGAGAGAGTCGGAGAAAAATGGCAACGTTTGTACACTTTTACAAGGGAGGTATGAAGGCAGAAGAAAGCAAAGTGCCTGGGAAGACCGCCCTGGGAAAAGGATGAAAGTCCAGAAGTTAAGGACATCCACTTGATGCAGGTGTGACACTAGCACTGTGATCTTGTAGCTCCACTCTGGCTTCAGGGAGGTCTGCACGTGTATCAGAGACTCTGCATTGAATTCACACCTCCAGTGTCAGACCACCTTATGGTAGGCACTGTTAATTACACTGTGTGAACTGGCAATAAAATGTGCTAATCAGACACAATTGGAATTAGGAATTATAAGTTTCCAAAGTCTACATGCCTATGGTTAAATTTTTGAGTTACACAACACATGAGAAATTATTTCCTTTTGTTTCTTCCAGTAACAATTGGAAGCTATGGGAACCCTTCCTTCCCGCAGTGCCAATGAGCTAGCACCATCATTTCATTTATTTAATGGCTTTTGTACAGTGCTGAATTTCATTGCTGTTCTGCGTCTCATGTCATAACCAGTGCTTTAAATGGGCCGGTACTGTCCGGCACTGAGTACCGCCACTTTTTTATTTTGAGAGGGGCAGTACCTGCACTTCTAAAGAAACACGTAATACTTTTAATTGGAGAGTACAGGCACGTATCAGAAACAAGCAGATACTCTGGTACAGAATACCTGCACTTTTATTTTTCCATTTAAAGCACTGGCCATAACTATTACATATGCGACCAAGGCTCACATTTCTGATACTGCTGCTGCTGCGAGTACAGGGGCGGCTCTGAACAATTTATACTCTCACAGGTGTAGTGCCAAAGTAACACAGGCAAATGAGGATGGGGTTGCCTTTGGCCCTCAAAACCACCACACGCATCCACCACCAACTCATACTCACCACCAAAAGAGCACACTACAAGGAACGTATTGACAACAACTCCCAAAGCAGCAAAGAACTCTTTACCATCATCAAAGAGCTCTCCAAACCTAAAGCCAGCATACGGAGACCCCACGCACACACAAACCCTCTGCAACTCACTCTCAAATCATTTCCACCGCAAAATCCAGGACATACACAACAGCTTCATACCACACACACCCTCCACACACAACCTCCATCCACCCAACACAAACCCACCACACACACCCCCCAACCTACTCACCACCTGGGCCCCCACCACCGACGATGAAACTGAAAAGACAATGAACTCCATTCACTCTGGCTCCCCCTCCAACCCATGCCCCCACCGAATATACAACAAGGCCAGCCCCACCATCGCCCCCAAACTCCGAGCCATAATCAACAGCTCATTCGAAACCGCCACCTTCCCTGACCTCTGGAAACACGTGGAAGTCACTGCGCTCCTAAAAAAAAACAGTCGACCCAGACGACCTCTCCAACTACCGCCCCATCTCCCTCCTCCCTTTCCCAGCAAAGGTCACGGAAAAACTAGTCAACTCCCGCCTATCCCACTTCCTTGAGGCAAACCACACACTCGACCCCTCCCAATCTGGGTTCCGCAAGAACCACAGCACGGAAACCGCTCTCATGCATGCACCGACTAAATCAGATCCAGAGTTGACATGGGCGAGACCGTAGTACTCATACTCCTGGACCTCTCCGCAGCCTTTGACACTGTCTGCCACCACACACTCCGTACACGACTCCACGACGCCGGGATCCGCCACAAAGCCCTGGACTGGCTCACCTCCTTCCTTACCAACAGAACCCAAAAAGTCCATCTCCCACCCTTCCAATCCTCCGCCACCAAAATCACCTGCGGAGTCCCACAAGGCTCCTCCCTCAGCCCCACACTCTTTAACAACTACATGGCCCCACTAGCCAACATCCTCAAACCCCACGGCATCACCATCCTCTCATACGCTGATGACACACAACTCATTTTTTCCCTCACCCGCAACCCCACCACCGCCAAAACCAACCTACACGCTGCACTCCTCGACACCGCTGCCTGGATGACAGCCAACCACCTTAAACTCAACTCCAACAAAACCGAAATAATCATTTTTGGTTCACACAAAAACACTTGGGACCCCTCTTGGTGGCCCACCACGTTAGGCCCCGCACCCACCCCCGCAAACCACGCACGCAACCTCAGCGTCATCCTGGACCCCTCCCTCTCTATGGCTCAACAAATCAAAGCCCTCACCTCCTCATGTTTTAACACACTCCGCACACTGAAGAAGACATTCAAATGGATCCCTACAGAGACCAGAAAGACAGTCACCCACGCACTCATCAGCAGCAGGCTTGACTACAACAATGCCCTCTACGCCGGCACCACACTAAAACTCAAACTCAAACTACAGCGAATCTAGAACTCAGCAGCACGACTCATCCTCGACCTGCCCCGCCATGAACACATCTCACCACACCTCAAATCCCTCCACTGGCTCCCCATAGACAAAAGGATCACCTTTAAGATCCTCATCCACGCACTCAAATCCCTCCACAACACCGGCCCAACCTACCTCAACGAAAGAGAGACCTTCCACACTCCCACACGCCACCTCCGCTCCGCCGACCTCTCCCTCGCCATAGTTCCTCACATCAAGCACACCACCACTGGAGGCAGATCCTTCTCCTATCTGGCCCCCAAAGCCTGGAACTCCCTGCCCACCCACCTCCGCAAGACCTAGGACCTCCTACTCTTCAGGAAGAACCTTAAAACCTGGCTTTTTGAACAGTGATCTCCCCTCCCACCATTCTCCCCCACCCCCAGCGCCTTGAGACCCTCACGGCGTGAGTCGTGCGCATTATAAGTCTCTTTGATTGATTGATTGATTGATTGATTGGACTTTTGAAGCACAGCACCATGATAACTTTTTTTGCACGGGGGGACCATCTAATGTTTTCAGTAAGCGTGATTCCTATCAACCCACCGGAACCCACCACCCCACCACACTTGTGTGGCACATGCTGGACTGACAACCAATGGAGCTCCACTTACACGTAGGGAAAGGAACTGCTGCTGTCTTTCGTGTTGTGCCTGATTTGAGTATTTAAGCAAACATTGCACTGCTGATGGCCACCCCTTACACATATTCAGCTTATGAAATGGAAGGGGTGCTGTGCGTGCCTTTGCTTTAATTTGTCTGCTCCTCTCTGCCACTGCCTGCACTGCACTTGCACACTGTAAATAAACTTTCATTGTTGACGTCCTACCTGCATTCATTCCAGCTGCATCTTTGAGACACCACTTTAAATCAAACATTGACAATTCCATATATCTTGCTTAGAAGGAATGCTGTATGGTAATGTGAAGCATTACACACACACACACACACACTCATATATATTCACTGAAAAAACAAAGGTTACAGGGAAGTTATAGTTAGGAAATGGAATAAATACAATTGGAAATGAACTTAAAAATCAAAGGTTACAGGGACAATCTAGTTAGGCTCACATTTTAAACATACAAAACCATAGAAATTCATCAGTTATAGTTGGAGTTACCTCAACTACTTATAACTCGTGCCTTAAGGTAACTAGAATTCGGGCCCCGCCAAGCAAAGTTTTTTCATCAAAAATGTTACTGGAAATAACACATTGATATTATAAATGATGTCATGAGTGCCGTAATTTGTGGGTTAATTAGTAGTGTATGACAAGGGCACGAGTTTTAGTTCCCTTAGGATGCAAGTTATAATTAGTTGAGGTAACTCTAACTGTAACTGGTGAATTTCTATGGTTCTGTATGTTTAAAATGGGAGCCTCATGATAACGTCCCTGTAGTCTTTGGTTTTTTAAAGGAATTAGCACTTTTAAAAGAAATTCGATTTTCTATCTATAACGTCCCTGTAGCCTTTGTTTTTTTCTGTGAATTTTTCTGTTATTTTTAACATACAGTAATTTTCATTACCATACACTAATCCAACCACTGCCGCACATGGCCAGGCCCTGAAGCCAACACCCGATAAGCACCCAAACCTGAACTGTGCACAGCCTTCATCCATGCACAGCAAAGGTTGCCCGCAAGACCTGGCTTGCAGCCTGACCCTTCGGCCAACACCATAACCACCCAACACCATGCTGTGTATGGCCCTTTGGGTGTGCGCAGCAGAAGTTGGCCACAGCCTCTCTGGTTGGGAGAATAAGTGTGAGAGGGTGTATCTGGGAGTGAGTGGCTGTGCAAATGTCTGGATGTGAGACTGTGTACATCAGTGGTTTGATGCGTGCGTCAGTATATGTGTGGGTCTGTGACTGGATGCATGAGGATGTCAATGTGTCTGTGAGTGGGTGTATGCAAGTCTGAGTGGGTCTGTGATTGGTTCTTAACTATCTGAGTGGGTCTGTGAGTGGGAGCATGAGTGTCTGCGTGGGTCTGTGAGTGGGTGTGTAAGTGTCAGAGTGGGTGTGTGAGTGGGAGAAATTGATTGAAAGAAAGTGAGGGGGAGAGGGATAGCGAGATTTTTAGGCTTTGATGTATGATATACTTAGACTGAGATATTTCTGCATGATTTAAAATAAAAAATGTATGTGCTTTTTTTTAAAATGTAAAATAATTTGTACTTTAAAAAATAAAAAAAAGGAAGAGAAGAGTGAGTCCAGCTGGACCTGAAGTGTGAAGAACTGTGACCTTCACACTGAGCTATTGTTTTTTTTTATTGCACTTTATGGGCTATCTGGGACTGTGAGACAGCTCGCAATATGCACAGGTAGGTGGTAGTCCCCAGGGCTAACGGGGGTCCAAAACGGGCCCACTTTAAATTTTTAAGTAGGTGCCCCAAGGAGGTGGTGAGCCCTGGGGCACGGAGCAGGGCCATTGGGCCTCCCCCACATATAAAAAGCATTTTTGCCTCAATGGAGTGGCGGTCCCCGGGGCTGTGGGGGACGCCATTGGGCCTCCTCCACATATAAAAAGTACTTTTGCCCCAGTATGGTGGTCCCCAGGGTGTGGGTTGCGGGGGGCAGCACAGCCCCCCCAGCTAATAAATCATTGTAGCCCCAGGGAGGTAATGGAGACCAAAGTGTTTTGGGACTTCCCCTTTCTCTCTGCCCTCCCTGGTCGGATCACCCCAAAACATTCCAGACAGCAGCTGACATGACTGGCAAATGCTTTTGGAAATGTTCATGAACATTCGGCAAACGGTGCCAAAGATATGGGCAGGTAAAAAAACACTTTGTATATAGAAGCTAAGTCCTAACTATAACAACCTAGTGGCTGTCACCAGAATACTAGAAGATTAAAAGGTCAAGTGATAGTTGCACTGTCAAGCCAGACCTGACAATCCATAAAGGTTAACAACAGCCCTCGTCTCATTTGTGCCTTTTTGTGGAAGTACACAACTTCTGTGCCCAAGTATAACATGTACCCCTGGGTCCCAACATGTCGGCAAAGCCAACGCCCATCTCTAGTGATGCTCACATAATTGTCTGGTGACACTTGCTCTGTCAAGCCAGCCCATAAACAGAATACAAGAACGGATACAGGAGTGCAGAGGGCACAGGTGAAAGGGTCACCAGGAAAGGAAAACCAAGCTAGAGGGGGAGATGGCACCCTCTGTACCCCATCTCTAGCTCCTCCACTCTCTGCTTTAGATTAAAGCCTCACTTGCATTAAGTCATGAAAGCCATCTTTACTTATGTCCTACGTGACACAGTGGACTGATTGTAGGGATGCATAAAGCTAGAGGAAGTCTTGGGCGAGCACTCAGGAATTGCTTAATATGAGCTATTATCAAAACCACTGCATTCCTGCGGCAATGGTTGAATGCATTACACGATAGTGTTCACTGGTGCTGGAAATGGAAACAGCTTACACTAGGATCCCATAAATGGGGGGACTCAGGGTGGCAGCAAAAAAGGGGTGTAGCCGCTAGGGTTAGAGTTATGAGGAACAGAGTCTGGTAGTTATCTATATTTTTTAAAAATCTTTATACAGAAGAAATTGACAAAAAGGACAAATATGATAGTATATCTGTTGCGGGTTACTCAATTGGTGACAAATGGTGCATTTAGAAATATTGTTCTGGATTAGGACACTGCTGAAGAGGTGTTTGTGTACTAGTAGTAGTAGTAAGATAACTGTGCCAGTTAACATACCTGCTGGAGGGATCTGTGTGCTGTCTAGTCCCTGTTTTCACTCATCAAAAAATGCGTAGCAGATTAATTCATCTGGTTGCAGACACCCTTGTGTTTACTTGTGGGTCACAAGATACAATACTTGTATTACAGCTTAATAAGTAATAGACCAGGTTCAAAGAGCCGCATGTTATCTGCAACGTATATGTTTAGACCCTTGTTGGATGCACTTGTCTAGTGCTGCTGTTCACAAACATGTTGGCAAAGAAAGGCAAACTATAAACAAAATGAGATTATGCAGCATACACGAATAAAGGAAATTTCAGTACGGGCTGGCAGTGATATCTAGATATTTATATAGCCGGTTCCTAGGGATAACATTAATTGTAAGGTATGCCTCCTGGGGTGGTCTGTTTGCACTCCAGTCACCTTTTGCACTGTAAGCTGTGAAGGAGGAATATTTTACTAGCTATCCACTATGGACAATTTTAGCAAGCATGAATGAAAGCATGATGTTTGTGTCTCAGGCTGCTCCATCAGAGAAGACAGGCTGGTCTTCACCTTTTAGTCATGTGTGATGACTGCTGTTATGAGAGGCCAGATATGATCTAGGTCACACATTTTATGTCAGGCCTGTTCCAATTGTTGAGCCATGGCTGAGGAGCCTTGGGAGGCACCTGTGCACCATGAGTTGTACTTTAACCCGAGAAGACATTTAGCGTCATTTCAAGCAAGCCCCTATACCATGCTGCTCCTCGCTGATGACGGCCTAAACCCAGAAACATGTGTACAGGGCTGTACAGCACTTGCTGCACCTACGGAGGTGAAAGACTTTATTACTTTTTGAATGGACTACAAATTTAGCTGCGTTTACCATAATGCTTTGGGGTCGTACTTTGTTGCTGGAGTGTAGGCAGTGTGCTCCCTTTCTTTGAAACTGTCTTATTGACGGCTCCCTTGAGCCATGGCTGACGAGCCTTGGGAGGCACCTATGCGACATGAGTGGTACTTCAACCCGAGAAAACATTTGGCAGCATGTCAAACAAGCCCCTCTACCATGCTGGTCCCTGCTGATAACGCCCATACCCAGAAACACGTGTACAGGGTTATACAGCACTTGCTGCACCTACGGAGATGAAAGACTTTATTACTTTTTGAACGGACTACAAATTTGACTGCATTTACCATGATACTTTTAGGTCATACTTTATTGCTGGAGTGTAGGTAGTATGCTCCCTTTCTTTGAAACTGTTCAGATTGTTGGACATGGAAAATACTCCGCTGGAATTTTGGGAGTAATAAACACAGAGAGAGGATGTCAAAACAATTATTCTTTGAACTGGCAGGGGGTTACTCTTGTGTCTGAGACATAGTAGCTTAAAGATACTGGGTACAGAATGTCAGAAATGGCATCGATCCTTCGGGAACCTCATAAGACATTGCTGGAGTTTGACAATGGCTGACCAGTATCCATTATCTGATTACAATGGATAGGAAGGAGGAGAACCAGTTCACAACATGGGTGCAGTAGCTTTCTATGATGACAGGCTGGGTGATTTGCCATTTCTCCAGTTCTGGATAACCTCTGTTAACTCCTACAGCATTGGTGTCTTTGGTGTTTATTCTAGTAAAGTCTTTGCCTGTACTGGTTTTGGACTTTTGGGTTATGCTTCCAGGAGGATACCATAGAACCATCTAATAATGGTACCAGGGGTCTTATTATGGAAGTGCCACAGGTGCGCAAAGGGCATTTGGGCCCACTTTGCATGCCCTGGGGCACTTTGGTATTACAGAAAGGGCGCAAACACTTGTGTATCCCCTTCTGTAATACCAATAGTGACACGAGAAAGAACAGGTGGTAAATGCCACAATGCTCGCACATCTATATAAATGTTAGTACAATGTCAATAGAAAGAAGTCGTTTGTCACATCAAGTGACAAAAATATGATGGGTGCCAACCCGGCAGGGCACCTTACCACCCGAAGTGTCCAAAAAAACTACTGACTGGGGAACAGTCAGTAGTTATGAAGAATATATGCAGAATGCCAGGGCACACCGCAAGCAGTCCTGTGTGGTTGATCCAAGTGGTAGTTCAATCAGAGTCAAAGCCCAAAACGTGGTTGAAAGTAGGAATTTATTCACAACATGAACAGATATGGTCAATTTCCAGCCAATTACCCTATGTACCACAATCAGCCCAATATACAGCAAACAGCTGACACGTGTTTCATCTTCTAGACTTTATCAAGGCTGTGGAATAGATAGATAATGTATACGGATTGGTATAATAGTCCAATGACTTATACAGAATTTAACAACAACGTCCATAATGAAGCTAAAAACTTAAGGGGATGCTGAAAAAAAAAAATATATAAATATATAGAGACCCATGTGTGATTGCATAACAGGCATATAAAGAGTATGTAAAAGTGTATAAAAAACAGAATGCGCATAGAGCGTGAAAAGAAACAAGAACACAAGTATCCTGTGCAAGGTGTAAATCCGAGAATAAATTAAATCATACCAAAGAGTGAACAAAAGTCAGTGTGGTATATCGTGCGAGCACAAATGTGACCTGATTCATGCAGAGAGAGTAGTAAAAAGACACCATGTAATAAAAGAAAATATCCAAGAGAGCCATAAATTATAAAAGGAGTGCAAATAATCTAACAACACGGTAGATATAATCCCTTAGGCAAGTATCGATGAATATGTAAGTGGGCACTGAGGGAAAGGTGTGGATTATGATTGAAGCACTCAATTGAACCTCATGCGTGATACCTAATATATCTGGAAATACAGCTTTAGCAACCACAGGCATAACTTGCTTCATGTGTTGTAGTGTAATTACAAGAAATGACAGTAACATTTTGTGAGAAGTAGAACCCTGCATTTAGAACAATTGTTTAGTGAAATATGCACCCTTGAGTCCAAAAGGAACGTGAGCATGCACTTTGTGCTAAGAAAATAGTGCTAAATGTAACAGAACAGGAACATCAGCAGCCGGCTCTCTCACATGCTTTGTTCTTGTGCTCTTGGGTAGGCATTTTCACCTACAACAGCCATAATCACATTATTTTCTGAAATTTCTTAATGCAAAAGTAATGGGAAATTACCAAAAAGTACTACGATTACTCTGGGTTAATTAAACATTTACCTATGTCATCTATAAATTTAGTAGCCACTTATTCAACAGTTCAATATCGTTTACAGCTAACACAAACTTTATTGCATTTTCTAATACAGTTATATGCCACAGAGTGGTAGCAAGGATACCTTGTGTCCAATAATAAACAAGATAAGATCAAATTATAATCAACAAACTCCCATATTCCACCCCTTTCACAATCACATATGTAAGTGTGTGTCCATTTTTTCCCTTTGGTGAATGTATTTGTGATGCTAGGACCAATGGAATCCTTTAGTGGAAAGTGTCAAGTATTTTAAGTCCTTCCACTATGTGGTATCTCAGATTCTAACTGACGTGCATAGGGGTATTATCTTGCAGGACAAGACAGCAGTGTCCTACGATGAAGTGTGGGGCAGAAGAGACATGTTGTGTACCCTGCCCCTATCAAGATGAATCATCAAGGGTTTCTTGAGCGGAGAAGGATTCAAGCAATTCATCCATTCTATAGTGACTCTCTGTACTCTTCTTTGTGCAAAGGGTTGCTTTCAGCCAAGCACCACTGTTTTACCTCCTTGCTCTATTGTGCAGGTGTACAGCTGATGACTTTCAGCATCTCGTGAGGAGGCATTTTGCTAGCAGCAATGACTGTGAAATGTGAAAACACCTTGGAGCCTTTGGGTCCTAGCATGCAATGTTCTACTGTGTATCAGTAGTCTAATTCAGTCAGCTCTGAAAAGGCTGTGCTGATTTCTGCCCAGTAAGTGCAGTAAGCCTGCCTCCAAAGTGTGACATTGGGGGCAGGCCAATGATGCTAGGGGAAAAATCCTGTGAGGTCTGTGTGGTATGAGGTAGACCCAATGTAGAATTGAAAACTATATAAATTTAAAGTGGGAATTGCAAGACCCCTTGCTCCAACATTCCAAAAGGAAGGTGTTAGACTTTTCATCCTTGGCGTGGTCTCCCTTAACTTTTTGCCTCTGTTTCTCAGGTTGTTGATGTGTGCTGGACTCTGATTTTGCTGTTTTTGTTACTCTGGGCACTTTACCACTGCTACCCAGTGCTAAAATGCAAGTGCTCCTTTACAAAATGTGTATGTAATTGGCTTATCCATGATTGGCATATTTTATTTACTAGTAAAAGTCCCTAGTAAAGTGCACTGGAGGTGCCAGGGCCTGTAAATCAAATGTTACTAGAGGGCCTGCAGCCTTGGCTGTACCATCCACATATGTAGCTCTGTAATCATGTCTCAGAACTGACATTGCAGTGTCTGTGTGTGCAGTTTTAACTGTAAATTCGACTTTGCAAATGTACCCACTTGCCAGGCCTAAACCTTCCCTTTTCCTACATGTCAGACACCCCTAAGGTAGACCCTAGGTAGCCCCAAAGGCAGGGTGCAGTCTATGGTTAAGGTTGGACATGTAGTAATGTGTTTTATATGTCCTGACAGTGAAAATTTGTTTTTCACTATTGCAAGGCCTGTCCCTCTCATAGGTTAACAAGGGGGCTACCTTTAAATCTGATTAATGTGTAGATTCCCTTTGGGAGCGGATGGACATGTGGAGTTTGGGGTCGCTGAGCTCACAATTTAAAAATATATATTTTAGTAAAGTTGATTTTGAGATTGTGTGTTTGAAAATGCCACTTTTAGAAAGTGAGCATTTTCTTGCTTATACCATTTATGTGACTCTGCCTGTTTGTGGATTCCCTGTCTGGGTCAGTTTGACAGTTGGACTGGTTGCACCTCACACTACACATTGACACAAAGGGAGCTGGGGTGTAGCCTGCATATCCTGATGAGCCATCTGTGCTAGGAGGGAGGGGAGGAGTGGTCACTCACACCTGAAAGGGCTGTGCCTGCCCTCACACAATGCAGTCTCCAACCCCCTGGTGAGTGTTTGGGGCCTGGCCTGGGCAAGGCAGGATTTCACATTCAAAAGAGACTTTACTTTGAAGTAGGCCTACTTCAAAGGAGAAATTGGGTATAAGAAGGGCACCCAAAACCACAGACTTTAGAAACACTTCTGGAAACAAGAGGAACCTCTGCCTGGAGAAGAGCTGAAGAGCTGAGGATGAAGAGCTGCCCTGCCTGTGACTGTGCTTTGTGGAGCTATCCTGCAGATGCTGATTCTGCCAGAGTAAGAAGGCAATGACTGGACTTTTTGTGCCTTCCATCTTGAGAAGAAATCTCTAAGTGCTTGATTTAGAGCTTGCCTCCTTTTGTTTGAAGTCTCAGGGACATCAAAGACTTCTCTCTGCCAGCATCTGGAGTCTCTGGAGAGACTCCTACTCTGCCCTGTGGTGCACATCTAGTTCATGGGACCCTGAAAGGAGAAGCTGGCAGCCTAAAGAAAAGGAAATCCACGCACAGAGTGCCGGGCGGGGAAAAGATCGACGCAACTCCGATCTGCGGCTGAAGAAACGATGCGCTGCTGGCTCCGTAGCTGAAAATCAACGCTCGCTGGAAACGCGACCTAAGAATCGACGCACAGAGCAGGAGAAACGATGCACAGCATCGCTGATGGAGGCTGGGAGATTGCAACCCGCGCTGCGTGGTTTTCGGATCATCTTGCAGCAGGATTTCCAACTCAAGTACCGCTGGGCGTGTAAAAACAATACAAGCCTTGCCCGGACCCAAGAGTGCTGACCGGATCGACGCATCGCACTCCTGCGGAAGAAACGCCGTGCCCCGACCTGGCGAAAGAAGAAACGACGCAAGGTTCCGCTCGTGAGTGGAATCAACACATTGCAAGTCCTTTTTTGATGCGCACTCACCCGTGCGGGGTAATTTTTGACGCTCCCAAGGTACATTTTCACGCTAACAGTGTTAGTGTGTGTTTGAAACTACTTAAAGACTCTTTTTGATTTTTAATTGGTAAGTGGACTGATGTATTATGGATTTTTGTCATTTGGTCTTGTTTTGTTTAGATAAATATTTCGTATTTTTCTAAATCTGTTTTGTGCCATTTTGTGGTGTTTTCATTAAGTTACTGTGTGTGTTGGTACAAATACTTTACACCTAGCACTCTGAAGTTAAGCCTACTGCTCTGCCAAGCTACGAAGGGGGTAAGCAGGGGTTAGCTGAGGGTGATTCTCTTTTACCCTGACTAGAGTGAGGGTCCTTGCTTGAACAGGGGGTAACCTGACTGCCAACCAAAGACCCCATTTCTAACAGAAGGCCCATTCCATATCCTGGAAGGGTTGTGCAAGACTAATTTTGTACCTGGCCTGAAAGGATGCTAGGGGTGTCATAATTTGAGTATGCAGGCCCTTGTATAGTCATTGAATAAAATATCTAACATCACCCACAATATGTATCATCTGTATATAGTCAGGAGTTGCTGGTTCAGAGCTATCTGGTGTTCACTGCCATAGAATATAGTTGATGATACTGGCATGTGTCAAAAAAAGTTCTTTAGCAGAGCATGTGTGAGAGCAAAATCTGTGTGTGAAGGATGCCCCCTTCAGAGAGCACCCCGACGGTTGTCACTCCCCCTTGCTCCAACAAAGCAGTCTGTTTAGCATCAAAATACCTGAAGATCTGGGGAGACCTTGTAGAGGGATATTTGGGGAATATGACACACTGAAGGAAGTATAGTATCTTCCAGCAAGCGAGGGCCATGCATAGTAGAGTCAGATAGGACAAGGGTGTTGCAGAACCAGGGCAGAGTATGCTATGTAATTTACCCCAACTGAGCATATTAATTGTGTACCCAATCTATTGGAGTTTATGGCCCACTAACTAGAAGGCCAACCACTGTAGCTGACCTGGTAAACTGTAGGCTTTAAAGTCCAGAGAACCCATCCCTCTTTTGTAGGTGGGCAATTGTAGGGTTTTCAGGCTGACTCAGTGACAACACTTGCCCCGTATCAAATCGGTTAATAATGTATTTAACATTTTAAATGTGTGGGTGGGCACGCTCGTGCACTTACTTTGGCATTGCCCCAAGCTTAAGCGATACTGGGAGAGCATTATAGATGATATCGACATGGCGTTCCATACTAAGATCCCTAGATTTCCAGCGTATATCTTGTTGGGTTTGCCCAACCCCCTCACCTTTCCCCTGCTATCGCTAAACGGGAGGCAGATGGCCCTAGCTGTCAATGCGGCGCTGCAGTTGCTCCTAGCACTGTGGGGCACAGATAGGGTTCCGTCACATTTGTCATGGTTGCAAAAGCTGTGGTTTATCCTGGCTATGGAAAAGCTTACACTGGCCTCTCAGCAGTGAGTGGGTGAGATGGGCACGCTGTGGAGGTCGTTCCTGCAGATCCTATCCACAGAATTCGCAGAGCTGACATGTCTGACTTATTTGAGGGTTCTGGGGCTGACCTAAACATTGGACAGGGCTCCTGTTGGGAGAGATTTCCGGGAGTACCGGTGCTATATGAGAGTGGCGGGGTGAGGGAGTGGAGATACAAAGGGAGGATTTGGACTCTGGAAGGGAAGCACTGTTGGTGTGTTATCGGTTATTTGTATGTTTGGTTTATCATGTATGGATTTTGCAGCTTAAAGATTTTTGTCTGTCAGACAACTGTTCATTGGACAGCAGGCAAGAGGCCATGGGCGAGGTCCCTTTTGGCAGAGCTCAGGGACTCCTGGGAGGGCCTTGGTATGCCGTTATGGTGCTTCTTTGCTGGGGCGGGGTATTTTATCTATCATGGTGTGACGAGTTGTATTTATCTGCTTCTATGTTTAACCCAATAAACAGATTTGATCCATAAATGTGTGGGTGGGTACAATTGCAGGTAAATTAAAAAGTGATAAAGGAGTCAGGCATCATTACAAACTTGAATAAGTTTCCCTGCTAATAATGGCAATGTGATCCAAAAGCTGATTTGTGATTTAAGGGATGTGATTGTCTTTGATGGATTCCCATCCAATAAACTTTGTCCTTCCCAATATATTGGGATGCTGAGATAGTGGAATATGTGTGGTGCAACTGCAATATGTACAGTGCCGTAGTTAACTTGAAAACCTCAAAGGTCACCAAATGTTGAGAGTATTCTTAAGATATCAGCCACGTCTGCTTGAAGGTCTCATACATATAGTACAATAATATCGGCATACTGTGAAACCAATGTACTGTGGGATTCCGGGTAACTCCCCATGTCTGCGCCTCCTGCCAAAGATGCTGAGCCTCGGGATCCAGTGTCAGAACAAATAGCAACAAGCAAAGTGGGAATCCCTGTCTTGTACCACAGTTTACTGGATATGGAGTTGACATTTGGGGTCCTGTTCAAGTTCCGGCAGGAGGGCATGTGTATAGCAATCTAACCCAGTTTAGGTAAGCAGGGAGACTGCCAAAATGCGTGGCAAACATGAAGTCGCAACCCAAGGTATTGAAGGCTTGTCAGAGAGAGGCAACCTGCCATTGGATATTGTTCACAGGCTGCATCCATCATGTGATATAAGCAGCATATATTGAGTGAGGTGTTACAATATGGGATAAGTCCACATTGATCTACATGTATCACTTTAGGGAGCAGGAGGAGCAGCCAACATGCCAATACCTTACTTAGGATCGTATATTTGTTGTTAAGTATGGAAAGTGGCATGTAAAAGGGCATTTCATCTGGGGGCTTACCTGGTTTTAGTAATGAAGTGGCCATGGTCTGTCTTGTAGTGGAAAGCAGTGGCCCTTCCTCCAAAGAGGTTTTATAGAGTTTTTCCAATTGTGGCAGCAAACAGGTTGTGAAGGTGGTGTAAAATTCAATTTGGAAGCCATCTGAACCTGGTGATTTACTGTGGGCTTGGTCTTTGATGGTGCCACGGATCTGTCCAGTAGTGATAGGGCCACTGTTAGAAATGGGGTTTTTGGTTGGCAGTCAGGTTACCCTCTGTCCAAGCAAGAACCCTCACTCTGGTCAGGGTAAGTCACACACAATCCAAAATTAGCCTGTGCCCCGCCTCTGGTAGCTTGGCACGAGCAGTCAGGCTTAACTTAGAAGGCAATGTGTAAAGCATTTGTGCAATAAATCATACAATACCATAATATAGCACCACAAAAATACACCATACAGTGTTTAGAAAAATATATAATTTTATCTGGGTATTGGCAGCTCAAAACGATCAAAGATGCAATATGAATTTTTAAAGATATCACTGAAAGGTGATACAAAGTGTCTTAAGTCTTTAAAAAGCAAACAAAGTCTCTTTCAAGCACAAAGTACCTGGTTTGGAGTGGAAAATCTCCGCAAAGGGCTGCAGAAGAAGAGATACGTGGAAAAATGGTGTGTGCGTCGATTTCTCCCCAGCACACACAGACTTGCATCGTTATTTTTCACGCGGGGAAGTCGTGAGTCGTTTTCCGGCGCACAGACAGTCTCTTTCTGTGGGTCGCAGGGATTACCAGATGTCCCGGGTCTGTGCGTGGATTCTCCTGCTTGTTTTCCGGCTGCGCGTCGTTCCGCGGGGCTGTGCGTTGAAGTTTTGCTCTCACGGCAGGCGTTGCGTCGATTTTCCTATGGAAGTCGGGCGGCGTTGTCCTTGCGAGGCCGTGCGTCAAAGTTACGGTTGTCCCGAAGACGTCGCGTCGATCAGCGTCGGTGTGCGGCGTTTTTCTCACCGCGGAACAAGCTGTGCGTCGAAAATGTCGGCGCACGAAGCGTCCAAGTGAAAAAGAGAAGTCTTTTTGGTCCTGAGACTTCAGGGAACAGGAGGCAAGCTCTATCCAAGCCCTTGGAGAACACGTTTACAGCCAGACAAGAGTTCAGCAAGGCAGCAGGCCAACAGCAAGGCAGCAGTCCTTTGTAGAAAAGCAGACAGGTGAGTACTTTGAGCAGCCAGGCAGTTCTTCTTGGCAGGATGTAGTTTCTGGTTCCGGTTTCTTCTCCAGCAAGTGTCTGATGAGGTAGGGCAAAGGCCCTGTTTTATACTAAGTTGTGCCTTTGAAGTGGGGGTGACTTCAAAGAGTGTCTAAGAAATACACCAGGTTCCCTTTCAGTTCAATCCTGTCTGCCAGGGTCCCAGTAGGGAGTTTGGCAGTCCTTTGTGTGAGGGCAGGCTCTCCACCCTCCCAGCCCAGGAAGACCCATTCAAAATGCAGATGTATGCAAGTGAGGCTGAGTACCCTGTGTTTGGGGTGTGTCTGAGTTAATGCACACGGAGCTGTCAACTAAACCTAGCCAGACATGGATTGAAGGGCACAGAAAGATTTAAATGCAAAGAAATGCTCACTTTCTAAAAGTGGTATTTCTAGAATAGTAATATTAAATCCGACTTCACCAGTCAGCAGGATTTTGTATTACCATTCTGGCCATACTAAATATGACCTCCTGCTCCTTTCAGATCAGCAGCTGCCACTTCAACAGTGTATGAGGACAGCCCCAATGTTAGCCTATGAAGGGAGCAGGCCTCACAGTAGTGTAAAAACAAATTTAGGAGTTTTACACTACCAGGACATATAACTACACAGGTACATGTCCTGCCTTTTACCCACACAGCACCCTGCTCTAGGTGTTACCTAGGGCACACATTAGGGGTGACTTATATGTAGAAAAAGGGGAGTTATAGGCTTGGCAAGTACTTTTAAATGCCAAGTCAAAGTGGCAGTGAAACTGCACACACAGGCCTTGCAATGGCAGGCCTGAGACAAGGTTAA
This sequence comes from Pleurodeles waltl, assembly GCF_031143425.1. Taxonomy (NCBI): domain Eukaryota; kingdom Metazoa; phylum Chordata; class Amphibia; order Caudata; family Salamandridae; genus Pleurodeles; species Pleurodeles waltl. The sequence goes on along the minus strand of NC_090445.1, from coordinate 772,343,031 downwards.
GGGGCTACTGAAGTGGGTGGCACAACCAGTGTTGCAGGCCCACTAGTAGCATTTAATCTACAGGCCCTAGGTACATATAGTGCACTCTACTAGGGACTTATAAGTAAATTAAATAGCCAATCATGGATAAACCAATCAATAGTACAATTTACACATCAGTGGTAAAGTGCCCTGAGGTCAAAAGCCAACAACAACAGGTCAGAAAAATAGGAGGAAGGAGGCAAAAAGTTTGGGGATGACCCTGTCAAAAAAAGCCAGGTCCAACTGCCACCAAATGCTTCCCTAACTGCCACCTGTACGCTAGGCAAGGTTGATTAATCTAGGAACGACTTTCTAGTAGTGAGGTCTGGTGGAGGGTGAGATGCTGTGTAAAGATCAGTATGGAAAGCTCAGAATGCATTGTTAATATTGATTTGAGTGGTCCTAGTGATGTATTGTGGCGTACGTATGGAAAGGATAGGTGTGAGTGAGGGCATTGGTCTGATCATGCATGCTAGTAATGAACAGGATTTATCAGACTCATTGAGGGTTTTTGTATATAAGTTTGTAGTAGATAATGCATAATCGTTCTAGGAGTTCTGCATACTTAATTCTGGCTTCCTGCAATTGCAAGGCCAGGTCTTCGTTCTCTGCAGCAGCCTTTTCCAAAAGACCCAAAGTGCTCTTAACATGAGTAAGATCTTGAAGAACCATCTTAAGTGCCCCTACTACTGTGTCAATGGATGCCCCTACACTACAACATTAAAGGATTCCCACTTCACCACTGGTATTTTCTACAAAATAGTTATCAATTGTGGTGGTCATCGGAACGCTGGATTCTCCAGAAGCCGAGGCTTTATATGCCAATTGGGGATAGGGGTAGGTATATACCCCGTGACAGGTTGAGTTCTAGAGGATTGTGATCTGAGATGGTCTTACCTAAGTATGTAAAATGGGTAACCTGTGTTTGGAGAGAATCAGTGCAGATAATCCTGTCCAGGTGAGTGTGTAACTGGTGCGGGGTAAGTAAAAGGAGTACTCCTGTTTGGCTTTGATATCGCTGTCACCAAGCATCAGAGAGGGACCACCCTTGAGCCCACTGCAATAATGCTTAGGCATATCGAACCGGTCCTACCTCAGGTAAAGGAGGGTGGGAGGGGTTCAGGGGGGTGTTAGAAATGGAGTCTTTGATTGGCAGTCAGGTTGCCCCTGTCCAAGCAAGGACCCTCACTCTAGTCAGGGTAATGGAGAAACTCACTTAGATAACCCCTGGTTACCCCCTTGGTAGCTCTGCACAAGCAGTCAGGCTTATCTCAGAAGCAATGTGTATTTGTACCCAAACAAACAGTAATACAGTGAAAACACTATAAAATAGACACCACACGAGTTTTGAAAAATAGGCAATATTTATTTAAATCAAACAAGACCAAAATGACAAAAATCCAACATAAACAAGTTAAAATCTGAATTTTTAAATGAATAAGAGTCTTACTCCATAGAAAACAATGAAAACATTGATTTTGCACAAAGTAACTGGTTAGTGTAAAAAATAAAACAGCATGGGTGAGCGTGTGTCAGAAAAGGCAGCGATGCATCGACTCCTTCCTCGCAAGTGAGGTCTGGTTGGCCATGCGTCATTTTTCTTTCTTGCAAGAGACCGATGCATCGATTGCTGGACGGGGCACCTCGGATCTGCACAGAATCGGGTTGACTTTGACGCCCAGGGTCGATGCGTGGAAAATCCTGTTGCACGGTGTCAGAAAACTGTGCTGTGTGGGGTTTGCATCATTATCAGCAGCCGCAAGATGGTGTCGCACGTAATTTCTCCAGCAAGATGCGTCGATCTCCCAGCTGCAATGCAGGTAGAGCATCGATTTTAGCCGCAAGGCCGGTGGCGCATCATTTACCAGCTGCGTTGCAGATGGTGCGTTGAAAATGTCCCCAAACGGCATTCTGTGGGTGGATTTTTAGCTCTTGGTTTGCCAACTTCACATTTCAGGGGCCAGGTACTGGATAGGGCACCACTTGGCAAGGAAGGGGTCTCAGCAGAGAATCCAGATGTTAGCAGAGGAAGTTGTTGATGCCCCTGAGACTTCAAAAATGGAAGCAAGCTCAATTCAAGCCCTTGGAGATTCTTCTCAAGCAGGAATGCACAACAAAGTCCAGTCTTTGTTCCCTTTCATAGGCTGAAGGAGCAACGGCAGGATAGCCCAACAAAGCACAGGCAGGGCAGCACTTCTCAGCTCTTTTCCTTGGCAGAAGTTCCTCTTGATTCCCGAAGTGTTCTCATTATCAGGGGTTTTGGTTCCAATACTTATACCCCTTTCTGCCTTTGAAGTAGGCATACTTCAAAGTAAAGTCTCTCTTGTTCACAAGATCCTGCCTTGCCCAGGCCAGACCCCAAACACACACCATGGGGTTGGAGACTGCATTGTGAGAGGGCAGGCACAACCCATTCAGGTGTAAGTGACCACTCTTCCCTCCACTCTAGCACGGTCGGGTCATCAGGATATGCAGGCTTCACCCCAGCTCCCTTTGTCTCCCTGTCTAGAGGGAATTCACAAACAGCCCAACTATCAAACTGACCCAGACAAGGAATCCACAAACAGGCAGAGTCACAGAATGGTTTAAGCAAGAAAATGCCTATTTTCTAAAAGAGGCATTTTCAAACGAACAATACATTGTGAGTTCAGAGACCCCGAATTCCATATTTCTATCTGCTCTCAAAGAGAATCTGCCCTTTAATAATGTTTAAAAGCAGCCCCCATATTAACCTATAAGAGAGATAGTGCTTGCTACAGTGAATGCTGAATATAGCAGTATTTCACTGTTAGGACATGTAACACACATCAGTACATGTTCCACCTTTAACATACACTGCACCCTGACCACGGGGCTACCTAGGGCGTAGCTTAGGGGTGCCTTACGTGTAAAAAAAGGGAAGGTTTCAGTGTACAACTGCACACACAAACACTGCAGTGGCAGGTCTGAGCCATGTTTACAGGGCTAATTATGTGGAAAGCACAACCAGTGCTGCAGGCCCACTAGTAACATTTGATATATAGGCCTTAGGCACCTCCAGTGCACTTTACTAGGGACTTACTAGTAAATCAAATATAGCAGTCATGGATAAACCAATTACACATACATTTCACATAGGAGCACTTGCACTTTAGCACTGGTTAGCGGTGGTAAAGTGCCCAGAGTATCAAAAACAGCAAAAACTGTGTACCCCACACATCAACAATCTGGGAAGCAGAGGCAAAAATTTAAGGGAGACCACACCAAGGCTGTCATGTCTAAGAGTGGATATCCAAAACAGCTTTGAAGTCCCCCCTATAATCCAAGGGTATTGTGCCCAGTCTGTGAACATGGTACGTAGGCGTGTCAAAAATGTTTCTTGTTCCATAGTGGATGCATAGAAGCTACGTAGAATTATTGGCATCCCATCTAAGGTACCCCTAATGAGGAATTAATGCCAATGCATGTCATTCCTGGTGTTTATTGCTTGAAACGGAACATCCTCTTGTAGACAAATGATTGCCCCTGACGCAAATGCAGAATAAGAGTTATAAAACAGTTGCCCTCTCCATTTTGTACGCAGTCTGTGGGCCTCAGGATGAGATGGGTTTATTGTAAATGGGCTATTTGTGCATTACGGCAATGCAGCTGTGTATGTCTTTTGAATAGATCCCATCCCCTTAACATTCCAGGTGATTATATTATATATATGTTTTCCACTCCTATCATTATATAATACAGTTAAACATATAAAATCACAGTTGCTCGAGGGCACATCCATACCACGTATATAAATAGAAAGTGACAGTGACATGTAACCCAAAACAATCCCCAGTACAAGGTCCAGTGATAAACATTTGTTCGACCAAACTGTAATATACATATGAAAACAAATGACCAATAGGTGCCAATGCTAGTGGGGTGTGTGACATTATTCTCACTATGGTTCTGGCAATAGCATAGGGAGATCATGCAACCACTTGTATTTTCCAAGATCTAGACCCAGACCAAGAGCCTCAGAATCCAAAACATCACATGCAGCAAAGTCCCCATCGTAAGGTAGTGAAAAAGGATATATAAATGGGTATAGATACAACCCCAGTGGGTCTCTGGTGCAACCCAGTATATGGGGGTGACCATATGTCGGGTTCATGACATTAGTGTCCCCAAATGATAGTATTTACAGCATTTCAACCAATTAAATTGTTGGCAGTCTGTGGGGTGACAGAGGGGAACAGCACCACACTCACAAAGGATTCAGCAAGAAAATGGAACTGATGGGCGGATGTGGTTTGCAAAGGGAAGTAGCTTTCTGACCCTCCAGGGCATGTTGTGGTAAGGGAGCAGCCTCAGTCGGGGCACTAACTGAAGATCCACTTAATCACTCCCAGGGCTGTTGTTGGGGTCATGGCGCCGGTTGGTGTGAAGTTTCAGGTATCTTTTTATATGCAGGAAGGTTTCGTTCTATCCAGTCTCAGGCGGCTTCTGGCCTGTCAAAAAAGACAGTGCAATGGCTGTGGATCCCTTTGAGTTTGGCATGGAAAACAAAGGCATATATCAGACCCACCTTTAGTAACCATTGTTTAACCGCCGGGTAGGAGGCACACTGGCATTGCACTGTAAGTTGTAATCACGGAACACAGGGATCTGAGTGTTGTCCATGGTAATAGGAGCATTCTCCATGGCACACCACAGGATCTTATCTCGATCTTTGAAATTTAGGATGCATTCTACGAAGGGGCATGGGGTGTTTCGGGGTGGGGGGGCACGTAGCCGGCAATTGATGTCCCCTTTCCACTGTAAAATGTTCTGACAGACCTGTTGGTGCCACCGTGTTCTGCAACCAGGCTTCCATGTATTGTATACAATTGGCACCCTCCACTCCGTTTGGCATTCCTATGATGTGTACATTGTTCCACCTCACTTGTCCCTCTGTGTTCTCCACCAGTTCCTGAAGCTTGTCAAATTGTTTACGGGGTTGAGCAACTGTGGAGGTCTGTTCTGTCTGCCAAGGCACATTAGTTTTGACTTTATCCACCAATTTACGATGATCATCTTTGAGGAGACTAAGATTTGTTGTAATAGCACCAAGTCTCCATTCTTTGGCCATTCTGGAGACTGGGATTTCTTGTAAAATAATATCAAGCTTATCTAGGGGGATTTGGCCAGTGTGGTGGGTACATAGTCCACAGGTGCCAATGTGTAAGACCATTTTGAGGGTGTGGATTAGGATATTCTGATTCCAGAGGGCTCACCTATCTTAGCTATAGTGTGCCCCATGTCAACAAGAGTTAGACTCTGGTGCCTACAGCAGGACAAATAGAGGGGACCTGTTAGTGTCAAAGAGCGGTCAAAGACACTTTTCCTGGTATTTGATGAAGACGTATCATAGGCTCAGTCTGCTTAGCTCTTCTTGGCAGCTCAGATCTCATTTACGGCCTCAAAGGTGTGCTTGAGGGAGTGTGAGTAAACAAGGGTGTTTCAAGTGCCACGCTCCTACATCAAAGCTAGTACTGAGAGGCAAGGGGTATTGTTCGAAGTGTCCCAGGGCCCCATGCGACAATAGGGTGGGTATACGGGCCATGAAGAATAGAGAAGAGGAGGATAGGGTCCCCATGGTGTGCACAGGCAGTAATTCACCTCTCAACAGGGGACAGAGGAAGCAGGGTATGCCTCCTACAGTCTTAAACCAGGAAGGCCATTTTTCCAAGTGGGACCACAGCAGTTTACCTCCACAAACCAGAAGAGGGGGCCCTTAGGCATTCACAGACCTTCGAGGGTCAGGGATTTCACAAGTGGTCAGGTAGCAGGGAAGGGGTTAATTTGACACCCTTCCCCATGAGAAGGAGGCATGACTACTGCTCACTTGCGCTGCAGATGAAGGGCTCAAATGTCCAGATTGCCGAGCATGGAGGTAGTAGTCGGAGCCAAGCAGCCATGCTGCAGGTAGTGCTGTGTTGCAATTATTGTCCCACCCTGGGGTCACGTTGATCTTTGCCTCTGATGGCCTCCAGTCCTAGAGCGCAACCTGGTACTGCTAAGACTCGGACCAGCAGGAATAGTGGAGTAGGCCGCGGAGAGTATTCTGTCTGCATCATTGCCAGGCCCTCCGAGATGCACTGTCTTCACTTGCCTGCCTGTAGTGCTTTCCTCTTATTTTAGTTTCTAAGCACTAACATAACACAACAGAAATGCACTTCTGAGGTCAAAGAAGACTTTTATTGTTATTTTATTCTTCCCCAACCACAATGTTTATGAATGAATGACGAATTAGTAGCTTTCAAGTCCGCGTTAATCAAACAAAATATATCAGTTTGCAATATACACAGCAGGTTATATTTATAAGATATTGTATGCAAAGCAAAACAAATACTTCACCGTGTAGGAACTATTTACAGCTACATCTTTCTAAGGTCTGCAAGCTGGGGACCCCTGTCAGCCGCGAGAAAGAGTGTCATCTACCCACACGGGATGCTGGCAACTGGCGCCAAGCTCCAGCACGAGGTCCGGCAGATTCGAATCTGACTCTCTGCAGCCTGTTACATTCGTTACAAAGGTGTGCCCCCTCCTCTCAGACCTGGGAAACTGAGCAAGCCTTTTGGAGACTGGCCAGGTCTCCAAGACTACTCCTGTTCCCAAGCTCAAGGGAAGAGAAACAACGCCCATGTACTCTCTCTTATCAGGTCTAGTCTACTGTGAGAGCAAAACATCTTGGTTCTCTGGTGCAAAAACACAGCTTGGAAAAATACAGAACTCCACGTTAAAGGCAATGGGCAGCTAACCTAAATATCAAATGCAATGTCATGTTAAAGGCAATAGGCAGCTAACCTAAATATCAAATGCAATGTCTAGTGTCATGTCAAAGCCAATAGGCATCTAAGCTGAATACAAAATGCAATGTCTTATATCATGTCAAAGCCCATAGGCAGCTGAGCTGAATATAAAATGCAATGTATAATATCATGTCAAAGCCCATAGGCAGAATATCTAATAGCATGTCAAAGTCAATAGGCAGCTAAATTGAATACATCATGTCAAAGTCAATAGGCATGCAATGTCAAAGCCAATAGGCGGCTAGACTGGATACAGCATGTCAAAGCCAATAGGCAGAATACAGAATGTAATGGCTAATGCCATGTCAAAGCCAATAGGCAGAATACAGACTAATGCAATGTCAAAGCCCATAGGCGGCTAAACTGAATACAGAAAGTAATGGCTAATGCCATGTCAAAGCCAATAGGCGGCTCAACTGAACAAAACATACCATGTGCTACTGGTGAACATTGAGCAACTAATATGCGCAGTGGTGAAACACAAAGTCATTGGTCAAAACAAAACTCCATCAAATAGCAGGACATTCCGCCCTTTGACCAATGAATTTTTGTTTCACATATCTCATATTTCAAACAAACAAAAAAAACATCAGCACAAAAAAAAAACATTATGATCAAAGCAATCCCTGTAAAGCAATAGAAGTGAATTAACACATTGATCTCATAACCTTTCACATCAGATACATCTACATAGAAAAGACTGGGCAATTTTTTTTTTTTTTTTTTTTCTGAATGAGTCTCTAATTCAACAGTGTTAGCAATTTGATGTGGCATGAGTTCTGCTCATGTAAAGGTGCACGGTCCACCTGAAAGGTTTTCTGGAAGGTAAGCAAAAGTCAGAGTTCCATACGAGAGGGGAAAAAAAAAAAAACACAGCAAACAAGTTGAACTTGAACTGAAGGCGCAGTTTGCGCAAAATGGATCCATGGTGCTGGCACTTTACTCAGCCAGGTTCAGGTTGGGGATTCGGTCCCTTCCCCGACCCCACACGCACACACCGGAAGGGGGACCACACAGCGCACTCAGGGACAGTGGCGAAACGTGGTCGGATCTGCAAAAGAAACAAGTATGACTTTTCTTGCAAATAACATTTTTCATTTAAACTGCACCCTTTCTCTTTCTTTCCCTGTTTTATAATCAGCAGGACGTTTTTGGGGCCCTTTGTTATATTTTCTGCAGGTTCTGGAGGGTCACTTGGGGCTTCAGCCCACACATCAGTACTGAGGTTTTTATCTGCTGCGCCACAGCTCCCCTTTTCTTGCACTGTCAGAAGGGCTGGGGCAGACTCCTTCTTTACCAAACCTCCATTCACTGCACTTTTGCCAATTTGGGCCATTCTGTCTCCAATTTGTATGAATGAATCAGATTCTTTTCTAGGTATCAGCATAATTTCGATTTTTCCTTGGTAATTTGCAGCAATCACTCTCCCTAAAACCTGATCAATTTGCCATTTCTGTTCTGGTAACTTTCCTCTCCCCAACTGCTCTGTGACTGCTTGCATGACAGATTGCTTTTGTGCGTGCTGCACAGTTTTTATCAAATCTAGGGGAATGGGCATCTCTCTCATCTCTGCCCACCTGTAAGTGGCCTTTTCACATTTCTGGGGCACCCACATAGCCATCCCCACTAAGGCAGAATTCTGGGTGAACACTTCTCTCTCTGCATTTTTCTCATTAACATCTGCAAGGTAATTGAACCAGTTAGGTGCTAAAACATTATCAAAGAACCAAAAATCAGCGTAAAAATGACACATCTCACGTAGCTCTTGCTTTAAAATCTGACACACATTATACAACGCTGTTCCTTCTACTGTGCCAGAAAGCAACATTTCAGTCAATGAATCATTAGTAAAACAAACATGCTTTTTATCTTCAGTGGACACGAATTCAAATGGTGCACACAATTTCATTGATAATTCTTTTATCTGTGGTACTCTAGCCCTGTCTTGCAAGTACCAGATCCATTGTATGATTCTAGCTAGGGGCACTATTTTCTTTCCTTGTTCATGATTTAAATATACATAAGTATTTCCTTCTTGCACTGCGCAGAAACCTAAAGTCTGCATTATTTCATTTGCCAAATCACAAGCGCGCAGCTGCATATTATTTTTCACAGTGACCATGTACAAAAGTGTTAGGATTTCTCTCAAATGAGGGCTATTCTTTTTCCAAAAATCAAACAAACTAATGAAACTCGGGGTGTCTTGCTCTAAAATCCTTCGTTTTACTTGTGCATTTTGCAACGGTAACTTGTAAATCACATTCTCGTCCGTGTTATCAGTTAAGGAATGCACTTTGGCTGCCAAAAACCCTGGCTCACACGGAAACTCAATGCAGCTCGGAGCTGTCTTAACCCCCTCATTACTGGAATGGGACAAGAAAGATTCTTCATTTTTATAACTTTCAGCATTATTTTGAATTATCGTATCCTGGCTAATTTGCTCACGTAAATTCCTATTTTCATGTTCCAACTGCCTACATTTCTCCTGCATTTCTCTGTAAGCAGATAAAGGTATCCAGACCTTTCTGTCATCATTACTTCCAAAACACACGTTTTCTACATATATATACAACGGGAATTATTTCTCAAAACCTTATCAGGCCTTTTAGCTACACATGCATTTTCTTCTGTAATTCCCCAAACAGAAAACAATTCACAGTTTTTCTTAGCACCATCAGGCAGTTCATCAACACATGTATTCTCAGACATGGTCTGCCGTGCTACTGTGATTCTCCAAACAGAAAACAATTTCTGTAATTCTCCAAACAACAAAAAAACAATTACACTTTTAAAGTGTGCACTTAGAAATCTACCAACTCGTCAAACCCCTTCTTAATCACCTCTTAATGACCGACCCCACTCCTGGTACCAATTGTAGTGCTTTCCTCTTATTTTAGTTTCTAAGCACTAACATAACACAACAGAAATGCACTTCTGAGGTCAAAGAAGACTTTTATTGTTATTTTATTCTTCCCCAACCACAATGTTTATGAATGAATGACGAATTAGTAGCTTTCAAGTCCGCGTTAATCAAACAAAATATATCAGTTTGCAATATACACAGCAGGTTATATTTATAAGATATTGTATGCAAAGCAAAACAAATACTTCACCGTGTAGGAACTATTTACAGCTACATCTTTCTAAGGTCTGCAAGCTGGGGACCCCTGTCAGCCGCGAGAAAGAGTGTCATCTACCCACACGGGATGCTGGCAACTGGCGCCAAGCTCCAGCACGAGGTCCGGCAGATTCGAATCTGCCGGACCTCGTGCTGGAGCTTGGCGCCAGTTGCCAGCATCCCGTGTGGGTAGATGACACTCTTTCTCGCGGCTGACAGGGGTCTCAGCTTGCAGACCTTAGAAAGATGTAGCTGTAAATAGTTCCTACACGGTGAAGTATTTGTTTTGCTTTGCATTCAATATCTTATAAATATAACCTGCTGTGTATATTGCAAACTGATATATTTTGTTTGATTAACGCGGACTTGAAAGCTACTAATTCGTCATTCATTCATAAACATTGTGGTTGGGGAAGAATAAAATAACAATAAAAGTCTTCTTTGACCTCAGAAGTGCATTTCTGTTGTGTTATGTTAGTGCTTAGAAATTAAATAAGAGGAAAGCACTACACTGCCTCAGCCACTAATCCCAGAGGGATCACTACAGTCTCACAGCACCTGTGGTAGTACCTGCTCAGAGAAGAGAACAAGATTCTAGAAGGCACTTTTTTTTAAAGAACGTCATCGAAGATTCATCAAACTTGTGAATAACATAGAGAAAGGACAAACAAGAAGGGAAAAATTTCACCATCTTAGAGCACTCAAAATAAGTTTGAAATGCCCAGATCACAATGTTCCAACTCAATATGATGTTGTCATTGTACATGGAGTTTCTGTATATTGTTATATTTATACATTAGATAACCTGTGTGCAATTAATTTCCTCATATTACAACAAAAAGGGATGCAAGCACATGATTTTGTAGAAATAATAAAAGTGTAAATTTGTTCAGTAGCTTAGGAGAAATTAAAGGAAATCCAAATTTGTATATATAGGGTTGCGACGGCTTCGCAAATATTGATGATCTTGTGAAGAGGTCTGATTGGCTATCAACACTTCAACCAGGAAGTGTTGGCAGCTATTTTTAGACTTGGCTTCACAAATTTCAGTATGATTTAAAAAAAAAAGCAAGCATGGTCTCCCGCACTACCTTTTTGACACAAAAACACTGGCACAATTTAACAATGGACCATTTCTGCATGTTTAGCCATGAAAATGAATTCTTGGATTAGTGTGGGATGTGGACCTTAGTGTGGAGGCAGAAAGACTGCTCTTTGGCTTAGAAAACAGTTAAGCGGTTATGCCCACGGTAACAGCCTTCAAGGACTGCCTGAAAAAGAATCAAATGAAAGGTTCTCAGAAATACTTTTAAATGCACTGAAGGTGCAGCACCCAAAAGCATGTACGAAAACATTGTACAGAAGAGTCACCCCAACCTACAACCTATGCTCAGCAAATGATCATCTCCAGTTCTTTTGCAAAATCAAAGCAAAGACGCTGGTCAAAAAACGATTCTTTGTGGTGACCCCCTATCTCTGGATTATGGAAGAACCCGTCCAGGCAAATCCACCATGCCCAATCGCTGGTGCAGTTTGAGTCCCAACCTATGGCCCATCTGGTCCTCTAACCATACTTTAATCACCTCTCCTCTTTTCCCAACTCCTCTAGATTTTATTTCTAATATCTATCAACTCGTTGTCCTTTATGTATTTCTACCTATACGTCATACGTGTCCCTTTACTTTCTTGCACATGATCCATGTAGCCATGACCATCCAGTAATGGCCCATATGGACAGACTTTTGATCTATTTCACCTTGTCAGACGCACCTACTGTTCCAGTCTCCATCTTTGTAACTAGTTCTGACTGGTCCTGTTCTAATAAATATACCTGTAATCTAAATGTATATAAATGCAATTGCACCGTTTTTCACCCTATGCTTCTGCGCTGAAAAATCTGCACAATACAATTTAAAACAAACATAAACATTATATCCAAAAGAAATGGATGACATCTTATTTTGATCCCCGTGCCACGCAGTACACAGTCTAGTAAAGAGATGGGTCACTCAAAATGGGCGCTATACTTCCAAACACAGTCAAGAATGTGAACATACCAAGAAACTTATGCAAATAGAAAATTTAAAACAAACACCTTCCACCACCCTTTTTCACAAAGGGATTGTTTCCAATTATTTGCTTAATTAAAAGAGCAAAATGATAAATTAGTATGAGTTTCACAATCCCAAAAGTGCGGGTGAGTCAGATGTATCCCTGGATACGGAACAGACAGTGGTGGCTATTGTGATCTATGGCTTGTTTGTCACAAAATGTTCAGATTCCTATGCAAGCACACCGCATTTCTTCCCAAATGGCATACCCATAAATGGAAGGACTTTTGATAATCAGCCTTTTTTGTTCTTGAATAAATCAGTCTCTTGTCATGTCAGAGGACCCCTGCCGAAAGTTAATTTTCATGGGCATTTGAAATAAATTCAAGTTGTTCTCGCCCGTCCCTGAAGTAAATGAATCCCTGGTAAGGTCCAGTTCTCCGTGTACATGGTTAAGGACTTGCATTTTGACATGAAGTGATAAGCAAGATTAAACATTTCTCCCACAGTGACGGCAATGAAGCTCTATAAATGTAAATTTCTTTGAACACGACTTATTTTGCTAAGCCTTCTGGGAACAATATCTTCATATATTAAACAGCACGATTAATTGGAAGAAATAAAGTGATTGAAACCAGAACGGAAGAAGGTCTCGAGAAAATTGAAAGCAGCTTCAAGTTTTTCCTTGGATGACATCTTTAGACCGTTTGTAAAGTTCACTGTAAGGCAAAAGCTACTGCCAAGAAAAACATGAAAAGCTGCCATTTGGTAAAGTCTTGGATCTTTTCTATGAGAAATATGTAACATCATGCTGTTTTCAAAGTTATTCACTTTGTAACATGCAAAATGCATTGAAAGTATAAAAGCCAAATCTCGAAAAAAAAAATCGTTCTCATGTGCACTCGATTATAGCCTTCAGAATAGGAAGTTCAAACAAGTATGTATTAGGCAGAGCGCAGTAACTCTCACAGTGGTCATGTACACAAGAACATTGTCCAACAGACAGTTTCAATGATCCGAATCCAGAACAAATGGGTCGGTTTGAAAAAATAGAGAAAAGAAACAGGCCATCTTCCTCTGGAAGGTTATTTTCAACAATGAAATACAGAACACTACTTGCTAAGCTTCACAGTGTAGTGTCTTGCGAGTTTTATGATAGAATCCCTTTGGCTCTGAACAGACTCCTAGCAGTGTGATGTAGTTGTTAGAGCGGAATACAATGAAAGCTTGGTTTAAAATATTGAGTTCACGGTTACACACAGAAGATTTGAGGGCCAGATGTATCAAACTATTTTGCATTCGCAAACGGTGCCAATATCAAAATGCAAAAAAGCCTTTCAATTTTGTACGAAAGGCATTGCAGTCCCATTTTAGGGAATCGCAATTTTGTGTGATTCCCTATTATTGTGACTACGATTAGGGAATCGCAATATGCCCTAAATAGGGAATTCCCATTTTGTATTCCCTATGCACATGTATCATTCAGTTCCTAAATGCAAACTGGGCATTTAGGAAATGCAATTACCACCAACTCCAAGTTAGTGGTTACCATATGGAATTTTTAAAAATGCATTAAAAATGCATTTTTAAAAGTGCCATGTAGCTCACACATGCCCCAAGGACATGTGTGCACTTCACCTGTGCACAGTTACATTTTGGGGTGCCTCGAAGGGGGCCCCAGGCCCTCTGCACCCTTGGTTTTGCATTTTTTAATTAGTGATTCCCTAATATTGATTGCAAATCTGTGGGAATTGCTATTAGGGAATAGCTATTTTCCTACATACCATTTTACACTTCTTAAATGGCGATTTCTTAAAATTCACTATTTAAGAAATGCAGAACAATACTGTGGCAGTGGGTATAGCGATAGGGAGCAATGAGACACTCAGGTGGGTGAAAATTAAGTTGTTTTATTGTAAATTACTGATGCCTTTGTAACAGTCACTGTCTTTTCTCGGTGTGTTTTGGTGATCTCCTTTGTCCTCTACTTTCTCAGGGTCCCCGGTAGCAGATGGTGGTTCTCCTGCGGTGGTGTAGTCAGGTAGACCGGAAAAAAGGAACAAAAGGTAGGTAAGTGGAATGTCTGGGTGACTGGTTTGTATGATTTAGTGTGAGGAGGGAGGGTGAGAGAGAGTGAGGGAGATATAGGGGTGGATGAGTGGCGGTGATGTGGTGTAAGATTTTTAATCCAAGGGAAAAGGGAAAATAAATATAGAAATGGATGGGTATGAGTTATAGGATCCCGTTCCTTCACCTCTGTGGATTCCAAAAACCCTTTTCCCAACAATATAATCACTCTTGCTCAGTGTTAGGTGATTAGTGCTTGCCCTCGTGCTGGAACTACTTTATCCTCCCAAATTCCCCTCCCAACCTCCCTCTACTCGCCTCCTCCTCCCTCCTCCCTTCCCACTATAGCCCTTATTTTATCCTTAAGCAGGACTGTACCTGCTGTAGCCACGCCACTCCAGGGACGTGGCGGAGCTCCTGCTTTCTGGGACCTTCTTGTCCCTCCGTGGAGTCGTCTCAGGAGGTTACTGCACCTCCGTTAGCTGGTTCTCCTTCATAGACATCTGTGCTGTTCTCGTTCGCGGCCTCCTCTGTATCGTTCTCCTCTCGGGTCTCGGCGTCCTTCCTCTCTGCGTCTTCCTCTCTCTCCCTGACACGCGCGCGTTGTCCATCTTTTCTTTTGAGGCTTTCGGGAACCCGGATATCCAGGTTCCCTGCTTCCGCGGCGTCCTTCTCCGTGGGACCCCCGGGGCACTTCTCGCTCCGTAAATCACCACAGTATGTATCCGGGCTTTCTGACACCCGGATACAAGTACTTTGATACATCTGGCCCATAGTTGTGTAATATTCAGCTCTGTGTGTGGCGTAGACATTGGCAGGTACTCTGGCTAAGAAGGATGCTACAACTGGGAAAGAGTTGGGGCATAGGTGACCCAAAGAGTTTTTGTGCTCTTCCTGAGAGTTTGCCATGGTCCAAGCAAAATGCTTGTGCATGTCACGTGTGTCACTGTTGAAGTAAAAAATCAATGCTTCATGTATGTGGAGCCAAAGCACATCTCTAGCCGATGTAAAGCATTTGAAGATAAAGAAAGCTTTACTGAGAAGGCTACACAACATTGTTCAAGAAACTAGGAGAAAACCATACAGAAAGGTACCGCACTGTGACGCAAAATATAGAATTGTACACTATATGGACCGTTAACACTGAAGGCAGATACAACCGGGTTTACAAAGCCCCGTCAAAGAAAAACATAACTTGCCAAATAAAGCTGCCAACAGAAGTGCTACAAGACAGAGATCAACCTGGTGTGAAAAGAGTGACTGAAAACATGACCTCTCAAGTACATGAAAGGGTAATCTGCTTACCAGAACTGAGTCATCCGATCCCTGCCGAGGGTGGCTCTGAGAGAGGTGCCTGGGGATGTGTTTACAGAGCTGTCCACACCTGCAGTGACAAGAATTCCAGCAGAAAGCTGTTCTGCCGATAAAGCTCATCAAATACGACCCTGAGATTAGTCCATTATAGGGCCAGGGTAGGGGAATGAATGGAACAGATCCTGATTGCTGGCAAAGAAAGCCAGAAAGAGCTCTGGTCGCAGTGTCTGCCGGTCCTGTGAACAACTACAATGTTGCTGCCTTCCTGAAACCACCACCATCTTTCAATAGCACCAAAAAGCAAAATATTGGTGATAGATGGACTGCTTGAATAGAAACATTTGATGATTTCTGTGATGCACTAGAAGAGAATGGTAACAGAAAGATTGTTAAGTATCTCAAAAATCTTGCTGGTGATAGTGTGAAAGAAGTCATAAAGAAAATGCAGAGAACTGACAAAGAAGTCTCATACAGTCAGATTAAAGAAGCGTTGAGTCTCAAATTCAATCTAGTACCAAACGTTGATTATGAAAGATACATTTTTAGTCAAGAACGCCAAAAGGTTGTTGAAACTATCAATGCATTTGTGGGGCGACTCAATACACTCATCAATCACTGTAATTTCCGTGAATTTAATGATAAACAAGCTATACGTCTCAGAGTTATTGATGGATGCTTGTCAGATTCATTTAGACGATGAATGCTGAGAAAAATAGTCTGGAATGAGTGTTAATGACTGCCAGAGGTGAATAACATGCTGGAAAACAAGCTGCTGACATGGCGAATAGAGGTGCCCAGAGCGAATCAGTCATGAGTGTAAAAAGTAAGCCAAAACAAAAGACTGGAGGATACAAAGTGATGTCTACACGTAAAAAGAAGTTATTTTTTAGATGTGGGTTTACATTTCCACACTAATGTGAATGTCCTGCCATTGGACAGATATATAAAGGCTTTGGGAAAAATAAACATTTTGTGATAGTTTGTGCAGCGAAAAAAAAGTGAATGTGTCACAACGCAAAGACAAAATGGTTGCCAGAATGTTCCAGAAGCAACTCTTGACGCACGCCCTCAAGGCTAAACGGCTAATGCAGTTGCGGCAAATCGACACTGAACTAAGTTGATCGTCATCTTACTCATCATTAAACAACTCTTCCACCTTCATATTCAGTGAAAGTGAGGAAGATGGTTGTGCTATGCTGATGTTTACCTCAGACAAACATGTGCTTATTTACCTCAGAAAAACTGGCCCATGTTGGACCAGCCTGTGAAAAAAAATGTCAGTCAAAGCAAAGTTGACATGCCAAAGCGCCGAAATCATACAACCCCTGTCAAAAGATTACATTAAAAATAAATGTTTTTTGATACCTTTCATTTTCAAGAGTGGTGCATAATACCTGAAGAGAAATACAATGATCTATCTTGTAAAATGCAAAATTTACATCATCGAAAATACATGGGCTACATCGACACCTATAAAAAGTCAAGGTTCATTTGTAGCGACAATGAAACACAAGAAAACAAAGGTGCATGCATCCACCCAGGTGCTTAAATGTACAGGATCAAGTGTCTGTCTACTCCGTTCCAGTACAACTGATGATAATGGACTGATTTCTGTGAATTACAACATGAATGCTCATAAAAAAAATATTAGGTCAAGTCCTTTCATTGTTTCATGGTTTAGGAAAGCTTAAGACTACGAAGTTAAGCTTCATATTACTGCGGATGTCCTTCCTGTTGCTAAGAGACACAGGCAAATTGATTTTCATTTACAAGAAGCTGTTGAAAAAGAACTTGAATCATTACTCAAGCATTACATTACTAAGCGTTTTACTGCTCCAATGCTATGGGTTTCTCCCATAGTGATAGTGATAGTGATAGTGCCCATAAAGGACAGTGAAGGAGCTATACGCATATGCATTTTATGAGTCAGGCAAACAAGGCAATTGAACGAGGAGGACATCCAGGTCCACACATTGCTGACATGATAACATAATTAAATGGTGCCAAGGTCTTCTCTCGGCTTGATTTAAATAAAGGTTATCATCCGTTGGAACTTGAAAAAAAAATGCAGGTACATTACAACCTTTTCTACACATGTTTTTCTGTTTCAATACAAAAGACTTAAGGCCTAATTTAGAGTATGACAGAGGGGTTACTCCATCACAAATGTGACAGATATCCTGACTGCTTTATTACAAGTTCCATAGGCTATAATAGAATTGTAAGATGGTGGATGGGATATCTGTCATGTTTGTGACAGAGTAACCCCCTCCGCCAAACTCTAAATCAGGGCCTTAGTTTTGGTGTGTCTTTGGCTGCTGAACTTTTCCAAGCGGTCATTCGATGTATAATGCACCCTGTTGTGAAAGTGTTCAATTATAGAAGTTACATGTTTGTTTTTGGAGCTACACAGAAGGAGCCCGATAGAGCTCTCACACAGGTATATAATTTATTTACTGATGCTGGCTTGATTTTGAATGCAGATAAGTGTGAGTTTCATAAGATAAAGCTAAAATTCTTTGGACATATATTTTCTAATGGGGGTATGAGACCTGATCCTGCAAAAGTACAAGCACTGTCAAATGGTGAGTCCCACAAGATGTTTCTATGGTACGTGCATTTCTTGGCATGGCCAGTTACCGTTCAAGATACACACAAGACTTTGCCACTGTAAGTGCTTCCTTAGGAGGGTTGATGAAGAAAAATGTTTAATTTCATTAGTCTCAAGAATGTGAGAAGTTTCAAGAGAATTAAACATGCCATTGCAAATACTGCTGAAATGGCATACTTCAATCCAAAGCTTTATGCAGAGGTTGTTGTTGACTCTAGCCTAGTTGGGTTAGGCACTATCCTTGCACAGCACAGTGGACATCCAAATGCTCAAAGGCATATTGTGGCATATGCTAGGAGATGTTTGTCCCAAACAGAAAGTGCTTACTCACAAACTGAGAAAGAAAGTTTGGCCCTGTTATGCGTATGCTAGTACTGATCAACAAGCTTTACTAACCATCTTTGGCAATCCAAAAGCCAAGATGCCTGTTTGCATTCAACAATGGGGACTATGACTGCAAGAGTACAATGATACCATTGAGTCATTATCCAGGGAAGGATCAAAACCCTGCTGACTATTTTTCCACAGTGCTTGTGAAGTCTCCATTAATTTAATGGTAAAATCAAATACACCAGCTGTTTTCTTGTTAGCCCAGCTCATTACTGCCATGAGCCATGATAGTGGCATGCTAAAGTTAAAAGACATAATTGCACCTCCGTCAAGCAACCAACACACTCAACCTCTCACCAGTGAAAGTGAATATCAAAAATATAGAAATGTCAAAGATGAACTGTCCATATCTAAGGAGGTAGGTATACTGTGAAGGTCGAAATTCCATATTCCGGAGAGTCTGTGACAAAAAGCAAATTAAAGTGGCTCACGAAGGACATTGTGGTATTGTTGCCACAAAAAGAGCTCTTCAAGACCGAGTTTGGTTTCCATATTTAGATGAAAGGGATGAAAAAGAACTAAAGGCCTGTCGTCTATGCAACTGTCTTTCTACAAATGTTTCCTATTGGACTTGGCCCTTTTTGCAGGGTCATCCCCAAAGGTTTTGCCTCCTTCCTCCTATTTTTTCTGACCAGTTTTTGTTGGCTTTAGGACACTGGGTACTTTACCACTGCTGACCAGTGCTAAAGTGCAAGTGTTCTCTGTCTAAATTGTATTGGTGATTGGCCCATCCATGATTGTCATATTTAATTTACTGGTATGGTAGTAAGTCCCTAGTAAAGTGCACTATGGGTGCCCAGGACCTGTAAGTCAAATGTTACTATTGGGACCGCAGCACTGATTGTGCCACCCACATGAATAGCCCTATAAATCTGTCTCAGACCTGCAATTGCAGTGTCAGTATGTGCAGTTTTAAACTGCCATTTCGACCTGGCAAGCACACTCACTTGCCAGGCCCAAACCTTCCCTTTTCTACATGTAATTCACAATTAAAGTAGGCCCAAGGCAGCCCCTTGGGCAGGGTACAGTGTATTTAAAAGGTGGGGCATGTACTAGTGTGTTTCACATGTCTTGATAGTGAAATACTGCTAAATTTGTTTTTCACTATTGCAAGGCCTATGGTAACATGGGGTTTGCCTTGAAATATCTTTTAAGTGCAGTTTTCCATTGGGAGCAGATAGATGTAGAGTTTGGGTTCTCTGACCTCACAATTTAAAAATACATCTTTCGGTAAAGTTGTTTTTTAGTTTGTAAGTTTGAAAATGCCACTTTTAGAATGTCCATGGAATACACGTCTGGGTCAGGATGACAGTTGGGCTGTTTGTGAATTCACTATACAGAATCACAAAAGGGACTTGAGGTGTTCCCTGCATATCCTGATAGGTCTTCCTGGGCTAGAGTGGTGGGAGGAGCTGACACTTGCATCTGAATGGGGCTGCGCCTGTCCTTACACAAAGCAGCCTCGATCCCCATTGAGTGTGTCTGGGGCCTGGGCAGGAAAGGCAGGGTCTTGTGCACTACAAAGACTTTCCTTTGATGTTTGCCTACTTCAAAGGCAGAAATTAGTATTGGGCCTCTGAGACCACACCTTCAGAACACTTCTGGATTAAGAGGAGACTCTGCCAAGGAGAAGAGCTAAAGAGCTGTGAGGAGTTGTACTGCCCCTTTGCTGTGTGTGCTTTGCTGGGTTGGCCTGCAGTTACTGCTTCTGCTTTGGAATTGAAAAAGACTGAACTTTGCTTGTGAAGTTTCTCCAAGCGCTTGGACTGAGCTTGCCTCCTGCTAAGAAGTCTCAGGGACAGCGAAGAATTCAATTACCAGCCTCTAGGTTCTTGTGCTAAAGACCCTGAATCATCAGGTGGTGCCCACTCCAATCCTTTGGCCCTTGGGAGTGAAAGCTGGCATAAAAACAAGAAGAACCAGGCACTGCAACTCCAGGCAACCCCAGAACCGGTACCATGCCTGACTCCGCACCGCTGCCTGCACCTGAAGCCATGATCCCCACTGAAGTGCAACTCCCACGACTGATGCCGCAGGCCCATTGCGCTGACCCGATGATGCACCAGTGCCTCTGAAGTCTCGTGACATTGTGAGTCCTGAGTGCTGTGTCACGGACGCCCATGACACCCGACTCCCCATGGTATGACCACGCTCCTGTGAAGTCACCTCATCACATCTTGACCCTCTGGACTCATTGATCTCTCCGGATTGTCAGGAGCCGATGCCTTGCCACTGCCTCAACTCCCCTGCCTCTGTAAGGAACCAACGTCTTACCTCCGTAAGGAACTGAATCCTCACCTCCTGCATAGCAACACAGAACCCAAGCCGCACTGGCTCCCGGGATGCCTCATCTCTCTGACTTCATTGACTCCATGCTGCGTTTTTGACTCTGCCTCATTTCTAAAGTATAGTAGCTGGGGTGCGTGTGACTCCATGACCAGCTCTACCCTTTATCACGAGTTGTGTTGGACTGTTGGGAGCAACACTGTCATGATGCCATGATAGCACCAGTTGGAGCACTTGTGTTTCTAAAAGCTTTATTGGGATTTAATTTAAAAAAAAAAAAATTTTGTTTGTGTATGTTGAATTTGTGATGTTTTATGTAGATAAATACTGCTTATTTTTCTAAACTGGTGTAGTGTCCATTTGTGGTGTTTTCACTGTGTCACTGTTTCACTGTGTGTGTGGGTACAAATACTTTACACATTTCCTCTGAGATGAGCCAGACTGCTTGTGCCAAGCTACCAAAGGGGTGATCAGGGGTCTTCTCAGGTTTGTGACTCCCTTACCCTGACTAGAGTGAGGCTCCCTTCTTGGACAGGGTACAAACGTACTGTCAACTAGAGACCCCAATTCTAGCATTACTCAACATACTCTGAACATGTCAGAACTCCCCAAGCATGCATGAGAGAGAATAGATATCAACTTCTTCAGTCCGCTTGACAATGGACATCACCTGATGGTGATTGTGGGTGAATACTCACATTTTGCATTAGTCGAAGATCTCTCATCCACAACTCACAAATGAGTAATTGAGAGACTAGATGACGTCTTTGTGACACAGGATGTTCCGGCCATTTTGAAGTCAGATAATGGGCCGCCTTTCAGTAGTCAAGAATTCAAATAACTCCTAGAGGATTTGAATATAAAGAGTACACCTTTGTGAAAACAGGCTAATGAACTCATTGAGCATTTTATGAGTACACTAAAGAATGCAGTATAGAGTTCAACTCTTGAGAAGCTCAGTTTGAAGACTGTATCAAATCCTACCCTGCAAGCTTATTGTTCAACACCTTACTCAGCCACCACGGCTGACAGTCCTGCAACTTTGATGTTTGGGAGGGCAATGGCAACTAAGTTGCCTCAATGGCCCAACAAGTGAGAAAACATTGAGAACACACTTCTTACAAGGGACTTGGTTAACAAGCAGAAAATGGAAGCCTATGCGGACAAGAGGTGACATGCAAAGAATATCACATTTCAGGGAGGAGATTAAGTGGTCGCCCAAAATCTGATGCTCCATATGATACTGAATCACACCACCAAGGACATTTGTTGACTGCCCAACACCCCGGGAAATCTGTTACCAGAGACTCTTCTCACTTTAGGCTTTTGATTCATCAGTCTTCAGATCGAGATGGTGAAAAAAAGACTGAACCTGAGAACTCAGGGACTGCTGTTACCTCTTCACAGTCTTCAAAAAACTCTGACACTGAAGATGACAGCTTGCAGCTTCCAGTAACCAGATTAGGTCGACTTATCAAACACCAAGAATTTTGACTGAAGATATATATATATATATATATATATATATATATATATATATATATATACACATTTGTAGTCCACAACGCAGTAACTTTGTGCTCCCAAGCATTAGCAGTGCTGCACCACATTCACCAGCGTGTAAAATACACACTTCTCTCCATCCTTTGCTAAAAGAATGAAGATCGGCACTCCAACAATGAATTTACTGTAAAACAATTTTTTTTTATATATATTGGAATGTACATGTCAAAAGATGTATGTAGGTAGTACCATATTACCACTGCACAAAAGGATTCTCCAACACCTAAGAGCTATCAATAATGAGGACATGACATATGTAGTGACTAAACATTTTTTTAGATAACATCAGAAAGATGTGTCTGAATTAAGGTACATTGGACTAATCTATGTACCGAAAAATTGGAGGGGGGCAGAGAAGAGCAATTGAGGACACAAAGCAACCTCTGGGTGTGAATGCCGATGAGGAGCTACATAGTTTTCTGTGAAAAATTAATAAAATTAATATAACGTTAAAAGTATGGAAAGAAAGTTTCTATTTTCTTTAGTATTACCCCACCCCAGATTTAAAAAAATACTTGAAGGGTTATATTATGTCTTTCCCTGAGAGTTTGAATATTTTTATTTTATGTAACAATATTTCCTTGGAAGCAGGAGAGAAAACTGTAGTAATTGGTTTACCCACTAGGGAAAGTGACGTAGACCTAGACATGGTGATCAGAAATGCATTGTTGCAGATGAGTATGATTATTTCTGCATTAATAAAATTGCTGAACAAATTGTTTTGATGTACCTTAAAATACAGTGAGAGCTAGTCTTTTATTAATATAAGCACGCAGCATAAATCATATTATAAGGATGCATTGCTGGATTAAAAGTACTGTAAAGATGGTGACCTCTTCGTAGTTACAAAGTGAGTCCATCATTAGTATTAATGAATTGAACAGGGAAATGACATGATTAAAAATGGTAAAAAAGACAGCAGTAACATTATGGAAGGAGATCAAGGATTTGATGAGCCGAAACGCGTTCATTTTTTCTTGTAACGCTGATGGATTATTAAAATCGCGGTTGGAGTGCCGATCTTCATTCTTTTAGCAAAGGATGGAGACAAGTGTATATATATATATATATATACAGACATTTTTGGGGGGTTTAAAAGAGGGAGAAATATAGGGCCTGATTATGGGTCTGGCGGTCACAAGACCGCCAAACTCGTGGTTGTGTTTGGACCACCTCGGCTGTGGCGGTCCGACCACCACCTTACAAGGTTAGAGGGCAAACCCGCCAACAGAGTGCCATCTCCACCAAGATCCAAGATCCCGATGGGGTGACGACGGTTGTGATTGTAACCAGCCACGGTGGCGCTGAAGTGAGCACCACCAGGCTGGTTACAACCCCTCTTTCCGTCAGCCTTTTCATGGCGGTCTGACTGCCATGTAAAGGCTGGCAGAAAGGCAATGCTGGGGGCCACAGGGAGGGCCCTGTGCTGGCCATGGCATGGGCAGTGCAGGGGCCCCACCTGCCCAGCACCGTCTGAATGCGCATTGTATGCTTTGCAGAAAGTGCACATTTTGAGGGTGCTGGACGGCCCCTCTGTGAGACAGAATTGGAATCGGCTCCAATGCTGCCGCACCTTTTCCACTGGACTGACCTGCAGAAACCTTGGTTTCCACCAGTCAGCCCAATGGAAAACTTGTAATGGGCCTGGTGAGGAGACTGTCAGCACCGTTGCGGTCTCTTCACTGCAAGTCTGGCGGTCGGGCGTTCCAACTGACAGACTTGTTTTGAGGCCCATAGTGTCTTGCGAGTTTTATGATGGAACCCTTTTAACGCTGAATGGACTTTGTAGAAGTGTGATGTTGTTGAGTTCACAGTTACATGCAGAAGAATAAAGGTGTGTAAAATTCAGCTCCTTGAGTGGCATAGTTATTGGTGGCTGCCCAGGGAGGGAAGGACACTACACAGTAACCCTAGGAATGCCCCAGGAAAGATCTTGCCTCATTTTAAGGCAGTGTATTGCCTAGCTTAG
The DNA here is from genome assembly GCF_031143425.1 of Pleurodeles waltl. Taxonomy (NCBI): domain Eukaryota; kingdom Metazoa; phylum Chordata; class Amphibia; order Caudata; family Salamandridae; genus Pleurodeles; species Pleurodeles waltl. The sequence goes on along the minus strand of NC_090445.1, from coordinate 772,318,829 downwards.
GATGAGACGTCCTATGTTTTCCTCTAGATATATCCTTGACTCTCTAGCTCTGGGCAGGCTTGTAAAACAAGATCAATATTTCCTTTTAACAATAAGGTTTTACTGAGGAGGGGACTTAATGACGTCTACCGCTACCTCCCATTGCCCTCCTTTTCTATAGATGAAATAGAAGGCCGTGAAGTTCACTATAAAGGCAAGTGTGCCGTCAGTCCTGACCTGATTTACAAAAATGAAAGCCCATATTCCAAGCACAGACTTTGTAACTCAGACTATCAACAACGAGGCATCACAATAATGAAAAATCGCCAGAGTTATCTTCTTGTCATTTAATCTATTATTAACTCAAAAATGGACAGGAGTTGAGGATAGGTAAATTTCCTATTGTACTCAGTGTAGTCTCACCCTCCCCTTTGACTGCATACGTTTCTTTTAGATAATGTATATCTCAACCAGTGCTATAATGTGCTGGAAAGCTGGCCTGCTGACTGAAAACTATCTTTTGCTACCCTGGAGAAAGTCAGCATTGCCTTGCTGTGCTAGCTTAAGTCAAGAACTTCTAGCTGGCAAAAGGAAATAACTAACATCCCTGTATTATTAGTCATTGTCCTTGCTATTCAATACAATGTCAGATCTACAGTACCAAAACCCCTGATGATCTCAGACCACTATTTTAGCTCTCTGAGCAGTGAGTACATTTGAAAGCAAACAAAACAATAGTAATGCAGATGCTAACAAAACAATATCTACATCATTCTTTGTCTTGAACACATCTCTGAAAACAATCCATTGACTCAAGTAAGAAAATAGTCAGAACTTGACTTAAGCGACCAGCAGTCCAAATATGCATTTTCCATTACTAATGTTGATTCAGGGCAAAAGGTTCAAAAGTGTCTTATGGTTGCTGACCCTGAGATTAGCCAATTTGCAAGGATTGCTGCAGCAAAAAGACTTTTTGTCACGTACTATACCCATTTTGTGAGTTGGAAAATAATTGCTGACTTGCAAAATGTGTTTCCCAACCCATTCCAAATTGCAATTAGGATTGGGAATGAAGATGGGCGTTTCATTGCAATTGAGATGATATGTATCAAGAGCTTGAGATTGCACTTGTGGTTGCAAACTATTGAAATGTTATTGTCTCCAAGGAGGTGGTAACTCGTTTGCAAAGGGGAAGCTGTCCAATTGTGCAACCTCTCCTTAGCAAATTGTGTCAGGCAACCTCGAGTGCTAGAAGTAGTCCAGAGACCCATTACCTGCTACCAATGATGTGTCCCAAATTAGATTTGTATTTTATAATGGCACAGGTTCCTTTAAGGAATATAGGTTGCTTTCAAAGAAATTGTTTTAAGTTTAAGAATGCAAACCCTGGAACGGTGGTCTGCTCTTCCATGTAGGCCATCATCCCTGTGTTTGTAACCAATCAAAGGGGTTCTTGAATAGCGGCCTACTTAATTAGTGTTCACTAGGCAAGTAATTCTGTGACTCCCTCAAAAGGAGATTGTGTGATGTGACCTTTCAGTACATAGCTCTCATCACTAAATTAAAGGCGTGTTGCACAATGCCAGTGCGCAAATTTGTGGTTACTTTTTGTGACCAGTCTTTTAGTACATTGGTTCCTGGATACTATGGTGGTCATTATGACTCTGGCTGTCTTTTGACCGCCAGGGGAACATGGCGGTATCACCATTAACAGGTTGGTGGTAATGACCGCCAAATTATGGTCATGGCGGTGATCCCTCCCATAGACAATGTACCACACCAACCGCCAGCGCAGTACGAATACTGAACACAGTGGTCGCCACCTACAGGCTGCCGGAAGACAAGGATCCACCCACCATATTAAGATGTAGCACACCGCCACGATTTCTGGGGCGGTAGCAACGAAATCAAGAGCCTGGTGAAAACACATAATTTAAAAGGAGTCACTCACCTCCAGGGACACACAGAAGTCTGCGGCCGCCATGGAACCCTTACTTTAAGTATTCCCGATGTTGTACCACACCATGGCCGTTGTGGAGTACCAACGCTGATGAAGACGACAACAGTGAGAACAGCGGCCTAGCACACAAGGTTGGGAGGGGGAGAGTGACACACACACGCACGACAAACACCCAGATACACATGCACAGGGATAACCAGTAACAGAACACCAGAGTAAATAAAAGCAGGACGCATACACAGTTCCAACCACTGCATTCTATTTGTATGAATATGTAAAATGCAAAAACATGCACAACTGCAGAAATAAAGAAATGCAGGCCAAATGGCCAGTCCAAAGTCACTAATGCCCACAGGGCAAAGTCCAAGCCCCAGTGTGACTCCTGACAACATCGGGACACCACTGTTCAGGGGCATCATGTTGGAAATGGGCAGGCACCTCAGGAGGCAGGGGCTGGGGTGGGTAGGGGTTGTAACTGAATGTGATGGGGCTGCCAGCCCACTGGTTCTGAAGAGGGCTTCCTATCCACAGGATGAGTAGGGGGCTGGCTGTCCACAGGTTGAGGATGGGGATGGCTGCCCACTGGTTCTGGAGGGGGCTTCCTGTCCACAGGATGAGGAGGGGGCTGGCTTCCCACTGGTTATTGATGGGACCCCATGGCCTCTGGTTCCGGATGCTGCTCCTTGGCTTCTGGTTCCGTATGCTGCTCCTTGGCCTCTGGTTCCGTATGTTGCCTTATGGCCACTATATTGTGGGCCTCCTGGTCAAGGGGTTTCTTGGGGGCCTTCCTGTACAGGAATTTCTGGGGGGCCTCCTTGGTCTTTGATTTCTGGGGGGCCTCCTTGGTCTTGGAAGTCTGGGGGACCTCCTTGGCCTTGGATGTCTGGGGTCCTTCTTGACATTGGATGTCTTGGGGTCCTCCTTGTCCTTATATTTTTTGGGGGCCTCTTTGGCCTTTGACCTTTAGGGGGCCTCCTTGGCCTTTGATTTTTGGGGGGCCTGCTATTTGGAGGGGGCTGCACTTTAGCCCTTCAGGGAGAGTGTCCGGCTTTTCACTCATGTGCCCCTTAGTGGCAACTGGAGACTTTGGGGGTGGAGCTGTGTCGGGCTGGGTGCTTGAGGTACTGGCCTGGGGTGGTGTGACCTTCCTCTTACGGGCAGAGGGGGAGGGGGAGGAAAGAGGTCATCAAGGCAGGCACGGAAAAGCTTCTTAGGGACAATGGGGTGGGATATGGGAGGAGGGATGGGAGTGAAGGTAGGGGAAGCTGCTGTAGGAGGAGGAGGTGTTCTGGACTTAGGTGCAGGTGCATGGACAGTGTACGCGTGTGAGGTGGATGGCTGCTGGGGGTCTGAGTGCAAGTGTGTGTGTGTTACTTGAGGGGGCAGACAAGGTGGGGGGGACAAACATGGCACATGTATGTATGTTGTGGTGGTGTCTGAAAGTGAGGTGGGTGTGCTACATGTGTTGGTGGTGATTGCGCATGTGATGTGTGGATGCCTGTCTTCTGTTGTGGTGACTGTGTGCAAGGCTGTGCAAGTGGCTAGAATTGTTGATGCAGTGCATGCAGGTGTGAGTGAGAATGTGACTGTAAGGGAGGAGGAGGGGAGACAGACTGTAAGGGAGGAGGAGGGGAGATAGTGTAGGCAGTGGATGATGTTGTGTGTGCATCTGTCTGTTGACTGTCTGAGTGCTGTTGGACTGAAGTGTGCTGTTTGTGTTTGTGTGATTCTTGTGTGTTGTTTTGAGTGCCTTCTTGTCTGAATGTGTGCCTGGGATGGGTTGAGGGCTGGGTTGAGGGTGAGATCTGGGTCTAGGTAGTGGTAGTTGGAGGGGAACAGATGAAACAGGGCCACTGGCAGCCATCGGTGAATAGGCCAGAGCCTGGAATGATCTCTGTAGGGCTGCCAACCAACCCTGAATGCCCTCCAGGAAGGCATTGCATTGCTACATCTGGGATGCCAGCCCCTGGATGACATTCACAATGGTTGACTGCCCTCCAGAGATGGATCCCAGGAGGTCAATAGCCTCCTCACTGAGGGCAGCAGGGCTGACTGGGGCAGGGCCTGAGGTGTCTGGGGTGAAGGAAATGCCCACCCTACTGGGTGAGAGGGCACAGGCAACTCGGGAAGGTCTACTGGGAGGGTGCTGCTGGTATGGGGGTGGGAGTAGAACCTGTAGCTGTGGTGGTACCAGAGGGGTCTGCCACCACTGGGGAGCTCCCATCGGAGGACGAATCAGTCAGTTGTGTCACCTCATGTCCCCGTAGTCAATCTCAGCACCAACAGCACGGATGGCAGACACATCACTGTCACACACTGAGACAGTGAATGGGCAGTATGAACCACGCTGGCATACCATTGGCTAAGTGTCACAGCAGGTAGGAGCCAAACACTGCCAGCTACACACCAACTGGGACCAGCTAAGCCCTGCCTAACATGGGAAGCCACCTACCTAGCTATCTAATACATGCTTAACACCCTATTATCCAGAGCTGGACCAGGCAGCTATAAATAAACTGTCAGATTGGAGCATCCACTGACTAGTACCCTGCACCCAACTCCCATGGCAGGCAACAGAGATGGTTGACATACACACTGTACTCACCCCCTTGTGGCTTCTGTGATGCCCTCAAGCACCAATTCAGCTCTGGGTAGGCCACAGCCAGTATGCGAGCCATCAGGGGGTCAGGTTCCAATGGGCACCTCTGCCTCGGGCCCAGCATCTCAGGTCCTCCCACCATTTCCTGCAGTGGGTGCTCCGCCTGCTATAGACCCCAGGGTCTACACATCCTTGGCGATGGCATGCTACAGTCCCTTCTGCTGATGGACGCTGACCTGCAGACGAAACACAGAAGGCTATGCACCATGAACCTTAAAATCCATCCTGTCGCACATATGGATTAGAAAAAGCATTTCCCCTCATCAGGCACACACATGACCCGTACCCTGCATTGACGCTGCCACCAGCCATACCCCCCACCTGACATATTGCCAGCACACACATCTCCATGCAGTCATGTTGCATGCAACATACCGATGGTGTACTCACCTGTTGGTCTGGAGGCCGTCAGTGAAATGAGGCTGCCTTTGTGGGGACATGGGTGTTGTGTGATGTGTGTTGTGCAGAGGGTGTTGAGTAATGTGGTGGGGTATGTGGTGCTTGACGGTTGAATGGGTGGTTGTGGTGTGTGTCTAGTTGTTTCTGTAATTTGCGTGGGTAGCTATTGGGTCTTTTTTTGTTAGAAAAGGATTGTGGGTGATGTGGGTGTGTGTTTTATAGTGCGGTTGGTAGGTGTGTGGGGTATGTGTAATTGTGTCAGGTGTGGGTTTTTTGTACTGGCCAATGTTGTTTTGTCTTTGGGTGTCCTTATCCACCACAATGGTGTTCCCCGCCACTGGTTTACCGTAGTTGAATGTCAGATAGGGTGAATGGTCGGTTATTACTTGGAGGGCGTAGTGTGGGTGGCAGAATAGTATGGGTGGTAGGATAGGACTGTTGTTCTAGATAAGTGGAGACAGCTGGAATAAAGTTTTTGGCCAAACACCTGGGGCAGGAGTCCTATGGTGCTTACCTCACCACAGGTCAGTAGAGCACATTAGCTTTGCAAGAGAACAGGTCAAGCATTCGGTCAAATGTGTTGTTGTTTGTTTTAGAAGAGGTGCACATCCTCTCCGTAGAGGATGAGTTGCCATTGAGTGCCGCTCCTGAGGTCAATCCTGACTAGAGGAGTAAACAGCTGTCCAGAAGCTATGTAGTGGAGAAAGTATCATCAACCAGTCTTGCACAGGGGAAGGAGGAGAACCTAGCTGTGACTGTGACATTGATCTGGGTGGAGAAGGAAGCCAAGCAACAGGAACAGTCTATTGGCAAAGATTTTGCTCAACAGCTCATAGTCATTGTTCAACATCAACAATTGTCGGTAGGAGCCCACCTTAAGGGAGTCTTTGCCCGGTTTGGGCAGCACCACTATACGTGCTTCTAGCAGAGAGCTCGGCAATTCACCCAGTTTGTGAGCTTCATTGTACATTTCTAATAATTTAAGGAGCCAGGACAGTCTGAAAGGTGTCATAGTACTCAACCAGAAGCCTGTCAGTGCCTGGGGTCTTGACACTGACCATCTGACAAATTGCTAAATGAATCTCCTCAAGTTGTAGAGATTGCTCCAGGTCCAATAATTGGATGGGAGTCAATTGAGGAAGCATCAGGTCCTGCAGGCAAGCTTGAATTTGTGAAGGGAAGGGTTCTGAAGGGGAGGAGTGCAGTTGCTCGTAATAATGAGTGAAGACTTCATTGATATCTGCCTGGGTGATTCTCACCTGAGTCAGGTCATCACGTATTGCCCATAAAATGGTGTTAGGTGTTTTGGAGCGCAATAACCATGCTAGTGTACTCCCCAGTTTGTCTCCGTCTGCATGTCTTTGGGTCAGGAAGGATATGTAGTTTACATCACAAAGGCGTCTCTTGGGATGTGACAGCCTCCTTCTCATGGGCTCACATACAATCTTCGATCGCTGATATATTGCATGTAAGTGAGGAGTTAACTCTCCACGTTGTGTCGATACAATGACCCCTCATAACCACCATCATGGCATCCCATTCAATCCTCCTACTGCCAACTAAGCCTGTGTTTTCTGTGAAATTTGTGGAAATATGTGTACCTTTTGCTTCTTTGTATGTTGTGTCTTGTACTGCCTGTGCCCGCAGTTGCCATGACGGGTTAGGAGCTCTCTCCCCTCTCCACTGAAACATGAGCTTGAGTGGAGTGTGATCTGACAGAGTTCTACCCAAGTACTCAGAGCTCTGAATAAGCAGCCAGAAATAAGTAGTACAAAAGAAATAGTCCAGTTGTGTGTAGATTTGATGGCCTGGTGCGTAACAGGAGAGTTCCCTATGATTTGGGTGTCTGACTCGCAAAACATCTTGCAGATCAGAGGATTTGGTCCACAGTCAGAAATGTTTAGTGGCTACTAAGACAGATTCTGGAGCGGGGGTACAGAGTGATCCAAATCAGTGTCATGTATGCAATTGAAATTGCCTCCTTAGAGTTCAGTTGCTTGGGGGTTAAGTAACATAGTTGGGAAAAGCAAGTTCAGGAATTTACCCTGTGCAGTATTGGGAGCATAAATGGAGGTTATAGTGATGGGGCGATCATCCAGGGTGCCTTCCAGGAAAATATACCGGCCTTATGTATCAGTGTGCACTTTATGTGTGACCAGTGGATCTCCTGGAGCAACCCGTATAAGGATCCCCCTGGCATAAGCTGAATATCATGTTCTGTGCACCTGTTGACTCCGTCTGTGTAATTTGGCAAGTTCCCCTGTTGTGAGATGTGTCTCCTGGAGACATGCAATATGTATGCCCCTGAGTCTTAGGTAAGCATATATCTTATGTCTTTTAGCGGGAGTGGCCATACCACAGATGTTTCAGGTTAGGGGGTGTATATAATGACCATAAGAACAATTTGCAATAGCGAGAGCATCTCAACCCTCATCGCCCCTACCCACCTCCCGTCCCGCTGCATTTGGGTCATCAAGTTTGCCAGCCAGAGTAACTAAAGCAGTAATACAAACATGCAGAACAACTCCCTGATCTCTGGCCTGAACACTCATAGTTGTCATGCCACAACCCTCAGAACAATTTAACTGGTGTGTATGTATTTCAGCAATGTCCATGCGGTGGAAATGTAGCAACTGGCATTGAGCAATTCAATGAGGGAAATCCATGGATTGGGCTCACAGAGGTAAACGTATAGGCAACTGGAGTCAGCATAAGGTAGGTGCAAACTCCCGGGTCAACCTGTCAAGGACATTCATATCTATGGGGGAGACTTCTCCTTAGTGGCAATTCACTAGCTCATAGATCATCAGCTGAATGTGGACTGAGCAACGTGCCCGCTGGAGGCATGACCTGAGAGAACGTCAAAGCGCCTGCATCAGAACCGGAGTTCGATAGGTGAGCCATTTGTAGCTGAGAGAAGGAGTTCAAAGTCAATTATGATGCCTCTAGCACCACTTTGGCTTGTTCAACAGCTGCTGAGCTCGGGAGCATCTAGCCTTGGAAGTCTTGCATTTACACCGACGAGTGTGAGCTGTCAACCAGGGTTCATCAGTAGGGTTCTATGGGGCTGACTGTATTAGACCTTTCACAAGAAGTCAGGTCCACATGTCTTCTGGTGTCACAAACACATGGATCGCTTCACTGTCTATGACTCGGTGTCCATATTTAAAATCCAGCTCCCTGAGATGATACTTGACTTTGCCATAAGAACTAAGAAGCTTCTGTACCTCTGCCGTGAAACCTGGGTAGGGTGTGCTCACAGCATCCTCGTTGTGCCATGGGCCTTTTCTTGAAGAACAATTGTAGCGCCAGGTCATGTTCCCAAAAATTAGGAAGACGGGCAATAATAGGACTTGGCGGAGTACCCTGGATGGGGTTTTTTCCAGGTATCCTATGGTCCCGCTCCATGGAGAAGAATTTAGTTGGTTTATCTGCCAACACAGAGGAAACCAGTTTTCTATATATAACTCCATACTGGGACCTTCTACTCATTCAGGGAAGCCCATTATCCTAATGTTATTATGTCTAGAACTCCCCTCTGCATCTTCTGCCATCCAGTGTAGGGAAGCCACATCTGCCCGCAGCCACGTTATTTGCGTTTGTAATTCTTGTGCCATAGGGCAGAGAGAGGTGAATGAGGATTCCATTGCATCTACGTGGTCTGTCAAGTTGCAGTGATCTGCCCGCAACAGATTTACATCAATGGAAAGTGTATCGATCCTACTGTCCAAAGATGTCTTGGTTTCTAGGATAGCTTGCAGGACCTTGTCGAACTGGGCAGAGTGTGTTTCAAGAGTAGTCTCCAGGTGGTTCGAGGCCTGGTAGTATGATCCGTCAGGCTGAAAGGCGCTATATCTTGAGGCTGAGGCATGGTAGTTTTCAACTTTCCCATAATGGCAGAACAATACAGTGTGCAAAACCCTAAATGGAATCCTGGCATCACCTCCAGGTTCGCCTGCTGCCGAAGGTAATGTAGAGAACGTGACCCCCCTAGCATGATAGATGTGTCTAAGTCAATAAAATTGCCCACCTAGCCTGGGAGTACGTTGGTAGAGGGCGGAAACCATTATTGTAAAGCGGGCGATTGGGCAATATGGGAACAATAGTTCTTTGAGAACCAGGTATCCAATGCAGGAGGTGTTGGGCCAGCAGCATGATGTAATTCTAGAAGCTTCCTGGGTTACCAGTCCATACAAGCTGATAGTAAGCCTCCAGGCATCAGGTGGTTGATGGGCCCAGCAGGGGCCAAATGCATGAAAAAAACACTACTTCCAGTGAGAGCGGTCACAATCTTGGTTCATGGTGTATCTCACAACAGTTATGGGCCTAGGCCTTGTGAAATGTCTGTGGGTACTAAGTGCTCCCAGGTGATGGGCAGATAGTCCGCTGTGTCTCCACTGTGCCGCCTCCAGGCAAACCCACCACTTCTGGTCAACGGATGATCTCTAGCTGTGCTTCGAGGTCATGTGGTAACTCAAAGGAGCAGCAAGGGAGTCACATCGTCACCCAGCAGGGTTGAGTTTCGATGTGTTACCCTAGGTGGTATAATCCTGGTCTCAATTATAGTTTCCCGGCCCATTGAGAGCCGGTGTCAGAGACATAGCCCAAACACCTTAAGAGTCCTGCGGGTTCCCCGTGGACATAGCTCCCCCACCTCTGTAGTCAGAATGAGCAGCTGTTGGCCCAGTTTTGATGCTCTCCAGCATGGCAGAACAGCATCAGGTGGGCTTTGTTCAGGCCCCCATGTTTAAGTCAGCCACTGGGGAGCCACACTGCCATCGGGGCCAAACACAGGGGCACCAACCTCTTGATGAGCAGCACACGCTGCTCCGAGTTGAGCAGCTCGATTTGGGTCAGTCAGCGTCAGTAAAGGCCAAGTGGCTCAAGCAGCTATTGGCGGTCCGGAGTTCAGCTTTCTCCCAGCCGCCTCGTTCAATAGGGGCAGGTACTGGATTGACCACCAGCCCCGCAGAGCGGCCATCTCAGTTCTGACATACATCCGGCACGTCAACACTAAACAGCCTCTGGAGCCACCCACTCCGCGGTCCTCAGCATGATCTAAGGTCCCCCATGACATCAAGGGGTACAGTAGCTCCAGCTACAAAGGATTAGTGCAGGATGGATTGTGGGCCTCCACGGAGCTCTTAAATATACAGGCTCTCCGGACGCCATCTTGGCTCTGCCAACAATGCTCCATTATCTTGCTTGCCCAAGGTAAAAACATGACTGGGCTGCTGGCAGTGCACACATGGAGGTTAGATAGTCTAAACATCTATTCAACCTTCTATAAGACCCTTTTCTTCCAGAGTCCTGGGGGCTTTTCCGCCATTGATATAAAATACAAAGAACAAAACGAGAACACTCTGCTGTGTACTATTAGACAGGAACATACCCTTCTCAATAAGATGCACGGTCCAAATATTTTGAGGCCCTTCCTTAGACAACAAATCAATAGAACGTTTTGTTCAATCTATTACATTCTAACCTATAATTACCAGCACCAAATCAACTATTTCACTTTTATAGAAAAATAATCAGAATTATTATTCAATACTTTAACAAATTGTCTCCCTTTCATTGCTACGGATATACTAAATAGTTTCAAACACTGATCAATGCTCATTTTATCCATAATGTAATGAGCTAGCACTGCATACAAAGAGCTTCAACTGAACGATCTAGCATTCAACAAAATATTAGGCAGACCATAATTCATGAATTAAACACTTCCCAGAGATTTCATGTATTTGACTCTTACCATACTCAAAACAGCACTACACACAAAGAAATATGACAGACAAAACATTCTATAGAATGCATGAGACTAAATTCTACACATACCTTTCCCATATATAATTTCTATTTACAACTGCAGTAACTATTTCAGATATAGAAGGATTCCACCTTCTTATCACCAAGGTTCAGAAGGATTCCCAGAAACCCTCTCTCGAAGGGAAAAGTCACCAGTCCCCATTACCCATGAGCCATAGCTCATGGCCAGACTGTATGACAGAATATATAGCAGCCTTGCACCAGGAGTATTCACCGAGACATTGGCATCAAGGACAACACTCTCATGAGACACCCAGCGCCCTCAATCATCTGCCTTGTCCTGATCTAAAAAATTTGAAATGCATAATTTACTTATTCAATATTTGTTAAGTTTTTAATGTAAATAAGTGACTTCTTTGGGATTTGTGTATCTAAATGTATAAGGCCTGTCTTTTCTCTGAGTTTCTCTTTGCCCAAATAAAAAAAACGAACACCCAGGAGATCAAGGCAAACAGCATATTTCACATTCATCATAAACAGTGCTAACATGTCTAAACAAATCCATTGTCATCAATCAATCTGTGTCCAATCGAATGAGCAATCTCAGAACCTTCACTGTACAATCAGTTTGCATTAGACTTCCACCACGCATAATATTGTACACAGTGCAGCAGCATAACCATGTCATAGGATACACATTACTGCCTTAACAGCAAGTTGTCTAGGTTTTGTCATTACATGACAATGCAACATCCAAGAAAACATAGTAAATCAAATGTTTCCCTAAATAATACTACACAAATTAACCCATTTAGTGCGGGCATCAGCCACTGGCCAACGGCCACACTACCTCCCTTGTGCGGGTCACGACTTGTGGCCGACACCAGGGAGGGGGTTAAAAAATCCTCAGGTGCGTTTCACCTGAGGTTTTTTTTTTTTTTTTAAAACCCCTGGGAGACACGGAAGATCTTCGCCGGGAGGCGCACTGACCTCACAGTGTTGTTTTTCCCATCGGAGCAGGAAGCGGGCGTAAGGCACAGCTGCGACCGAGGGCCAGGAGACACCACTAGACACCAGGTATTTCACTTGGGGGGGTCAGCCCCCCAGGAAAACGGGCCAACCATTATAGAGATAGATATATATGTATATATCTATACATTTTTATATATAGATCACTTTTGTCAATGCATGTGTGTGCTTGTGTGGTTTTCCTGGGGGCTGTGATCGGCCCCTGGAAAACCAGACCCACATATAAAAGTGATCTCTGTGTATATATATATATATGTATTTGCCACCAGTTGTCTTGCAGTTGCAGCTTGCGTCTTCAAAGCAATGCACATACTGTCAGAGTCACCAGATCCTCGGGGTCTGTGCACGTTCCCAACACGCTCACCACTGAACAGCTCCAAGACTCTGATAGATAAATCACAGAGACTGAGAGAGTTCAAGAGGGGAAGAAGGGATTAGGAAGGGAACAGCTGGGAAGGAGACCTGTAGTATGAAAAAGGTTAGAACACACAATATGAAAATTAAATCTCCTGAAATCAATACTAGGCTATGATTCTAAGCCTAGTCACTCTGAAAACATGAACAATCTAAGAGTTCAGTTAAAAATGGCTAAGTTTCACGATGGCCGGATACCTGTAAGGGAATCAAGATGACTTAAATGAAAACTTTCTTATTCAAGTACTTTCCTTTACATGAGAATCAGAAAAAACATTCTGACTAAATTTTAAACCATTCATATAAATCCTGTTTTGAGAATGTATACTAGGACCATACAATATTGCATCTAGAAACACTGGCCTTCTGTGTACTCTTAAAATGTTTTAACACAAATTGCGCATATTGCAGATATATATATATATATATATATATATATAGTAAACACCATAAAAGGATTGTGCACCATGAATAACACAATATGGATTCAGGAAACAAATCACATAACTTGTCAACTCGAATATTACATAATAAATATCTTAGAATAGTGGCATACAATAAACAACATGAAATAAACTCGAGGAGAGAATCGTGCATCTTGCTGATTCGAGTGTCACCATGTAAAATACCAAGAAATGGTAGCACGCAATGAATATCAAAGTCAAATCATCATTAATCGAATCGCACGTCTTGCCGATTCATAAAACACGATGTAAATGTCAAGAAATAACAGCTCACAATAAATAAACAAGATAAAAGTACAATGAAACAAATCGCGCTTCTTTTGCCGATTCTTAAGCCACCATGTAAATGTCAAGAAATGGTAGCGCGCAATGAACAACAAAGTTAAATCCTCATGAAACGAGTTGCGCGTCTTGCCAATTCGTAAAACATCATCTAAATGTCAAGAAATAGTAGCGCGCAATGGACAACAATGTTTAAACACCATAAAACGAATCGCGCGTCTTGCTGATTCTTAAGCCACCATGCCAATGGCAAGAAATGGTAGCACACAATGAATAACAAAGTCAAACCTTTATGAAACAGGAATATGCTGGGATCCACAAAATTCCTACCACTCAGTGATTCCTCACCTGTCCTGATAAAAACACTACCCCACTTGAGTGCCTGTACCTAGTGCCTGCATCAGGAATGGATCACCCAAGGGTTAACAGCTTCCTCATGTAAGGACCAACATTGACCGTTGTGTGATCTATTCCTGCCGCGGGCACTAGGCCTACCCACACAAGTGAGGTACCATTTGTATCGGGAGACTTGGGGGAATGCTGGGTCGAAGGAAATTTGTGGCTTCTCTCAGATCCCAGAACTTTCTATCACCGAAATGTGAGGAAAAAGTGTTTTTTAACAAATATTGAGGTTTGCAAAGGATTCCTGGTAACAGAACCTGGTGAGTGCCCCACAAGTCACCCCATCTTGGATTTCCCTAGGTGTCTAGTTTTCAAAAATGCACAGGTTTGGTATGTTTCCCCAGGTGCTGTGCGAGCTAGAGGCCAAAATCTACAGCTAGGCACTTTGAAAAAAACACGTCAGATATCAATGTAAAAATGTGATGTGTCATGTTGCCTTTCCTGTCGCGAGCATTAGACCTACCCACGCAAGTGAAGTACCATTTTTATCGGGAGACTTGGGGGAATACAGAGTAGTACAACAAGTCTTATTGCCCCTTGTCTTTCTCTACAATTTTTCCTTCCAAATGTAAGACAGTGTGTAAACAAGATGTCTATTTGAGAAATGGACTGTAATTCACATGCTAGTATGGGCACCCCGGAATTCAGAGATGTGCAAACAACCACTGCTTTTCAACACCTTATCTTATGCCCATTTTGGAAATACAAAGGTTTTCTTGATACCTGTTTTTCACTCTTTATATTTCACCAAATGAATTGCTGTATACCCAGTATAGAATGAAAACCCATTGCAAGGTGCAGCTCATTTATTGAATCTGGGTACCTAGAGATCTTGATGAACCTACAAGCCCTATATATTCCTGCAACCAGAAGAGTGCAGCAAACGTAACGGTATATTGCTTTAAAAAATCTGACATTGCAGGAAAAAGTTACAGAGTAAAACATGGAGAAAAATGGCTGTTTTTTTAAGCTCAATTTCAATATTTTTTTATTTCAACTGTTATTTTATGTAGGAAAACCTTGACGGTTCTACACAAATGACCCCTTGCTGAATTCAGAATGTTGTCTACTTTTCAGAAATGCCCAGCGTTCCAGGATCAAGTATTGGTTTCACACCCATTGCTGTCGCTAACTGGAAGGAGGCTGAAAGCACCAAAAATAGTAAAAATGGGGTATGTCTCAATAAAATGCCAAAATTGTGTTGAAAAGTGTGGTTTTCTGATTCAAGTCTGCCTGTTCCTGAAAGCTGGGAAGATGGTGATTTTAGCACTGCAAACCCTTTGTTGATGCCATCTTCAGCAGCCCTTTTTTCCCATTTTGTTTTTAAAAACCCACAGTTGTAGGTGTATTTTGGATAATTTCTTGGTCTCCTCCAGGGAAACCCACAAACTCTAGGTACCTTTAGAATACCTAGGATGGTGGGGAAAAAAAGTACTCAAATTTGGATAGATAGCTTATGTGGACAAAAAGTTATGACGGCATAAGCGCGAACTACCCCAAATAGCCAAAAATTGGCTCAGCACTGGGGGGGGGGGGGGGGGGGGGGGGGAACCAAGCAGCTAAGAGATTAACCCTAACTAGTGGACGCTGACCAAACTCTATAATAGTTGTCAAATTAAACTTACAATACCGATACACATTAGACCTAATCCACGCCTCTATGACATGCACAGCATGACTTCTTTGTTAGGTATGATCTCTAAGACTACCTTAGTTATCTGTGGACTGCTAAAATCCTCTGCCCATTGTTCAGATCCACCTAAAGTAGTTCCTTTCTCTTCAGTGACAAAGCTGGTTCAAACTGTGCTTATAGATGTTATGTATTTGTGATATTAACTTTGCATATTTGCTATTTATTTTGCCTGCCCTTCCGGTAGCCAGTTAATGATTTATGTTCATCTCCTATGAAATCCTGGTGTTTAAGTGACCTTATAACATTGTATCTATCTGTAAGTAATATTGTACAATTGTAGCTGTCCGAGATTTGAGTGCCTGGTTAAAGGGTGATATATTGTTGCCTCCCTCACAAACAATAATGAACCGTAAAGCAATGTGAAAGGATTGTAACTTTAAAACATTTTCAGTAAATGATGAATACCAGTGAATGCTTTTCAAATGTAACATTTATGTAGTAAATATGGTCATATGTGGAAGGCAGAATATTTTTACTGTTATTTTTGTGGCACAAACGTGCAATAATAAAAAAAAAAAAAGAACAACCACTTCATCAGGTTGCCAAGGCCAGACCTGTTGGTTTTGTCAATGTTAATTTATTTTTAATAGGAAAGAAAGGGGAAATGCGACAGAAATAAAAAGTATGGGCAAGAGCACACAAGTTCTGCACATTCAAAACTCATGAAGTATTTACAGAATAAACAGTTAATCAAATGATCAATAAGTTAGCTTATGGTTTCATAAAACGTTATGAATCAATAATTGATGCCCATATTACAAGTAATCGCTGCCATCCTGGTGGGCCCTTTTAAAGGGAATATTGCAGCTTCCAGTAATGGTAAAGGCATAAATGGTTCCTCCTGTTTACTTCATTCGGGGTGCAGAGATGATCCATTCATTTACTATAAATAACTGCTATTGTTATAGTGATGAACACAAAGAGGTATATTTTCATCAGTAGTCAACATGTTTCTTGACATTAATACTAAGTGGGCCCCGGCAAAACTTTTATTACGCCAATATGATCCAGCATCATTTTAGTAATTTTGAAATAATCTTGTTAAGAGAAATCCCCAAAATTACACCATTATTATGCATCATAACATACCATTTGTGGTGATATACTTACCTTAAGTAGCCATTCGCAGAGAAAATGTTTCACAAATGCACAGGAACAACAAGAGCAACAGAAAAAAAGTGAATTTGAAGCTCCTATTATGCTTTCTCTTTCTTTTACTGACTCAACACAGCAGCCAATCAAATAACAGTAAAACAAAAAACATCAATACCCATGATGCTTTACAGTATATCACATGTACCATAACATCTCACAACCCCTGTCCATATAAATCATAACCCCTTAAGTCACTTCCTCTTTCTTTGCTTCTCCACAGCAGATAAGTATTTGATTGCTTCTTTTCTGCCTTTACACGCTTCCTTACATTTGTCAAAGCGATTCAGGTCACTGTTATGGTCTTTATCTACAGTGCTTTTTTCATTGTCGGCTTTTCTTGTCGACATTGGGCCGTTAGTGGAGAGGCAGCGGGAGCGGACTATATGGCTCTCGCGTAGTACTATTTCCATTTCTATTTTTTTCCCCTTGTTGCGTTGCGCCGCGTTTTAATGAGCTGATCTTTATTGGAGTGTTTACTCTGAGAGATCGGCTCGTTTCTTCATAGCGCAAACACATGGAGGCCCCCCTTTTCATACAGTGTGCTCCCAATGCGCCCTCCTGCTGGGAGCTAGTGGGCTGTAATAAAATAAAAAGGCTTTGCCGAGAGTGTCTTTACACAGGCTGCTCCCTCCACATTTTATTGGCCTGCTAAGCCTGTCAGGGGTTTTTACACTCCCCCTATATTATTATCTCCTGCCCATCATTTTTTTATCTAAATAAATATAGATATTAGGAGAATGGCTCAATGGGATGAGCATGAATCAGGGTATTTCCCTGGAGATACTGGTAACCAGGTGAAGATGAACCTGGTTGAAGCCCTTGATTGCAGGGTTGTTAGACCTGACAGCCTTAGGGTGGTCACCCCTAACTTTTTTCCTGCCTTTCTCCACTTTTTGGATACTGGTTTTGCTGGTTTTAAGACTCTGCACACTTTACCACTGCTAACCAGTGCTAATGTGCATATGCTCTCTTCCTTAAAACATGGTGACATTGGTTCCTACCCAATTGGCTTATTTAATCTCCTTGTAAGTCCCCAGTAAAGTACACTACATGTGCCCAGGCCCTGTAGATTAAATGCTACTAGTGGGCCTGCAGCACTGATTGTGCTACCCACATAAGTAGCCTCTTAACCATGCCTCAGGCCTGCTATTGCAAGGCCTGTGTGTGCAGTTTCAATGCCGCTTTGACTTGGCATTTAAAAGTACTTGTCAAGCCTTAAACTCCCCTTGTTCTACATATAAGTCAACCCTAAGGTAGGCCCTAGGTAACCCATAGGACAGGGTGCTATGTAGGTAAAAGGCAGGACATATACCTGTGTAATTTATATGTCCTGGTAGTGTAGAACTCCTAAATTTGCTTTACACTGCTGTGAGGCCTTATCCTTTTTATAGTCTAACATTTGGGCTATCCTCACATACTGTTTGAGTGGTAGATTCTGATCTGAAAGGTGTAACAAGGTCATATTTAGTATGGCCAGACTGGTAATACAAAATCCTGCTGACTTGTGAAGTTGGATTCAACATTACTATTTTAGAAACGCCACTTTTAGAAAGTGATCATTTATCTGCACTTAAATCCTTCTGTGCCTTACAATCCGTGCCTGGCTGGGGTTACTTGACAGCTTCCTTGTGCAGTTCACTCTGACAACCCCAAACACAGGATGCTCAGTCACACCTGCACACATCTGAATACTGAATGGTTCTTCCTGGGCTGGGAGAGTGGAGGGCCTGACACTTACATGTAAAAGGACAGTAGCCTGCCTTCACACAATGGACTGCCAAACCCCCTGTTGGGACCCTGGCAGACAGGATGGAACTGAAAGGGGACCTTGTGCACTTCTAAGCTACTCTTTGAAGTCTCCCCCACATCAAATGCACATTTGGGTATTTAAACAGGGCCTCTGACCCTACCAAATCAGACACCTCTAGACAAGATACCACTGATGAGGAAACTCTGAACCAGACCCTGCAACCTGCCAAGAGGAACTGCCTGGCTGCCCAAAGGACTCACCTGACTGCTTTTCTGCAAAGGACTGCTGCCCTGCTGTTGCCCTGCTGCCTTGCTGCCATCTGGCTCTTCTGAGAAGGGCTCTACAAGGACTTTGATAGAACTTGTCTCGTGTTCCTTGAAGTCTCAGGACCAAAAAGAATTCCACATCAAAGAACTATTTGTGCTGGGAAAATTCGATGCACAGCCTGCATCGTGGTGAGAAAATCACCGCACAGGAACTGTAACGACGTAGCCTGGCTCCCCGACAGGAGAACGACGCAGCGCCTGCCGTGCAACAGAAATTTCCCCACAGTGCCAACCGGATCGATGCAGCTCCTGTGACTTCGCCCTGCACTCCCAGGATTTCTCTGCATCGTCCCCGGGGCACCGGAAAACCCTGCAACCTGAAGAGGATCCAAGTCAGCGCGCCTGAAAATCAACACAAAGCCTAAAAAAGTATTGACGCATCGTCTGTGTGCGCCCGGAGAAACCGATGCACACCTCCCTGTTTTCCACGCATCTCCTCCTCTGCGGTCCCTTGCAGAGAATTTGAACGCAAACCAGGTACTTTATGCTTGCAAGAGACATGTGTTGCTTTTTAAAGACTAAAGTCTCCTCTTATCATTTTCTAAAGTGATATTTCAACATGTACTTATCGCATCTTGATCGTTTTGACCTGCATTTAAGCACATACGTATCATATGTTTTTCTAAACACTGTGTGGTGTATTTGTATGGTGTTGTACTGTGTTATTGCATGATTTATTGCACACATACTTTACAAATTGCCTTCTAAGTTAAGCCTGACTTCTCAGTGCCAAGCTACCAGAGGGTGGGCACAGGATAATTTGGATTGTGTGCGACTTACCCTGACTAGAGTGAGGGTCCTTGCTTGGACAGGGGGTAACCTGACTGCCAACTAAAGACCCCATTTCTAACAAGGGTTCAACAATCTGTCAACAGTGCCCTCATTAGAGCTCTTGGCCCATTCTCTTGTCAATTACTGGACTACGGTCACAACCAGGGTTGGATGCAAGAACCCCAGACTCAGGACGAAGGATCAAAATCTGCTTAAAATTCTAAGAACATGGGAAAGGGTTTATATTTTGTGGCTTTGGATACCCATGCTGACTCTTTTGAAAAACGTCATCGCAAATGGGCCAGTGAACATAATTATAGTGTGAAAAAGACTCTGTTTTTTCCCTTTCTTCTTCAGACAAAAATACCTCTTCGGAGGATTCTGATGATTCTGATGTTCCGGGTCCTAGTAAGAAGACTAAAAAAACAAGTTTCCCCTCCTAAGGTACAAGGTTTTGATCCCACCAAGATCATCCACCCCAGGATGTCCAATTGGGTTCCCATATTCACAACAGTTTTGATAAGGAGGTGCGGTCACACCTTTGAGTGGAATGCCCTAGACCTGATCTACAGGGCAAGGTTGTAGACACACCTGAAATTGACCCCACTATGGTGACCTTTATGAAGAAATTTGCAGGAGCCTAAAAAGGGTCTGGACAGGTCGTGCCGTAACTGACAGGACAAATTGTTAGACATGTCTGGTCCTTTGACAAATATTCTGGAATTGGCTTTTCATGCCAAGGAATCAGGGACACCGGTGGACACCGACATTTTGATAGGTTGGACACAAAGGTGGTCATTATGAACATGGCGGTAAACACTGCACCGCTGGCAGTGGCGGTAAATACCGCCAAATAATGAAGCATATCAAAAACAAGTAGCTGTCCAACCACATACCTCCATCTTGGTAGTCAAGACGAGGACAGAGGAGGCCGTCCTCAGGCCGGCAGAAAGGTCCTACCAGCCCACCAAATAATGAAACACCAGACCACCATCAGTTCCGCGGCGGGAACCACTGCCAGGCAAAGTGTGGCAGAAACAAACTATATATAAGGAAACAGTCACTGGAGGCACACAGAAAATGTCGACGCAGACATGGAGAGAGAGTTGGAAATAATCCCAGTGCTGCTCCTTGCCATATTCCTCCAGGACCGTCACCGGCGACGAAGACAATGACCGTGAGTACCGCTAGTACACATGCGAAGAAAGGGCACAGTCACACACCCACCCCACCCACCCTGAAATGCACTCCCAACCTCTCCCACATCCCAAGCCAAACATACCATCACAAAATGTACTTACCAGACGCAAGCCAACAAAGACCTGCACCAAAGTACACACATGTCCACACCACACCCCCACAGTGAAACGCTGAACAACGTCACTACATTGTGCCAACAGCAGTATTTGGCACTGAAATGTATTTAAATGTAAGAACTGTGATGTCCAAATAAGGCCATTAGCCAGTCCATTCTTAAATCCCAGAAGGGCCAATATAGGCTGAACTTGATTCCCACATGTGCAAAGGGTACTTCACCCAAAAGGAGCATAAATGGGGCAGACAGGCACCTGAGGGAACAGGCGCAGGGGGTGGTGGAGATAGGGATTTTTGTCAGGAGGAGGGGCTTAGTCTTCTGTGTGGGAGATGGAGGGGGTTTGGGCTTGCCCCTGAAAGGAGAGGGAGTGGGCTTAGACCGGGGGGTGGCAAAGAGACCTGAGGCAACACTGGGCCTCTTCCTCCCTGGGGAAGGGGCTCTAGGAATGGGAAGTGTGGACTAGGGTGGGCTTGGATGAGGACGGAGTGGACTGGGTAAGGAAATCGGCATGTTTAGGGACAAGACGGGATAGGCCAGTGGGTTCAAATGTGTCAACACGATGTAGAAAATGTTTCTTAGGTGCAGTTGGAGGGGATTTGGAGGCCAGTCTGGGAGTGGAGGTTGAGGGAGTGCTCATATCAGATGTAGGTATGCCAGACATGGAAGCAGGTGCCTGTAAAGTATGCTTATGTGTGGTGGATGTGTGTGGTGTGGATGTTTGTGAATGTTTGAGTGTTTTGGGAGGAGAGAGGTGGACACAGTGGGACAAGACAGGCTGCCAGTGTACATGGATGTTGTCTGGGTGTCTGCAGGTCTGGTAAGTATGCTGCAAGTATCTGTCAATGTAGTTGTGCTGAGTGCAGGTGTGGTGTCTGGGGTGCATGGTTGTATACCAGATGTTGTGGTGACTGCATGAATGGGTCCAGGAGCAGTGCCTGAGGGTGCAGTGCATGTGGGTGTGCATGGTGAGGTGACAGACAGGGAGGAGGGGGAGGCTGACACAACAGGGGCAGTGGATGTTGTTGCGTGTGCTTTTGTATGTTGGGTGTGTGCCTGTCTTTGGTGGGGAGTGTGGTGCTTGTGTTTTTCAGTGTATTTCTTGTGTGTTGATCTGTGTGCATGGCTGTCTGTATGTGTGCTTGGGATCGGTGAAGGGAGTGGGGTGCTGGGAGGGGTCTGGGTTTTGGGAGGGGGGAACAGAAAGACCAGGGACACTGGCTGCCATCGAAGAGGAGACCAGAGCCTGAAAAGATCTCTGTAGGCCAGACATGGCCACGTGAATGCCTTCCAGGTATGCATTGCATTGCTGCATCTGGAATGCTAGCCCCTGGATGGCATTCACAATGGTTGTCTTCCCTGCAGAGACGGTTCTCAGAAGGTCAATAGCCTGTGCCCGGTGAGCGGGTACAGGCAACTCAGTGGGGAGCAACTGGGAGGGCAGTGATGGTATGGGGGTGGCAGAAGATGGCAAAGAATGGGTGGGCCCAGTAGGGTCCGCCACCACAAGGGAGCTGCCCTCAGAGGAGGTATCAGAGTCACTTCCTCCAATGGTAGTTACCTCCCCCATGGTACTCCCCTCGCCCTCCAACCAACTGGCCCCTTTGGCATCGCTGAACTCTGCCTCCTTAGAACCGTGGGCTGCTTCATCCCCACTCGCTGATGCCTCAGCTCTCTCTCCAGATGATGCTAATGTACACAAAGGACACCAGAGCACAGGGGTGGGGAAACAAAACAAGGGAGAACTTTGCCAAATACTGAATATAAATATATGTACTTTTTGGCTCACACACACTCCCATCCAGGTCACGCACGTACACTCAGCACAGACAACACACATAATGTATGTGCCCCTGACTAGTGGGCATGACCCCAGAATACACCAAATAACCCTCATGAAACACAAACCTGATACACTGTGTGGAGTACACCCATGAGAGACCATGCCCTGCCGAGGCACTGACAAGTCCATAAGGCCACAATGAATACCAGATGACAGAAAGAGGGACCCTCGTAGGCCTATAGAGACTGCCCAAACTAGACCTTACACCATCCCAAGGACTTGAGGGGGCAGGACCTCTCCAAGTGTCTGGCACTACAATGATTACATACCACAGTACCAACATACATCCATCAAAGTGGTATCACAGCAGTGTTGCTACTCACCTCCGTGTGGCTGCTGTGCTCCCTTCAAGTGCCCATCGAAATACAGATAGGCCACTGCCAGAATGGGGGCCATTGGGGGGGTCAGGGTCCGACGGACACCCCTTCCTCTTTGGGAGGCCTTCCCCAGCTGGGCCTCTCCAGGCTTCCTGGCCCAGTGCCTCAGGTCCTCCCTCCGCTTCCTGCAGTGGGTGCTCCACTGGTTGTAGACCCCCAGGGCCCGCACTTCTTTGGCGATGGCTTGCCACAAGCCTTTCTTTTGATGGGTGCTGACCTAATGGGACACATAGAGCAAATAAACAGATGTCAGTATGTGTGCACCAAATACAAATGCAATGTCGTTCCATTTGGAACAGCCATTGTAGACAGGCATGTTTTCAACTCACAGGCAGAACGTGCCAGACAATCTACGGCTGGGCAGTCACTCATCAAACCCACATGTCTGCAGGCATCCACCACAATCACACACATCTAAGCATGACAGATGCCAGCTCACCTGCTCCTTTGGTCGCCCATACAACTTTGCATACAGGGGTAGGACCCCATCCACCAGCTTCTCCAGCTCCTCCACAGTGAAGGCCGGAGCCTGTTCCCCTGTAACCTGCACCATCTCAGGGACCAGAGTCAGGACAGAGCAGCACACGCAGTGGAGTACTACCCTTCACGGGAATGAGGAGTCAATTGTCAAGGGTCTGACAAAATGGCGTAGGTACCGCAGCGGTGTGCTCCGTTACTGCCAGCGCAGACTATGATTGACTAAGGTTCCCCAGTGACAACCATGTAATCCAATTAACACCACCTTCCACCATGACGACTAACGGCAACAGAATGAAGTCACTTCCACTCTATCATACCTGGATGGCAGGAGGCTGACATTTTGCAACCACCACTTCACCATAGCCTGGCCAAGGGCCTCATCCAGGGCCCCAATCTCTGTCCCCTTCGTCGCTTGTTGACATGATTCTATAATCCTCACATGTACCCATCTTTGAAAGTGTGTCCACACTGTGAAGCCATTATGACAGAGTTAACTCAGCACACATTTGCCTGACGGTGTACCTCATACTTTCTGTTTGTGTGTGTTACCTATGTGTCGCACTTTGAATAATACAGTGACATCATGGGATGCAAGTATAAGTTGACACTGAGAATGTGTTCTTTCCTCCCCCATAGGTACAGACCCATGTGGTGAGGGAGGGCCCCATCTGTATACAGACCTCTGGTAGATCTGGAAACTATGGAAGAACGTCACATCATTATCACCTACAGACTCAAAAGAGCTACAATCCATGACCCTTGTGTATTAATGGATCCTGTTCTGAAACCGACCAATCGAAATCAGCATGCCATCCCTACAACGGTGCAAGTGCTATCTGTGCTCCATTCTTTGGCTACGGGCTGATTTCAGGTGA
This sequence comes from Pleurodeles waltl, assembly GCF_031143425.1. Lineage (NCBI taxonomy): Eukaryota > Metazoa > Chordata > Amphibia > Caudata > Salamandridae > Pleurodeles > Pleurodeles waltl. Next base: position 772,294,887 of record NC_090445.1, on the reverse strand, counting down.
CAGTGGGCAGGGGTGCTGGGATCTCACAGCCAATGTTCAGCCTCATCCTGTCTAAATTCCTGGATGCCTACGTTCTACACTTGCAAACATATGTTCAGTTTCCCCAAAGGGCTGAACTTCCCGCCATCAAATCAGGATTTTATGCCTTTGCTAATATCCCCCATGTGATAGGTGCCAGTGATGGAACCCACATAGCTCTCATACCCCCAAGAGTGAATGAACAGGTGTATGGGAATTGTAAGAACTATCACTCCATGAATGTACAATTGGTGTGTACTGCTGATCAGTACATATCACATATCAATGCCAGGTTCCCAGGCTCAGTCCATGAGTCCTGAGAAACAGCAGTGTTCCACACATGATGGAACAACCACAAGGGGACAGAGGATGGCTCATAGGTGGGTGTGTATGACACTGGATCAGTACATAGCTGACAGCCAGGCTGTATGCAAGTAAAGGCAGTTTGTTAAAGTCCTCTTTCGCCCACTTTTGCAGGACAGACGCAGAGAGGAGTTGTAATGATGCCCATGGACATACTAGTAGGGTGACTGAGTGCACTATAGGTCTCCTGAAGGCTAGATTGTGTGGCCTCCATCTCTCTGGGGGATCCCTGTGGTATGTCCTGACAAGGTATGTAAGATAGTGGTGGCCTGCTGCACGCTGCACAACTTGGCTGTAAGGAATGCTATCCCCCTTCTGGAAGAGGAGGTTTCTGTCCAACCAGCCCTGCACCCTCAGAGAGGGGATGAGAGTGATGGTGAGGAAGAAGAGGGGGAAGATCTCAACTCCAGGATCCAGCTAATCCGCCTATACTTCCAGTGACTCTAAAGTACTGTTCAATAATGTATTCACTGCATAGTTTCAGTCTGACTCATGTAATAAGTAATGTGGTGTATATTGTCAGTGACAATGCTAACTGATGACTGAAGTGGCATGTGCCAGGAAACCCAACATTAAGTACAGTGTGACAAACTTCAGACACTGCAATCTGTTGGACCCCCTCCTGCAATAAAGGTGTGATTATGAGATTAACTGGCTAATGCATACAGACTCACAATTCATATCTCATATTGATGAGGGACATTTGAGTGCATAGGTGTATTTATTGAATGGCAAAATGTACATCAGTGTTGGGACAGTAAAAGGGAGGGGGCACATGGTGCACATACATACTCAGATACATATGCTCAGCTGTTGGTAGCACTGTGTGTTGGTCCATGTGGCCATTGGAAGTTGGTGTGATGGCAGTGGGATGTCTACAAGGTAGCTCAGTGGCACACAAGGGAGACACTTCAGGGCAGAGTCACTTCCTAGCGCTGGGCTTGGTCTTGGTTGGTGTTTCAGTGGCATATCTGGGTCTGAGGGCATGTTTTCAAAGGTGAAGCAGGGCTGCAGGATTAGGGGTGCTGGTTTCATGTATGTCCTCTGGCAGTGCCACCATTCCAGTAGCTGCTGCAGATGTAGATGGCAGGGCAGTGTCCTGGCTAGTGGTCGGGGCTTGCAGGTGGGTGGAGGTCTCAGACTGGCTGTGGTGAGGGTGCTGCAGCAACCCTGCAATGGAGGCCATGGCGGCATGGAGCTGTTTCCATTGCTCCATGGCCTCCTGGTGGTTTGCTATCTGCAGCCTCTGATTCTGCTTTAAGGTGGCCAGGATCTGGCCCATCCTGTCCTGGGTATGGTGGTATGCTCCCAGGACCTCAGATATCACCTCCTGGGCTGCTGCATCCATCCTAGCCCCCTGTGCCTGTGTCCCCTGCACAGGTCTGACAGACCCACTTGCAGTTGGTCCTTCATCATCCTGTGTCTTGGTGGGTGGAGACTCTGGCCTCTGTACATGTGGGCCACCAGTTCGTGCCCAGGAGACACTGGTGTGGGGTAATTTGGACACAGCTGATGATGGTGGCTGGGTGTTAGGGGTGTCAGTGGTATCATGGGTGGGGCTGCTGGAGGGTGACTGTCCAGGACTGTGTGATGGGCCAGGGAGTTGCTCTATTTTCAGACATCCCTCTGCACTCTCCTGAGTGGGGCCTCTGTCTTCAGGTGGGGAGCTGGCACTCCTTGACATCTCCATCTGGGTGGGATGATTGGTAGTGCCTGTGTGTGGGGGAATAGACAGGTGGGTGTCATGTACTTTATCGGCAATTGCTACACTGCTCTGCACTATTTGATGGTTATAATCCCCTGTTGTGGAATGCATGGTCCCTTTGTGTACATTTAGTTGCATTTTATGTTGGGGGGGTAGAGGTCTGTTTGTTGGATTGTGGGCATGCAGGGAAGTTGGATTTGGGTGTTGTGTACTGGGTAGAGGATGGGGTCCTGGTGGGAGTCAGAGGTGTGGGGTGATACATGCATTGGAGGTGGGGTAACTATTAAGGGATTGTAGTTGACTTGCCCGCGTCCAGTCCTCCAGTGAGTCTGGTGAGGCCCTCTGGGTGCAGGGTAGCCAGGACCTTCTCCTCCAAGTCAGTGTATTTGGGGGGAGTAGGTGGGGGACCACCACCAGTCTTCTGTACGGCGATGTTGTGCTTGGATGCCATTGACCGAACCTTCCCACACAGGTCATTCCATCTCTTCCGAATGTCGTCCCTTGTGCGTGGATGGTTTCCCACTCTTTGACCTTCTTTACTATCCGCTGTCATAGCTCTATCTTCCTGGCCATGGTTGTCTGTTGCACCTGTGCCCTGAATAGTTGTGGCTCCACCCTGAGTATTTCGTCCACCATGGTCCTTAGCTCCCTGTCAGTGAAGCGGGGTTGCTTACTGGGTGCCATGGTGTGTGTTGTGGGTGGTGTTGTGGTTGTATTGGTGAGGGTGCTGTCGTGGTTGTGTGTGTGGCTTGTAATGGTGTTTGGGGTATGTATGTGTTTTGGTGGTGTATTTCTGTGTGTGACTTGTGTGATGTTGGATTTAGTGTATGAATGTTGTGGGGTATGTAAGTGAGTGTTTTATAGTGTTGTGGATGTGTATCAGGTGTGTGGGTTTCAAAGTTGCCAATGTGTGCATTTATTGTTGGTGGGTCCCATTTCTGGCCGTGGCGGTCTGTACCACCAATGGTCGTTCGGCATTCACTATCTGGCAAGCTGATTTATGCATCATTATTTGGTGGGCGGAGGATTTGTCTGAATGGTGGGGTATACTGCCTTTCTGCCGTCGTAGGCCCTGGCGGTGGGTGGAGGTTGCAGGATTTTTGGAGGTTTAACTTTTTGGCATCATTATTCGGCGGTGTGCAGTCTACTGCCACTGGCGGTCTGCTGGTCACCGTCACCACATCGGTCGGCGGTGATTACCACCAAGTTCATAATGAGGGGCAAAGAGCCGTTTGTCAACTTGGCAACACTAACTGCGCTATTTCATCCAAAAGCAGGACGTCCATACTTGGTGTGTCGACCCTAAACTAAATGATTTGGCTACCTCAGAATCTTGTCCTTCGGCAGACTGATTGCTCGTTGGGGCCTCACTCATCAAAGAACTGGCTAAGTTCTGTTTTACTTATTCCTCCCTCGACAAGGCACAGGTTTTCAAAAGAGGACTTTTTCTCAGGGCCGGTCGAGGATCTTTCTGAAGTCCTCAGAGCTATTACACAAGAGGAAGAGGAGGTTGGCATGGAGAGGAGTCTTCAGACGCCACCTTCTACACCACTTGCGCCAGAGGAGGGTGCTCCAGAATTTGTAGAGGGTCCCGCCGAGGATTACAGGGAGCAATTCAAGATGCTGAATATTCTGTTAAGCATTATTCCATACTCTCAAGCACTTACGGGGGGCAGAGTGGGATTATTCCTGAACAATTGGAAACAGATTTCTGGGGATCCGTGGGTTCTCAGACAGTATTAGGCTTGAGGTTGGAGTTTCTCAGTACTGCAAAACAATTGCAACCCACCTCCTCAGATGTGTTTTTCCTTTGCAGATCAGCCCTTTTTAGATTTAGAAGTTTAAGCCCTGATCGACAAAGGGGCAGTACTTTTTTCCTCCCGTACCCGTAAGGTTTTATCAGACCCATTTTCATAGTAGACAAGAAAGATGGGGGTCATTGACTTGTGTTAAACCTCAAAGATTTCATTTTTTGGATTCTGTACAGACACTTCAAAATGGAAGGAGTACACATGTTGAGAGATATTCTATTAGAAGGCGAGTGGATGTTCTGCCTGGACCTCAAGGATGCCTATCTCTCGATTCCCATTTTCCCTCTACTTAGGAGATACTTACAATTTCTGTGGAAGGGCCACTGCCTGGAGTTCAATGCTCTCCCCTTCGGTCTGTCGTCAGCCCCTTGGTGCTTCACTAAACTGATGAGACCAAGGGTGGAGTCACTTTGAGCCAAAGGGGTGCGACTGATCACATATTTGGACAGCATATTGTTGATGGCTCAAGATGCACAAACTCTCTTGACTCATTTAGAATGGACTATTCATCTCTTACAGGAGCTGGGATTTCTTATTAATGTGCAGAAGTCACTATTGAGTCCACCTCAGGTGATAGATTTCCTGGGATTCAGGATAGATTCAGTCCGATCGCAGCTTATTCTGCCCTCTCAGAAAATTTGCAACATCAAGAGAGAATTTAAGTCTGCTTTAATCAGCCTGACTGTGTCGTTGAGGACGATTGCCATGTTAGTGGGTCTTCTGGCCTCGTCTATTCAGGCCATACTTCTGGCTCCCCTTCACTATTGTGCTCTGCAAAGACTCAAAATCTAACATTTGCGGAAGGGTCTGAATTATGTTGAACAGATTCCATTATCCAACGAAGTGAGGTTGGAAATTCATTGGTGGCTGGAGCATAAGGAGGCTTGGAATTGCAGAGCCATTTTCGGTTCTTACCCAGAAGTGGTGATCGAATCGGATGCCAGTTGTTGGGGCTGGGGGCTTGTTGCAGTTCTTCGGTGACCGGGGGCCGATGGTCGAGATTGGAAGAGAGTCTCCGCATTAATTGATTGGAGCTTCTGGCAGGTTCATTTGCCATAAAGAGCCTCTCCCCTCTGAAGACGGACTGTTGCATATTATTGAAGATGGACAATATATCAACAGTCCGGTATGTCAACAAATTGGTGGGGGGACTAAGTCAAGGATCCTGGCAGAAATTGCCAAGGAATTCTGTCATTATTGCCTCAGCCATCATCTGATTGTGATACCGGATTATCTTCCAGGTTACCAGAATACAGTAGCAGACTGGAACTACAGATTTCGGAGAGATTCCAGCGATTAGAAACTGGATCCAATGATTTATCTCCAGATAGTCAGAGAGTGGGACCCTTGCAGCGTGAATCTTTTTGCCTCACTTCTCAACTCTCAGATAACAACATTTTTCAGCTGGTGTCTGGACCCTCTAGGTCTGGCGACAGATGCTTTTCTTCAGGACTGAACGCACTTTTAGGGGAATGCCTTTCCACTGTTCATGATGATTTCCAGGGTTCTGTCTCATATACGGCGACAGAAGGTGGAGATTGTTCTGGTGACCCCATTCTGGATAGCTCAACCGTGGTTCCCGGTAGCTCTGCAATTAGCTTGCGCTACTTTGCTTCTCCTTCCCTCTCGTCAGAATCTTCTGATGAGTCTGGAGGGTCTTCAATATCCACTGGTCTTGTCAGGAAAACTGATTTTGATGGTTTGGATGGTTCAGGTCAAGATGGAATCCCCAGGAATTTCACAGCAAGTTGCAGACTTCATCAAACAGGCTTGGGCAGCAGGCACTCATAAATGATATACCTTAGCCTGGCGCAGATGGAGTAGTTGGTGTGATGTGCAGTGTTTTGATCCCGTGGGGTCAGATGCTGCATTGATTGTAAATGTCTTAGCTGAACTTGCAGGTTCAGGATTGGCCCATAAAAAAGTAAATAACTTCAGATCCTGCATTTCTGCTGGTCATAAACCTATTCAAGGTAAGACTTTAGGGGAAAATCCTCTGATTTGTAAGTTTATGAAAGGTATCCGCATGTCAAATCCTCCCCAGGCCTGGTATTCTTCCTTATGGGATGTGGATGTTGTATTGCAATTTTTAGATAATTGGCCTTCTAATAGGTATCTTTCCAGAAAACAGATTTTGGTGAAATTAACTATGTTGCTCTGCCTTATTTCTTGTAAAAGAGTGTCAGATGTTAGGGCATTGGATTTAGCAGAAAGAGTTTATTCTCCTGAAGGTGTTACCTTAACCATCACGAGAAGGACAAAAACTAATTGCAGGTCAGTACCTTATCCGATGTTTCCTAATAAACAACAATTGTGTGTAGTTCAATGTTTGAAAGCATATGAAGTAGCCACTGAAGAATTCAGACAAGACTCTAGGGGTCAATTATTGATTTTGTTACAGAAACCTTTGAAGGCGGTGTCTCCCTATACATTGTCTAGATGGTTGAAGTGGTCGATGAGTGAAGCTGGCATAGATACAAACAAATTTAGGACACATTCGGCAAGGGGAGTCGCGGCTTCCAAGATATATGCCTTAGGTTCTCGCTTAGAGGACATTATGAGAGCAGCAAACTGGTCTTCAGAGTCTACTTTTCGAAAATGTTACCACAAACCTGTGGTTGATGTAGCTACAGTGGTAATTGGATAGCTTTAAATGAGCATAATCAGAGTCTCCGGTCCTGACATAGAATAAAAAAGTTTCTAGCTTACTCGTCGAGAATTTTCAATTCTATTAAGGACATGGAGGCGAGGATTATCTTATATATATATATATATATATATATATATATATATATATATATATATGTATATATATATATTTATGACTCTCATCCGAGCTTAATGCTTCGAATTTTGGAATGCATGTTTATGAATTTTTGCCCTCCCTTATTTTTCATAGATTTGATCACAAAAGTAATGATGATTGTTTATCTATTATTTGGGAGATATTACCTTCAGTTTTTGCTATTTTAGGGTCTGATCAGAAGACTCCATGAAGTATGAATCATCCACTATTCAGCTATTGGAGAAGACAGTTCTGTGGATTTTGTTCTTGTTGGAAGAGATTTTGCTCCTTCTGGATATGGCTCCTGTTGAGCTTGATTCGTGTTCCAGGATTTCGGATCTGGTCTTTGGAAAAGTTCATCTGTAAGGAGTTTTGTTCCTGATGTTTGTTGTTTATCTGACTTTGACAAAGAAAGGAAGTGACTTAAGGGGTCATGACTTATATGGACAGGGGTCGCGAGATGTGATTGGTACATGTGATATACTGTAAAGAATCATGGATATTGATGGTTTTTGTTTTACTGTTATTTGATTGACTGCTGTGTTGAGACAGTAAAAGAAAGAGAAAGCATAATCCTTGCCTCCATGTCCTTATTAGAACTTAAAATTCTTGTACTGTTCCTGCCTTGAACCTCATGGATTTCTTAATCAAAACTGCCACACCTTTTATTGTACTGGTTTGAGAAGAACATACGCTAAATGAAACCCAATTCAGCTGTTTAAGCCAGGTCTCCCACTCACTTTGATGAAGGTGAGTTTCCTGCAGGATAATGATCTCCTCCTCAACCAATCGTAAATACTCAAAGATCTTCCTCTTCCTACCAGGCACCCTTAACCCATTCACATTCCAAGAGAGGAATCTCAACCTTACATTGCCATACATGAACATTCGTAGAGAGAAGGAAGAAAAAAGGAGAACACCGAACCCCCCGACCTATGTAGGCAAGATATGAGGACTTTCTTATTTTTGTCATTTTCAACCCACCAAACCCAAAACAAACCCCAACACCCCGTGCCTCCCACCCCTACACCCAACACCAACATACCCCCAAAACCACACACCCCCCCCAGAGGAACCCTCCCTATTTCTACTGGGATAACCATCCTGTTATCCCCACTTTGAACTCCTCGCCGGACGGGACTTTCCACTAGATCTTATTGAGACGCCTTAATCTGATCTATAAATGTGCTGACCTCCCCGGGATCTCTCATATTATACATTTTATTCTTCCACATTATACGGAGAGCGGCCGGGAACCTTAGTTGAACTGTAGCCCCAAGTTCACGGAGCTCCCGCATAAAGTTTCCCAGCTCCCACTGCCTGTCTAACGTTGCCGTAGACACATCTGATCTTATCCTAAGAGACCAATCCCCTTTGGGGAAAGCTCCAGCCTTGAGGGCTTCGGACAAGATTCTTTCCTTTATAGAGTATGTGTTGAAATTTATCAAGATCCTCCTGGGGTTTTTCCTTCCTGAATTTTTCCTGAAAGGATCACGATGGACTCTCTGGATATCGTCTTCCAAATTAATCCCTGCTATACTAGGGAGGACCTCCTTAATCAACGTAATCACATAGCCCTTAATATCTTCTCTTTCCAAGCCCTCTGGGACTCCCAGGAGCCTGATATTATTTCTCCTCATGTTATTTTCCAATGTTTCCAATTTGTCCTGCAACAACTTTTCTCCCCGTTTTAATTGTAAAATGTCCTTAGATTGAGCTAACACTCGCTCCTCATGGGCCTCCACCACCGCCTCCAACTTCCCCAACCGGTCTGTTAACAGGTTGATTTTACTTTCCAAGACTTCACAGGCTTCCCGAATCCTATTTTGATTAGTTTCTGAAATCTCAAATTTTCCCCTAATCTCTTTAGTAAGAGAGATTAACAGAGCCTGTACGTCCAAGTCGTGTGATTTTGATCCACTAGAGAAATTACCGTCAACTTCCAGTAAGGGTAGTGTCTTAGGAGGGCCCTCTCTCGACATAGCTGGTTCCTTATCTAATAGTTTTTGAGCTGGGCCAACAGCTGAACCACCTTCAACTAGCTTTAAAACCCCTAGCTCGCCTAAGACCGGTTGAGCGTCTGCCATGGCTTGTGGTGGAGGGATTGTAGTCTGAAAATACCTTGTAATCAACGAATCGCTCCTCTCGTGAAGCTCAATTTGACTTTCCTCCCGGAGGGGTAAAGGGTGATCCACGAGTAATGTTGTGTAGTTTGACCCCTCACCTTGGGTTTTATGATCTAAGTCCGCTGTGCCTGTTGTTATAGTCCCAGACACTTGCACCACGGGTACCGGGCTTACTTTTCCTGGCAACAATCAAGTCATTGACTTCTGCCCGGGCACCCCTGGGGCGGCGCTTGATTGATGACATACACTGTTAGGCTCCAACACTCTCACACTCCCTTCTTACCCCCTTCCCAATTAAGTTACTTCTTGTGAAGACCCCCGGGGTCTCCGGGAGACTCCCACGAAGAGAGCAACGGGAAGTATAAGATCTCCCACATCGCACACCTCTCGCCGCTTCTGTCCTAATACTGGAATTTGGTGTCTGCTTCCAGGACACCCCACCACCCCTCCCCGTAGCCAGTGACCCCCCCTTCTTGTTCGCCGTTTTCCTTCCTAGTTTTTTCCTGACGAAGGTCGGAAAAAAAACACTATAGGGGGGTAATTAGGATATTAACGAGGCCCGATAAAAGGAGTATTTATCTTTTTGTTTTCTTTCCCCCTCTCTCTTTCCCTGGCCACTGGAAATGCTGGAAAACACAGTACACGTTGTGAGGAATCAAATACCCCCACTCCACAGGGAACCGAGCTGGCCAATGGCCCACCTCTTATCGCAAAGGCCTTTAAACCTGAAGAAATCCCATTTGAAGCAACAATTCACGATCTCCAGCACTTCCAAAACAAACCGTGTACCACCACGAATACAAGAATGCTGAATAATCGGCGACTATCTGCGCTTCAAATCCCTTCTGCGCAGAGCGGTGAGCTTACACAAGTTCGTGGGATGTCAAGGAGCCAGAACTTAACATTCCCTGACAAAGTGCAGTTGTGGAACGCAATACCAAGAACACGGTATTCCGCTAATCCATAGAAAACTCTTGCACCTACTTATTTTGCAAATGAGCAACACATGTAAGTTTTATACGAGTTTGACTTAGGTGCCCCGTTACTCCTGGAAAGGCAGCACCGATAGTACAAACTGCCTCAGCCTGCTAAAGCCAGGCTACAACCAGGAGAATAAATGCCCCGGACTCCCCCCAAGCCACCAAACAAATGTTGTCACCGTCTTTGCCGCTCCTCGCTCGCTCCGCCGGCACGGCTCCAGGGCTTTCCCAAAGCGCCGAACGGGAGCTCCGGTTTCCAAACGCCGGCTCCCGAACCAAAATGTACAATGACGCGGGGGGAATCCTCTCCCCTGCCAAAATCCCTCCTGACAGTCCGGCCGCAGGGGGCTAGGGGCTCCAAAGTTCAGAATCCAGCAAGCGAAAACCACCGCGGCTCTCCTGAGCACAGACCGGGGGAGATCTGCTCACGTCCGAAATTGCGCGATGCTTGGCGTCTCTCGTCCGTCCGACGGGAGTTCACGGGCAGCGCGTTAGCTGACGTCATGTTCCTCTCCGTTTCATCTACCTAGAACTTAAAATTCTTGACGCGTAAGCTAGAATTATTTTTGTTTTGCTTGCAGTGGGTTTTGGGTTTTCTTTAGCACAAAATGCATCCTCGTGCTGAAAGCTGATACAAGCATTTATTTCGTGCAAAAATACATCAACAAATGCAAGTTTTGCATTTTGCGTAATTATGCATAATTTGCATAATTTTCCTGAAATTGTGTGTAATTACACTGATGCACATTACGTGAATTTTGCACATTTCTAAAACTAAGACCATCCTAAGTAACATAATGGGACACCTGTCAAGTGTCATTCTTCCAAAATTCATTCAAATGCATACAGTTTTTAAACATAAGCAGATCATAATTTTCAAATCAACCTCCAGGAAATGTGGAATCCACCCTTGTCCCACATTTACTGAATCGATAGGGTGTAAAATAAAACATACTATTAACTTAGAATTGTAGCCGTTTTTGCATTAACATGGCTTTATATCAAATAGTTATATGAGCTGCAACCTCAAGGGCTCATCCGAATTAAGTTATAGTCGTACTTCACAAAACTCTAGCTGCAGACTCCTACTACTATGATGCTCAGAATATGGATTCAATACATTTAACTAGGTAAGCGCTGTAACGTTAGGAGCACATCCATATTGTTTTAGAAATGTATAAATCAGTCATTCACACTCTCACCCAGAAACCACTTTGTCACAGCATACAATCTTGGAATATGCGCCAGATCTCCAAGTCGCGGAACAGACATTTATGACCCGCAGCAGGATGACACAGCAAAGGAACACACATACAAACATACACTGCTCGACACACATCAATAATACGATATTGCCAGTTCCTACCCAAAGTAAGGCATTAAAATGAACTATTCTCTTCTAAGTGTGTCTGCCATCAGCCAATACGAATCACCCCAACTTTATTACTTTACGTTCTACTAAATGAGCAACATAAACGTGATTGGTAAATAATAAATATGATTATGTACCCTAAATGAGTTCAAGTCCCTTTAATATAAACCAACCCACTAAGAAACCTGACAACATTACATACAATAACAAGTAGATATTCACAACTAGCATAAAACATCTGTCACCACTGAGCACTACACAGCTACATATCATAAGACTTTAAACAAACAGCTCACCTGTGACAAACACATATTACCCTAGGAAATAAAACATAGCAGGTGAAATGGCTATTCATTCTGTCTCACTTGTTCAATATAGTAGACAATTACATTATCACCCATGGGTGGCTGAGTCTAAAGTCTGTATTGATCTATATTGCTTAGTTTGCCACAGTATGAGCCTTGCATGGTAATTCTAAAACTTGCACTGTTCTGTACAGTTTGCCTTGCTTTGCTTCCATCACATAGAATAACATCACCATCTAGAATCCTTATTTGACATAACACCCCACATGGACATGAGCATTTTTCACCCGACTATACCTACCAAGTGGGAGGGGGGATAATGAAGCCCGCTTCACCCAGTACATTGAAAAACAACCTTGTCATAAATGTAAAATAGGACTAAGGGCCAGATGTAAGTAGCAAACAAATAGCGAGTCGGAAATTAAGATTCAATGCGACTTGCAATTTCCGACTTGCAAAATGGAATCCAAGAAAAAAGTGCGACACCAATTTGCGACTCACAAATGATGTCGCACCGCATTTTGTGAGTTCGCTTCTAGCGAGGTCGCAATTTGCGAGTAGGGTGTCGCAAATTGCGACTGGCCCGCAAATTGCCTGCAGGTGCAGCACAACAGTTTGGAAATTAACTTCCTGGCTCTTGGTGGTGACATCAGAACCAGGAAGTCATCAAATACACCTGGGAGGAGGGAGGACCACACCCTTTCCAAACTGCTGTGCAACACCCAGGAAAGAGGACCTGCTGGTACAATGGAGGAAACAGGCAGTGCTGGGAGGAGAAGAAAACTGAAGTTTTCTGACAAAGAACTGGAGGTGCTCACAGAGGAATGCTGCCAGCTCCATGACAAACTGTTTGGGAAGGCAGCCCTGAGTGTCCGAGACACAGAAAAAAAGAAGGATTTGGCAGCAAATCCAGGACCGGATTAATACCATAGGGGTGAGCCACCGCACCCTGGAGGAAATCAATAAAAGGTGGTGTTAGAAATGGGGTCTTTGGTTGACAGTCAGGTTACCCCCTGTTCAAGCAAGGACCCTCACTCTAGTCAGGGTAAAAGAGAATCACCCTCAGCTAACACCTGCTTACCCCCTTGGTAGCTTGGCAGAGCAGTAGGCTTAACTTCAGAGTGCTAGGTGTAAAGTATTTGTACCAACACACACAGTAACTTAATGTAACACACTACAAAATGACACAACACCAGTTTAGAAAAATAGGAAATATTTATCTAAACAAAACCAGACCAAAACGAAAAAAATCCAATATACACAAGTCAAGTTATGAGTTTTTTAAAGATTAAACTCAAAAATAGCGCTTAGAAACAAAAATGCTTCGATGAGGTGTTAACACGGCGTCGTGAGGGAGTCGTTCCCAACAAGCCGACACCAGCGGCGCCGGACACGGAGTCGTGTAGATCCCCAAGTACAGTACCTTTGGTGAAGAGTGTAAACAAGCCGATGCGTGAAGTCGGGGATCGCGCCGTCTGTGCGAAATGTTGAATCCGTGCACTTCGAGCGGCATCGGTCACGATGTGGTGCGGCGACTTCCACGGAGTCGCGGACTTCAGCGGGGCTGCCGCGGCGTCGGGCCTGCGAAGAGCGCTGCGTTCCAGCGAAGGTCACACGTCGGGTGCAGGTGGTGTCACCGGATTCAGCAGCGGTGTCGGTCCGAAGTCGTCCGAAGTCGATTTCCTTGGATTTCCACCAGCTTTCCTTTCAAGGGCCCAAAGACTGGATAGGGCACCACTTGTCAGAGCAGGAGTATCTCCAGAGGCTCCAGGTGCTGGCAGAGAGAAGTCTTTGCTGTCCCTGAGACTTCAAACAACAGGAGGCAAGCTCTAAATCAAGCCCTTGGAGATTTCTTCACAAGATGGGAAGGCACACAAAGTCCAGTCTTTGCCCTCTTACTCTGGCAGAAGCAGCAACTGCAGGATAGCTCCACAAAGCACAGTCACAGGCAGGGCAGCACTTCTCCTCAGCTCTTCAGCTTTTCTCTAGGCAGAGGTTCCTTCTTGTTTCCAGAAGTGTTCTAAAGTCTGTGGTTTTGGGTGCCCTTCTTATACCCAGTTTCTCCTTTGAAGTAGGCCTACTTCAAAGTAAAGTCTCTTTGGAATGTGAAATCCTGCCTTGCCCAGGCCAGGCCCCAGACACTCACCAGGGGGTTGGAGACTGCATTGTGTGAGGGCAGGCGCAGCCCTTTCAGGTGCGAGTGACCACTCCTCCCCTCCCTCCTAGCACAGATGGCTCATCAGGAAATGCAGACTACACCCCAGCTCCTTTTGTGTAACTCTCTAGTGTGAGGTGCAACCAGCCCAACTGTCAAACTGACCCAGACAGGGAATCCACAAACAGGCAGAGTCACAGAAATGGTATAAGCAAGCAAATGCTCACTTTCTAAAAGTGGCATTTTAAAACGCACAATCTTAAAATCAACTTTACTAAAAGATGTATTTTTAAATTGTGAGCTCAGAGACCCCAAACTCCATATGTCCATCCGCTCCCAAAGGGAATCTACACTTTAATCAGATTTAAAGGTAACCCCCTTTTAACCTATGAGAGGGACAGGCCTTGCAACAGTGAAAAACGAATTTAGCAATATTTCACTGTCAGGACATATAAAACACATTACTATGGGGGTCATTCTGACTCCCGCCGGGCGCGGTCACCGCGCGCCCGGCGGGAGCCGCCAAAATACCGTACCGCGCTCGGAAGACGCGGTGGGTATTTTGAGGTTTCCCCTGGGCTGGCGGGCGGCCTCCAAAAGGCCGCCCGCCAGCCCAGGGGAAACCGTCCTTCCCACGATGAAGCCGGCTCGTAATCGAGCCGGCGGAGTGGGAAGGTGCGATGGGTGCTGTTGCACCCGTCGCGTATTTCACTGTCTGCCAAGCAGACAGTGAAATACTCGTAGGGGCCCTCTTACGGGGGCCCCTGCAGTGCCCATGCCAGTGGCATGGGCACAGCAGGGGCCCCCAGGGGCCCCGCGACCCCCCCTACCGCCATCCGGTTCCCGGCGGGCGGACCGCCGGGAACTGGATGGCGGTAGGGGGGGTCGGAATCCCCTCGGCGGCGCAGCTAGCTGCGCCGCCTTGGAGGATTCATACGGGCGGCGGCACACTGGCGGGAGACCGCCAGTGTTGCCGGTCTGACCGCGGCTTTACCGCCACGGTCAGAATGCCCTGCGGGGCACCGCCGGCCTGTCGGCGGTGCTCCCGCCGACCCTGGCCCCGGCGGTCTAAGACCGCCGGGGTCAGAATCACCCCCAATATGTCCTACCTTAACCATACATGCACCCTGCCTTGGGGCTACCTAGGGCCTACCTTAGGGGTGTCTGACATGTAAGAAAAGGGAAGGTTTAGGCCTGGCAAGTGGGTACACTTGCCAAGTCGAATTTACAGGTAAAACTGCACACACAGACACTGCAATGTCAGGTCTGAGTCATGATTACAGAACTACTTATGTGGGTGGCACAACCAGTGCTGCAGGCCCACTAGTAGCATTTGATTTACAGGCCCTGGCACCTCTAGTGCACTTTACTAGGGACTTACTGGTAAATCAAATATGCCAATCATGGATAAACCAATCACATACACATTTTGTAAAGGAGCACTTACACTATTGCAATGGTTAGCAGTGGTAAAGTGCCCAGAGTAATAAAAACAGCAAAATCAGAGTCCAGCACACATCAACAACCTGGGGAACAGAAGCAAAAAGTTAAGGGAGACCACGCCAAGGATGAAAAGTCTAACAGGTGGTATGACCTGCGCTCCAGGACAAAGAAGAGGGTAGCAGAGCGGCTGAGAGAAATGAGGAGCACCAGAGGAGGCCCATCCACCGTCCCACCACCCACAGCCATGGAAGCAATGGTGAAGCAGACCCTGGAACCTGAGGCCGTACTCGGAATGGGAGAAGTGGACAGTTCTGCGCCAGGGACATCCAAAAGTGAGTACCATGAGATATGCATTCACACCTACAAATGCAGTATACACATTCTCCCAGTACACAGCAGCAGACACCACCAGACTAGCTCCATTCCAATCTAGCAACCACTAGATTAGTGCTGTTGGACCTGGCCCTTTTACAGGGTCATTCCCCAGACTTTTTGCTTTTTGCCTCCTTATTTTTCTGACCTTTGTTGTCTGACTTTTTGACTCTGAGCACTTTTTCACTGCTAACCAGTGCTAAAGTGCATGTGCTCTCCCTTATAAATTTGGTATGATTGGATTATACCTAATTGGCATGTTTAATTTACCTATAAGTCCCTTGTAAAGTGGTACCCCTATGCCCAGGGGCATAGTGGGCCTGCAGCGCTGCTTGCGCCACCCACTGAAGTAGCCTGTCAAACCTATCTAAAGCCTGCTAGCGCAGAGCCTGTGTGCGTAGTTTCCTGCCACAGGGACCTGGCATCTAAATTTACTTGCCAGGCCCAGAACTCCCCTTTTACTGCATGTAACACACCCCTAAGGTACACCCCAGCTAGCCCTTTGGGCAGGGTGCCATGTATATAGAAGGCAGACCATGTGCCATGTTGCGTGGCCTGTCCTGGTAGTGACAAACAGCCTAACTTGTTGTCTCACTGCTGTGAGTGCTGCCTCCTCATAGGATTGCATTGGAGATGCCCTGCCTTATATGTAAGGGGTATTGTCTGATTTATGAGGGGTAGAGTAGGCATGTTTGGTATGGTTGTGATTGTGGTAAGAAATGCTGCTTACTGGTGTAGGTGTATTTTTTATTACTATCACAGAAATGCCACTTCTAGCAAGTGTGCATTTATCTGTGCCTATAACTTTGGTGTTTTGCAGCTTGTCTCCAGTCTGGGCAGACTGACAGTTGGGGCTTTGTGCATACTTCTCAGACAGCCTGAACACAGGGAGGGTGGAGGTGACACAGAGGTGCATCTACACATTGTAAAGCCTTCCTGGGCTGAGAGAAGGGAGAGGCGGGGCACACCTGCATTTGTAAAGACTGTGCCTTGGCCTCACACAATAGGGTCGTTAACCCCCCACTGATGTTTGGAGCCTGTGCTGAAAGGAGAGAGGGGGCACTCCCAGAACCAGTTGTAACTGGCTGGAACCTCTACTCCCTACCATTGTAAAACACTATAAAAACTGACTATAAGTACAGGGGAATTGTCCCCACAATTTGAACATTCTTGGAACTTGAAACTGGACACAGAACGCTGATGAATGGACTCACCAGGAAACCACCTTGGAGTGCTGCTGTTGTGCTGACCTGTGACCTGCCTGGTCACCAGGAGGAACTGCCATCACCTGCACCCCTTTTGCCGGCCTGTAGCTGGGCCCACCAGCCCTGTGCTCTTTCTTTTCTTGCTTGCTCCCAGGGGCATGGTGCTGTGGCCCTGACCCCTGCAAACAAACTCAACAACCTTGCCTAAGTGCTTGGAAAGAGCGCTCTCTTTAACTGCCGATCTTGCCTGAGCGCCTTGGGAAGTGATTTATTGGGATCCCAAATCACCACCGCAATCTGGGCTGGGAAACAAGCCCTTGCGCTCTCTTTAGCGCTCTGCCTGGATTTGAGGACCCCAAATCACTGCCGCGACATGGGCGCCGCAGTTTGACTTCAGCGCGAGGTTCACGCTGATCCTAGTGCCCCCGGTGCACTTACCGAAGGTAAAAGAAGGAGCTCACACGCTCCTACTGTGTCCCCGGGTGATGCGCCCTTTTCATAGCGTCCCCGGGGCACACCTCGACTCCGACTCCTCACGCTGCTTCCCTCGCGGACGAGGGAAAGCAGAAAACGTGGCTCACGCACCAGACCGGGTGCGGCCGCCTGTGGGAGCAGGTGCAGAGCCTCATCAGAGGCCCCTGCTTCCCCCGCCACCTCGTTAGGCAGCCGCACCGCGGACAAGGGCGGCTGCCTCCTAGTCCTAAGCAGGACACGGGGAGAAAAGGGAAACCCCCTTTTCCCCGGTCACTCCGCTAGGGGCGCGATCGCCCCACACTGCCCTAAATCTTTGACGCTTTGGCCCCCCCCCTTCAGAGAGGGCCATTAGAGGACCGGGGGGCCCCCAAGGATCACAGGTCCCCAGAGGGGCATGGTCTTCGCGTAGTGGAGGGGGTGCAGACCGCCCCTCTCTACCAGGAACCCCTGTTTTGCGCATAGGAGCGCCGGGGCTCCAGTGCTCATCCTTTTGGCACTGGGAGTGCCTCTTCTACAACTGGAAACAGGTACCCTTTAGGGAATCTAGGCTCTAGAAGCCTAGTACAGACTTATAGATGTTTTAGGTTTCCTACCTGTTTACTACTTCTACATATATGTGCTAATAATGTTCCTTTTATGGGCATGTCTGACTTGTGATACATTCTCTAGTGTTCCTTTTTTGGGTATTTAGGAATTGTTCATGACAAGTGCATATATCTTTTATTGTAATTCGTGACTACTGCTTATGTTGCAGAATCCTGAGTACTTACGTGTTCTAATGTGACCACTGCATATTCCTGCAGAATATTAGTAGCTTGTGTAACATTCTGACAACTGCTAAGGTAGCAGGGTATTACTTACGTGTAATGTTGGTCTTATTATGTTTTGTGCAATACAGATTATTTTTACATAGCTCAGTGTTGTGTTTACTTTGTGGTGTACATTTTGCGCCACGTGTGTTGTGTGTGTTGTGCAAACGCTTTACACATTGCCTCCGGGTTAAGCCTGACTGCTCGTGCCAAGCTACCAAGGGGGTGAGTAGGGGTTATCTTGGACGTGTAACTCCCTAGCCCTGACTAGAGTGGGTAAGTTCTGCCTGGCTGAGGTGCATACCCTAGCCAACCAGAAACCCAATTTCTAACAAGTGCATTATGGGCAATGTAGTACAGTAGTCAGCATATAGGCAAATGTTTACTATGAGGCATAAAACAGATGTGAGAGGCTGACAGTGTATTCCCTATGTCCCACAGGTCTATCACAAGACACCCCCAGCAGCGACAACAGGCAGGGAGGGGACCACCGGCCAGAGACAGTGCAGGAGGCTCCTGCAGAAATTCCTGGGCCCAGCAGGACACCACTAGAGTCCTATCAGGAACAAGAGCAGGAAATGGGGGAAGCTGATCCGAACCCTGGCCCCAGCCCCACAGCAAGTCGTTCTGAGCCAGCAGCAGGACAAAGGCGCAGACGCAGAGTTCTGGTGGTGCCCCAGGAGGAGATAGGGGAGGCAGGATTTGCAGGAATAGAGGCATCCCTCCTTAATGGTCAACGCCTGCAAAACAGACAACGGTCAATCTCAAGTACATTGCACAGGATGGAGAGCAACATGACCACTGGCCTGGCTGAAGTGAACACGCAGTTCACTAGACTGAATGAAAATGTGGGGGATCTCACCCAGGCCATCCGCCAACCTGTGACGGAACTGGTGGTAGACAGACAGAGCGCAAGGCGCAGGGAGCGCCACACAGTGGCACACTTCGACTGCATGGCAGCTTCAATTGGGCGTCTTGCAACAAACACAACTGGCCTGTCTAGACGGACAGTGAGTTTACAGGTGGAACTTGGCCACTTTGCAGGGGATGTGGCACGTGGACTTGGCCGCATCAGCCATGCAGTGAACTTGATGGAAGCTAGGCAGGTGGCAAGGGGCACAGGTGAGACCCCTCAGGACAGTGAGGAGGGGTCCACAATAAGTAGTGTGTCTGCCAGTGACTCCCGTGTGCTAAGGAGTGCAAGGGCACGGCAGGGGTCAGCTGACCCACCTGGGATTAGCCATGCTGGGCACACAAGGAGGAAGGTGTGAGCCATCAGACAGCATGAGTCATGAGGCACATGATGTTAATGTGTCCTCATTACATTAGGACATGTACAGACTTTAACAGACAGCACTTTTCGATCATCATTTAGTTTACAAATAAAAAGGTTTTACACAACTGGGATCTATTTGTCTGACATCAGTGAGTGTGGTGACAGTTGCCACGTACCTGCCAAAGTATTGGGTTGCAATGTGGTTCAGTCTCTGTCTGCCTTGATTTGCAATGCTTCTATCCCAGGCTGTCGTTGTGGTAGCTCTTGCTCATCATCCTCTGAATCTGTGTCTTCAGGGGTGAAATGTAGCCCACGTTTGGTAGCAATGTTGTGTAGGATTGCACATGCGGCAACGATCTTGAATACTGTTTCTGGGGCATTCTGGAGCACACCTCCACTTTTGTGGAGGCATCTGAATCTTGCCTTTAACAATCCAAAGGTCCTCTCGATGACAGTTCTGGTCCGCCGATGGGCACTGTTATATCGCCTCTTGTTCTCATTCCCAGGTGTTAGGTACAGGATAAGTATCCATGGTCATAGAGCATATGCACTGTCACTTGTTTGGCAAAAATAAGCAATGTTAGCAGGGCATGGATGGTTTATACAGTGACCTGTATGTATGGCTTCAGGGTGTATTCAGCAATACCTAAGAGATATCCGTCTCCAAACTCCCCATGTTCTAGGCGTTGGTGTATCCCACTGTGCTTGAATATGTATGAGTCATGTGTCCTCCCTGGAAATTTGGCTACAATGTCAGTAATGACATTATGGGAGTCACATACCACCTGGATGTTTAGTGAGTGGGTAAATTTCGTATTGCGGAACACATATTCCAGATTTGCAGGAGGGCAGATTTGTATATGTGTCCTGTCCACACACCCTATTACATGGGGGAAGCTGGCAATTCTGTAGAAATCCAATTTGGTGCTGTTAATTTCTGCCTCATTCCTGGGTAGGTATATGTATCTGGACATGTGTGTGAGTATGGCATCTAGGAAACATCTGAAGAATTGTGAGAGTGCACTTAGGGATACCCCACCTGCCACAGCAATCACCCCCTGCTAGCTACCTGAGGCCAAGAGGGGCAGTGAGCATCGCACTTGCATATGTGTAGGGATAGCGCTGCGGCGCATTGTCTGTTGTTGAAGCTGCGGATTGAGTAGTTCAATTAATTCTAATATTGCTGCACTGCTCAGTCTATATTTGTCATAAATCTCCTCCTCAGTTTGTTGGAAAAGTGTCTGCGTGGTTCTGTATATCCTCCCCTGTCTCTGGCTCCTCCTCCTCCTCTGCTGGGCGGCGTGGGCTCTCCTCCTCCATGCTATCACATAAAGTTCAGCCATTTTCAGTAACCCAGATGCCTTCTGGGTCTCCTTTTATACTTTGGTTCTGGTTACCACCTGCTCTGAATCAGTGGTAATCTGGGTGTGCAAAATGGGCTTTTTGTGACTAGTCGCAATTTGCGACTGGCTTTTTCATATGGTTTGCGACTCGCAAATTATGACTTCCTCCTTGCGGGTCGCAAAATCAGGTCACTATTTTTGCGAGTCAGTAATGGCTTGCATCGCTATTTGCACTTCGGAAATGGGATTTGTGCATCCCATTTCGGATTGTGCGAGGTCGCAAATTGCGAATCGGGCCATTTGCGACTCGCAAAACTTTGCTACATTTGGCCCATAGCCCGTTATCTCGATCATACTCATTTTACTTTCACTTTAACCGACATGAACTATCAATAGTGTATGTATGTATGTATCAATTCTGTTCTAACTACAATCACACAAACTACCATACACAATCGATGTATGGAAAACCCTGCATCATATGACAACGGTGCCAGATGAGGAAACTGCTACAGTGCCATAATAATGGCAGAAGGCGCTATATGTGCCTATAATATTACATTAATTCTGAGAGATGTTGGTATTTTAAGATAGCCTTTCTACATTCTTAATTGTAGTATGGAGCACTGCAGCCCTGATAAAACCATATATTATTCTCTAACCTCATTATAGGAGTTTTTTCATCTATATAGCATATTGATATACAAACTGGGAAGGCATTCGCCGGCATGATTCTCTCAGATCCTGTCATTCATAAAAAAGTTCCTTGACCGAGGAACGGTGTAAATTACCCATTTACTCAGACATAGCAGAGTTTGAAGTCCATTTAAATGTTGCTATTACCTTTCACTCGTCTGCCAGTGTCTGTCGTCCTCTCAGCACTCGACATTCTATCAGAAGTGTGATTGGATTCATTGGAGCTTTTATTAATGGATTAAGAAAGATTGATTAAGAAAGATTGAATTAACGTATGACTAGAATTGTAATCAATAGGGAATAAAAATTGTTAACTTCTTCCAGAGTAGTGGTTATTCTTGAGTATTAAGGTTTAAATTTATTTTTCATAGAATGTTCCTTGATTATTGATGTTAGCTATCATTTCAGTGGTCACTGCATGACTAGGATGCTCCATGCGATTCAAAAGGTTCATCGACCTATACGCGTCCCCTTGTAAGTTTTTATCACTAAGGACCAGGCGCGCTTGCACTCTCGAAGACATATATTTCTCTGGGATAAAGAGAAATAGTCTCTTTGTTTTCGAACTCACTCAAATACTTAAATTATTGATTTGTTTCAAAAGGATATTAATCTTCTTTCTATAATTGCAAATGTCCTCCATACAAAAAATGTGGTGAAGTGAAGCCAATGAGCTGCGTTACTGAAGTACACCATTAAGTGAAGTCTTTACATAAATCGATTGCTCCCTCTATTCTCTTAGGAATATAGCAATCATTTTATGTTATTATTTGTTTTTCATCCAACAACTGTGGAACTCAAGGCATTTTTAAATTGGCATTTTTAGTTTGCTGGTTGCCAAACAGGGTAAATCATATGCTTTTCTTGGACACAACGCATTAGGCAATGAGGGAATATGCTGAAGAGGAGAGGTGTGGAGGGATGGCTGTTTTTCATTTTAACAGAGGCTCTTTCTATCAATGCATGTGCCGTATGATGCTACAGGGCCAGCTCTTATCACTCAAAGCCTATCAACCTTAGTTTAGTTTCGTTTTAGGAATTTGTAAAGTGCATGGCTACACGAAGGCCTCTCAGCACTAGAGCGGAAACAGAATGACAAGGAATCTACTTATTCTGTAAACAGAAGGGTCTTTGGATTCTTGCGAAAAGAAGGTTCTTGGCTATCTTGACGGAGCTAGAAGGGAAGAGAGTTCCAGAGATTTGAGGCCCTATATGCTAAAGATTGGCCTCCCCATCGTGCTTTCTTAATTGTGGGACATTAATTAGGGAGGGGATCTAAGATCCCTTTGAGGGATATAGGGCATTGCAATCTGGTTAAGGAAGGCCGGACCCTTATTGTGCAGTGATCTGTGCAAAGTGCAGAGGGCCTTGAAGTTGATCCATTGGTCCATAAGCAGCCAGTGGAGGGAGTCTGAAGCAGGTTTTGCAGAGAGGTATCTGAGGATGTCATGAGTATGAGTGCAGCAGCATTCTGCACCACCTGAAGTCTTTTTAGTACAAATCGAGGTGAACTTAAATAAGGGATATTTCCATAGTCCATGCATGAAATTATGAGAGCCTGAGTGATTAGTCTAAAAGACTTTTCTAAGAAGTCCTAGTAGACTAAAGCAGGTGGCTGGCAGTTGTTTATATTGATAGTCCATAGTGAGGTGGGAGTCCAGCCAAAAGCCCAAGGACTTTATGTTGTCTCTTGGCGGAGGCAGGCCTTCCAACCCTTCATGGAATAGAGAATGGGATTTGAGTGGGCCATAATTACCCACAAGCATTACTTTGTTGTATCTGTGTTCAGCTTCAGTTTACAGTCGGCCATCCATCTAGCTACTGCTTGAAGGCAGGGTGCCATATTAGGCTGATCTGTCTTAGAAATGGTTGAAAATAAGAAGACCAGCTATGTGTCGTCAGCATAGGAAACCAGTGAAAAACAGTAAGGTTCCACCATCTCAGCCAGATGGGACATAGAGATATTAAACACATGGGGCTGAGGGAGGAGCCTTGGGGAACGCCACAGCTGAGAGGAAGACTGTTGGAATGAAAGGAGCGATCAAGAACCTGAAAGGTTCTATCTCCCAAAAAGGAGGAGACCCATTTCAAGGCGCACCCCTTGATGCTTGCATGGGAAATTCTTTGAAGCAGAATGTTATGATCTACGGTGTCAAAAGCAGTGCTTAGGTCCAATAGAATGATGGTAGCACCGCCACCCGAATCCAGTCGTCGTTGAACATCTTCGACAACTGCCAGAAGGGCATTCTCGGTACTGTGTTGGAGTCTGAAGCCCATTTGAGTATAATATGAAGATCTTGTGATCTTCAAGAAAACCTGACAGATGTCTATTGACATTTGTTTCGATTAATTTATCTGCTACAGGCAAAAGAGACATTGGCCTATAGTTACTCAGTAAGGCTGCATCCAGATGAGGCTTTTTAAGTAAATGCTTAATGATAGCATGTTTCCAATTTGACTGGATGTGACCTGTTATTAAAGACTTGTTAAGGACCTTAGTCAGGACAGGGTCAGTGATGTCTGAACCTAATGCCAAAATGTGGGGGGGCAGGGTCCAGTGGAGATCCTGGTTTTGTCATGTGTAAAAGGTTAATTACTGAGTCCTTGGTGAGGGGTGGAAAATCTAGTAGAGGATCTCTGGGGTTTAGAACCTGACAGGCAAACTCATCTTTCTGGACAGTCATGTTTGGGAAGACTGAGTAGATATCAATAATTTTCTTTTGAGAAAAACAGGCCAAGTTATTGCTGTGCTCCTTAGAGGCTTCAATAAGATCTATATGAGAGGGCACCTGAATGATTTCTTTAAATATTCAGAAGATTTGATTGGGAGAATTAGAGGGATGATCTATTTTGGAAGCACAATATGTTGACTGTGAGGCTTTAATTTCTATATATAGCAGTATCTAATAGCTTTCCTATGTTTATTTTTTGCGGACATATTGTACGATTTCCTTCACTTTCTTTCAAGGCGTTTACACTCCTTTTTAACAGCAATAGCTGAGGAGTGAACCATGGGGATTTTTTTATAACCTGTACCTCGGGTGATAGTTTTTATTGGTAGTACATATTCTAAGGATGTGGAGATCCATTCATTGAATTTATCCACTGGTCTTAAGGTGGAATTAAAGAGAGTAGCTTTAGTGTTCTCAAGAGCGGACATCCAGTCCTTGCAGTTTTGCTTTGACCAATGCCGACCAGATAACTTGTTTGCCTGCCTAACTGTCTCAGCAGTGGAATTGGGTAGCATGAGCCTAATTAAAAAGTGGTCGGACCATAACAGAAGAAGGGGTGTCTGGGCTGAAAGATCTGAAATGTTGCTGAACATGAGGTTGATGACATGACCTTTGTATTGTGTGGGGCCATTAATCAACTGAGTGAGACCTAGCGCCTCAAGGTCGGTATGCAGGGTTTTGGCCGTGGCATTACTTGTCACATCTGTGTGAATATTAAAATCACAGAGAATTTTAAAGTTAGATACTAGAAACTAGATCAGCAACATGTTCTGGAAGAGATTGAATAAACCTATTGTGGGAACCGGGGGGGGGGTGGGTTGGTAGATCAGACCTCCAGAAAGTGTGAACGTAGGGTTCACTGCTAGGGAGAAAGATATGCTTTCACATTCAGGAATTATCAAAGGTTGAGAGAAACATGTAATGAAGTCTTCATAAATAGTGGCATTCCCCCTACCCCTTGGATGTACCCTATCTAAGCGGTTTATTGAGTAACCATGAGGCAGGGCCAGGGTGACATCCGGAGAGGATTTCTCACGGAGCCAAGTTTCTGTCAGAAATAAATCTTCCGGGACATAGTCACTCAGCATTAAATGAATATCAATTTTATGGGCGGGTAGGGTTCGGCAATTAACTAATAGGAACTTGCCGGCTAACCCATTGTATTTTCTTCGAGGCTGCATGGATACACTCGGAGGAGTCCATAAACAGTTATTCCAGACGCAGTCTGAGAGACCCCATCCCCGGTAAGTAGAGTAAGTATTGGTAAGTATTTTGTAAGTTTTTTTTTGTGTGTGCCATCGGCGGCCTTAACTTGGGGCCCCCTGCATAGTACAGGGTACAGTGGCCATGCCCAGGGGACACTTGTCCCCTGTGCTGGCCATTGAGGTGGTGGGCATGACTCCTGTCTTTCCTAAGACAGGAGTCATGTTTTTGGTGGTTGTGCACCAGAAAATGGCACTAGTCTGGTTAGAGGCATTTTTTTTGCCTCTAACTAGGCTAGTGTAATTTTTTGATGCACAATCATCTCCTTCCCTACCGTGACTCCCACCCGGATAGTGTCTTTTTTTAAGATGCTATCCCAAGTTTGGCACCCTGCTAGCATCTTTTTTGAAGATGCTGGCCCAGGTTCGGCACTGGCTTGCACCATTCTATTAATATGGGGCCCGGCTGGTGCTTTAGAATGGCTCAATCCGGGGCTATACTTTTTGCCACAAAATTGCATTTGCGCAGTTTTGCTGCAAAAAGTATAAATCAGGCCCTTGATATTTTTCTTAAACTCCACAGTCTTTGTGAAGTTCATGAAATTTGCAGGGAAAAAACACAAACATTGAGAGACACTGATCTGCACACACGTGGCAATAAACTGTAAAAAACAAAAAGCAGGATACTTCTCTCACTTAACTTTCTTTTGTGTATAAAACTTATCCCGTAAAGGAATTGGCAAACTGCACACAATAGTCCAACAGCAAAGTTTGAGCACAAAAGTAAAACGTAAATGCTGGAGGGTAAAGCAAATGAGAAAGACTAGGCCCGAATGGAATCATCTTTATGGCATCTGTGATAGGCAGAGCCATTCTACTTCGACGATCTTTGTAGGTATTTTGGACCAGTATAGCCGATGAACAATTGAATTTCAAAGCATTTTATTAATCGATGAAAAAGAGAACATGTTTATTGGATATTACATGCAGAGTATGTTTAAGCACATGAAGGGCTTGATGGATGTAACAACACAAAACTCAGTCCTTCCTGCCAAATTGGAAACATGGGTAGAAGTGGGGGAAACTGCAAATTATGCAGCAGAATCACAATCCTATCCTACATGCTATGGGCATTTACTTCTGACATTTACAACTTGGGAGAAAGGGTGGCAGTGGTGTGGAGGTGTGTTCCACCAGATTTCAACCCTTGGTAACTGAGTGCATTTCGATCACCAGGCTGGATGAAGTCTCAAGAGAAGTTTCTTCTTTGTGTTTACTGCAAATGCGGTTGGGTGCAAAGAATCCTCAGAACTTGAGGGCTAAATAGGCAGAGAAGGGGTCCCATCACCCCAGTGTCTCTTGTGCATAGGTATTGTAAGAACAAAGGGATTCTGCTCTTCTGTGAGTCTGCAGGGATACCAAGGATTACGTACAAAAATAGCACAACAGAAAAGGAGTCTGTGCATGAATTATTGAAAGAAAATGCTAATGATGTTTTAGGAAATATTAACTCATTTGTACAATTGATATCAGATACACAAAGGTCATACTATACTGAAAAAGTGGAGATGAAAGCAATGTCTTTTGGGTAAGTAATAGAGATACAACTATTAGAAAATTTACTGCAATGCTGAGAAGTTCACTTTGTGTGCCCATTCACAACTAATTGGAGGTGGAATCAAGAAAGAAATTTTATTCTGGTGGAAAGTTGAATATATGCATTTAAAGAGAAGCAGAATGGCTTTGTCTAGCTACTTGTTGTTTTCCATGGGGTCCACGAAATATGTGGGATTGAGTGTTTTTTCCAATTTTGTTAGCAGAGGGCTACATACACTTTTGTTTTAGCTATTGGCATGCAAATTAGGGTGCCATGTATAGTCAGAGAGGTGCTTGAGGTGTGGTATGCCAGTGCATGTGGGAGACTTGATGGACTAGAAGTAGTGGGGATTTCGGTGTATCGAGTAAAACAGCGTGGGGACGTGAGCACTGCTGAGACTCTATGATATCAGGCATGAAGTCCATCATTGCGGTTGTGCCCCAAGTTGTTGTAGGCCCATTTTGCATAATTAGGGTGCTTAGTGTGTGGGAATTAGTGGATGAGTAATGTGAGTAACTGTAGAGTAGGCATGTTGTGGCATTTTTCTCGTAATCCACCTGAGAAAGGTGAAGTACTGGGTAGACCTATGAAATTCAGAATCTTCCAAATCTGATTTTACAAAGGAATGGTAATGTTCCAATTACAGAATGGAAAGTATTCTTCAAGCAGTATAGTGTCACATAGTTACAAAATGAGGATGGAGAGGGGCACCTTATACCTTCATCAGACTTTTTTTTACTTTTACTAGTGATGTACTCACCAAGGTTCTTTCTCCACTAGAACACATCATTTTATGGACCTTGCCCCATGCATATTGTGTTCACTCCTTCCTCTATTGGAAATGTTGTCCTTTTCATAGTATAGGAACTAGAGGAGTCAGTATTGTCACTTCCCCAGATGTGACTATCCGATTTGTTGACCATTAAACCCGGCCAAGTCTGAGAGAATACTTGATGAACCATCATGGCAGTCCACTCTGCAGAAGAAATATTGTATGCTTCCTCCCCCACAGCATTGGGACAAGGTGATTACATTTCTCCCTTTGTTCAACTCAATGTTTGTTTCATTGGCACTTTTCAGGAATGTAACAGCACCAACCCTGTATGTGAAATCATAGGTCCTTCAGCACATATGCAACTGTCCAGGTTGAGATGGATTTCCTTAGCTTACCACTTTACACCACTGACACCACTTGAGTACATTCTGGTTGATTTGACAGGACATGTAGGTGATAAGTGGCAGTACAAACCTTTGAGGAGCACTTATTTGAAATTCGAATTTGAAAATGTACCTCTTTTATAACAAAGAAATGATCTCCTATTTAGTATTGTGATAAAACATATCGAAGACACCAGATGGGTGTAAAATACACCCATTAGAATTTGAAGTAAGGAAGACAAGATGGGTTTAACATGGAGGCTGGGTGTCCCTCACCTTGCTGAGGTTAGGGGAAGGATGTCTGCATTTCTCTAAAGAATATTCATCTGGAGAAATGTCGTAATTGGACCAGTGATGCAGGGAAAAACTACTAAGCCGTCATCTAAAACTAGGTTATGTTTCTGGGAAGTTTTGACATTAGGACACAAGTACCATTCTGAGGGGGACTTTACCAATTGCACAAGCTGTATCACCTTCTAGTATTTTGAACTGAAGTATTGATGATGTGACAGATGAGCACAAAATATGCAACATAGCAAAACACAAACGTTCTCATTGGTACACTTGGCCCATGAAATCAAGATGGATTAGTGGCACTATGACCAAGGCACTTTTGTTGTGAATTCTAAGACATGATAAATTTGGTTAATGTCATATTGACACATTGAACTATCTTGTAAGGCCCTAGCATATGGTATAGAAAATACAGCAAGAACATGGAAGTTAAATGGCTTCAGTTGACAGTTGTGCTATCCACAAGGGAGGAAATACAAATTTAACTTCAGGCCTAGATGTATACACTGAGTGCTGCAGCCTTTAAATATATAGGCAGGCCTGTCAAAATAAACCCTTTTAACATGAGGGAAGCCTACATTAAACAAGAAATAAGTCACTCTTATATAGGCCTTGCAGCCCATGAGATTGTGTGCCCAGTGTTAAAAAGTAGAACATGCAGAGTTGGCATGTTCCTACAGCAACTAGTCCTCCAAAACTATTTTTATTGCATAGAGCTGTAGCTTCTTTCATAAAGAAAGATGAAGTACAATAACAACTCTATTTTTTGTATCTTTAGCTTGAAAGCAAAGTTGATACAACTACTATTTTTAATATTCATTAGAAGTTCAATTTAATAATAAAATGTTATCTTTGATCACTATACAGGAAAAGTAATATTTAGAAAGTAATGGTTTTTCTGTCTGAAGTTTTAATTGGCTAATTGGCATTATCCTCCATGCAGCTTGCTTTGCCAGTGCTCACTTTTGATAAGATGTGAAATACTACTCCCAGAGCAGAGACAGTGGTATAGACAGAGCAGTATAGTCTTGGTGAGGTATGTGACCCAGTTTAACCCAAGTATGGCAGCTAAAGCAGTTCTAGGCATTTCAGTAACTTTAAAGGGGCCAGGGAAGGCCTGCACCTTCATAGTTTAGTGTTAAGGGAAGCCTTGAGAGGAGGAGTATTCTGATCCCAGGATAGGCTTTAGCTTTCCTGGCTCCTGTCCCAGTAGAGAAGTGAATAGTCCCCAGAATCAGTGGGGAGTGGTTGAGTATGAAGCGACTGCTCATTACTATAGACACACCCCTAAGTGTGCAAACAGCCTTCTTCAGGTATAGAAAGACCTGTTGGGTCTTACTGAGAATGGTGCACTGGGGGTTGGTTTGTTGTAAGGTAAATAGGATTTGCTGGAAAAGAGGGAGGGGGCTATCCCAGGTACCTTTTTATCATTGGTGAGACAATGCCCAGGAGTCACCCTTACTTACTGGCTAGTGAAGTGCACAAAAGTAGCACCTCCACCCCAGCTCCACAGAACACATCTGGACCTGTCGAAAATCAGAAGAGGGCTGACCTGCTTTCCGAACCTGTGCAGAGATGTTATTGCCATCAGAGTTATTTTCAGAAGAGTAGGTCTATTGACTCAGCTGTGACTATAAAGATAATTAATTTTAGGCTTGAAGTTAAAGCATTTTATGTAGGGCAGCCAGCGAAGCAGGTCTTTTAAAATCTTCATGTCCACCATCACTCTTTGATACTGATGTCTTCCATTGTGGAAATGATTACTGTTGGCAGATTAGCCATAATCTCCGACAGAGAGCTGGAGTTCTTTTTGGGTGATCAAAGCTAACACAAATGTGATAGTACTAATTTAAAAGACATGGACACGATTGTTTCTCATTTTAATGTACTTGTACAAATATTATTATTATTATTAACCAAAATTCTCACACTTTAATTCCACTTTAACAGTGGATTATACATGGGATTCATAAGTGTTTATAGTCTATTAGACTCTCAATTACCTCATTTTCATATTTTTCTTTTAATTCACAGATTTCTCTTGAAGATTTGGGTTTAACAGGGGTGCCCTGATTATAATAAGGTTAATGACACTTGCTGATATTTAGAGTTGCTTTGGAACTGTTTGGTAATTCAATTTACTACAGTTAATGTTATAATAGGGGTTGATTGTGATTAGGTGCTTCCCATTAAATTGAAAAATAATTGCTAACTTTTTCATTGAACGCTAAGTAGTTTTAATATTTGGTTACTGTAGAGTTGGATATGTATGATATCATCAAAAAGAGTATATTATTCAAAAATTAGTTTCATCAAAAAACGGGGGTTTTGGACATATCGACAATATTCGACTTTGTTTCTCATTTAACCAATGACTGTTAGTCTCTTTACTATAAGATATTGGTATTAGGCGTCTCGCTAGTCTTTATTTAGTCCTTGGAATTGTAGAGTGGTGATTTATTAACTCGCGAGGTGGCATTGCGCCTCGCGACTGGAATTAGCTGTAGTAACGGACTGTAGTCCGTCTTCTATGTCGATTTTGCAAGACGATCGCATACTCCCAGAAATGTATTTAATTTCCGGTGAAGCGAGGCGCGCCTGTGCGTACTCGCAACATGGCGTTCTTTTAACTTGTAGATGCCGTACCTGGATCGATTGCTAAATATTAGGTAAGGACGTAGCGGACTTTGTTTAAATTATTTTGGCTTTGGAATTTCAGGGAGTTGGTAATATTAACTACGAACCCGACACTTTTATTTATTATTTTCTACCATTAAAGAAAACGGTTTCTCAAGCATTGAATATTCAACATTTAAGGAGATTGACGTAAGATATATTATTGCAACTTATTGGCATGTATTTGGATTGTGGATTACTTGCTATATATTTAATAGAATGTGGTGCTTTTCTCTGTCCAATTAGGTGTTTGGTATTTTATCTGACAGTCACAGTAGGAACATTACCTACTTCTTGAAGCTACATATTATTACTTAGGATTGGGAAATATATAAGGTATGATTATGTGTCAGTACATTTCTAGTTTTGATTATTTGTGTTGTTTTACTTTATTTTTTTAACTCTTTATTTCACTTGTTGTTTAGTTAGTGGTCGTCGGGTGTGGACTTTGGCATTGAATTTTTCTTAGTGGTGAACAAAGAAGTGGGTCACATATGTGAATGCTTGTGAATTTGCAATTTACCTGGTGGCTGGTAACACTTTGACTATTTTTACGTGGTGACTTAGTGGATTATTGGTAGGCTTGGCTCTTTTATAGTGGGATTATCACAACTAATAGGATCACCTTTCCGCTATCACTATTGGGATTCTCCTTTCCTTTAACATAAGGGTCTGTTATACATTATATTTTGTAACATACAGTTTGAGCATTTTGGTTTCTAATATTAATTTTTACTCATAAAGTAGATCCCTGAAGAAGTCGTTGGGAACTAGAGGACTATCCCATGACGAAACACGTGTTGGCTCGGAGTGTTTTTCCATGGATGATGCTGTAAAGTAGAAGATGTGATCTAATAAATCTCTGGACTAGATTGGACTTTTTATTTGATTGATGTGAAACTTTGGACTTGATTTGCCCTCCTCTCTTATAATCTTCCTGTGCAATAAGGCCAAACTGAAATCGTGGACTAGATAGGCATGCAACACCTCATTAGGATTCAGTATGTTTCCACGGTTGGATAGCCCTCTGGGCCATGCACACACCCAACAAGCAATGGCAAATACAATAGATTTGGTTGGCACATAGCCTGTTGGAAATTATTCTTCTGGTTTGTTATGACTGTTGCAAATCTGTATTGCTTGAAAAGCTGCTGGGCCTTCAATAATCTAAAAACAACATAAAAACAAAGCATTGGCTAAGGGTCAACATGCTTTTTTGTCTCAACAAGCACACATTACCATAGTAGTCTCCAGCACTGAAGGGAACCACTTTGTGTACAGATGTACTACTTGTGAAAGTGCAGCATGATATAACTCATAGTGAAGTAAGCAAATGGCTGGATTGGGCTCAAACATTGCCCCTTAATACAGGCTGTAGTGGGATGAGGTAAAATGTGAATGAAACAACCACAAACTAATGGATGAATTCTGGCTGAATACCCCCATAAGCAACTATGTTATACACACACCTTTAGTAAACTCAAAAGGCTTTGGCTAACAATCACATGAAAAAAGCCAATTGGTTTGGTATTGGCTGCCAGCCTCTTGCCTTTAACAAAGAAAGCAAGCAAGAAAGAAGGCACCAAAGAAGGAAAGAAAGAACACAAATAAAGAAAGAGGGAAAGAAGAAAAGAAGGAAAAAAGAAAGGGGAAGAAGGAAGGCGAGACGGTATGAAGAAAGAAAGAAAGAAAGAAAGAAAGAAAGAAAGAAAGAAAGAAAGAAAGATAAAAAAAGACAGGAAGGAAGAAAGAAAGAACAAAAGAAGGAAAGCGAAAGCAGTAGAAAAAAGAAAAAGAAAGCAAGAGTGAAGGCAAGAAGGAAAAAGGAAGGCAAGAAAGATACAAGGCAGGCAAGAAAGAAAGAAGGTAGAAAGGAAAAAGAAAGGAGGTTAGAAAAAAGGAAGGAAAAGAATGGAGGAAAAAAGAAAAAATGCATAAGAAAAGAAATACTGAATAAAGGAAAAGAATTAAAGAATACATTATAGAAAAAAGGAAAATGAACAACAAGAGCAAGAAAGAAGAAAGATGGCAAGAAAGGGCAAGACAGAAGAAACAAAAGGCAAGAAATAAGGCAAGGAAAAAAGAAGGCAAGGAAAGAATGAAGGATAAACTGGAAAAGAAATAGCAAAAGAAAAATAAGGAACAAGAGAAAGCATGAAAAAAGATTGAAAGCTGAAAGAAACAAGAAATAAGGAAGTCAAAACAGAGGCAAAAAAGAGGGAACGGAAAGAAGGCAAAAAAAGGCAAGGAAAGAAGAAGGATAAAAAAGTGAACAAACAAGGAAGGCAAAAGGTAAGAAGGAAAGAATGAAAGCAAATAGGAAAAATGCCAAATGGATAGAAAGAAAGCATGAAAACAAAGCAAGGAAAGGAAAAAAAAAGAAAACAATAATGAAGGGAAGAAAGAGATGAGGAAACAAAAAAAGGAAATAAAGAAAGATGGGGTTGTAAATATAGAGCACATTCATGAGATTATATCCAGAGTTCGCTTAAGCTGCTATTTGTATTACTGTTGTCTTTCAAAAGGCTCTGTTCACCCCAACCTTTTCGAACTGGTAAAATAGCAACAGTTAGGTAAGGGTCACTCTAAAAGAATTTATAACAGGACAGGAACTGATAAAGTTCATCTGTTCCCTGTACATCAAAAGCATCCTACTATCACAAGTCTCTAAACACAAAGGCAACACTGAAGTAGTTATAAAGTTCAAACAAAAGCACTGGCACTGAAGGCACTTCCTTGCATGTGAATGTGTTCATTGTGAGAGACCAAAATGCAGTCGCTCAACCTGAACTTAACCAGTGGTTAAGTCGGCTGACCCATTTCCAAATGCTGTATGCTGTAGTGGAAAGAAGCAAAATGTGAAAAACACCAGAACAGACCTTTGGGTGAAGAGAGATGGCTAAAAGGCCCTTAATGTAAGTTTATTACACATAGCATTTTAGTAAATTCAAAAGGTATTGGCTAATGCCAGACCTAAAAATGTATTCTCCTTCCTTTCACAGAATGTGCTACACCAGAAATAAATTCACAGACAGCATTTTCTTGGTGGCTGATGTAGGGAGGATGGCTTACTCCTGTAGCCTTACAGCTATTGTCTGACATTGTGATTTGTATGGCCAGAAATATTTTGTGTACCTTACTATCTTTGTCATGACGCTATAGAGATCAACTTCCCATGTGGCATAATTCGCATTATTGCCCCAGCACTGTCGGCACCACATGCTATTCAAATGGTGGGGTCGTCAGAAAGGATTAACATGAACCAAGTGTATAAACAGTCCAGACTCAGCATATTTCAAAACGTTTTGTACACTGAGGGTGCTGGATTATCAGTCTCATTGCAAGTGCTAAACTGTTGAATGTCGGGGCTAAGGTCTGTGAGACATGTGGGTTGACACTCTTAAAGAAATGTGACCAATGTGACGATTCCTAATGAATGCATCAAGATGTGCACATGCTATTTGTTGAGTCGAAGTTCGAGGTGTAAATTGAGTGCATGAGATAGAGAGAGACAAAGAGAGAGAGAGTCTTTGAGTGTGTGTGAATGTTTGTGTGTGCACGTGTGTGTACGTATACATTATAACATTTTTTTCTGTACTCCGTGTTTGCTCAAAGCCAGATTCCGGAAAATTTAAAATAAATAAAGTGGAATCGTGTGGTAATCATACTGACACATGGAAAGGTGTATGCCTCTTGATGTTTGAAAAACATGTAGTACTTTTAGTGCTGCACTGACAATCTAATCTTCCTTATATCTGTAGGAGAAAAAGTAATATGAGCAAGACTGTATATTATCCGCTGTTCATTCCGAAGAACAGGAACGTCCTAGTGTGTAATGCTTTTCAAAGTCTGTTTAGAGTTGTAAATTCAGATTATGATGCCAGGTAATGTTTAATAATGCTGAAATATGAGAAGTTCATCTCGATGATGGAAATGGATGAGAAGGCAAAGTATGAACTATCACAATTGAATTTGTGCACTGCTATCAGACCGTGCAACCAGATATCAGTGTTTCCTACTGGTCAAGACTTACTATCCTCAACAAATAGCTCATGGGAAGCTTTCAGAACTGAGGTTGGAAATTGAACTGAAAAATACCATCACTGAAGGCCTTATTTAGAGTTTGAAGGATGGAATACTCCATCAGTAATATGGTACATTCCATTTGCTATATTACAAGAGCATCGTAGCCTACGGCAGTTGAAATATGGCAGACAGGCCATCCACCAGACTCTAAATAACACCATAAGTGGGGGGGTTTGGATCCTGGCAGCATGCCTTTATAAGTAGGGTAAATACCTACAATATTGAAGGTATATTTACTTAAAGCAATATGATACACACTCATTGTTTTGCTAATATGAAGTGCAAATGGTGGTCTTCTTCCTCAATTATCTCAAAGAGGTATGGCACAATAAATGAAAATGAACTTATTTCCTTCACCATTTTTGGGATGGTCTGCTGATAGTAGGGCAATTGCCCTACCACATGTTTCAGGATATTTAAATGTGAAATGTTAAATATGTTAAAATTCACTTATGGGCTTGAGAGACATGAATAGCTAAACAGTCATTGACTGGCTTTGACATGGATTTTTTGTGACTCTTCACTACCAAGTTTTTAAATAGGTATACTAAGTCCTGAATTTATTTCACAATATGATATTGCATGTCAAACATCATGCAAGGGATTCCAGAAGGGTATCACCAAAAACAAGAATGGCAATGCACTTGTTCTCAGTTCCCTGTTAATCAGTGAATATTGTGGAGTGTACCTTATATTGTATTATCAAGCTTAGAGCTGGTTAGGGAGATACATGTTTCAGACCTGGCTGGAGCAAATAACTCCTAGTGGGCTTCTGGACGAGGACCAGCATCCACCTTGGCATCATCTTGGGCAACAACCTCACCATGAAAAACCAGCAACACTTTTATTTGTCATTTTGATGTGGATAAGTTAGTAGCCCCTTTGGCTGAGATAGGGTTACTGGTTACATCCCCAGTCAGGCTAAATTCTGAATGGGACTACCTTGACTGGGTGATGTAAGGTATCAAATCGATCATGGCATTAAACCTCACCTGATGCCAAGGTCGAATTTAATGCCACAGTTAAAGTTTAACAACTTTTAGTTGCCACTTTGTACTCCAGCTAGCTCAGCAGCCTCAAAAATGCCCTGGCACACAGGCAGCATTTTGCCCATCTGGGGACCCATGTGAATGACATCCAGGATCAGAAACAAAGGCAGTTGCCACAGAGTGACATGTTAACTCCTCTTCCAGGATGGCCACTCAGAGTGTAAGCCCAAAAGGTGAGCTTCAAAGGGGAAGTCACCTTTATGAGAAAAGTAGCGACAACACCCATGAGCAGGTTTCCTTTTTGTTCCTGCATACAAAGTGGGGACAATGCCAGAGAGCCTGTAGCCCTCTGGTAGCAACACCTCTAGGGTGGGATATCAAGGTCCTGACGACTGCAGAAGCATTGTGCTATCTTGAAAGGGGCAAGAGGATGCACTCTGAGACTGTCAGATGCCACACATCACAGGAGAGTCATCACTACGCAAGATTGGACCCGGAAGCATATTGGCTAGTGACCACGTAGTCCTCTCAGGGCTCTTTCTAGGGATACATTTGGCACACCTGTCACCCTGCCCCTCAGATCACTTTGGAAGAAGGACTGCCAAGCTGCCATTGGAATCACACAAAGAGAGGCTGCATCACTGGAAGGACTACACCTGCTGCACTTTGGACTGGCAGAGATTGGACTGTGCCTCTGGCCTTTGGCTCAGGGAAAGGTTAGTTCCTAGTCCCAGTTCAAAGCTGTGAGACCAAGAATCAGTTGGATAATCCACTGGAACTAGCTCTAGGGAGACGAGAGCTGAAGAGGCCCTAACCAGCAAATTGGTAGCCACTGCAGATGTTTTGCAGCTACCAATTGTGGGGCACTGAAAAGGACCAAGCCAAAAGTTGCATGCGAGTCTGCCTGACACGGGAGTGTTATCCAAGTCCTGATTTATAACACCCAAGGGACAGTAGCCTCCACCTAAGGATTTTGCCCCAGCTGTAGTGCAAAGAGACCAGTAGCTCAGCATCAGCTGGCCTGGTGCTGCAACGTAGAGGTCTTTGAATAACACCTATTTCTGTGGCCAAAGTTGCCCCACTTTATCCATGAACCAAAGAACAGTCACAAAGACACCCATTGACTAAACCACAACCAGAGCATCCTTTAGGCATCTTTTGCCTGTATCCTCAGCATCAGGACCAATCCATTGATGTCTATGGAGGTATGGTAGTTTGGAACTTGTCTTAAAACACGCTGGCGATGCGGTAATTGTCCAAAATAGTCACTCTGGCCCCCTAGGCCTCTGCCCAGTCAGAACTGGTTGTCCAACCCAGGTCAGAGTAGTCAAACTAACTTTTCCAAACTTTTAAAAGTTTGCAAACTTTTTGTTGACTAATGCTTGTTTGCGGTTGCATTTAAAAGTAATAACTTCTAAAATTTGCATCTCTGTAACATCAGGTGGATTTTGTTCATTAAAAAAATCATTAAAAAATAATCATTTTTTAAAATTGGTGTCAAATGTGGCAACTTTTTTTTTGTGTTCTGTGACTTTCTTATTTTGTTGTTTTGCGGTTAAATTCCTTTGCCAAGCCTTACTGCTCAACATCACAGCTACCCAGGACTGAGTTTAGGATTAAGTAAATTAACCTGACTGGAGCTAAGATGGTGTTTGAGAGAGTAGTGCAAGATAAAGCAGCACATCCATCTCATATAGAACAACCAAATCATCATGTTGGTACCTAGTGATGGGGTCCAGGACTCGTGTGTAGCTTTACCAGAGGACTAATAAGTCAGTAATAAACAGAAAGAGCTTGCCAAGTTTACAAAGTGAAAATGATTCACAAAGGTGCCGAGTTTTGAAATTCCAAAGACACTTGCTTCCAAGAAGAAAATTTTACAGGTTCAAAAGTTACAAAGTTGCAAAAACATTCTGCTACAAAGTCTTAAAGGATGGAATGCAGGGGAATCGACTTGGCCACCTTCCCCACACTAAGGATCAATGAGATAAGATCACCGTGCAAGAAGAGGAAATATTTTTCCATAGATCTCTGCCAAAAAGGATAAATTGAAGAAAGCCCTCAAAACCTGGGAAGCGAAGCAAGGAGAGCCCAGGCTATGACAATGATCCCTTTGAAAGAGATGGGCACCAGGAGAATGTGGTCCCCACAACCCATTCAAAGTACAATATTATTTTTAGGAGCAAGAGGAGCTCCACATCGGTGAGAAAACCCAAGGATCTAGAGGCCCAGCTGTTGGAAAATGGGTTATTGGTAGGGCAGGTAGGTACCTACACCTAGCAACAAGCCACAAACCTCCACAAAAGTACAGTTAGGTCTCAGTAAATTAATCCCAGCTCTACCCTTGGTAGCTTGGCATCGAGCGTCAAGGCTTAACTTAGGAGACAAAGTGTAAAGCATTCAAATATCACAAAACAGTAATTAAATAAAACACAGGAAACAGTTTAAAAATCCAAAACCAATTCATAAAAATAGCTTATATTTTTATCTTTAAAATGACACAAAAACGATTAAAATCGGTTCAGGGGAACCGGAGATATGAATTTTTAAAGTATTATTATTTTCTAGCGCTTAGAAACAAAAAGCGCCAATCGGGTCATCTGGTTGCACCAGGACCGGGACAAAGTCAAACTTTCAGGCCGACCGCGATGGAGCCCTGCTCGGCTACAGGTCGCGGGAAGCCTCGGTTAAAAAGTTACCTTCTGACTTTGTCTCTTTTTCGATGTTTTTCTTCCCCGGGACGAACCTGCCAGTTGGATCCGACCTCCTGGAGCCCTTGTCCGGATACGCGAAGTCGGTTTCCTCGGCGGTGATTTTTACCTTCGGACTTAGTCGTTTTTTCGAGATGAAAATCCTTCGACCGGGGTAAACCTGGATCTTGATCCGACGTCCGTGGAGCCCTTCTCGGATACGATGGCTGGAAGGTCCCGGTCAACTTTTTACGTTCGGACTTAGTCTTTTTTTCGGATGTTTTTCTTGACCGGGACGAACCACGAAGTCAGGCCGGGTCGCGGTTGAGGCAAGCCGGCTAGAATTTCCGCGTCGAGTCGGTCACTTTATGGAGCTTTTTTCTAAAATTTCTCCAATCTTTTCCAAACTTCTGGGGCTTCACCCAGATGTTCTTTTAAGGTTCTTTTGGGGTCCACAGCTCACCCCAAGGGTCCAGAAGTTCTGTGATGGTCCTTGGGAAGTGCGGACTTCAACTCCCAGAGTGCACCTGGCGCAAACTCCTTTTTGGCCACTGGACAGTGGTCAGCTGGTCACTTTTTCAGGAGTTGGTGCAGGGGACTCTGGTTAGCAATTTTTCACCTGTAGCAAACAGGGAGTCCCTCCTTGAACCAGTGGAAGCCAGGCAAAGTCCTTCTTGTGGTGAAGCCCAAGTGTGCAGCTGGTGCAGTCTTTCTGAGTGCAGGGTCCAGGTGCAGGCCATGGGTCCAGCAGGGCAGTCCTTCTTCTCCTTGTAGTTCTTTCTTCTTGAAATTTGGTGGGGATCTGAGGCGTGGGTGCAGGTCTGCCAGTTTTATCCTTGCTCCTGGGTGAAAAGCAGGGGGGCCCTGGTTCTCCAATCAGGGACAGGGTCGTCCCCCTGTGATGACCACTTCCTGGGAAGTGTGGCAAAAATCCATCCCAGAAGGCAACAGTCTCTAAAAATCCAAAATGGATGAATCTGATTTTTGGAGGAGAGATCTGGCTGAGCCCACCCACTGGTGTGGCTAAAAATCATAAACACACCCCTCTCCTAATCTAATCAAGGGGGCACCTAGCTGTCTGGGGTTGCAGGATGTGGGGGTGTTGCTGGGTGCTCCAGATGTCCTTCTCTGCCTTTGAAGACCAGTTTGGCAGCCCTCCCCCTTCCTGCCTCACCATCTGCTGAGGGGAGATTCTCTCCCCCAAGCACATTCCTTTGTGTGAAGTCAGGCCACTTCACACCTCATTAAAGTAGCCTGGCAGAAGCTGCTGCAGGCTGGCCAATCAGAGCACAGCAGCAAAAACAATGCAGAGCTGAAATTGGCAACTTTTTAGGTAAAGTCTAAACTTTTTACCTGCACTAGTTATATTAAATCCAACAACTGGAAGTTGTGGGATTTATTATAACAATCAATTTGATACCAAATTCTTGGTATGTAACATTTAAGGAGACTTTAAAATTTTAAATAAAGTCTGCCCATTCTAGCCTATGAAGGCCATTTACTTCAATGAGGGAAAAACGAATTTGGCTGTTTTTACCTCCCCAGGGCTTATAAATCTATTTTTATAAAGTCCCTGCTTATAGTTACATGGCACCCAGCCCTAGGGGCACATAGGGCACACCTTAGGGGTGACTTATATGTAAAAATAAGGTAGTTTAAGACTTTGGAAGTACCTTTAATTCCAAAGTCGAATTTGCATATAACTTTAATTTAAAAGCAGCCAGCAAGGCAGGCTTGCTTTTAAAATGACACTGGGCACCTCAGCAATGCACCTAGGTGTGCACCACCTATGCTGTGGTCCCTAAACCTACATGCCCTACCATATACTAGGGACTTATAGGTAGGTTAACTTAGCCAATTATAATTAGCCTAATTTGCATATCCATTTTACACAGAGCACAGGCCCTGGGACTGGTTAGCAGTACCCAGGGCACCATCAGAGTCAGGAAAACACCAGCATAAAGTGGAAAATGGGGGCAAAAAGTTAGGGGGCCTCTGCAATCAGCCCCAGTTTCTCACACAACCCCCCCCCAGCCCACACGCCCAGGAGACTCAGCCCAACCCTGGGAGAGTCTTCCTGGCTTGTTAGGCGAGGAAGACAGTGAAGAAAACTGGCTGTCCCTTTGCAGGGCCTACTCTGCCTTACATCCCCCTGTCAGGGTCACTCCCTCTGGGTAGTGAAGCCATCCCAACAGTAAAAGGACCCAACTCAAACTGAAACTTCCCTCTAGGGGGGTCTTCCTCCTCTCTCTCTGCCAACTTGGGTAGTGAGGTGCCCACCTCCCCTACTCCAAACTTTGCTAGGGCAACACCTAGCTTACCCAAAGAGGTCACCCAACACTTGAGCAACCCCACCATGACCAATAGGGTCAGGGGGCCTACTTTGCTATTGGCCCTGGGTCTGCCTCCCAGGCCAAGTACAGTGCTGCCAGGAAGGCTAGCACCCAGCAGAGGCTACTGACAGCTGTCAGTACCCAGAACCACACCCTAAGCTCTCCACTGACAGGTGGCTGAGCTGCTTTAGGGGCAATTGTGAGGTCCTGGCACCCCTCTTGCTGTCTAGAGTGGGGGGCTACCACTTCCTGTGGCAGACACCCTCCTTCCACTCTCCCTTCTGTCAGTGCAGGGGCAACACCTTGCATCTGGACAGCTGCCTGACTACTCAGGACTTCCTTGGGGTCAGGTGAGGCCTCACCAGTGCCAACTCTGGGCTCCCCCCCTACTGGGGCAGAAGGCCTTTGGCTCCCTGGAACTCTCTTTAAGAGTGGCCTACCCTTCCTTTTCTTCTTTCCTTTTCTTGGGGACCCCTGTCTCCTAACTGTAGGGACTGACTCCCCAGGACTTTGGGTTGGGGGGGCGCCCTCGGCGACCACCCCATCTGTGACCAGACTCACCTCTGGGAGGTCATTGCCCAGGATACAATCTAGGGGAAGGTCAGCACTGACTACCACCCTAATCCAGTCAAGGATACCCTCCCTCTCTAGGGGCACTATGGCTACAGGTTTGGAGGTGACCTCCCCTGTGGCTATCCTGACTTTCTTTGTCTTTCCTGGGACATACATGTCTGGGGTCACTAACCGGTCACTCACTACAGTGTGACTGGCACAGGTGTCTCTCAGGCCAGTGGTAGGGATCCCATTCACTTGAATGTGGTGGAAGTGCCTACTCCCACCCTCAGGGATCACCAGCTTACCATCTGGTCCTGTCTCCCAGCACAATGCTAGGAGGACTTCATCATCTGAGGAATCCTCCTCTATGGCTACACTGGACAGCCCAGTGCTAACCACTTTCTTTGGACAGGCTGCATCTCCTCTGAAGTGACCTGTCTGCTGACAGTCAAAGCAAGCCCTACTGTCCAAGAGCTTTTTTAACCCTGGGTCTCCCTGTCTCTGCATGTCAGAGTGGGAGTGGGATTTACTCTCCTCCTTCTTAGGGTTCTGGGGTACAGAGGGAGTCTCTGTGGTGGGCTTACCACCTCCCTCCTTAGGTTTTTGGGGACCTGTCCCCCCCTTCTTGGAGTCTCCCCCCTGGGACTTGACAACCACCCTGGTTCTCAACCACTCATCAGCTGCCTCCCCTAGCTCTCTAGGGTTGGTCAGCTTAGAGTCCACTAGATGCTGGCGTAACCTTTCTTGGATACAATTGGTCAAGATGTGCTCTCTCATGATCAGATTGTATAACCCCTCATAAGTATTAACTTTGTTGCCAATAATCCAGCCCTCCAGTGCCTTTAGTGAGGTGTCTACAAAGTCAACCCAAGACTGGGTACTGACCTTCTGGGTGTCCCTGAACTTCATTCTATATTGCTCTGGGGTCAGACCAAACTTCTTGACTAAGCACCTCTTCATACTAGGGTATGAATCTGCCTCCTCCCCCCTTAAGGTCAGAAGCCTATCCCTCCCTGAGTTGGGGACCAACTCCCACAAAAGGGAACCCCAGTATTGAGGCTTAACCCTTCTCATTTGGAGTGCCCTCTCAAAGGCCCCTAGCCACTTATCTATGTCATCCCCCTCTACATAAGCAGGGACCACCCCCTTGGGTAATCTGGGGCAAACTCCCCCACCCATGGACACCTCAGCTTCTTTATCGCTGCTTCCATCTCTTTTTTCTTTGTATGCCCACTTTTTCTTCTCTAGGGCCAGCTTCTCTGCTTCCAAAGCTATGTAGGCTAGCTGGGCTTCCAGCTCTCTTTCCCTGATGGATGGGTTCTCTCCTCCTGAAAGGACCCTCTTCCTACCACTAGCTTTGGGTCTGCCCCTAGTGACTGTATCCAGTGAGGACCGTTCCTCCTCTTCCTCACTTGGGGTCTGATGCTTTCCCTCCCCTGAATGGTTAGAGTTAGCATCTTCCTCTTTTTCTTCCTCCTCTGGAGCTTCCTCTGTCTCTACCTCTTGGGCCTCAGCCCATGCTGTCAGGGATTTAATTAGGATTTCCTTCCTGAGATTAGTGGTTGCAGGCAACCCTCTCTCAACACACAACCCCCTAAGCTGGACTACTGTCAGTGTAGGTAGGCTAGCCAGATCAAGCTCCATGGTTCCCTAGTTTTGTGTCAACAAAAACTTTTTGCAAAAATTGGTAACAGGAATTTAGAAAAATTACAAAAATTCAATAATTGAAATTAATCCAAATTAATTTTTTTAAAAAAATTAAAATTAAAAATTAAAAACAATTTTTGCACTAGGACAATTTAAAGGATTTTTAATTTGTTTTATCTAAAACTGTAACGTGATATTGAACACAAGTACAGGATCCCGTCGCTGCTTCCAATTATGTTGGAAAATGGGTTATTGGTAGGGCAGGTAGGTACCTACACCTAGCAACAAGCCACAAACCTCCACAAAAGTACAGTTAGGTCTCAGTAAATTAATCCCAGCTCTACCCTTGGTAGCTTGGCATCGAGCGTCAAGGCTTAACTTAGGAGACAAAGTGTAAAGCATTCAAATATCACAAAACAGTAATTAAATAAAACACAGGAAACAGTTTAAAAATCCAAAACCAATTTATAAAAATAGCTTATATTTTTATCTTTAAAATGACACAAAAACGATTAAAATCGGTTCAGGGGAACCGGAGATATGAATTTTTAAAGTATTATTATTTTCTAGCGCTTAGAAACAAAAAGCGCCAATCGGGTCATCTGGTTGCACCAGGACCGGGACAAAGTCAAACTTTCAGGCCGACCGCGATGGAGCCCTGCTCGGCTACAGGTCGCGGGAAGCCTCGGTTAAAAAGTTACCTTCTGACTTAGTCTCTTTTTCGATGTTTTTCTTCCCCGGGACGAACCTGCCAGTTGGATCCGACCTCCTGGAGCCCTTGTCCGGATACGCGAAGTCGGTTTCCTCGGCGGTGATTTTTACCTTCGGACTTAGTCGTTTTTTCGAGATGAAAATCCTTCGACCGG
This sequence comes from Pleurodeles waltl, assembly GCF_031143425.1. Lineage (NCBI taxonomy): Eukaryota > Metazoa > Chordata > Amphibia > Caudata > Salamandridae > Pleurodeles > Pleurodeles waltl. Next base: position 772,250,824 of record NC_090445.1, on the reverse strand, counting down.
GGTAAACCTGGATCTTGATCCGACGTCCGTGGAGCCCTTCTCGGATACGATGGCTGGAAGGTCCCGGTCAACTTTTTACGTTCGGACTTAGTCTTTTTTTCGGATGTTTTTCTTGACCGGGACGAACCACGAAGTCAGGCCGGGTCGCGGTTGAGGCAAGCCGGCTAGAATTTCCGCGTCGAGTCGGTCACTTTATGGAGCTTTTTTCTAAAATTTCTCCAATCTTTTCCAAACTTCTGGGGCTTCACCCAGATGTTCTTTTAAGGTTCTTTTGGGGTCCACAGCTCACCCCAAGGGTCCAGAAGTTCTGTGATGGTCCTTGGGAAGTGCGGACTTCAACTCCCAGAGTGCACCTGGCGCAAACTCCTTTTTGGCCACTGGACAGTGGTCAGCTGGTCACTTTTTCAGGAGTTGGTGCAGGGGACTCTGGTTAGCAATTTTTCACCTGTAGCAAACAGGGAGTCCCTCCTTGAACCAGTGGAAGCCAGGCAAAGTCCTTCTTGTGGTGAAGCCCAAGTGTGCAGCTGGTGCAGTCTTTCTGAGTGCAGGGTCCAGGTGCAGGCCAGGGGTCCAGCAGGGCAGTCCTTCTTCTCCTTGTAGTTCTTTCTTCTTGAAATTTGGTGGGGATCTGAGGCGTGGGTGCAGGTCTGCCAGTTTTATCCTTGCTCCTGGGTGAAAAGCAGGGGGGCCCTGGTTCTCCAATCAGGGACAGGGTCGTCCCCCTGTGATGACCACTTCCTGGGAAGTGTGGCAAAAATCCATCCCAGAAGGCAACAGTCTCTAAAAATCCAAAATGGATGAATCTGATTTTTGGAGGAGAGATCTGGCTGAGCCCACCCACTGGTGTGGCTAAAAATCATAAACACACCCCTCTCCTAATCTAATCAAGGGGGCACCTAGCTGTCTGGGGTTGCAGGATGTGGGGGTGTTGCTGGGTGCTCCAGATGTCCTTCTCTGCCTTTGAAGACCAGTTTGGCAGCCCTCCCCCTTCCTGCCTCACCATCTGCTGAGGGGAGATTCTCTCCCCCAAGCACATTCCTTTGTGTGAAGTCAGGCCACTTCACACCTCATTAAAGTAGCCTGGCAGAAGCTGCTGCAGGCTGGCCAATCAGAGCACAGCAGCAAAAACAATGCAGAGCTGAAATTGGCAACTTTTTAGGTAAAGTCTAAACTTTTTACCTGCACTAGTTATATTAAATCCAACAACTGGAAGTTGTGGGATTTATTATAACAATCAATTTGATACCAAATTCTTGGTATGTAACATTTAAGGAGACTTTAAAATTTTAAATAAAGTCTGCCCATTCTAGCCTATGAAGGCCATTTACTTCAATGAGGGAAAAACAAATTTGGCTGTTTTTACCTCCCCAGGGCTTATAAATCTATTTTTATAAAGTCCCTGCTTATAGTTACATGGCACCCAGCCCTAGGGGCACATAGGGCACACCTTAGGGGTGACTTATATGTAAAAATAAGGTAGTTTAAGACTTTGGAAGTACCTTTAATTCCAAAGTCGAATTTGCATATAACTTTAATTTAAAAGCAGCCAGCAAGGCAGGCTTGCTTTTAAAATGACACTGGGCACCTCAGCAATGCACCTAGGTGTGCACCACCTATGCTGTGGTCCCTAAACCTACATGCCCTACCATATACTAGGGACTTATAGGTAGGTTAACTTAGCCAATTATAATTAGCCTAATTTGCATATCCATTTTACACAGAGCACAGGCCCTGGGACTGGTTAGCAGTACCCAGGGCACCATCAGAGTCAGGAAAACACCAGCATAAAGTGGAAAATGGGGGCAAAAAGTTAGGGGGCCTCTGCAATCAGCCCCAGTTTCTCACACCAGCTAATACTCTTAGAGCTTCAGGAGAGGATGCCTATGAGAGAAGAGACTGGCCCTAGAGGAGAGAAGGGAAAAGCTGATTCTCCAAAGATATGGTGTCAGCAACAGAGAGGCTGAGGTAATTGCAGAAGGAGCCTGTGATCCCAGGTTGTCCAAAGGGATAGTTCCAGAATTTGCAGAAGGGGATGACATAGACAAGTAGATGGCATTCTATGAGAGAGCTCCCAGGGGTGAGTGCATAACAATAGGGGGCCCTATTGTGGGAGTTGTTACCAACAGGAGGGAGAGATAGATTACTTTTGCTCGAGGATGAGGTCGCAAAATCCTACATTACCATGAAAGGGGTGTCATTGAGCTATTTGGTCCTTCCCCAGTGGAGTGCAGCCTCAAGGTGAGACAAGTGAATGACTCCCAGGTTCAGGAAAAAAGGCAGTTGAGCAGAGTGAGGTGCTACCTCCTCTCCCAGGATGGCCACTCAGGGCATTAACCCAAAGGCTAGCTTCAAAGGGGAAGCCACATTTTAGAGGGAAGTAGAAGTAACACCACTGAGCAGGATGCCTTTTTTGCTGCAGACAAAGTAGAGACAGGGCCAGAGAGGGAAAATCGCCCCAAACTCGTTTTGCCATAGCCATGTAGCCCTCTGGTTACCACACCTCTAGGGTGGGCTACCAAGCTCCTGGCGACCAAAGAAGGGTTGTACCATCTTGAAAGGGGCAAGAATGTTACACTCTGGCATAACTTTATATCACACATCACAGGAAATTCATTACTAGGTAAAAGGGGACCCAGTAGCCCATTGTTAGTGACCACATGGTTCCCTCAGGGCTCTTTCCTGGAATGAATATGGCACCCATGGCACCTTGCCCCTCGGTTCACTTGGATTTGGTGAGAAGACAAATAAGGACTACCAAACTGCCCTTAGAATTGCATGAAGAGAGGCTGCACCATCGAAAGGACTGCACCTGCTGCACTTTGGGTTAGTAAAGAATGGACTGTGCCTGCAGCCCCTGGTTTGGGGAAAAGTTGATTTCCAGCCCCAGATCAAGCAGTGACTCAAAGGATCAGTCAGCTGATCTCCTTGAACCAGCGCCAGGGACATAAGAGCTGAATAAGCCCAAACTGACAAGTTGGCAGCCACAGCAGAAGTTTTGCAAATACCAGCTGCCTGGCACCGAAAAGGACAAATCGAAAAAAAACAAAAGTTGCACCTGAGTCTGTCTGACCCTCGAGTGCTATTTAAGTCTGTATTAGTTGCACCCAAGGGACACTACACCCCATCTAAGGATTTTGCCCAAACCAGGGTACCAAGGGACCAGTAGCCCAGCCCTGCTACTAAAACATCAAGGACTTTGAGGGACCCTGATCTCTGTGGCCATAGTCACTCCACTTCACCCCGTGGATGTGGAGCAACCACAAAGACACCTCCATTGACCAAACCACAGCTGGAGCAACCTTTGAGTATACTTTTCTTGTCTCCACAGCATCAAGTCCACCTAATTAAGCTATATGGCGGTCATCCTGTAAAGTTTGGAGCTTGCCTTAAAAACACTCTGGTGGCCAGATAATTGTCCAAAGTGTCCACTCTGGCCCCCTAGACCTCTGTCCAGTCAGATTTGGTCACCCAACTCAGGCCAAAGTAGTCAAACAAACTTCCAAACTTTTCAAAAGTTTACAAACTTTTTATTGATCAATGCTTGCTTGTAGTTGCATTTAAAAGTGATAATATATTCTAAAATCTGTTTCACCGTAACCTCTGGTGGATTTTGTTCATTAAGGTCCCTAAAAATTCATAAAAATATAGTATATTTTTATAAATTGGTGTCCGACTTCTTTCGTGTTGTGTGACTTTCTGATTTTGCTGTTTTGTGCTGTCAAATGCTTTACACTGAGCTCCTTTGCCAAGCCTTACTGCTCGCAGCCACAGCAACCTAGGGTCCAAATCAAGGTTAAGTATATGAGCCTGACTGGAGCCAAAACTGTATTTGAGCTTTTACTGCATGACACGGTCCCACAGCCATATGATATTGTACACCCAAATCCTCACAAAAATGTTTTCTGAAGTCATCTTTCAGATGCTCAGAGCATGGTCCTTTTTCAATAACACTCTAAATGGTACATTTTAGACCACTTAAAGTTAAGTTGAGTTTAATATTACCAGTGAGTCCACAGTCAAAAGGCTTAGAAATAGTGCTGAAGAGGGCAGCATAACCACCACGACAACCAACCTGATAGGGGTATATGAGGTGCAAAACCATTATACACACTGGAATGTGACTTATACCTCTGTCGCTCACACTATTGTGTCGACTGTTCTTATTTATCCCTGTCTTACACATCTACACTGGGAAAATCCATTTCACTTCATCCTTTTCTCGAAAACATGATTTAACTTTGTATTTATTCAACATAACACTGATTACAATCATGTGTCTTTTCTCATTAACTCAGTATTTATTGGTCCCAGGGAGGTGTATTAAACATCAGGCATATTTTAGCATGCATTCACAAGTGTCATGTTAAATGTTAAAAGATTGGGGGGCGTGGCTGGGCACCAAGAGAAGATGGCCGCTTTTCTCTGTACTCCGTGATGGCAGCCGGAGGCGAACCAACCGGTTCATTTTGGGCGGTAATTTTTTTTCAGACCTGGCAATGGGAAAGGCTAAGGGAACATTTCTAGATTAATATGTTTTCCGTGGGATGACTTTTGAAGGCTTTATAATGCCAGAATTTCTTGTCAAATATGGAGAGCACAGGAATTATCAACCATGGTGCTACACCTTCAGTGGTTAATAAAGTATCTTCCAAGCTTCCAGGTACAATATCCATATCTACTAATAAGAGAGCTAAAAACACCATCCGCCTCCTATTAAAACAGTTGATACAATATCCATGGAGTTACTTCTTGAGGAAATAAGAGCTCTTAAACCTTTTATGGAAGATACAAATAAACAACTGCAAATTTTGGGTAACAAATGGACGTATGTGGAGAACAGAGTCTCTCATATGGAACAAAAGGTGGAAGTGCCTGAAGATTCACTAGTGTCTATTCAATCAATTTACAAATTGAAGTAGCCATGTTAAAGAATCATGCAGAGAATATGGAAAATCGGCATTGAAGTAATAATCTTCATATTTATGGTTTGCCAGAGGGAATTGAAGGATTACATTCACCTTCTTTTTTTCAGTCGTTCTTACCCAAAATTCTAGATCTGCCTATTTCTCCAGTTTTAAATATACAAAGAGCACATAGACTTGGACATTCTTCTCATATAGCATCGACGTCAGAGAAACCAAGAGGAATACTCCTTCATTTTTTGGAGTACAAGCTCCTTGAGACCCTCACGGGTGAGTATCATGCTCTATAATTTTTTTGATTGATTGAGTACTTAGATCTGCTGAAAGTTCTTAGAACAGCAAAAGCGAAAGGTTCGATTGCGTGGTTCAGCTCCAATCTCTTCTTTGCACAGGATTATGCTAAGTCAACAGGAGGTAAACGAAAGAAATTTCTGGATATGCGTCCGGCACATAAATCTCATAATGCCCGTTATGGTCTTTTTTACCCCTGTTTGTTCGAGGTCACTTATAATAATAAGACCACAACATGTAAAGATCCAGCATCATTGCAGAACTTTATTGACTCCTGTAGAAGTGAAAAAATGGATACCTCTAAAGTAACGGAGACTTGCCAGATATGATATTCTTAACATTTTTAGAAGTGTTCATTCTGGGTTATGTAATGTTAAGAATGATTTATTATCAAAGGGAATTGATTTTTCCTATTTTCTTCTCTTTTTTAGATTTTACTTAATTCAAGTACCTGTTCTCTGTGGTAGCAATGTGTGTGGCCTGGGCTCTCTTCCCTCTCATCTTCCTTTTGTGGTTTCACCTCCCTCATTTTGTTTTGCTTATAGGCATGTTTCTATTACTCGTTTAATTTATTTGTACTTGTATTGTTTCTTCCTATCGTATGCTATGTTTCTCTCTCTTCTTCTTATATTCCTTTTCTATTTTTTCCTCTTATTCCTTTCCCTTCTTTCCTTTCATCTATAAATTTTACTCTCTTTTTCTTCTGTATATCATTATGTTTCTTTTGGTTAAATCTCTCAAAGTATATAGTGGATTTATATTTAGAATTTTGTGGTTATATTATAAAATTTATTTGTTAGATGACAATTAGATTTATTTCTTGGAATGTTAAGGGTTTAGGTTCTCCAATAAAATGTCAAAGAGTTTTAACACATTTTCTAAAATTAAAAGCTGATGTTGCCCTATTACAAGAAACTCATATTTCAGATATTGAAGTAGTTAAACTTAAAAGGCAATGGGTAGGTCATGTTTTCTCATCTCCTGGAACGAGGAAAAAAATGAAGCAATTATACTGTGTCATAAAGCGTTAAATATTTCTGTTATATCTCAAGATTTTGACGCTATGGATAAATGGGTTATTGTTTTGTTGTTTATTAGCAAAATTCCTTTAACTATATTGAATGTTAATGCTCCTACTCAACCTGATAAATCTTTTTGAAATTACATATTAGCTAAGGTAATGATACTTTCTGATGAATATTTGATATTTGGACGGGGTTGTAATATGATTATCGACCCTTTTATTGATCGTAAGTCTAACTCTAGATTTATACCTTCTGCGGTATTCTGACAATTTACATATACAATTAAACAAAGAGCATTACCAGATGTTTGGAGATTATGTAATTCCACATTACAGGAGTATATCTTTTTCTCCCCTGCACATTTTTCCCTATCTAGGATTGACTATTTATTTGTTTTGCAACGTCTTGTACAACATGTTTTAGGGTCAGAAATAGGCTCTATATTAATCTCGTATCATGCTCCGGTGAGTGTGGATCTCCATATTAAACCAAATAGTCAGCCAACTAAAAGATGGAGATTTATTAATTCCTTACTTCTTGATAATAATTTTTCTCAGCTTTTTGGTAAGTTTGCAACACAATTCTTTTTGGATAATGATGAACCTCAACTACCTGTTCAAATCATTTGGGATGCCTTCAAGGCTGCTTCTAGGGATTTTAATAGTTCCTATGTGGCTAAGAAAAAGAAAGTCACTACTTTAATCCATGGATCGTATTAAGCAACTATAAAGTTTATATTACTCATCTAAACCTAGAAGTTGTCTCAATGAATTACTTTATGCTAAATTTCCTTTTAATAAAAATTCAACAGATATTGCTAATTCTTACCTTCTTAAATCTAGTGCTAAGCATTATGGTGGACAAAATAAATCAGGAAAGTTACTAGCAAACTATCTAAAAATTAAAAAGGAGAGAACAAAAATAGAAATCTATTTATTATACTTCCAGTTCTTTATTGCATAAAAATGATCAATTTTAGATTTTTTTTTTTTTTTTTTTAAACAATTATACACTCCCGAATTTTACCCTTCGCAGAAATGTATTAATCAATATTTGTCCTCTATTAATCCCCCTGTACTTTCCCTTTTTGAATTCTCAGCTCTTGACAATTATATCTCTATTGAGATAATCCTCAAAGCATTAAATCTTATCAAGAAAAGTAAAGCTCCAGTGCCAGATGGTTTTACTATAGAATTTTAATCACATTTCTCTAAAATATTAGTTCCAAGATTATTTCAACTTTTTACAAATTTTTCATAACTAACTTGTCTGGAGGTTCTTTTCAAGATGCTCTAATTTGTCTTATACCAAAAGATAACAAAGATCCAAAGTTCTGTAAGAATTATAGACCAATTTCTCTAGTTATTTTAGATTATGAAACTTTTCTAAAATGTTAGTTCTACGCCAGGAGTCACTTCTCCCTAGGTAAATTGGTAAGGAACAATCTGGGTTTATTAAAGGGCATCTACTATCTGACAATACAAGATTGTCTTTTAATATTTTAAGCAAATCTGTTATTTACAAAGATTCACTCTCAGCAATTGCTTTGGATGCTGATAAAGCTTTTGATCGAGTTAATTGGCTTTTTATGTTTTGAATGCTTTCATGGTTTGGTTTTGGCACCAAATTCATAAATTTAATTTCATTGTTATATTATTCCCCTAAAGCAGCCATTTTCTAAATGGTCTCATATTTCCATCCTTTTCACTTTATAGAGGAGTTCGCCAGTGGTGTCGGTTGTCACCGTTTTTTTTCGTTCTTGCTTTGAAACCTTTTTTATTGAAACTTAGAGTTAACCTAACTTTGCATGGTTTTCAATGTGGGGAAAGTCAAGTAAAACTTTTGGCTTATGCTGATGATATTTTACTTTTTATGTAAAAACCACAATCTTCACTTCCTGCTTCTTTTGAGAAGTAGAACGTTTTGCTTCTATTTCGGGGAATACAGTGAATGAAGATAAGTGTGAAATACTCCCTTTAAATACATTTTGTCTTCCTGAGGATTTTAAATCATAGAACGTTCATTAGAACAATGATAAAATTTAATACTTGGGCCTTTGGTTTAAGCATTCTTTTAAAGATACTATTTCCTGTAAATTGGTGTCATTATTTTCTACTCTTAATACTCTCATATCTAAATGGAATCCTCCACACTTCTCCTGGTGGGGTAGATTAGATTCTCTTAAAATGATGTTACTTCCTGTAATCCTATTTTATTTATCAAGCATCCCAAAAAATATACCGGGTCATTATTGTAAAAATTTTAATTCCATTTTATCTAAATTTTTATGGAACAGTAAAAAGCCCTGAATGTCCCTTCAAAAATTAATTAACCCTAAACTGTTTGAGGAGTTAATTTTCCAGATGTTGGGTCATACCATATGGCCTTTTCCCTTAAATAAGCTTCCCTTTTATTAAATGAGGATGATTTTGATATGTCGCCATTATGGGTTGCAGTTGAAAAATCATTTTTTGCACCCTTCACATTTCAGGAGGTTTTACCTCTAACACATAGACCAGCATCTAGTTCTCTTCCTATTTTGAAAATCCATGCAGAATTATACAGCCATTTTCTACTTCATATAATGGAAGCAAAATGCAGTTTCTGTATTCATCAATTTGGTATAAGAAATAAATTAAGTTAAATAATAGAATCATTTACTGGAAAATGGGGCATTTAAAGGGGTTAAAATGGGTACATAAACTATTTGAAAATGGAACACCGCTTTCTTTTGTACTGGTACAACATCTGTTTTCTTTTCTATTCTATTTTGCTAGAAAATATGATGCTTTAATACAGGCTGTAAATAGTTCATATGAACATTTTCCAACTCAGCAACTATCTAATGTTCAACGTTCTCAAATTAAAAATCTTTCTATTACAGTCCTCATCAGCTTCCCGTATTTATCAAGTGATTACTGCACCTTTGAAAAAAGGTCTCAATGTATAATAGAATTGCAGTGCGAGAAAGATTTGGATACTTCATTTTCAACTTCTTTATGGAATAGGGTGTGGATTAAAAATACGAAAACCCTCGCAAAAGCTAATGCAATTCAAACTTTATTCTTTATATATAATAGACTATTAATGGCCATTTTCAGATTTTAAACATATGTTATTTGAATGTCCTTTCATATTTCAGTTCTTGTTTAAAGTATGGAATCAACTAAATATTATATTTGATTCATAAATCTCCTTAAGTCTTACCAATATACTTTAGGTAGCCTTGCAGAGGAATGGTCTCACTATCAAAAACGAAATATCTTAATTTTAGATTTCCTAATAGCTGTTGCTTTTCAACACATAGCTACATTTAGGAAGGATTCCTCTAAACTATCATTTCAAGCTTAGTGGTATGGTGTATGTTATAACCATAGGCTAGACAGACCTTATGTCTCCCCGCTATTCCTTGCTATTAAACGAGAAATTATATGGATACTTGTTACAAATTATCTAAATTCTTTGGCATACTCTTCATGTAACCATTTTCCTAGAAATCAGGGGGTCTCTAAACCTCCATGAATTGGTTTTCCCATCTCCATTTAATGTACTGTTCCATGTTTTTACTATCCCTTGTACGTGTATACAGTACATATGTACATCCCTTCCACTAAAATATTTTTTCCTGTAATTGAACTGTTATTGTATTGATTATTAATTTTCACAATTGTATTTACATATTTTGACTATCGTATTTTTCTTATCAATAAACTTTCTTTTTATAACTAAAAAATCATTAAATGATTACTACAAGGTGTAACACTGGTGATAGTTCATCATAGTTCCATAAAATAGACCTCTGGTAAACTTTTTGCTTACAATACTACCTGAGAGCTCACCTGTACAATAAACCAGACACTTTCTCGCTCAAATTATGTCCATTGATGGTGGCAAACTTTGCTGCTGGCTCACTTTAGTTCATAATCTTTGGCAATATTTTACTAGACCGCACACACAGATGCTTTTAAGTAAAATAGACAACAAGATTTCGGTACAGCAATTGAAAAACAAGGGCAGAAGAATAGTCGATTATGCTGATCCTGTTTATTCTGGCTTTACTACGTGACAAAAAGAATATTGCTAAAATTTGAAATGCAATGCACAATATCAAAGAGGATAGGATATGCTTCAAACCCTGCACATGCAACATTATCTTATTGAGAACCATTTGGCATACCTAGTTCCATAAAGCAGAGGAGACAAACATCTCTCAGCCTTCAAAAAGCATCTAGGAAATATGTTTTATTTTCGCAAAAATGCTCATTGTTGTGCATGTGCATTGTTTCTCATAGACCTAACAGAGTCCTTTGACCAGTGGTCACAAGGTATTGGTAAAACCCAGGCCATGCATGGAATTTCCTTCTTCACATCTTTCATGACTAATTCCATTCACTTGTGAAGTTAGGCCCCTTATAATGCAGCATCAATTTTAAAGACAGTGTTTAATTTGATCCGGTTGTTGCCGGTGGGGGCCACCTGCACTTATTTTTGGGAACCGGTACTAATTGTTCCTCTTCAGACATTTCCCTAGAGCAAAAGAGGAAAATGGTGCAAAACGGAAAGGAAGAGGAAAAGAAAGATGGGGAAAAAGTCACAAAGGTAGAAAGCAGGAACCCACGAGAGAGATCCAGGGGCAGGAATTGTCTGATAGTGAATTAGAATTAAAGAGGCATTGGGTGGATTAAAGACTACTGAGCCTGGGTTTTCAGTCTGCTGATATTTAGTGCGAGGGCCACAGTCATCTGAGCAAAGCTTTGGGCACCATCACTCATTCTTTAACAAATTAAGCACTGGTTAAAGACTAATCAACCTTCGTCTTTCAAGCTTACTGCTTTTGCCATCAGCCCATGTATGTATAAGACACTCAGCCCTTCCACAAATCAGAAGAAATTCTGAACCCTCGCAGTGTAGCAACATCTTGAAACATGTGCAATACTGCATGAAGCTGGGTTGACTCTATTTGAATCATTAGAAGAATGAGAAGTCACCCTATCAACCAGTGAATCCTCCTCCTTACCTTTCAAATAATTTAATGCCAGCCTGTACAATAGTTGCAAAATGTAGATGTTTGATGATGTCCTCTCTTTCCCACTTTGATTGGATGCACACACCACAATGCTTTTTTATCACCTAATTCAACTGCATTGTATACTTTTATCTGCTGCGCCTCACTAACAGAATAGCTGCAGTTATTGTGGTGACCTCCTTAAAACATTACTGCAATATAATGCAAGCAGAGCTCCAAAGCAAACATTTCTCCGATTTACAGCAAGTCTTGTGTAAGCAGGGAGCAAAAAATGTTTTTCCTCACTGGGATCAGAAATTGGAACCAGAGCTGGTCATTACTGAGAAGTTTGGTTGCACCCAACTTATGATCAAGGAGGTCTATGTTTCAATGTGAAACAAGTGGAAAATCACAGCATTAATTCATTGTCTTTTCTCGCATTGCATGCACAGCTCATGTGGTTCTTGTTTGACATAAGCTATATCCATTAACTCGTGATCAGTTCTGGACAAATGCCTGCATCCAGCTCAAGAGTCAATATTATCTCATGATCTCATGTAACTCTATCCAGTTAAAGTATTACATAGCTCATCTTGGTTTGCTTCAGGCATACAAATATTTTTCCTCAGCCACCCAAACAATCTATACATGCTTATAAGCCAATTCAACTGATGTTCCATAAGTCCTTAGTTATGTCTTGTCCTCTCATATGCCATCCCGTTCTCCGTCCTTTGTCTTTCCACGTTGTTCCAATACCAGTGATCCGCTCTTCCCTGTCGACCCTTAGAGTACTCATGTCCAAAGTCTGGGATCACAAAATTTAACCCATCAAACTCAGTGGTGGCTGCTGCCAGGAAGGGCTAGTTCGGCAGTGTGTGGAGCGGGGGTGGGACATCTGTGCTTGCCCCCCAAAATCCAGACGCTTCTCTCATGCTGTAACACAGCATGAGAGAAGCAATGGGATTGGCCTGAGGGGGCTGAAATTTCGCTTAGTTAGGGAGTGGGACGACTGCGCTTGGTCCCCACCCACCTTGGGTGGAGAGTTCTACGTGTGCATGTCAGTTTGGTTGGCCTCAGACAGCCAGCCAAATTGACATGCACACTTAGAACACACCTAGCACCCCTCCTCCCTGCTGACACAGAGGATGCAGGCCCTGCCCCACCCTAGCTAAGGGGTGAAAAATTATAATAACATACTTTTATTATCATTTTATTTTTCTACTGCCACTCCTCCATCATAGTGGAGAAGCCACCCCTGATCAACCCATACACTGGTTTTGGAGGACAATATAACCTAAAAATCAACAATATGAAATCTCTTCGTTTCATGTACTGATTAAACACTGCAGTTTAGACAGTTTTCATACATGTGAAGATCTGAAAACGGTGAACATTTTTATATGAACATTTGCCCACCAATACAGGGCAAATCGATCTTTTTCAAAATATTTAAAAGTATGATTTTGCAATATTTAAGTTTTGCTGAATTATTTATCCCACCACAAACTGATTTTTTTTTTTGTATGACTCTATCCCCCTTTCAAAGAGAGGACAGACTTAAAAAAACTAGTCATACAATCCTTTGAGAAAGCCTAAAGTGAAACTTTTTCTATGATCTTTGCAGTCACACTTCCCTTGAATGGGATATTGGTGTATTCCCCTGCCCTGAGTGCCCAACTGCAAGTGAAACCTAATTTTTTTAGGCCACCTCATCACACTAATCTAACCTGACCATAGAGGCCTATCTCTAATCATGTGAAGTCCAAAACCGGTCTTTGTGCCTGGAGGGGTGCACCAACCATGCTCTCAAAGTAGAAAGTAGATTACTGTCCTTATCCTGTATATATCACATAAAGCAGAGGTGGCCTGTTCTTACTCTTTGTGATTTGTAGTGTAACCAGACCTTTTATTCCATGTCACTGGCTGTTGTCTACTGACCCCTCATATGTAAAGTTCCACTGCTATTTGAAATACAAAGCCTACCCTGACATCCTGAGGGCATGTCAAGTGTGTGTATGCACAGTGAGCACAGAACACACATAACAGTAGGACTGTGTGTTTGAGTATTGTTGCAAGCAGAATCCATTTTGGATATCCCTGGTTATAGCATGGTAAACTGTGGAGAATGAGCATAGCTTCTCCAGTCAGTGGAAGTGTATTGCCTGCATTCCTATATCTGGTGACCCTGACAATGAAGTGAGGATGGTGGAGACAGGACTGCCTTTAGAAATTCCCTGAAGCCATTGTTAGCAATAGGCTGCTGAATAGTTATTCCTGAGTGCTTTCATTTGGTAGATAGTAAGGGTGGGAGTACAGATTCTGCTTTAGGTGAGAAACAGTTTCTAGGCATGTCCAAACATAGCATGCCAAGCAAAGAGAAAAAAATCACTAGTGACTGTGTTGTATACATAGTTCACCTTGGTTTTAGTAGTTCTCTTTTATGTAGGTGTATACATAAAAACTGAATGCATATTCCATTATATTTAGAGTATAATGTCTGAGGAGGCCTGAAATTTAAAGGCCAAAACATGTCATAATGTCTTCCTGTTTCTCCTGAGGAGGGATGAAATTTAAAGGCCGAAATGCATTGACACAACAGTCCTGAGGTGTCCAATAAGAGGTTGAAATAAAAGTATGGAATCAAGTATACAGGACATACCACATAAATGCCAATGGGACTATTAATCCCCTAATCATGTTTCTGTCCTGAAGGGCTACATGTAACAAGGACAGTGAGTATATCAGAGAGCAGCCTTTTTCAAATCCTTGGGAAGACTTGATATCAATGGGGTTTGTAATTTTGTTTATCCTTTTATTTCGGTATTTGTAATGATGTGTTATGTTCCTGCATTTATATGTTTTTACAGATTGAAACAATACATTTATTGAGAAATATGGACCATATTCTTAGGTTTGAGTAAGTAAAAGTGATTTGTATATAAAGTGGAGGCAGGGAGCAAATAACAAGCCCCTTCAACCTACAATCTTTTAGTGTATTTTTTCCTACTGTATATCATTTTGTTAGATAGATAGTGTTCATGACCATGGTACAGTATTGTTAAATGGGTATACCCTTTTCATTAACAATGTCAGCCCAGAACCATGAAGTGCATAAAATTAGGCTGCAGAGCCCCCAGCGCAGGATGCTTACTTCGAAGACTGGGGGGGCCTTGAAACTTGGCTTCCCATACTGCCTGCAGCTGGGGACGAGTCCCCCAAATGTCAGCCCACTGTAGGATGTGCATAAAATTAGGCTGCAGTGCCTGCTGTGCAGGATGCTTACATCGGAAACCGGGGGGCCTTGAAACCCAGCTTCTTATACTGCCTGCGGCTAGGGACGAGCCACCCAACATCACCCTAGCACCAGGAGGTGCATAAAATTAGGCTGCGGTGCTGGAAGCGTGGGACACTCCCAGGTGCATGCATGGGCAAACACCGGACCAAGAGCTGGCCGGTCTGCACCTGTCCATTGCTGGCCAAGCCAGGGCTGGGCCACCTCTCTTGGTGCCCATTCCAGGCATCCTGAGGTACTTAAATATTTTGTGTTTGTTGTTGTTGCTGGGACTAACTACGGGTAAAAGAAAGATCCCACCCTCTGTTAAGGGAGGAGATATCACCCCTGATGGCTTTATAAGGAAAAGCAGTGGGTGCCTTGAATAAGGAAATCGAATGTTCAGAACAACCGTTGTCTGCCACTACTGCTTTGGCCCCAACTAAGTAATTGCCCTCTGATTCTTGTACCTCACTTCCTAGTGTGCCAAATGGGTCCATTGGTAATGCCCAGCATACCCTCATTGAAACTCTGCCTGTGCACAATGAGTCTAGCTGTGCTTGCAGAATGACTGACCATGAACCCCAAGATACAGGCTATGATGTTGGACCTTAAACTATGAGGAAGAGACATTCGGGGGCGAAGTCTGGTTTCTTCCTAATCCGGCTACTGTGGCATTTTGTACAATGGAGATGGTAACATTAATGTTAATAATAATGCACATGGTAATTATGTTTCTTCTTAGCTGTTGAATATATTGCAGGATAATTTACTTGGTAAAATCAGGGAGCTAATGCTTGAATTGCTTTCTCCCATTACAAAGAGACTGATGGACATTGAGGCCCTCAAGTCTAGTTGGGGGCCTTTTAACCATGATCATATAAAGGTACAGTCTTTTCAACTAATAACTGGGTCGAGAGAGACACAGCTGGCCCCCCTAGTGAATAACCCTGGAGATGGTCTTATTGTAACTGAACTAGCTCCCTGCAGAGTTATAGATACAGACCATTTGGGTAAGTACAAGTTAAATGCTGGCCCTATAATGCCACCTAAAATACCTAAGGCCAGCACCATAACAGTTTTGCAATCCCAGAGGGATTATAGGCTAGTGGCACTAGGCTCTTGTTTTTCTGGGAAGAGAAATATGGAGGAAAATAGTGATTGTGGGTCCTTATGTAGAGGTTTTGGTGAATGTACCACCTCTGACATCAGGCACAAGTGAATTTTTGGATGGGTTAAAAGGAAAGTTTTACATTGGTAGAATGTGCATTCCAATTTTCCTATTATTAGAGCTCATCACATCATTATGGTCAGAATAGTATATTGGGATGGCCCACTAATAAAAAATGTAACTGGGGATTGCACTGCTATTACCTTTAGGCTACTGTTTTGCATGTAAAGGGTATTGCTCTACTACCTTTGTGCTTTTTCTACCGCCATTTACGTACTGATGTTTTTTCATGCAATTTTACCAAGCGACAACTTCCTACCCATGATCCCTCCCATACTTTGCCTTTACCCACCACTAATAGGTTTCAGGTCCTGAGCTCTCTGAATGACAATGACTGACTTATGCTCAAAAATGGTTTCTCTCTCTTTTGTGATGAGCTAAAGGAGAGTGATGGGGTGCTTGCTACTGATGATAACAGAGTATTGTTACACTCCAATTTATCAACTAGCCACAATTCCAGGCGCTCTGCTGATGGGGATAGTGGGTCATGCGCGGGGCCGGGGAGTGGCGCGAGAAGCAACACCAAACCCTTGAGGAATGTGTGACTACAGGGTGGTGCTCTCACCCAGTACCGAAAAATACGAGTAAAAATGAAAACTCGATAACAGAATGTATATACCTGTGAGAAATCCTCTCAAATACATGGTTGATTAAGCTTCTGGATAAAGGACAGGTAGGGGTGTATATATATGATGGGGGAGGACGAAGGTCCTGATGAAGGCCTAATGACCATATGTGGCAACTGAAAAATGTCCGAAACATGTTGACCCCTTACAGACATTGGGGTGTACAGGTAATTGGTCCCTGGTAGCACCACCTTTGATACATTTTTAACCCTGTCCAGGCGACACTGGAATAAACTACGAGGAGTGATCGGCCTGAGACATATTTACTCTCTATTGTTCGTCCTTGGTCCCCGTACTTCTTTGTTGTCTGATGTGTACCTTCATGTTTCCCTACCCCTAATGCTCCACTCTGAAGTGGGATTATCACTGAGTGTGTTAGAAGGGCCCTATGATGAAGCATGCCACAATTTGTGGGTGAGGGCTGTTTTTTACACATAGGTGTTTAACCCTTAGGGTTTTTGTACAACAAATTTTCTGTCCTCTGGTGTTAATAAAATAGTTATGGAAGGTTGGGCAGAAAAGCATCTCCTCTCACCCCTTTATAGGATTTAATGGGGATAGTGGGTCCTCAGACAATGTTGGGGAGTTGTTCTGTAGTAACTCTAATGTTTAACCATTTATGAAATCTTCTGGAAGCACAAGCCAACATAAATCCACACATGCATTGAAATTTGCCACATGGAATGCCTGTGGATTAGTTAAGAAGATGAGTACACCCGATTGGTCACACACTATCCAAGATATGGACATCATTTGTATACAAGAAATGTGGTGTGTGCATTCTTCCCATGTGGATGGGTATTCATCCTATATCTTGGGGGTGATACAATCCAATGCGGGCGGACATAAGGGGGGCTTCAGGTTTTGATCTCTAACAAGCTCCTTTTCACTGTTAAAAAGTTTAATATTGTGGGTCCCCATACTATCTTTTTGTGGATAGTATTAAAAGGAGGACCGGATGTGGTGCTTGTTAATTACTACAATAATGTATTTGACAATTCACATAGCAAAGTAGTTAAGGCTTGGAAACCTTCCTATATTCCATTTGCTCCAACTTTGTGTGATAGAGGCTGGAGATTTTAACATACTGCGATGTCCTCTCTCGGCAGGAGAAATATGTGACTACTCTAATTTTGTTGTGGACAGCATTATGCACTTTTGTCATGATGATTATGGAAATGCCCTGAATATGGCCATGCATAAATATGATCTCATTCGGCTGGATTGTAAGAGAGGCCCAAATGGAGGGCCGATTCCAACTTTTACTGATAGAGGTGTTAACTCTATAATTGACTACATTTTAATTTCCTCCTCTGACCTTGATTTGGTGGGTATTCCTACTGTTGTTCCTACTGCTATTAGTGATCATAACCCCATTATACTACCTTGTAGGTTTATTCATATAGGGACATTAGCCATAACTAGAAATATTGCTCCTGTTAGGTCTAATGGGGTAAGGATCAAATGGTCAGGAGTTGAACCTAACAGAATCTTACGAGAAGTAATAACTCAAAATACGCAAGAGGTTACCATTTGTTTGGGGAAGGAAGTGAATCATGCAGCAATGCTACCTAGGTTTGCTCGGCTTATGGGTTGTATCAATTCCTTGTTGATGAGGGTCCGAGAATCACGGATATTGGTAATCGCAGTTGGTTTAATCATTCATGTATGCAGTCCGCTCAGTTATTGAAAAAGGCCCTGCATATTTCCCCAAGGGACACTGTGATTATTAGAAGACTCAGTAAATCTTATAAACAATCTGTGGCAGTCTGAAAGCATACAGGAGGAGGCCTGGGGCAAATGCAATGTCATTCTGGGACACAATAAAAGGCCCTTTTTTAAAGCACAATGAACTCCCAGAATTTACTTCGATTGTATACTGTGAATCATGGGTTTTGCATCTGTCAGATATTTTTAAACAGGAGTTGAGTAGTCAAGTGAATGGTGACATATTGCCTAAGCAGTTGCCTTACATATTATCATTAGCAAAGTATTCACTGCCCTGCAGGCCAGTGCTACTATTAAAGCAGCCAGGGATTTTTGGGGCCCCATCCTAGTTAGGGTTTTTAATGCTGCGGCTGAATATGAGATCCCTCCTTTTGGGCATTATCAATAATTATAAAATTTTCGGAAAAAGGTGATACATCTGACACTAAATTTTATCGGTCAATTTCTCTTTTAGACTCCTCTGTTAAACTGATGAGTAGGATCCTTCAAGGTAGGCTTGAAGAGTTCGCAGAGAGTAATGCCATTCTTCCAGATGCACAGTTTGGATTTAAGAAGGGTCTCGGTATGGTAGAACAATGTTTAAATTTGGACCTGTTAAAAGGGAAGTAAACAGGAGCCAAACCAAGATTCCTCTATCTCTGCTTTGTGGACCTAAGCAGCACATTTGATTTGGTTGGCCACTCCATTCTGTGGCTAACTCTAATGTCTCTTGGCACGCCTATAGAGATCATTTGTTTTTTGTCTTGCTTATATCAGAATCTATCATCCAAAGTGTGATTAGGCCCTCTAGGCGAATGCACATCAGCTTTTCCGGTGGGAGAGGTATTAGACAAGGCTGTGTATTGGCCCCTCTCTTGTTCTCACTTTTTATTAATGGAGTTGACAAAATGCTGCAGGCTGAGTCCACTGATGCTCTAAGTGCCGCGGGCCGTTCCAACCCAGTATTGTTATATGCCGATGACACGGTACTGTTATCTTGGACCTCGATAGTGCTGCAGAAGTTAATAAATGTATTTGGTGAGTTTATAATGTTGAGGAACATGGCAAACACCACGTCCAATACCTTTACAATGATATGTGGTATTAAACTAAAAAAGAGTAAATCTTTTTTTATTGGCAAGTCACCCATTGTAGAGGTTGATACTTTTTGTTATTTAGGAGTATTTAGGTATTTGCTTGTTGCAATGGCTTGTGCGGACAACAGGTGTTAAAAACTAAATTAAATTGGAGCAGATGCTGCAACAGGGTATTTAGGTTTGCAACTAAACTGGGAACCGCCCCAGTGATTGAGATGGTTGAGATTTATAAGGCCAGCGGAGTGTCCGGTTCTGTATATGGGGCTGGGCTAAGGGGTTATACCTCTAGCAATTCTTGCAAGAATGAGGAAAATACATTTCTAAAACAGTTATTATGCTTGCCTACCTTCAGCATCATCCTTTTTGGTTCACAAGGAAGTGGGCTTAAAGTATCTGGAAAACCTGCTCCAATAAAACCTTTCCCGTTATTGCATAACAGGTTTTCCTAAATCAATCACACTAGTTCGCTTAACTTTGGACTGTCTTTCTGGAATCCATTGCTTGTCTTATCTGAACTAAGCTTTTAGCTCTCTTTTAAATATGGATGTGTGGCACAACCCTTCTGAAATCCTATCATTAACTAAGCGTCATATTAAGAATGTGTTTCTTAAAGATAGACATGATCGCCGATTAAGAGTAGAAGTGGGAAAGCAAACTGTTACTTTCTATCTGTCCTGCTCTTTTATGGAGGGGTGTCAGTATGATTTAACTGTTGCTAATAGCATCCTACAACATTATGGCCCTCATTACAACCCTGGCGGTCAGTGATAAAGCGGCGGTACTACTGCCAACAGGCCTGCAGTAAAAAAAAAAAAAATTGACCACAGCGGAAACCGCCAACACAGACAGCCACTTTAACACTCCGACCACCACGGCGGTAGCAACAAACACCGCGGCGGTAACCGCCAACAGCCAGGCGGAAGACAATGTACTGCCCACAGTAATATGAGAGACCAATCCACGAGCTTTTCCGGGGCGGTACTAACTCCATCAAAAACAAGGCGAAAACAGTACACAGAAGGGAAACGACTCACCTCTTGACACTCAGGGAAGAACCACGACGACTTGGAGCCCGAGCTGCACATTTTTTCAATGCTGGTCTACCTCCTCATACACTAGGAACACGAACGGCAGCGAACATGACCACGATGAGTACTGCACCTAGCACACAAGGGAGGGGGGAGGAAAAAGAGAGTGACAAACACATGCAACACGCAACACCCCCAACCCCGCACTCACCCCCAATACCATACACACAAACATATGCAACAACATTACATATACACCCCTTAACCCTTAGTAATAATTCAAGGACAAAAGGAATTTATAAAATTGATTGTAATAGTACAATATTAGGTAAATACGTCCTCAAAACAATAAACAGTATGTACAATATATACAAAAGGAGAGACAATGCCCACTCCCAAATGTCTGTGGCCCACAGGGACATAGCACATAGGCCAAGGCCACACTTGACTCCTGCCTCAATACGGAGAGAACACTGCAGGGGCATCAGGTCGAAAACACACAGGCACCTCAGGGGGACAGGGAATGAGGGGGGCACCTCAGCCGGAAGATGGTACAATGCCACTGCTCCTGGAGGGAACTACATGCCCACTGCTTGGTCCTGGGGAGTGCAAAGCCACAATCTCTCAAGTAGGTGGTTTGCCCACTGCTTGGTCCTGGGGAGTGCAAAGCCACAGTCTCTCAAGTGGGTGCTTTGCCCACTGCTTGGTCCTGGGGGGTGCAAAGCCACAGTCTCTTTAGTGGATGCCTTCTTCCAGGGGGCTTTGTACCCAGTGTGCTTCATCCTGGCAAGGAGGGTGTGAGTGGATGCCTTCTTCCACTGGTTTTGGAGGGGGCTTTGTGCTCAGTGTGCTTCCTCCAGGCAAGGAGGGGGTGAGGGGATGCCTTCTTCCACTGGTTCTGGAGGGGTCTTTGTGCCCAGTGTGCTTCATCTTGGAAGGTGCAAGTCTCTCATCTGGGTGTAACACTTACAGGTGTTGCAGGGGCCAACACGCACTGCAGCTCATGAAGTCGTGACTACACACTGCTCGCCGGCGGTGATGGCTGCTCAGTGAATGGCAGTTGCGGTGCAGGTGGCGGTGCTGTCAGTGGTGGGTGGAGGCTCCAGCCCTTCCCCTGTAGCCTCATGGCTGGTGTTGTTTGTCCTTTCCTGCCCTTGGCAGATGGTGTTCCTTAACTGCTTCTGCCAGCTGGTGTTCCGTTCCTGCCCTTGCTGGCTGGTGGTGCCTCCTTCCCCTTGCTGGCTGGTGTCCCCTTCTTGGCCTTGCTAGGTGGCGGCCTCTTCTTGCCTTTGGCAGGTGGTGCAGGCACACTGGCTGTGCTGACGGGTGCCTCCTTGGAGCCTCTCACTCCTGCAGTAGATGCAGAAAGTACAGTGGACTAGGTGGCTGAGGTGCTGGGCTGGTTTCTGGCCACCCTGCCCAAATTGAAGGACGGGGGAGGGGGAGGGAATAAGTTAAGGGTGGCCAGGAAAGGATTTTTAGGGACACTGGGGCGGGAAGAGGGTGAAGGTTTGGGAGTGGAGGAAGAGGGAGTGGTTGTAGGAGGTGTCTGTCTGCTGTGTTTGGGTGAGGTGCATGGGCTGGATGCTGTTGTGAGGTGGATGGCTGTTGGGTGTCTGATAGAGCTTGTGTGAGTGCCTGTGGGATGAAGTGTGATGCTTGTGTTTGCCTGAGACACTTCTGTGTGTTGATTTGGGTGAATGCAGGTCTGAAGGTGTGCTTGGGATAGGCTGGGGTTGAGGGGACTGGGACTGGGTAGAGAAAGTTGGAGGGGGAAGGCTTAGAGACAGGGACAATGGCTGCCATCAGTGAGTTGGCCAGAGCCTGGAATGCTCTCTGTTGGGCTGCCATGCCAGAGTGAATGCCCTCCAGGTATGAATTTGTTTGTTGCAAATACCCTGCTAGACCCTGGATGGCATTCAGTATGGTTGACCGCTCAACAGAGAGGGATCTCATCCCACTGGTGCCCTCACTGTTGGTGGATTCGGCCTCCAGGCCCGTGTGGGATGCTGCTCCCTCCGTCACCGATGCCTCTGCTCCTCTGCCAGATGATGCTGATGCACACAAGGACAGGGAGACAAAACAATAAGAGGGGGAAGAGACAGAGGATACATTTGGTCAATGCCAGCAACAACACTACTGTTGGTGTACACAACTCACAGGGAACAGCCTATGCACTAGGGCATGCACTAACAGTTACAATGCTAGTCACCAGGCCATGGGGTACAATGCATAACACCATTAGCTGCACACCTGAAACCCACAGGACCCTGCCCAGCAGTAGATGCCCACTAACATAATTGGGGTAGGAGTGCACCTGAGCTTGCCCATCATGGAACCTACCCTGCCATTTTCGCCCTGGCCTAGGGGCACCCACAGCCCAACACCTTATTGCATGCAAAGTAATGATTCTGAATCTCTACTCACCCCCTTGTGGCTGCTGTGATGCCTTCAAGCGCCCATCCAACTCTGGATAGGCCACCGCCAGGATGCAGAACATCAGGGGGGTCAGGATACGACGGGCACCCCTTCCTCATTTGGGAGGCCAGCCCCAGCTCGGCCTCCGCCGTCTTCCTTGCCCAGCGGCGCAGGTCCTCCCACCGTTTGCGGCAGTGGGTGCTCTGCCTTACATAGACCCCCAGGGTCCACACCTCCTTGGCGATGGCACGCCAAATACCCTTTTTTCTGATGGGCGCTGACCTGCAGAAAAAGACACAGCAAAATAGGTATTATTCATCCTGTCCGGACTGTCATACTCATGGCCCAACATATCCCTCCTATCCCCTCATGCACATACATTGACCCCCATACATGCAGCACTCTGCCCAGGACCCGTCAGCCCCCCGTACACGAGGCTCACACACACAGCACTCCAGACATTCATGCCCCATGCATCATGCTCACAGTGTACTCACCTGTTGGTCTGGAGGACCATAAAGTAAACAGTACTGGGGTAGGACCCCATCCACCAGTCTCTCCAACTCCTCCAAAGTGAAGGCAAGGTCCCTTTCCCCAGACACTCGAGCCATGGTCGCTTCGAGACACAGGTCACAGCAGCGCTTGCAGTGTAGGTCCTCTCCTGTAGAAGGTCAGGTAGCAAGTGAATGAACAGATAGAAAATGGCGGCCAAATCTGCGGCAGTGCGTACCGTCACCGCCGGTGTACATCACCATTGGCTCCTGGAACCCGTAGGCCCCAATGATACCCAATGTGGTGTTGCACTGCAGTCATTGACCGCCGCCCGCAACGGTGCACAAAGCCAGTGGAATTACCTCATTTCCACTTCTCCCTCCTCACAGGTCAGGCGGCCGCCATTTCAGGGGGACACAGGCCATGGCACCTAACTGTGTCACAGCAGACATAGGCACATGAACGGATTTAGAAGTTCACATACTGTTTCTGTAAAACAAAAGTAGCATATTAATCTGTGTATATGTTTGACTATGACCTTCTGCTCACTGTTTTTCACCCTAGAGTTCTACCGCTGAGGATGAATAGGAGATGGAGATACTGTCCCTCCTGCAGCTGCTCGGTCTCCTGCAGCTTGTCCAGTATCTGGCCCACCATCTCCTGGGAATGGTGGTATGCTCCCAGGATGTTGGTGAGTGCCTCGTGGAGAGTCGGTTCCCTTGGCCTGTCCTCTCCCTGTCGCACAGCAGTCCTCCCAGCTTCCCTGTTGTCCTGTGCCTCTGTCCCCTGAACCGTTTGCCTACTGCCACTGACCCCAGGTCCCTGATCGTCCTGTGTTTGTGGGGTTGCCTGGGGTCCCTGTTGTGGTGGACACACTGCTGATTGACATGTCCTGGGGACAGAGGTATGGAACGCTGGGTGGGTGGGTGCTGTGCTGGTGTTTCCTGAGGGGGAAGGCTCTGTGGTGGTTTGGGACTGTGGCTGGGTCACCGACTTTCCGGAGGTCCATGATGGGCCAGGTTGGTCATCCTGATCCAGGCGTGCAGACCTGCTGTCATCACTGTGGGCCTCTGCTGTGGGGGGACTTGATGTTGGTGGCACCTCCTCTCAGGTGATGTTGTGTGGGGGTCCTGTGGGGATATAAATGCAGTGTTATTGTTTCAGCGTGTGACATCTTGTGGATGGGTATGTTCCCCTCTATGGTTGTTATTACCAAGGCAGCTTTGGCTTGTGTGAGTTGTGATTTGGTTGGCTAAGTGATTGTCACTAGTGTGCATGCTATGGTGATGGGTGTCCATGCAGGTCTGTGATGGGGGTCCATGCATTGGTGTAGCATGCAGGGCTTGGAGTTGGGATGGGTGGGTTGTGATGGTGGGGTGTGTGGGAGGTGGTGGAGTGATGGGAGTGAGGGTGAGGGTGGGGGTATGTGATGGCATGTAGGTAGGAGGGGATAAAGTAGTAAAGATTTTACTCACCAGAGTCCAGTCCTCCTGCTACTCCTGCCAGGCCCTCAGGATGCATGATCGCCAAGACTTGCTCCTCCCATGTTGTTAGTTGTGGGGGAGGTGGCGGGGGTCCACCACCAGTCCTCTGTACAGCTATCTGGTGACCTGCTATCACGAAATGAACCTTCCCCTGTAGGTCATTCCACCTCTTCCTGATGTCATCCCTTGTTCTGGGGTGCTGTCCTAAGGCGTTAACCCTGTCCACGACTCTCTGCCATAGCTCCATCTTCCTATCAAAGGGCGTCTGCTGCTGATCCGAATAGCTGTGGCTCTACCCGGATGATTTCCTCCACCATGACCCTTAGCTCCTCCTCTGAGAAGCTAGGGTGTCTTTGTGGTGCAGTGGGTATAGTGTGAGTGGTATGTGTGAGGGTGTGTGGGGTGATGTGTTGGTGGTGTGTGCTGTGAGGTGCCTCAATGGTGTATGGGTAATGGTGTTTTGTGGCTCCGATTAAGTGGGTGCTCCTGGCTTGTCTTTCTCTCAGTTCGCATTTTTTTTTGTCGTAAAGTGTTGTGGGTAGTGTGTGCATGTGTTTTATATTGGTGTGGGTGTGTGGGTGTGGTGTGTGTATGTGTGTCAGGTGTGTGTAGTTTGAATTGTGTAATGTGGTGTTGTTTTGTTAGTGTGTGTATATTTGGAGCTCAGTGGTATGTACCGCCAATGGTTTACGGTAGTTGAATGTCCGCCGCGGCGATTCGTGGGTCATGATGCTCTGGGCGTATTTCTGTAGGCGTAACGGTGTGGGTTTTGGTACCACCATTTTATCACTGACCTTTGGGCTGGTGGGCTTGTGTGTGTGTGTCTGTATAGTGGTGGATTTCTATGTGTGGGTCATAATACGCATAGCGGTATACCGCTGCGGTCGCAGTATGTTGGCGACAGTCAGCATGGCGGTAAGCGGCACTTAGAGGGCCTATATTTTGTCAGGATTTAGTTGGGGTATGGTCCATCACCTACTTGCTTTTCCTAAAGTAAAAATTTGCCCCTGGGAAAGGTTTCTGTGCCCCTGTGATGGGGTGCCTAAGCAAAAGACTATGCACTTTATGTTATTTTTCAATTCTTACAAAAATCTGAGATGCAGATACTTAAAGCCCCTTTTTATTGCTCGCAACATCAGAGAACATAAGAAATCATTGGAATATTTGTATGTTCTTGATGACCACATAGGCCCTGATTACAACCTTGGCAGATGGGATACTCCATCACAAACGTGACGGGAATCAAACAAGCCGTTTTACATTTTCCATAGGATATAATGGAACTTGTAATACTGCGGGCGGGATAGCCGTCATGTTTGTGACAGAGCATCCCATCCACCAAGGTCATAATCAGTCCCCTAGTCTGTTTCAGTGTTGCTATTTTCATATTGAAGGCTGTCCATTAAAGGAAGATCTTAAAATACTAGATGTTTTGTACATTGGATGACTATTGTCTGTTTTGTTTTAGGCTGTTTTTATTGTGACATTAGTGTATATTTTAATGCTTTTATTGAATTTATGGTATGAGCTTTTAAGTCTTTTTTTAAATTTCTGAATAAAGTTTGAACTGACTGACGGAATAATAATACCAGGACAAACTTTGTCAAATGTAATTTTTTTTTTTCAAATGAGATACTTCTCCCAAATTTAATTTAAAAAAGCAAAGGGAGGATAAACATAATGTACAGCAACATCCTATGGCATTGTTGCCAAGAGCCTGACCTCCTAAACAGTCTGCCAAAGGGTAGTCTCCTTAGCAAGAAAGATCCATCTACTGGGCACAGGGTAGGCACCTCAATGATCTTTCTTGGGAGGGTTGGGTTTGAGCTTGACAGTGGTTAGGAATAGGTAAGACATCAACTCGGAAGGAGGAGTACCGGTCGGAGGAGTGGTAGAGGATTGGGTTTGGGAGGTAGAGGCAGCTGGAGTACATGATATGGATGTGTCTGCATGTTTTGCAGTTGCATGCGGGTCTGGTGTATGTAGTGTATGTTTTGGTGAGTGTTTTTTGACAAGAGTTTGCTGTTTGGGTAAGTGAGTGTTATTGTGGGTTTGCTTTTGTGTGAGTATGTTTTGATGAGTTTGCTGTTGAGGTGGTTGGTGTGGCTGTGGTGCATGTGTCTGTAGGTTTTGCTTTTGCAGTTGCATGAGGGTCTGGTGTATGTTTGGGTGTGTGTGGTTTGGCACGTGTTTAGTTTTTGGGTGAGTGTGCACATTTGGGTTTGATGGGTGTTGTTTTGCATGTAGGTGTGCTTTTGTGTGAGTGTGCTTTGAGGTGGTTGGTGTGGTTGTGGTATTGGTGGATGTGCTGGTGGCTGTGGATGTTCTAGTGGTTGTGGGTGTGCTCGTGTTTGTGGTGCTTGTGGGTGTGGTGGTGGTTGTGGCGCATGCAGGTGGCTGTGGTGCTTGTGGAGGTGGTACTTGTGGGTGTGCTGGTGGCTGCAGTGGTTGTGTGTGTGGTGGTAGGTGTGGTGTTTATGGGTGTGGTGGTGGTTCTGGTGCCTGTGTGTGTAGTGTCAATAGTATGGGTATGTTGTTTGGGTGTTTGGTTGTATTTTCTGAGTGTTTGTGTTTATATATGTGTTTGTGAGTGTGCCTGTTGGAGTGGGTGCCTGTGAAAAAGTGAGCTTGTGATAGGGGTCAAACTTGGGATTTGGGATGAGGAAGGGACCTGAGTTGGGACACAATGTAGGGCTGATTGGGAGGCTCCAGTCAGTGAGGAGGCTATCTTAACTAGTGCTATCTGCATGCCAGACATTGAACTGTGAATGGCATCATGAAATGCAACCATTTGTTGCATTTGGCAACTAAGGCCCAGGGTGACATTATCCATTGCAGCCAGGCATACAGGGATGCTGCACAGGAGGTCAATAGCCTCCTCACTCACCGCAGCCAGGGGAACAGGGGCAGGGGGTGAGGTGCCTGTGATGAAAGAGACCCCAACCCTTTTATAGGGCCGAGTTTTGTCAATCTCGGGGGAGGTCAAAAGGGACGGTAGAGATGGGTCTCTGGGTGGTGGACAAGGATGCGCTCTGTATGGTCCACCACTACTAGGGACTGGTCGATTGTGGAGTCCTCCAAAGAAGATGATAGGCTTGTGGTCTCCTTTCCAATCCCCTCATCCTCTATGCCACTGTGTCCATCAGTGTCCGAGGTCTAACCGCCCAACACATAGTGGCCAGCAATGTCCCCTTCACCTGCTCCCGAAGATGCTGAAAAGACATTCAAAAAAGTTTTATTGTATCTGTGTAAATAGAACTGATCATGATGTTTATCAGAAAACAGTTTCCAATTTTTCATATTTCACCTGCCTCATACTTCCAAACATAGATTTAATTTACCATTATCTCATGTATGTAGGGCACATCTTCAGAAACCATTTGCTTACAATTTTGTAATTTCCCATTATTGCTCCTATATTAATTTTTGATCATTTCTCTTAACCATGTTCCATTAAAACATCTGAACAATTCTAGTTGGTTGTTTTGAATAGTGAACATATGTCAAAAAATCAATATGAAGCAAAAATAATTGTATATTGTGTGTACAAGGCAACAAATGCTGATTTATTTTCATTAAAAAAAATCAAACATGCATCAATGTGTGTTAATATTTACTGCAATGCTGTACAAGTATATGGGTAAACTGAAAGCCTGTTGCTTTTGTGCGGGCTTTCAAAATGGTAACACTTAATTCAAGTAACTTAAATATTTTTTAAATCTAAAAAGCAATTTTATCTATCCAGTACTAAAGTTGCATATTAATGTATCTCACTCTATGTATTTACTTATGCTGTTGAACAAATTCAAAAGTAATTGTGTTGGTATTTTCAAATGACTTTAGCAGCATAAGCACAAACATAGGGCCTGATACATTTCTAATCCATTTTATTACAGGGCAAATATTTAATTTGGCTCCAAAAAATCTTAAGTCTTTTTCCTTGTGTTTTACTAGTTTGTAAACAATATGTTGGCTTTCACTATAGGCACAAATTGGTATAATCCCACAGTAAAAATTCAATACACTGATTCATTAATACCTTTTAAATAAAATTTTGAATGAAAATCACTTTATGGAAATTACAGATAAACAGATTACAGCAATGCCTGACTTTGAGTATTACAGATGGAATACTACAACATATATGCAACAGAACATTCGTTCAGCAAAGGTGCTATTAACCAATCTATATCCATACATTATCATAACAAAGGACAAAAAAGTGATGTTTTTTTTATGGTATGTGTTACTCTGTCACCTATATGTACATATTCCTGTCTGTTCTTTTTTTTCCAAAATGTATTTTTATCAAATTCATTTTGCTAAAAACAGACTGGCTTACATGCACATTTCTGAAGGCGTAGGACATCATGTAAATCTGTCACTTTTAGCATAAATTGTATTTATATCTTTTACTAAAACATATTTGTAATGTTTTAATAAAAAATGTTTCCATTTATTTTCATGTTTCTAGTATTTTAGCTCACATGCTCGCTATTGTTTGTTTATAATACCAACTCACCAATGCGACATTTGGATCATCCACTGTATCATAATTGTATGCTATGCTATGTCACCTGTAATAGGGCTAACATAACATCCTCCAAAATGGTGACAGATCATCACACCTGACACATTATAAATTGTGGCCTGTTTGTTACAACTGTCCCTTAGAACATCAAAGAAACTCATGTATTTTTTAGGCAGGTATGTCTCTGCTCAAAACAGTCCTTTGGTAGTGATAGAAATATAGCGGTGTCAGTTTCCACAAACTAAGATTTAAAACACACCATCATACACCTTGTGAAAAACGTACCCCTTCAAGAAGTCCTCTTGTACATTGGATATGTGTCAACCTTTGTATTGATGTCATCATTTTTGCTGTAACAAAAAAATGTTATTTAACTTGAACATTTAAAAAAAAGAACATACTTCCTTGATACTGCTTTTGGGCTCTCAACTGCCTATAAAACTGTGGATAGGCCACCACTAGTATGCGGGCCATTAGGAGGCAGTGTGTGGTGCACACATTTTCAATTCTGGGAGGACTGGTCTAGCTGGACTTCACTGATTTTTTGGTCCAGAGTCATTGGTCCTCCCATCTTTTCCTGCAGTGGATACTGCGCTGCTTGTAGACCACCAGGGTCTGCACATTCTTATTGATGGTCTTCTAGATGGTTTTCTTCTGAGTGGCATTGACCTTTATAGATAAGAAGATTGAAAGAAAAAATAATGTTTTGTAACTTTGTGTTTGCATTGATGTAGCACAATTTTGAGTAACCAATCACAAGCATTTTCAAAAAGCTAGAACACCATTTTTTAAAATTTTAATTTAAAAAGTACAAAAATATGTAGTGATCTGTATCCCTTCTGATGACCTTATTTTACCTACCCAGGACAGTAACATCATCTAGGCCAGTGGCCTCCAACATTATCTATAGTGAGAGCTACTTCTGATCAGTGAAAATCCTAGGAAGGAACTGAATGATAAACAACTTGAGCATTGTTCCCAGACACCCCTATGCCTAGCTTCTTTGACTTTGAGACCAATCTCCTTAGAGCCAGATACTGTTGTTTGAGCCAAATACTATGACTAAGGGCACTATGAAAGGTCGTCCATGTCTGTCAATGAAAGTGCTGTCTTTGGGGATGTATGAACATTGTTGCATATGAATGGGACATGTTTGTACGGGTGACTGAGAGGCTGTGTTATATGTACTTGCAGCACAGGACATACCCTTTGCCATTTGTGGCACTGTTAAATGTAGAACATATAGAACATACAATTTGTTTTCCTAAATTTGAGAAATATAGAGTGTAGAAAAATAATTTGAACAGGAGTTCATAATATGGGACATTTTTCTGCACTTTAAATTTCTCTCATTTAAAAAAAAGTCTGTATTTTTCCATTTTACTACTGACCGCTCCGAGTAAAGGGCCTGCTATTTGTACATGTGACACTTTGAAATAGGAGAAAATTTAAATGAAGAGCTAACTTAATCATTAAGGTAGCCTTCCATTTTAATTTTCTCCCATTTAATAGCATTCAGAAACATCATTTTGTTCACAGCTCCATTATTTGGTTGACAAGGACTTTTATGTGAGATTTAAATACCTCAGTACTTCAGTAGTAACCTCTATGACCCACACTCAACCTGGGTCATAAACCCAAATAAGCACTGCTCCTTATCAGGCACTGCTATCCATAGCCTGATAACAGTAATGTAATATGGACACAGCTGTCCCTTAACTTGAAAATGAAAACTTGACCTTAAGCTTATTTAAAATTAAACTCATGGCTGTGAGCTACTCTAAAGGTGGCTGGGAGCTATTGCTAGCATGCAATTGACTGGTTGGAGACACCTGACCTAGACTGAGTGATTTGTGGGATAATACTAAAAGCTAAAATATTTTTTATTTGGTATGCTAAAAATATATACACATATTCATTTCTATTGCATATATAATCTATTTAGTAAATTAGAATAATGTCATATTTCACATGAAATTACTACATATATATGCACACCAAAATTAAAATAGTGCTTCAAACACAAAGCACATTCTAAAGTTGTGGTGGTATTGTCTGATTATAACGTGTTTCAAAATACACACCACAATTTTATAATTAATTTTAAAAGATCTGAAAATTAATTTTAATCACTACATTTCACTGAGGAGCTAAAGGGGACATTTTAGCCTGAGTTTATAAAAAGTTAGTTAGAATTACATTTTCATTTTAAACATGTACCAGTTCCTTTGGTGAGCCATACAGGTGCTAGCTGTACAGGGACAGGCCAGCAGCTCCAGCCTCTGGTGAGAAGTTACGTGCCCTGTCACCTGATTTCCCTGCCATTGTGGCTCCCAGAGGTTGAAATCAGCAACAAAAGATGAGGGGGTGTTGTTGGCTGCAGTGTTAGGAAGCAATTGAGCTTTTTTTAGGCACCACGTACATATACATAATGTGTGCAATAGTAAGTGGAGACAGGCACATTCATTGGCCTTCCAAAGTGTCTGTCACACATGTTAGTCTATGGCTGCTTTTGTTCTGGAGTTTTAGACCTACTACCCTGTCAACTTCTGCTGAGGGCCTGCCATTTTAGATTGTAAAATAGTGTGTTTGTGAATGTTAAGAGTGTCACCACCACAAAAAATGGTGGCTTGTTTGTTTACATATACAAAATGCCACTGTTACTCTTTTTAATTAGAAGAAAAACATTATTATTTAGTGTTTTACTGATGTTAAAAGTGATAGTTATTTGGTTTTGTTTATACTTCCATTGACGGATTTTTGGTGGGTGGAAAAATTTAAAAAATCTGTACATAATACATTGTAATACATGTAATGCATAAATGTCATCTTTCTTTCTTCACTGGTGGCACCACACAGATTTGTTTAAGTCTGAATAGAAATTGCTTTTGATTTATTGTAGTGTAGTCTTTTACATATGAGTTTATTTTTTTGGGTGTGAACAAATACGGGTGTTTCAGTTCCGGCGAAAACTGTTTCACCTGGTGTTTATGCAGGAGGTAGCAATTCAGTGTATTAACAGCATGCAAATCTGCATTTTTTTATTCTTGAAATGTTTTTCAGTACTGATACAAAGCTTGTATATTTTGACAGAGCGCCGATGAAGGGTCAGTAAACCAGAAATGCATTGGGTATGATAATGCATATTGATACATTGAGTCAAATAGAAGATGTTGTGTAAGCATGTCATGTTTACTAAATTTTGAGTAGTCGTCAGTGTTCATGAATACATATAGTCATTTGAATACTGATGAACATTAGCATAAAATTGACATCTGAACTACTGAAAGAGATAAAAAACATGCATTAGAAACATTGTTGAAACAGGACCATGAGGTCTGTAAGTTAAGTGAAACTAGGTGGCAAAGTGAGGATCCACAGCCAACATTAGCAACATAATATTTGTGTCATTTGGAGACATGACACATTCCCAGTCAGCACTGGATTAAACCAGGATAACATTTTTTGATTGTGAATAGAAGAGTGTGTTTGATATAATATTGGAGTACATAATATATGTAAAATGTATTATTTACGCATTTCTTTAAAAATTAATAAACATGCCAAAAATGTTATTTGAAATATCAAAATCACTTATACATGTTATGTACAGATATGTTAAGAAACCAAATAGATTTTTACTGATACATGACATTTGGGTTATATATCAAAGAAAGCTTTGCAAATGTTATAAATTATTTTTCTATGTTCTTAATGCAGACATATGAACCTGAGGAGAGGTAGCAGATGACAGCCTCAAGCTTTTCAACCATTTCCAGACCCACCATGGAAGAATGGGATTTTATCAAAAAATTCAGATTCAATAGGAAAACTATTATATATTCATGTTAGCAGCTGGAGCCAGATCTTCTGCCTCTCAGTAGGATTCCCATATCAGTAACTAAGGCAATCCGTGTGCCATCAATTGCTCCAACCATATGTGGTAGGTGACCTAAAGCATACAAATCTTCCTCCACATTGGCAAAATCCTAATTTCTTGGAAACTGTAGCACACAACTGAAAAGGTGGTTGTGACATACCATCAGGTACTCCCATTATTTTCAGTAAAATAAGTTCCTGTTAGTTCATGGTGTCAAGGTGTGGAACTGTACATGTAAATATAGCCTGAAGTATTGTGATAATGCATGGATACCAATGTATTTTAATGATTTGAAAAAAAATCATCATTACATTTAATTGCACAATTCAATTTGATCCATGATTTTTGTCTTTGGTTGTGATTTATCATCAAGGAGTAAAGCATTATATACATGTTGTTTCATGCTGCATTACCAATTTCTTGATGATACCTTTATAAAATATGTGCTGAAACAGACAAATGAGGAAATTGATCAAAGTAATGCAACACTAGTATTTGTATTTGTGATTTTTTTATTTTATTAAAACAATGTGTAATAATGAAGACAAATTGCCAAAGAAAGCAAATAACTCATGAAGTCAATCATGGTGACTGATATGATTATACTAGAGCCAAATCTGTTTGAAGTCCAATGTACAAAATACAAGTGGCATCAAAAAGGCAAATGTGTCCATAAAGTAATCCACAGGGTGAATGGCAGTCACACACTGGAAGAAATTAGGTTCTGCATCTCTTGCTGGTGGTGGTGGAGGTCTTGCCTCCTCTCCTGCTTGCCAAGATGAACGTCCCTTCCTGAAGGTAACTGGTGGATCCACAGTTGCAGAGAGAGAGGTGAGTGCTGGTGTTTCCTCTTATAGCAGGGCCTCCCTGTCTGAGGCAGATGCGGTTTGACCAGATGTTGAAGGACCACTGATAGGGAAAAATGGTACTGGAAAAGTACTACACATATGGTTATAACAGTCCTGCAGCACCCCAGTTAGGGAGCCTAAATTAGAGTTCAGGTTTTCCATTTCATAACTGTGCTCCTGTTTCAACGGTTTCATCTCCTGGAGCTCAGTGGGGACCTGGCCTATCATGTCTTGGGACTGATTGATAGTTTCCAAGACTTGGCCAATGGTGGCCTGGGTGACAGTAAAGCCAGTGGCCTCACTTTGGGAGACCACAGATTCCATTCCACTGACCCTACTCCTATTACCCTGTGCCCTTGACCCAGTGGGCCCTATCCGACTGGGTCTTGGCTGAAATTGAGGTTGTGGTGTTGGCTCAACAGCAGCCAGGACTGGGGGAACAAGATTGGTGTGCTGATTCTTTGGACACAGGAAGTGGAGGTATCAAAGGCCTGTGATGTAACAGCTAGAGTGGGAAGTATAGGTTTGGACCAAGTGAGACTCACTGGAATTGTCTGCCCATGCAGACCAGATGGACCAGGCTGCTCCTCATCATCCAGACTTGCAGGAGAAGAATCCTCACTGAAGGCTTGTTCCTGGTCTGGAGTGGAGGTATCCTCTGATGTTGGGCCGGATAGGGGTCCAAGTGCTCTTGGTTTGGGCATATGATTAATTAAACTTAAGAATTATTTTAGAAAGTTTGAGGAACAAAATTAAGCAACCTAAAAGGTGGAAGACAATTGATATCATTATTGTACCTTACACTTGTTTGTTAATAAGTTACCTAAAAGTTTAACATACACACATAACTTCTTGACAAAAGCAGGTAAAATAGTGTTCTGAAATCATGATAATACAATAATAAAGACATGACATTTACAAAACAAATGATCTATTATTTACCATGTATTACCATACATTAAACATTTAAAGATATAGGTGGTCATTCTGACCCTGGCGGTCTTTGACCGCCAGGGCGGAGGACCGCGGGAGCACCGCCGACAGGCCGGCGGTGCTCCAATGGGGATTCCGACCGCGGCAGTAAAGCCGCGGTCGGACCGGCACCACTGGCGGGCTCCCGCCAGTGTACCGCGGCCCCATTGAATCCTCCACGGCGGCGCAGCTTGCTGCACCGCCGCGGGGATTCCGACCCCCCCTACCGCCATCCAGATCCCGGCGGTCCGACCGCCGGGATCCGGATGGCGGTAGGGGGGATCGCGGGGCCCCTGGGGGCCCCTGCAGTGCCCATGCCACTGGCATGGGCAATGCAGGGGCCCCCGTAAGAGGGCCCCTACATGTATTTCACTGTCTGCTGCGCAGACAGTGAAATACGCGACGGGTGCAACTGCACCCGTCGCACAGCTTCCACTCCGCCGGCTCGATTCCGAGCCGGCTTCATCGTGGAAGCCTCTTTCCCGCTGGGCTGTCGGGCGGTCTGAAGGCGACCGCCCGCCAGCCCAGCGGGAAAGTCAGAATTACTGCGGCGGTCTTTCGACCGCGGAACGGTAATCTGACGGCGGGACTTTGGCGGGCGGCCTCCGCCGCCCGCCAAGGTCAGAATGAGGGCCATAATTTTTTCCTGTACTATACTTTTAGGAGGTTTAATAAAGTGATATATATTCCAAGTCGTAACCATTACTGAACATATATAGGTACCGAGTAAGTAATTCTTGTACTATACTGTTTTGATACAATAGTGCTCACAAACCATTTCAACAAGCTCTGAATTCAGGGCTCAGTGGCCAGCAGAGCGCTTGCCCTCTGTACAACCATGCAGCTTTGGAGGACCTCAACTGTGGCTGGAGTAAACTTCCCCAACAACAATGTCATGTCCCTATGAAGTAGAAAATCAACCTTTTCTCATGCACTCATCTGAAATCTTTACACATAGCCACTTGAATCACCATTCACAGTATCCCTATACACTTGGGGAAAAAGATTAACTGTTACTGTTGGCCACAAAGCTTGGCATGAGATTGGGCAAGAAGATTTTGCCCTTAGGTTACAATCACACCACAAAAAATATTAGATTCATTGACACCATGCAGTACGATGTACAGTTGTGTGCTGTTGCTCCAGCAAGCTGTCCTTAAGGTGTTAACTGTTCAGGCTGTCAAAGAGGCCTGCTCATCTGACAGTGAAAGAGAAAGATGACTCCAAAAGCAATTTGTAGGAAAGCATCATAGTGGAGGCCAGTCGCCTTACCAGAAGGTTTGAGGTGGACCCCAAAATGCTTCTCTGCTCCACACAGGCTTTGGCTAAGACTGTACAGGGTGGAGGAGAAAGATGGAGTGGAAATATAGTATGACTCACAATCCTAAAAGGTAATTCAATAAGGCCTCGTTGATCACAACTCACTCCTATCTATATATTTTGAAAAAAGGAAGACAGAGCAAGAGAGACAGAGAGAGAGATATTGTAGAGACTAAAAGGTTTAAAAGTTTATAAACAGAGAGAGGAAATGAGAAAAAAAGAAAGGAGATCAGTAATCTGGTAAGGGGATCAAACAGTAAAACATGTAACGAGTGGAAGACAAAACAAAGATAGCATATATGATTAGTATCACATTACTATAAACTTGCCCATCTGTAACAAAGAGTTCAAGTATTCTGCTGTTCACCAGTTGGGGACTGGCCTACTGATGTACTCAGGTGTTACCCCTAAGCCTAGTGATCCTACAAGAGTAGCATGGCCAAGAGGAGTTTGTTTTATCTAAGGTTTGAGCCTATTCAAGGTAAGAGCACCTAATATTGGAGTATACTACCCAAACTCTACAGGATACGCTAGTAGAAACCTGAAAGAGGGGTTTATAAATGTAAGTCTAGATGGTATTGACCTTACAAAGGTGGGTAATGTTAAGAGGGAGACAAGTATGAATGTGAGGCAAAAGAATAAAAACCGGAGAGCAGAGGATACAAATAAAACAAAGACTGGAGAACATATATGTTAACCAATGAGTCACGCTGTTCCCAGACAAGCATTTGCATCTGAAAAACTCAGGAAAGCTTGTAAAGAAGTGGCCACTTCAAGTCACAAGGCTTTATGAGGCATCAGCTTAGCATTGGTTCACCTTGCTCCCAGATTAGTTTTCTGCTGCCTATCTCATTCCACAACAGCAAATGGCAGACCAAACTAATCAACTAGGTGCCAGAGTCACACAAAATAATAGTAATTCAGCTATGGGCCAGATTTACAAAGGTTGTTTGCATTTCTTAACATTCCAAATCGGTATTTCAGGCCATTAAGAAATGCAAACTGGGCTTTTCTAATGTCCAGAGCTCTTTAAGGAATTGCAAATTACGATTTCTACCCTGTTGAAATCGCAATGTGTGATTCCCAGAGTTGGAAATGCAAATAGGGATTTCCTATTTGCATTTCCTATTCTGATGTACCATGCATTTCTAAAATGCTATTTGGGCATTTTGGAGATGCAATTACCACTGACTTAAAATCGGTGGTAACCAAGTGCAATTTAAAATAAGCACCCCAAGGTGTTTTTCTTTTTTTATTGCAATGGAGCACACACGTGCCCATTAGGCATATGTGTGCTCTACAGGTGCACCTCTGTCCTCTGGTTTTGCATTTCCTAAACACCAATTTCTTAATAAGTAATTGCTATTTAGGAAATGCAAAACCAGCCCATTGACTCAAATGCAATGGAATTGCTTTATACCGATATCCTAATAGTGATTCCTACTTTGTAGTATGAATCGCTATTAGGACATCAGTATCTTTGTACATAACATTTTGCATTTCTTAAATTGCGATTTCTATGAAGTTGCTATTTAAGATATGCAAAATTGCATTTTCCTACATCTGGCCCTACAACTCGTGACCTAAGGCTCCCTTGCCATGCACTTTTAATTACCCCACATATTACATCAGCAATTGCATATTCTCTGACATCCTTGATAATATCATTGCAACATATGCAGTACAATTACTAATCTGAAATCTGTATATCTTCACACGAAACTCAAAACTAGTTTGACAGTCACTTCTGATGCTGTCCCGAAAGTTTAGGTGTGAATCATCGCACGAGGACTGAGAAAAAGCGGGGGTCCCTCTACCTGGTTTCCCCGTGGACTTTCCCATAGTGGTTTTAAACACAACTACAGCCCGAACTGCTGAACAGAATCACACCAAATTTGGCAGAAAGCTAGATCTTTTAGATCATTTAAAAAAAGAAAAAAGGAAGCCATTGGGTCAACCAAGAACTTGGGATGAGGAGGATTCAGGAATAAAGGAACCACAAATGTAAAGCTACAAATGAATAAGGGGTAGAAGTGAATGCAAAAACACATGGTATTGGTTGTGGTATCTCATTCTTGCCAATCTGCACTGTTATGGAAACTAATAGTATAAAACAACATTGGGGGTCTATGACCATGATGACCACTCTGTCTCTGCCCTGTACTTTTTTACTGTTTGTACTAAAAAACCACCATCAAGTTTGGTGACTAGAGCAGGGGCACTCCTCCGCAGTGGTGGAGGGGCGTTGCCCCCAGATGAGCGAGCAGATGAAAAATGAAATGATAGCCTGCTATCATTTTATTTTTCATTTTTCATCTGCTCTGTCAGCCAGCAGTTGAAGGGAGGGGCGGCGCTGGGCAACAGGAGTTGGGAGGTGGAGGAGGAGAGAGTTCACTGAGTGCGCAAGTGTGTTTGGCCGACCGTTTCATGCTGGCCAAACACACATGCACACTTAGGTGTCACCAGCCCAGCTATATACCCATCCGGGCTGGAGAAACTGCACAGACTCCAGGCTTGCGTCTGAACGGCAGTGACTACTGTTCAGACCAATCCTGGTGCTGCTTACATGCTATATATAGCATGTAAACTGCACCAGGATTGCTCAGGAGCCTGTGCTGGTGTCAGGAGCAGAGGATTGAGGAAGCAGGAGACGGCTACGGGAGCCAGGCGGCGAAAGGCAAGTGGTTTCTTTGTGTTTTTTTTTTTTAAAAGGCCTTAGAGTACTACGTGGGCCTGGCTGTGCAATGCACTTTCTGTTCCCAAAAATATATTAATCTCTTATTACTACACAACAAGACATGTAAGAGGGGCAAGGGAAAGCTTTAAAAAAAAGGGAGCAGATGACAGATACAGATAGTAGAAAGTTTGCTATTGAAACAGGAAATATAGAGAAACACAGGGAAATTAACGGATAACAAACAACATCCTACATGAAAAAACAAGTAAGTACAAAAAAGGGCATAACTTTAGTAGCGGGGAATAAAAAAGTATTTACAGGGGGAGCAAAACTATCAGCCACTGCACTGGTGGTGGTGGAACCAGTCACACCTGCTGCTGCAGTGGTGGCTACTGGCACAGATGCTCTCTTGCTCTTGGTTGCTTAAGAAAGAAGATAAGCGATAATTATTGGTGGTACTTTGTACAAAAACAAAAAATAGACAGGCACAACATTGCACTTTATAAATTTAATTATTTCATAATCCTTTGTGAAAGTGAGTGACATGATGAATTGACAATCATGCCTTAAATCAGCCCAAGCAAACACCTCCCTAGCTCACACTGGAACAGAATCCTGGCAGTATCATTCACTTGACTTTCACTCCCTTCCTATGTTCTAACTTCCGACATCCTTCCCATCACGCTGGCAACATGCCCCACTACTGTACTCTATCAAGGGTTTGTGTTGCCCTTGCATCTAAGGATTGTTTTTCTACAGGCAGCACCCCTGCCTGCACAAAACAATCCAGGGTGCTGTGCAATGTAACGTGGCACTCCTGCACCCATATGTGGCAAGGCTATCTGCTTTGGCATGCTAGGCAGCACTCAGTATGGCTACATAGGGAGAGAGCAGAAATGAGACACCATAATAAATACATGTCACATTCCTGCCCTCCTCCTTTCAATCAGCACAGAAAGTTAGCTTGCTCCCTTCTCAGAATTTGGACAAACCTTGTCCCTAGACACTGGTGCACTCAGTTCTATATTGAATAAACCCTGGGGTATTAATATTACATCATGCCCACACTCCTTTTGGAACTAAGACAGTGGATGTAACTGTATGTACTCTCTGATGCTAAAAGTGCATTCATATTTGAGTGAATGGTACACATTAACTTTTCTTGCATTAACAGGGTGCAATGCTCATAAGTAAAATGTTTTTTTTGGCTTTGCACCAGAGGGCTACCTGGCCACAATCATTGCACATGTGACCTTGTCACAATCACTGCTGCAATCTCTATCTGTGAGTGTAAATATATATATATATATATATATTTATATACAGATAGATAGATAGATATAGGGGGTCATTACAACCCTGCAGACGGTGTTAAAGCGGCGGTAATACCGCAAACAGGCCGGCGAAAAAAAAAAGGGAATTATGACTGTGGCGGAAACCGCCAACATAGACAGCCACTTTAACACTCCGACCGCCACGGCGGTACAGACAAGCAGCGCGGCCGTCACCGCCAACAGACAGGCGGAAGACAAAGTACCGCCCACAGTATTACAACAGGCCAATCCGCCACCTTTTCCGGGGCGGATTCACTGTGGATAAAAACACGGCAGAAACAGCTTTTTCAATGGGAAAACGCTCACCTGAACAAACTCCACGAGGAAGGAGGGCACCATGGAGCCGGAACTCCAAATACTCCCTGCGCTTGTCTTCCTGCTCCTCTACGAACATCAGCAACAGCGTCGCCGAAGACAACGGTGAGTATTGCACCTACTACATAGGGGAGGGGGGAGGCAAAAGTCACGGACACACACATGGAACACCCCCACCCCCAACCCGACCCTCACCCACTACAACACTCACACCAATGCATTTTCGAACATCCAGTAACAACCCCCAACCCCCCCGGAAGAATGCTAAGACAAAAGGAAATGAGTTCAACCATTGTGATGCATCAAAAAACAGTTAGCTCATATATACATCAATATATACACATTCCAAATATATACATCACGATTAGTAGTACAGGTATGCACAATTCAATGTCCGTGGACCACTGGGCCCCAAATGCATGGGCGAGGCCCACACACGATACCTGTCCTGGAACGGAGAGAACACTGCAGGGGCATCAGATAGAAATACAACAGGCACCTCAGGGGGAAGGGAAGGGGGGCACCTCAGCCGGATGACTGCACCACCCCAGATCCACGACGGGGCTCCATGCCCATTGATGTATCCTGGGGAGTGCAAAGCCACAGTCTCTCAAGTCTCTACAGTGGGTGGTTTGCCCACTGCTGTATCCTGGGGAGTGCAAAGCCACAGTCTCACAAGTCTCTACAGTGGGTGGTTTGCCCACTGCTGTATCCTGGGGAGTGCAAAGCCACAGTCTCACAAGTCTTTACAGTGGGTGGTTTGCCCACTGTACCATCCTGGGGAGTGCAAAACCACAGTCTCACAAGTCTCCACAGTGGGTGGTTTGCCCACTGCTGTATCCTGGGGAGTGCAAAGCCACAGTCTCACAAGTCTCTACAGTGGGTGGTTTGCCCACTGTACCATCCTGGAGAGTGCAAAGCCACAGTCTCACAAGTCTCTACAGTGGGTGATTTGCCCACTGCTGTATCCTGGGGAGTGCAAAGCCACAGTCTCTCAAGTGGATGACAGTCTCCACTGGTTCTGGAGGGGGACTGGTGCCCAGAGTGCTTCATCCTGTGCAGGACAGACGGAGTGGATGCAGGTCTCCACTGGTTCTGGAGGGGGACTGGTGCCCAGAGTGCTTCATCCTGCCAAGGATAGATGGAGTGGATGCAGGTCTCCACTGGTTCTGGAGGGGGACTGGTGCCCAGAGTGCTTCATCCTGTGCAGGACAGACGGAGTGGATGCAGGTCTCCACTGGTACTGGAGGGGGACTGGTGCCCAGAGTGCTTCATCCTGTGCAGGACAGACGGAGTGGATGTAGGTCTCCACTGGTTCTGGAGGGGGTCTGGTGCCCAGAGTGCATCACTCACCCCGTGACGGTCCCTGTTGCGTCACTGCCCCTGCCGCTCATGGGCTAGCGGTGCTTGAGTTGGCAGTCTTTGCCCTGTTCAGCGGTGCTTGCCATGGCGGTCTTTGCTCTGTTCAGCGGTGCTTGCCTTTGCTGTCTCTGACCTGATCAGTGGTGCTTGCCATGGCGGTCTTTGCCCTGTTCAGCGGTGCTTGACTTTGCAGTCTCTGACCTGTACTGCGGTGTGTGCCATGGCGGTCCCTCATTGCCCAGCGGGGCTGTGGCTGCCGGGGCCCTCCTGGGCACTGACTCTGGCGGTGGTCTCCTGACCAGTGACAATAGTGCTGCCCTCCTGGGCACTGAC
Source organism: Pleurodeles waltl (assembly GCF_031143425.1). Classification (NCBI taxonomy): domain Eukaryota; kingdom Metazoa; phylum Chordata; class Amphibia; order Caudata; family Salamandridae; genus Pleurodeles; species Pleurodeles waltl. The sequence continues at coordinate 772,208,655 of NC_090445.1, read as the reverse complement.
TCCGGCGGTGGTCTCCTGACCAGTGACAATAGTGCTGCCCTCCTGGGCACTGACTTCGGCGGTGGTCTCCTGACCAGTGACGATGGGGCTGGCGGTGTCGTCTTGGGCAGCGGGGAGGATGGCGGCCTTCTCTGCCGTGCTACTCTTCCCAGACTTTGGAGACTTCTTCTGCCCCTTCAACACCTTGGGAGGAGTCACAGCTGACTCGACACTCCCCCCGGGACCCTTGTGGGCGGCTTTGCCAGCAAGTGTCTTCCCCCTCTCCCGTTGGGCACTGTCCAACTTCTGGTGCTCCACAGGGGGTGGACTGGCAGTGCTTTGGCTCCGTGTCACACTGGCTGCCCTGGTGCCCGGTGCACTCCACATACCTCGAACAGGCACCACTGGTACCGGAATCTTTTTGGCTGAGGTCCTACTACGGGACCTATGAATTGGAGGGGGTGGTGATGGGACAGAGCTCAAGGTTGTTCAGGAAAATTTTCTGATGAACACTGGGACGGGTAGCTGGAGGGGGTCTGGGAGTGGAGAAAGAGGAGGTGGTTGTAGGAGGTGTAACTTTTGGTGATTTGGGTGCAGGTACATGTTCTGGAGGCTGTCGTGAGGTGGATGGATGTTGGGTGTGTGTGTGCCTGCGTTTGTGTACTTTGGGAGGGGGCATCACAGACACACTGGGAGAGGACACGGGACGTGTAAATGGTAGTGGGGGTGGTGAGTGCAGGTGAGCGGGGTGTGGTGCTGGGTGTTCTGGTGCGAGTCCTAGTTGCTGTTGTGGTAGTGCATGCAGGTGAGAGTTTAGACGAGACTGGGAGGGAGGAGGGAGACAAGGAGGAGGGGGACACAGTTGAGGCAGTGGATGTTGCTGTGTCTGTATGTGGGTGATGCTTGTGTGAGTGCCTGTGGGATGTGTGGTGCCTATGTTTGCCTGAGCTGCCCTTGTGTGGTGAGGTGTGTGCAGGTTGGTCTGATGGTGTGCCTGGGATAGGCTGGGGTACAGGGGATTGGGTCTGGGTGGAGGAAGTTGGAGGGGGGAGGCTAGACACAGGGACAATGGCTGCCATCAATGCTGAGGCCAGAGATTGCAGGGTTCGATGATGGGCAGCCTGACCAGAATGACTGCCCTCCAGGAATGTATTAGTGTGTTGCAACTCCCTTTCTACACCCTGGATGGCATTCACAATGGTAGACTGCCCAACAGTGAGTGACCTGAGGAGGTCAATGGCCTCCTCACTGAGGGCAGCTGGGGTGACAGGGGCAGGGGCTGAGGTGCCTGGGGCGAAGGTGATGCCCACCCTCCTGGGTGAGCGGGCACGGGGCAAAGGCTGAGGGGCTGCTGGGAGGGCGGTGCTGGTAGGGGGGTGGCAGCTGTACCTGTAGAAGTGGGGGGCACAGATGGTGCCGCCACCACAAGGGAGCTCCCATCGGAGGACGAGTCTGTGTTGCTGTTTGCTGATCCGCTGAGAGCCGTGGTGCTCCCCTCGCCCTCCGTCCCACTGGTGTATTCGGAGTCCGTGGTGTGGCCCTCCATGGCCATGTGGGACGCAGCCCCCTCGTGCTCCGGTGCCCCTGTACCTCCGCCTGATGATGCTGATGCACAAAAGAACAGGGAGAGCACAAAAAGGGGTGGGGAAACAGAAGAAAGACAGGTTGAGTGCATGGCTTACCGCTACCGTTGGCAGACAATACAGACACAGCAGCCCCCTGCACTACGCCGTGCTCTTGGCCTCTACAGATGCAGTTCCTGGGATATGGCCTACTTGCCTATGAGTGTCATCTGCCCACATAGATGACACAGGGGCATGTATACCTGTTTTTGGCACTCTACAGAGGTGGGGTGGAGTGCCACATTGCCTGCATTACGGAGGGGCCTAGCCTACGGAACTCGCCCTGGCCTGGGGAAACCCACAGCCCTCCTCCCCCACCCAGACCCCTCCACTGCGCGCAAATTCATGAAATTGTGAGTGTACTCACCCCCTTGTGTCTGCTGTGATGCCCTCATGCGCCCATCCAACTCCAGGTAGGCCACCGCCAGGATCCGGAACATCAGGGGGGTCATGGTGCGACGGGCACCCCTCCCATGTTGGGAGGCCATCCCCAGCTGAGCCTCATGCCGTCTTCTTGCTCCAGCGGTGAATGTCCTCCCATCTTTTACGGCAGACTCCCAGGGTCTGGACTTCCTTGGCGATGGCACGCCAAATATCCTTCTGGTGGGCGCTGACCTACATGAAATGTACAGGGGAAGAAGAGAAGTCATTAACAACTGCACCGTCGAAGTGAGTGGCCCACAACCCTACCCTTGCCATGTGGCACATGCATTCACAGACCTTCATGCTCGCATTACTCTGCCCCCTTCCTACTTACATCCAGCCCTCTCCAACCAGGCATAGCCCATACAACTTGCACCCTATGTACTCATCTGATGGTCTGGAGGACCGTAGAGTAGCGTGTACTGGGGGAGGACCCCGTCCACGAGCTTCTCCAACTCCTGTGCAGTGAAGGCAGGGGCCCTTTCCCCAGACGCACGTGCCATTGTCTCTTCCAGACCGAGGTCACAGCAGCACTTGCAGTGTAGGTCCTCTCCTGTCGAAGATCAGGTATCGAGTGATTGAACAGATAGAAAATGGCGGTCACCTCCGCGGCGGTGACGTCCGCGGCGGTGCATATCATCACCGCTGGCGCAATTCGTCATTGGCTCCTGGGACCCACAGGGTCCAATGTTAACCAATGCAGCATTGCGTCGCGGTATTCGACCGCCTACCGCGACGGTGTACAATGCCAGCGTAGTTACCTCACATCCCATTGTCCCAGTTTAGAGGTCAGGCATCCGCCATTTTAGGGACCCACATCGCTTCATTTACAACTGTGTCACACATACCTAGGCCTGGACTCAACACACATACAGGAAGTTTTTGTATTTTGTGTCGTGTTCTGTGTAGCTGTGGGTACATACCTCAGAATTGGTTGACTCCGTGGTCGCTGTTGTCCTTCCTAGGCACCGTCAGCTGGGACATGTGAGGAGATGGCGGAATCCTCCGGTGTACCGACCTCTGGTGGACCTGTTGACAATGGAGGAGCGCCATTTAATCATCACCTACAGGTTTGACCGTGCCAGACCTGATGTCACCAATCCACCATCCCACAGGTATCCCCCCTCAAGTGCAGGTGCTGTCAGTACTCCATTTCCTAGCAAGTGGGTCATTTCAGACAACAGTGGCCATGGCATCAGGGATGTCCCAGCCTATGTTTTCTAACGTATTGTCCAGAGTGTTGTCTGCCCTGCTGAAACACGTGAGGAGCTATATCGTTTTCCCTCAGGTGGAGGATTTGGCTACAGTGAAAGGTGACTTCTATGCCCTTGGACACATCCCCAACATCATAGGTGCCATTGATGGGACCCATGTGGCTTTGGTCCTCCCCACAGGAGTGAACAGGTGTACAGGAATCGGAAGAGTTATCATTCGATGAATGTACAGATGGTATGTTTGGCAGACCAGTACATCTCGCAGGTAAATGCTATGTTCCCTGGCTCAGTGCATGACGCCTACATCCTGCGGAATAGCAGCATCCCTTATGTGATGGGTCAACTTCAGAGGCACCGTGTGTGGCTATTAGGGGACTCTGGTTACCCCAACCTGTCATGGCTATTGACCCCAGTGAGTAATCCCAGGACCAGGGCAGAGGAACGCTACAATGAGGCCCATGAGCGGACTAGGAGGGTGATAGAACGCACCTTCGGCCTCCTGAAGGCCAGGTTCAGGTGCCTCCATATGACAGGTGGTTCCCTATTCTACTCACCAAGGAAGGTGTTCCAGATCATCATTGCCTGCTCTATGCTTCACAATCTTGCTTTGCGACGCAAGGTGCCTTTTCTGCAGGAGGATGGTCCAGATGACGGTGTTGTGGCAGCTGTGGAGCCTGTGGACAGTGATGAGGAGGAAGCAGAGGAAGAAGACATTGATAACAGGGACTCTGTCATACAGCAATATTTCCAGTGACACACAGGTGAGAATTTTGTTTTGACTATTACATTTACTTTCACACTTCTACCTCTATCCTGTCTGTGAATTTGAAGCATTATTTGCTAACTGAGTGGTACAGTTCCATTACTGTTTCACAGGTGTGGTTACCAACGTGTGTCATCTGCTTGCATCCTTCATGGACTTGTGATGTGTGACATATCAAATCAAAAACATTTATAAAGCGCGCTACTCACCCGTGAGGGTCTCAAGGCGCTAGGGGAAGGGGGTTACTGCTGCTCGAAGAGCCAGGTTTTGAGCTGCCTCTGGAATGCAGGGTGGTCCTGGGTGGTCCTGAGGTTGGCGGGGAGGGAGTTCCATGTCTTGGCCGCCAGGTAGGAGAAGGATTTCCCACCTGTCGTGGTGCGGCGGATGCGAGGGACGGGGGCGAGTGCGAGGTTGGCGGAGCGAAGTTGTCGGGTGGCGTGTAGAAACTGAGGCGACGGTTGAGGTATTCGGGTCCCTTGTTGTGGAGGGCTTTGTGTGTGTGGGTGAGGAGCCGGAAGGTGATTCTTTTGCTGACGGGAAGCCAGTGCAGGTGTCTCAGGTGGGCGGAGATGTGGCTGTTGCGGGGTATGTCGAGGACGAGGCGGGTGGAGGCATTTTGTATTCGCTGCAGACGTTTCTGGAGTTTAGCGGTGGTTCCTGCGTATAGGGTGTTTCCGTAGTCCAGGCGGCTTGTGACGAGGGCGTGGATCAAAGTTTTTCTGGTGTCGCCGGTTATCCAGTGGAAGATCTTTCGGAGCATTCAGAGAGTGAGGAAGCAGGGGGATGATTTGGCGTTAACTTGTTTGGTCATGGTGAGAAGAGCGTCCAGGATGAATCCGAGGTTGCGTGCGTGGTCTGAGGGGGTTGGGGCGGTGCCTAGGGCCGTGGGCCACCAAGAGTCGTCCCAGGCGGACCGGGTGTTTCCGAGGATGAGGACTTCAGTTTTTTCTGAGTTCAGTTTCAGACGGCTGAGTTTCATCCATTCTGCAACATCTTTCATTCCATCTTGCAGGTTGGTCTTGGCGCCAGTGGGGTCCTTGGTGAGGGAAAGTATCAGCTGAGTGTCGTCGGCGTATGAGGTGATGTTGATGTTGTGTTTGCGCACGATGTCGGCGAGGGGGCTCATGTAGACATTGAAGAGAGTCGGGCTGAGCGAGGAGCTTTGTGGGACGCCGCAGATGATCTCGGTGGGGTCTGAGCGGAACGGAGGGAGGTAGACTCTTTGGGAGCGGTTAGAGAGGAAATAGGTGATCCAGTCCAGGGCCAGTCCTTGGATACCGGTGGAGCGCAGGCGGGATGTTAGAGTTCGGTGGCAGAGGGTGTCGAAGGCAGCCGAGAGGTCGAGGAGGATGAGGGCGACTGTTTCTCGGTTGTCCATCAGAGTTCTGATGTTGTCTGTGACTGAGATGAGGGCGGTTTCTGTGCTGTGATTGGCTCGGAATCCGGACTGCGAGGGGTCGAGTAGGTTGTTGTCTTCAAGGAAATTGGTCAGTTGCTTGTTGACGGTCTTCTCTATGACTTTGGCAGGGAAGGGGAGGAGCGAGATGGGGCGGAAGTTCTTCAGGTCGATGGGGTCCGCTGTAGGTTTCTTCAGGAGGGCGGTGACTTCCGCGTGTTTCCAGCTCTCGGGGAAGGCGGCAGAGGCAAACGAGCTGTTGATGATGGTCTGGAGATGCGGGGCGATGATGTCGTCGGGTGTGTTGAATATGAAGTGTGGGCAGGGGTCCGAGGGGGCACCGGAGTGGATGGAGTTCATGGTAGCTTTGGTCTCCTCCGTGCTGATGTGAGTCCAGGCGTTGAGGGTGATGGCTGGGGTAGTAGGTTCTGTGGTGGTTGGCTGGGTCTGGTGTCCGAAGCTGTCGTGTAGGTCGGTGATCTTACGATGGAAGAAGGTAGCGAGGGAGTTGCAGAGGTCTTGTGAGGGCGTGATGGAGTTGGAGTTGGCGTTAGGATTGGAGAGCTCTTTGACGAAGTTGAAGAGTTCTTTGCTGTTGTGAGTGTTCTTGTCTAGTCTGTCTGTGAAGGAAGTTCTTTTGGCGGCGCGGATCAGCTGATGGTGTTCGCGGGTGGTGTTTTTGAGGGCAGACATATTTTCTGCGGTGTGGTCTTTGCGCCACGCTTTCTCGAGGGTACCGCAGATTTTTTGGGATTCCTTGAGGGTGTCTGTGAACCATTGAGGTTTCCTGGTGCTGGTCTGTCTTGGGAGGCGTCTGAGAGGTGCGAGGTTGTCCGCGCAGTTGGTGATCCAATGAGTGAGGCTGAGGGCTGCGTCATTGGGGTCGGTGGAGAAGGTGGGTTGGTTGTCGCTGGGAGTGGAGCAAAGCTGTTCCGTGGGGATTTTGTTCCAATGTCTGCGTGGGATGGATTGTGTGCAGAGGTGGAAAGTCTTGCGTCTGAAGGTGAAGTGGACACATCTGTGGTCAGTCCAGTGTATTACGGAGGAGTGGCTGAAGTATACGTGGTTGCTGGCGGAGAAGATGGTGTCGAGCGTGTGTCCGGCGATGGGGGTGTTCACCAGTTGCTTGAGACCAAGGTTGGCGAGGTTGGCGAGCAGGGTGGTGGTGTTGGGGTCGTTGTTCTGCTCCAGGTGGAAGTTGAGGTCACCGAGGAGGATGTAGTCCGGCGAGGCAAGGGCGTGCGGGGAGATGAAGTCTGCAATGGATTCGCTGAAGAGGGCGCGTGGACCAGGGGGTCTGTAGATGAGAGTTCCTCTGAGGGTGGTCCTAGGGTCGGTGTGGATCTGGAAGTGCATGTGTTCGGCGGCGAGGGGGGTGTCTTTGGTGGAGGTGGTGATGTTGATGGAGTCCTTGAAAACGATGGCGATTCCTCCACCGACTTGGTTGGTGCGGTCTCTCCTGGTGATCATGTAGCCGTCGGGGATGGCTATGGCGATGTCGGGGGCCGAGGAGGCGTTCATCCAGGTCTCAGTGATGAAGGCGACGTCCGGTGCGGTGGAGTCCAGGAGGTCCCATAGTTCAATGGCGTGCTTGTGGAAGAAGCGTGCGTTGATCAGGATGCATTTGAGCTGGTTATTGGCGCGTAGGCTGGCGGGGTGCAGTCACGGTGGAAGGTGAGTTTGCAGGTGAGGCATGCGAAGGGTCCATGGGTGCGTTTAGGGTTGGCTTGGAAGCAGGTTCTGGAGTGCCCCGGGTTGAGAGCATGGAGGGAGGTGGGGTCGTAGTGGTGCTGCGGGGTTTGGGAGTGCTGGGGGCCAGGGGTCGTGGCGCTGGGAGCGGTTCAGGCGCGGACGGGCACAGACGGGCGCAGACGGGCTTGCCTTTGGCACGCATTTGGCGCGCCAGCAGCGCAGCCGCGCAGCGCCTGCCATAAGAGGGAGGAGGGGGGGAGGGGGGGTCAGCTGGGGGCGGGAGGCGGGAGGGGGGGTGATGAATAGGAGCGGAGGGGCGGGGCCGAGCGGGAGGTGGCGGTGGGAAAGCGGAAGGCGGGGGGGTCAGGAAGAGGGGGAGGGAAAAAAGATAGGGAAGGGGGGATTACAGAGGAGGAGAGGAGTCAGGAAGAACAGAAGAGAGGGGTAGAAGAGTCAGGGGAGAAGAGTCAAGAGGGGGAGGGGAGAGAAGAGTCAGGGGAGAAGAGTCAAGAGGGGGAGGGGAGAGAAGAGTCAAGAGAGAAGAGTCAAGAAGAAGAGGAGAGAGAAGAGTCAAGAAGAAGAGTCAAGAAGAAGAGGAGAGAGGAGTCAAGAAGAAGAGGAGAGACCAGAGAAGGGAAGCGTTCAGAAGATGAGGAGAAGGCCACAGATGAAGAAAAAGAAGAAAAGAACACGCAGGACGGGGTGCAGAGGAGGAGAAGAGCACAGAAGAACACAGATGAAGAAAAAGAAGAAAGAACACGCAGGACAGGGTGCAGAGGAGGAGAAGAGCACAGAAGAACACAGATGAAGAAAAAGAAGAAAAAAGAAAGAACACGCAGGATGGGGTGCAGAGGAGGAGAAGAGCACAGAAGAACAAAGATGAAGAAAAAGAAGAAAGAACACGCAGGACGGGGTGCAGAGGAGAAAAGAAGATCAGAGAGGAAGAGCAAAGCAGGAAGAAAACGCAGTGAGGAAGAGGAGCGGGGCACAGAGGAAGAGCAGAAACACACAGCAAGTGGGCTGCAGAAGAGGAGCAGAGAAAGATGGCTACCAGAAGCAGGAAGGAGGTGCAGGAAGCGAAGGGAGATGGACAGCAGAGGTGTGGAGAGAGGTTGGAGGAGAGAGCGGAAGGCAGAAGACAGAAGTTCAGGGAAAGAGAGGTGAGTGGCGCGGGGCTGGGTGTGGGGCTGGGCGGGGGGAGTACTTACGGTTTAGCTGGTCTTGCTGGGAGGTGTCAGGAGCCTGGGCAGGTGGAGCTGCAGCGGCGGGGGGACGACCTACCCTAGGGTCAAGGGTTGCTAACTCTGCCGCGCAGCGGCCGCCATAAGAGGGAGGAGGGGGGGAGGAGGGTTTAGCTGGGGGCGGGTGGCGGGGGCGACTAATGGGAGTAGGGGGGGTGGGGCCGAGCGGGAGGTGGCGGTGGGAAATCGGAGGGTGGGGGGGTCAGGAAGAGGGGGAGGGAAAAAAGATAGGGAAGGGGGGATTACAGAGGAGGAGAGGAGTCAGGAAGAACAGAAGAGAGGGGTAGAAGAGTCAGGGGAGAAGAGTCAAGAGGGGGTGGGGAGGGAAGTGTCAAGAGAGAAGAGTCAAGAGAGAAGAGTCAAGAAGAAGAGGAGAGAGAAGAGCCAAGAAGAAGAGTCAAGAAGAAGAGGAGAGAGGAGTCAAGAAGAAGAGGAGAGACCAGAGAAGGGAAGCGTCCAGAAGATGAGGAGAAGGCCACAGATGAAGAAAAAGAAGAAAAGAACACGCAGGACGGGGTGCAGAGGAGGTGAAGAGCACAGAAGAACACAGATGAAGAAAAAGAAGAAAGAACACGCAGGACGGGGTGCAGAGGAGGAGAAGAGCACAGAAGAACACAGATGAAGAAAAAGAAGAAAAAAGAAAGAACACGCAGGTGGGGGGTGCAGAGGAGGAGAAGAGCACAGAAGAACACAGATGAAGAAAAAGAAGAAAGAACACGCAGGACGGGGTGCAGAGGAGAAAAGAAGAAGAGAGAGGAAGAGCAAAGCAGGAAGAAAATGCGGTGAGGAAGAGGAGCGGGGCACAGAGGAAGAGCAGAAAAACGCAGCAAGTGGGCTGCAGAAGAGGAGCAGAGAAAGATGGCTTCCAGAAGCAGGAAGGAGGCGCAGGAAGCGAAGGGAGATGGACAGCAGAGGTGCGGAGAGAGGTTGGAGGAGAGAGCGGAAGGCAGAAGACAGAAGTTCAGGGAAAGAGAGGTGAGTGGTGCGGGGCTGGGCGTGGGGCTGGGCGGGGGGAGTACTTACGGTTTAGCTGGTCTTGCTGGGAGGTGTCAGGAGCCTGGGCAGGTGGAGCTGCAGCGGCGGGGGGAGCGACCTACCCTAGGGTCGCTAACTCTGCCGCGCAGCGGCCGCCATAAGAGGGAAGAGGGGGGGAGGAGGGGTCAGCTGGGGGTGGGAGACGGGGGCAATGAATGGGAGCAGGGGGGGGCGGGGCCGAGCGGGAGGTGGCGGCGGGAAAGCGGAGGGCAGGGGGGTCAGGAAGAGAGGGATGGAAAAAAGATAGGGAAGGGGGGATTACAGAGGAGGAGAGGAGTCAGGAAGAATAGAAGAGAGGGGTAAAAGAGTCAGGGGAGAAGAGTCAAGAGGGGGAGGGGAGAGAAGAGTCAAGAGAGAAGAGTCAAGAGAGAAGAGTCAAGAAGAAGAGGAGAGAGAAGAGTCAAGAAGAAGAGGAGAGAAGAAGAGGAGAGAGGAGTCAAGAAAAAGAGGAGAGACCAGAGAAGGGAAGCGTCCAGAAGATGAGGAGAAGGCCACAGATGAAGAAAAAGAAGAAAAGAACACGCAGGACAGGGTGCAGAGGAGGAGAAGAGCACAGAAGAACACAGATGAAGAAAAAGAAGAAAGAACACGCAGGACGGGGTGCAGAGGAGGAGAAGAGCACAGAAGAACACAGATGAAGAAAAAGAAGAAAGAAGAAAGAACACGCAGGACGGGGTGCAGAGAAGGAGAAGAGCACAGAAGAACACAGATGAAGAAAAAGAAGAAAGAACACGCAGGACGGGGTGCAGAGGAGAAAAGAAGAACAGAGAGGAAGAGCAAAGCAGGAAGAAAATGCGGTGAGGAAGAGGAGCGGGGCACAGAGGAAGAGCAGAAACACGCAGCAAGTGGGCTGCAGAAGAGGAGCAGAGAAAGATGGCTACCAGAAGCAGGAAGGAGGCGCAGGAAGCGAAGGGAGATGGACAGCAGAGGTGCGGAGAGAGGTTGGAGGAGAGAGCGGAAGGCAGAAGACAGAAGTTCAGGGAAAGAGAGGTGAGTGGCGCGGGGCTGGGCGTGGGGCTGGGCGGGGGGAATACTTACGGTTTAGCTGGTGTTGCTGGGAGGTGTCAGGAGCCTGGGCAGGTGGAGCTGCAGCGGCGGGGGAGCGACCTACCCTAGGGTCAAGGGTCGCTAACTCCGCCGCGCAGCGGCCGCCATAAGAGGGAGGAGGGGGGAGGAGGGGTCAGCTGGGGGCGGGAGGCGCGAGGCGGGAGGGGGGAGACGAATGGGAGCAGGGGGGGGCAGTGCCGAGTGGGAGGTGGCGGCGGGAAAGCGGAGGGCGGGGGGTCAGGAAGAGGGGGAGGGAAAAAAGATAGGGAAGGGGGGATTACAGAGGAGGAGAGGAGTCAGGAAGAACAGAAGAGAGGGGTAGAAGAGTCAGGGGAGAAGAGTCAAGAAGAAGAGTCAAGAAGAAGAGGAGAGAGGAGTCAAGAAGAAGAGGAGAGACCAGAGAAGGGAAGCGCCCAGAAGATGAGGAGAAGGCCACGGATGAAGAAAAAGAACACGCAGGACGGGGTGCAGAGGAGGAGAAGAACACAGAAGAACACAGATGAAGAAAAAGAAGAAAGAACACGCAGGACGGGGTGCAGAGGAGGAGAAGAGCACAGAAGAACACAGATGAAGAAAAAGAAGAAAGAACACGCAGGACGGGGTGCAGAGGAGGAGAAGTGCACAGAAGAACACAGATGAAGAAAAAGAAGAAAGACCACACAGGACGGGGTGCAGAGGAGGAGAAGAGCACAGAAGAACACAGATGAAGAAAAAGAGGAAAGAAGAAAGAACACGCAGGACGGGGTGCAGAGGAGGAGAAGAGCACAGAAGATCACAGATGAAGAAGAAGAAGAAAGAACACGCAGGACGGGGTGCAGAGGAGAAAAGAAGAACAGAGAGGAAGAGCAAAGCAGGAAGAAAACGCGGTGAGGAAGAGGAGCGGGCACAGAGGAAGAGCAGGAACACGCAGCAAGTGGGCTGCAGAAGAGGAGCAGAGAAAGATGGCTACCAGAAGCAGGAAGGAGGCGCAGGAAGTAAAGGGAGATGGACAGCAGAGGTGCAGAGAGAGGTTGGAGGAGAGAGCGGAAGGCAGAAGACAGAAGTTCAGGGAAAGAGAGGTGAGTGGTGCGGGGCTGGGTGTGGGGCTGGGCGGGGGGAATACTTACGGTTTAGCTGGTCTTGCTGGGAGGTGTCAGGAGCCTGGGCAGGTGGAGCTGCAGCGGCGGGGGAAGCGACCTACCCTAGGGTCAAGGGTCGCTAACTCTGCCGCGCAGCGGGCGCCATAAGAGGGAGGAGGGGGGGAGGAGAGGTCTGCTGGGGGTGGGAGACGGGAGGGGGGCGACGAATGGGAGCAGGGGGGGCGGCCGAGCGGGAGGTGGCGGCGGGAAAGCGGAGGGCGGGTGGGTCAGGAAGAGGGGGAGGGAAAAAAGATAGGGAAGGGGGGATTACAGAGGATGAGAGGAGTCAGGAAGAACAGAAGAGAGGGGTAGAAGAGTCAGGGGAGAAGACTCAAGAGGGGGAGGGGAGAGAAGAGTCAAGAGAGAATAGTCAAGAGAGAAGAGTCAAGAAGAAGAGGAGAGAGAAGAGTCAAGAAGACGAGTTAAGAAGAAGAGGAGAGACCAGAGAAGGGAAGCGTCCAGAAGATGAGGAGAAGGCCACAGATGAAGAAAAAGAAGAAAAGAACACGCAGGACGGGGTGCAGAGGAGGAGAAGAGCACAGAAGAACACAGATGAAGAAAAAGAAGAAAGAACACACAGGACGGGGTGCAGAGGAGGAGAAGAGCACAGAAGAACACAGATGAAGAAAAAGAATAAAAAAGAAAGAACACACAGGACGGGGTGCAGAGGAGGAGAAGAGCACAGAAGAACACAGATGAAGAAAAAGAAAAAAGAACACGCAGGACGGGGTGCAGAGGAGAAAAGAAGAACAGAGAGGAAGAGCAAAGCTGGTAGAAAACGCGGTGAGGAAGAGGAGCGGGGCACAGAGGAAGAGCAGAAACACGCAGCAAGTGGGCTGCAGAAGAGGAGCAGAGAAAGATGGCTACCAGAAGCAGGAAGGAGGCGCAGGAAGCGAAGGGAGATGGACAGCAGAGGTGCGTTGAGAGGTTGGAGGAGAGAGCAGAAGGCAGAAGACAGAAGTTCAGGGAAAGAGAGGTGAGTGGCGCGGGGCTGGGTGTGGGGCTGGGCGGGGGGAGTACTTACGGTTTAGCTGGTCTTGCTGGGAGTTGTTAGGAGCCTGGGCAGGTGGAGCTGCAGCGCTGGGGGGAGCGACCTACCCTAGGGTCAAGTGTCACTAACTCCGCCGCGCAGCGGCCGCCATAAGAGGGAGGAGGGGGGGAGGAGGGGTCTGCTGGGGGCGGGAGGCAGGAGGGGGGGCGACAAATGGGAGCAGGGGGGGAGGGGCCGAGCGGGAGGTGGCGGCGGGAAAGCGGAGGGCGGGGGGTCAGGAAGAGGGGGAGGGAAAAAAGATAGGGAACAGGGGATTACAGAGGAGGAGAGGTGTCAGGAAGAACAGAAGAGAGGGGTAGAAGAGTCAGGGGAGAAGAGTCAAGAGGGAGAGGGGAGAGAAGAGTCAAGAGAGAAGAGTCAAGAAGAAGAGGAGAGAGAAGAGTCAAGAAGAAGAGGAGAGAGGAGTCAAGAAGAAGAGGAGAGACCAGAGAAGGGAAGCATCCAGAAGATGAGGAGAAGGCCACAGATGAAGAAAAAGAAGAAAAGAACATGCAGGACGGGGTGCAGAGGAGGAGAAGAGCATAGAAGAACACAGATGAAGAAAAAGAAGAAAGAACACGCAGGACGGGGTGCAGAGGAGGAGAAGAGCACAGAAGAACACAGATGAAGAAAAAGAAGAAAGAACACGCAGGACGGGGTGCAGATGAGAACAGAAGAACAGAGAGGAAGGGCAAAGCAGGAAAAAAACACGGTGAGGAAGAGGGGTGGGGCACAGAGGAAGAGCAAAAACACGCAGCAAGTGGGCTGCAGAAGAGGAGCAGAGAAAGATGGCTACCAGAAGCAGAAAGGAGGCGCAGGAAGCGAAGGGAGAAGGACAGCAGAGGTCGCAGAGAGAGGCTGGAGGAGAGAGCGGAAGGCAGAAGACAGAAGTTCAGGGAAAGAGAGGTAAGTGGCGCGAGGCTGGGCATGGGGCTGGGCGGGGGGAGTACTTACGGTTTAGCTGGTCTTGCTGGGAGGAGTCAGGAGCCTGGGCAGGTGGAGCTGCAGCTGCGGGGGGAGCGACCTACCCTAGGGTCAAGGGACGCTAACTCCGCCGCGCAGCGGCCGCCATAAGAGGCAGGAAGGGGGGAGGGGTCAGCTGGGGGCGGGAGGGGGGGTGACGAATGGGAACATGGGGGGCGGGGTCAAGCGGGAGGTGGTGGCGGGAAAGCGGAGGGTGGGGGTTTCAGGAAGAGGGGGAGGGAAAAAAGATAGGTATGTTGACATTACATTTTCGAACGGATTTGGCCATTGTCATAGTTAATACACATTTTCATAATCACAGGCTGACTCCAGATTGTTTTGTGGTTCAAGGGTGTTTATTTAAGTGCTAATTATTGGAGGGGTGGCAAAATAGTGATGGCTGATGGTGGAGGAATGGTACAGTTCCAATCTGGACAGGGTAACAAAGTGGGACAGTGGGATGACAATCAGGGTGGTCTCATTTCCTGGCGGGGGTCTTGCCATCTTGCTCTGTCCTGTTCCTGGATCTCAGGAACCGTTTGCGGGGTGGTTGTCCGTCTGCAGGGTGTGGGCTGCTGGTGTGGTGGTCCTGTGGCGGGGCGTACTGTCCACTAGCGCCGGCGGAGGTGGTGGGCAGTTCATCGTCCAGGCTAGTGTCAGGGGCCCCTTGGAGTGCCACGGTGTCCCTCATGGTGTTCTGTATGTCCTTCAGCACCCCTACGATGGTGCCCTGGGCGGAGCTGATGGTTCTGAGCTCCTCCCTGAACCCCAAATACAGTTCGTCCTGCATGCGCTGGGTCTCTTGAAACTTGGCCAGGACCGTCGCCTCGTCTCCTGGGAGTGATGGTATGCTCCCATGATGGAGGAGAGGGCCTCGTGGAGAGTGGGCTCCCTAGGCCTGTCCACCCCCTGTCGCACAGCAGCCCTCCCATTTCCCCTGTGTTCCTGTGCCTCCGTCCCCTGGACCGTGTGCCCACTACCACTGCCCCCAGGTCCCTGTTGTTGTTGGGATGGTGGGTTATTCTGGGTTCCCTGGAGTGGTGGACACACAGCTGATTGACGTGTCCTGGGTACGGAGGTATGGGCCCGCTGGGTGGATGCTGTGCTGGTGTTACCAGAGGGTGGAAGGTCAGTGTTGGGCTGTGCCTGTGCGAGGGGAACCGACTGTCCCGAGCCCCACGATGGTCCAGGCTGGTCATCTGGATCCAGTTGGCCAGAGCTGCTGTCATCACTGTGGGCCTCTTCTGTGGGTGGGGTAGAGATGTCTGGACCCTCCTGTCTGGTGACGTTAGGTAGTTGTCCTGCAGGGGTATAAAAGCATGATTATTGCATGTGTGTGTCTCATGGTGTGCAATGGGTGGGTGAGTGTGTACCCCAGTGCTAGCATTCCTGTGTGTGGGCTTGTGTGATGATGGTTAGGGGGTATTATGGGTATGTGCAGTGGGCATGCTTTAGTGATGGGTGTCCATGCTTTGTTGTTGCATGCAGGGCTTGGTGTTGGGATGGGTGGTTTGTGTTATTAGTACATTAGTGAGGAGTTTGAGTGATAGGGGAGGGGGTGAGGGTGGGGGTGTGTAATAGCATGCAGGTAGGGTGGGGGATATGATAGTTAAGATTTGACTTACCAGTGTCCATTCCTCCACCGGCTCCTCCGAGGCCCTCTGGATGCATAATGGTCAAGACTTGCTCCTCCCATGTTGTTAGTTGTGGGGGTCTGCCGCCAGTCCGCTGTACCACCATGTTGTGCCTGGAGACCACGGAACGCACCTTCCCCCGTAGGTCGTTCCACCTCTTCCTGATGTCCTCCCGATTTCTTGGGTGCTGTCCCACTGCGTTCTCCCTTTCGACTATTCTTTGCCATAGCTCTATCTTCCTAGCTATAGAGGTGTGCTGCACCTGTGAGCCAAATAGCTGTGGCTCTACCCGTACGATTTCCTCCACCATGACCCTGAGCTCCTCCTCCGAAAACCTGGGGTGTCTTTGGCGTGCCATGGGGTGGCGATGTGTGGGGTGATGTATGTGGTGATGAGTGTGGGGATGTGTAGTGGTGTGTGGTGTTTTGTGCGTGGATGTTGTGTGGGTGATAGTGTTGTGTGCCTCTGTGTGGTGGGGTTGTCTATTGCTGTGCTCTCTCTGTCGCCTTCGTCTCTATTTTTTGGTCGTAGGGGTTTGTGGGTGATGTGGGTGTGTGTTTTATATTGTGTTGGGTGTGTGGGAGAGATGTTTGTATGTGTATCAGGTGTGTGCATTTTGAAATGTCCAATGTGGCGGTGTTTTGGAGATGTGTGTGTATTTTGAGCGCGGCGGTGTGTACCGGCAATGGAATACCGCTGTTGAATGACCGCTGCGTGGATTCGTGGGTCGTAATAGCATGGGCGTGTTTCTGTTGGCGTGACGGTGGAGGATTTGTTTTCACCAGTTTATCACTGACCTTTGGTGTGGCGGACTTGTGTGGGTGTCTGAATTTCAGTGGATTCCGAGATGTGGGTCATAATAGCTGTGGCGGTTTTCCGCGGCTGCGGCGGTGTATTGGCGTTCTTCTGCACGGCGGTAAGCGGCTTTTACCGCCAATGTTGTAATGACCCCCATATACTACTTAATGGCGGTCGCCACTAGGGAGTTATAGTCAGCACCTAGTTTCTATAGAAAAAGCATTTTTTGTACTTGTATCTTTGGAGTTAGTTGATGAATCTTCACATTTTCCAAAACATTACGACGCTCACTTCAGCTGCAGTCTGGAAAGTTTCAAAGTGATCCAACAAGCAGGGGCCGAGAAAAATTGGGAGTCCCAAAATGTCTTTTCCCCCTACATTTTTCTCTAAGGATTTTGAACATGATTACAGCAGAACCGATGGACAGAATAACTCCAAATTCGGCAGAAAGGTAGCTCTAGGTGTTATTTTAAGTAAATTAGTTCAGTAGTTTTTGAGATATTAAAGAACATTAAAATTTGTATATATAGGGTAATGAAGGCTCCGCATACCCCCCGATCTCGTGCTGAGATCTAATTGACTGCCAACACTTTAACCAGGAAGTGTTGGCAGACATCGTGGGGCTCAGCTTCACAGCCGAGTCCTAGAAAAAAGTAAAAAAATAAGAAAATGGGCCAGGGTAGGGATACTGCGACTCATTTGCTCTATTGCTGGGCTCCCACAGAGACAACCCCAGTCTAAAAATGCACTTTCTAACAAAAACAATTGCAGTGAATTCACAACAAGGTCGCAATTCCACAGCAAAACGTTTTTTTAAAACAAGCGCATTCTCCCACGCTTGCTTTAATAAAGCCCCCGGGTGGGCCAGGCCCTGGGGACACATGAATAATAAAGGAGTGGTGTGCAAGGCCCCCGTGCCATTTTTGTGCCCGGGACTGCCCTTCCCAAAGCTTATATTCAATTACATGCAGAGTCTGTGTGCCCCCCCTGCGGCCCCAACGACCACCACCTCCCCTGGGCTAAACAATCTATTAATGCGAGGAGCATGCAGGTCCCTGTAGCCCCAGGGACTGCCTCCTCCCTGGGACTAAACAATCAATTAATGCAAGGGGTCATGCATTTCCCTTGCATCTCCACAGACAGTCACCTCCCCAGGGCAATTCATTTTATGTTACGGGGGGGTCACCCTGTCCTCCTGCAGCCCCAGGGACCACCACCCCACCGGGGCTGAAAAAAGATAAAGAAGGGGTTCCATTGCGCACTCCTGGCCCACCTTCCCAATGCAAAGTTGAAGGTTGGAGGGGGGCAACGCGTTCCCCCTTGAGGAGCCAGTAATGGCCCTGGGCACTACCACCCCCCCAGGGCCGACTTCTCCTATGTCCCGGGGAGCCCACCCCCAGGAGATAGTTGTTTGCGGTGACTTGGCAGAAGCTATGATAGCCCCCCCCCCCCCAAGTCACATCAAACACTCCAGTACCAGCAAAGAGAGAGTTCTTGCTTTGTGGAAGTGGAGATTTCCTCTTTTTCCCTGCCACAGACATGCAACCAGGGAAACAGGTGAGACTATTGCTATAACAGACAAGGTGCACCCAAGACAGATGGCCAGGGCCCAGGGGATGGGGTCCCTGGGGGTGAGATGAGCCCAGGGATGGGGGAAGCCCAGCATTCCTCACAAAAATAAATATTAAAAATCCAGGTCAATGGGGCCAGATTTGGTCAGTGAGAGGGGATGTGCGCCCCCACTCTGAAAAAAATATTTTAGAAGGCTGGGCCCTGGGTTGAGGTCCTAAAGGCCTAAATCGGCCACAAGAGGGGGCCACATTGCTCCCCTCCTCTATTTAATGAAGGGTGGGTCCTGAGGAATCAGGTCCCCGGGGCCAAGCCTTGTCCTGGGAGGGGGGTTGCACACCCTCTTCCCCACACTGGCCATTAATCCAATCAATCAATCAATCACTAGATTTATAAAGCGCGCTATGTACCCGTTAGGGTTTCGAGGCGCTGGGGGGGGGGGTAGCTGCTATTGTTTAAAGAGCCATGTCTTGAGGAGTCTCCTGAAGGTGAGGAGGTCCTGGGTCTGGCGTAGTGTGGTCGGGAGTGAGTTCCAGGTCTTGGCGGCGAGGTAGGAGAAGGATCTGCCGCCAGAGGTCTTGCGCTGGATTCGGGGGACGATGGCGAGGGCAAGGTTGGCAGAGCGTAGTTGGCGTGAGGGAACGTAGAAGTTGAGTCTGGTGTTCAGGTAGGTGGGTCCAGTGTTGTGTAGTGCCTTGTGTGCGTGGGTGAGGAGTTTAAAGGTGATTCTCTTGTCCACGGGGAGCCAGTGGAGGTCCTTCAGGTGGTGGGAGATGTAACATCGGCGGGGTATGTCGAGGATCAGGCGGGCGGATGCGTTCTGGATGCGTTGGAGTCGTTGGATGTCTTTAGTTGGGATGCCTGTGTTGAGTGAGTTGCCGTAGTGGAGTCTGCTACTGACGAGGGCTTGGGTCACCGTCTTTCTGGTTCCTGTTGGAATCCACTTGAAGATTCTGCGGAGCATGCGGAGGGTGTTGAAACAGGAGGAGGAGACTGCGTTGACCTGTTTGGACATGGTGAGAGCTGAGTCGAGGATGAAGCCGAGGTTTCGTGCGTGGCTGGCTGGGGTGGGTGGGGGGCCACCAAGAGTCGTTCCAGGCCGAGGGGGAGCGGCCGAGGATGAGGACTTCCGTCTTGTCGGAGTTTAGTTTCAGGCGGCTGTTGCTCATCCACTCGGCGATGGATTTCAGTCCCTCGTGGAGGTTGGCTTTGGCGGTGTGAGGATCTTTGGTCAGGGAATTGGTCAATCCAATGAGGTAACACTTGCTAACTAACCAATAGATAGTGCTCCAGTTGGATGAACATTTTGTACAAACTATGGACTTTTGTTGGATAAACGAGCAGGTGAGCTTCCAAACTCGCCATGATGCTGAATCCACAGAAATTAAACCTCAACAGGAAGCACTTACAAATATAAACATAGTAGGTGCCCCCGTTGAAGCACCTCTTCTGGAAAGGTCAAATGGTCATAACTCCTGGGCTTGGCGAAGGCAAATCAAGTGTGTTTCCGCTGTGATTCAATGTTGAAAAATGATCTGAAATCCTTTGTTGAGGTGAATGAATATTTCAGCTATTGGAGCACAATCAGACACTCTCACACCTACTCTCACAACCACATAGACCCTCTCACACCTACTCCCACACCTAGACTGATACTCTCACAGACACTCTCATACCCAGAGACACCCTCTCACACCCAGAGAGACAGACCCTGTGGCCAACTCCCACTGCTCATGGCTTATAGGCCATGCACAGTGTGGGGTCAGGTGGTTGGAGGGTTGACCGCAGGGACTGGCTGTAGGCCGTGCGTTGCACGGGTAGAGTTGTTATAGGGGATTGGCCACGGGGCCTGTGGCCAACCACAACAGCACACGCCCATAGCCCATGCATGGCTGTGGTTGGATTAACGTATAGTAATGAAAGTTAATCTAGGTTAAAAAAAAAAAAACATTCAAAATTCACTGAAAAAAACAAAGGTTACAAGGATGTTATTGTTAGGTTCTGATGTTACTAGCATAAAACCAGAGAAATTCAGCAGTTATAGATAGAGTTATTTCAAGTTCCTATAACTCATGGCCTAAGGTAACTATAACTCATGCCCTCGCCATACACTGCTATTTACCTCAAATATTACAGCACTCATGGTATATTTTATAACATCATTGATGATATCACTGCAACATTTGCTATAAGTATAATAATAAAAGACTGCTAATTACCTCAAATATTACAGCACTCATGTCATATTTTATAACATCACTGATGATATCACTGCAACATTTGTTTTAAGTATAATATTAAAAGACTGTGCATGGAGGGGGTTAGTTATAGTTACCTTAGGGCGTGAGTTATAGTTACTTGAAATAACTCTAACTATAACAGCTAAATTACTATGGTTTTCCACATTTAAAATGTGAGCCTAACTATAACGTCCCTGTAAACTTTGATTTTTAAGAGAATATATATATATATATATATATACATATATACTCGCACACATACACAAACACAGACACACAGACACATATATATATATATATATATATATATATATATATATATATACAGAAAACATACACTCAGTCGTTCAAGTGGTGCGTACTCCACGACAAAAATACAGCAGCATATCCAGATAAAAGGTTTATTGCAGCGCAAAGGGTCCTTGCTTTTGAATGTAGACGCAGCAACCTCAGTGCCCAAATACCCCTAGGGGTGATAGTGTTGCGCTTTACAAATGATGATTGATTGATTGATTGATAAAAATGTCTAGAAAACTATGGTGATTTTGCTACTGTTAGAGAGAGAGATTGGGCGCTTGTCTCGTGGCAGTTTTGATGGTATAAACTGGCGTAGTGGGTTAATGTGGCTGTTGCAAAGAACAGATCTATATTTTATGTGGATAGCTGAGTGTGATTAGTAAATCCAGCCATTACCAGAGCTTTGAAACAAATTTAATGTACAGTATATGAGAAAAATGGCTACAGATGTGTGAGGAGCATGTTTGCTGGGTGGTAGTGAGGGAATCCAAGGTGGAAGTCATGGGTGGGGGAACAGAAAAAGTTATTATCACACTGGGCGCCACCAACACTAAAGCTGGGATGATGGGCATGTGGCAAGGTGAAGTAATGCTGTCTTTTTTTGTTAGCTTCTTTAGATAAACTGTTGTTTGAGGGATGAAGACAAGGTAAGGTGACTGGCGTTACTCACTGTTGCATGCATTACTCAAACACACCCACCCACCAAGATTTTCAGAACCACATATCTGCCTTCTTCGTAGGAAAGTGTTTTAGAAGGATGGTTTTAGCCAGTAGCAGAGATGGTGTCTCTGCTGGTGACTGCTGCTCAAGCCTTAACTCTGGTTATGGAGGACAGCTCTGCAGCAGAATCAGAGACTTAGGCAGCAGATAATAAGACATCATGTGAGGGGGACGATGATGACAGTCACTCTGTCCCTTTGCAAGCACAGTATGTACAGCGGAACAACAGCCTATACCAACCCAGAGTGCAGGCATATGAAAGAGCAAGCACAGATGAAGTGCTATCTTGGCAGCCCCACAATTTAGTTCTGCCCCAAATTCTGCCTTTCACTGACGACTCTGGATGTAAATTTGATACTGCCAATTGACTATGTCCATCTAGGGCACGTCAGTGGACTTCCGCTATGCCAGAAGAGTTGAAGATATTTTTTGGCCTTATGCTCAAAATGGGGTTAGTGCAGAAACCAACCTTGCAGTCCTACTGGTCTTCCTGCACAATTTGGTTAACCCCACGTTCCCACCATACATGGGCAGAGATTGAATTTTGCTCTTTCAGCGCATGCTGCATTTCATTGGCAATTCTGCTGCATTGCCCCGGGACCATCCAGGCCATGACAGGTTGTTCGAAATTCCGCCTGTAGTGGAAAATATGTCTGCCATGTTTCTAGAGGTTTATTCTACCGGAAAGAATATAGCTGTAGATGAGTCTTTGATCCTGTCCAGAGGACTGCTGCTGTTAAAGCAGTATATTGCAAGCAAAAAGGCCTGCTATGATGTCAAGCAGTACATGCTGTGTGAGAGCTCTACTGGCTATGTGTACAGCTTGGGAGTGTATACAGGGAAGGACTCCACTCTAAACTCTGTAGGTTGGAGTGATGTGTATGTGCTCTCTACAATTCATGATGAGAGCACTTTCTCCATCATGGTTTGGGAGGTCAGATCGCCAAAGTTCACAAGTCCACCTGTAAACTCAATTACAAGTACGTGGACAGAGGGGGCAAGAAAGACCAGGTTCTTCAGACATACAATGTAAGTCGTAAAACTCACACTTGGTATGAGAAACTGTTTACCCACCAGATCAAGATGGCAACATACAATGTGTATGTTGTTTATCATCAGGCAACCACAGGAAATCCCATGTCTTTCCTTGACTTTCTGTTGTCTGTGATTGAAAGTCTCACTGATACAGAAGCAGCAGCCTCCATTTCACATGTCATGGAGGACGTGGCAAGGTTGCAGGAGTGACACTTTGCTGACCGCATTCCTAAAACACCCAGAAAGGATCGACCAGGCTGTTGTTGTAAAGTGTACTCGAAGTAGGGAAAGAGGCAGGAAAGTTGTGTTTATTGTGACCAGTGCCCATCTCAGCCAGGCCTGTGTTTTCCTACATGCTTTATCTTGTATCATAAGTGAACTACTGCGAAATTGACTGAGGTGAAACGGCTGTTAAACAAACCTTTCAGTGGCTGTGCAGGGATACCTACCATCTATGGGCCACTAATTTGCTAGGCAAGTAGCTGCAGAATTTTAGTCGCTCTACTTCAGGAAATCATGGACTTCCATATGGCCTGCTTGACACCTTTATACACCATCAAGATATGATAGGTGTTCTGTTCACCGATTGACAAGCTCATTGTAGTACCCAGACTGTTCATACTGGTGGACAGAACATATGCCACATTGTCACGCAGTACCCTGTGTTGCAAAATGTTTGACTGGATTTTTAAGTGCTTTGTAAGGAACGTATGGATAATACACAAGGAGCATTGTTGTAGTTTGACTCTTGCTCTAGGCAAGACTGCTGGTTTAGGGATGACAGCACTTTTGTTTGTAGATGACTAGGCCAATCTTACAACAAGTTGCAACTGTTGGCCCAACACTCCCCGCTCACAAGCAGTACCTCACCAAAATTTCCAGACAGTAAAAGGTGATTTGTGGCAGCCTTTACGCATGGACTCAAGAGTGCAAAATTCTCAGGGAGGTCGTGGTTAAACTGAGATTACCCTTTTCTAACAAGAGCAACATGTCTCAGTCATAGCCATAGGCAATGAAAGCGATTCAGTAAAGTTTTCAATAGGTTTTATTAACAAGACTGCAATCTACTGTAAATTGCATGGGTTGCAATGATTAGGATAATGAACAATACAAGAAACATAATGGTAAAAATGAGTCATGACTAGAAAGGACCCTACCATCTCGCAGCAACATGAGACATGAAAAAGGCCCTAATATCCTAGCATGATGGACCTAGTCTCTAACCTAAAGAGAGCTAGGTGTGTTTAACCTAATCTGCCAGTACCATGCCCATGAGAAGAGCCCCCGAACCCTTGTAACCTTGGAATGAGGTCTCTAGATCAGACTCCGTGGTGACACGAAGGATGGATCTGCATCAAGACGACGTGTAGCATAGATAGTATTGATGGCATCTGGGAGGAATCCCTTTGATTAGTAATTATACAGATCTGGTAGGACCCCCGATGCAGGTATATTCCCAAACAATAGATAAGAAGGCATGCTTGAGGTGGCAATTATTTAAGCAATTCCCTGAAAAGGTACATTATGTGCTGTCACACAAAAGTGGGAAAGTAAATGATGTGAATACCTACGCATCTTATTTATCTTTGACGCTGATATTGACGCCTTTACTGAGTGGCACTGATAACGTGAAACTAAAACATCTTCCTAACTATGAACATGGCAGCCATCTTGGCAGAAATAATTAAATAAATGTGCTAAAGCTGAGCAAACTAAGTAGGTTCAAAGTCCCTAGGTGATGTGGGCACAGGCCTGCAAGCTAGAAGGCTAAGCTAAACTCCTGATTACCATTAAAACTAAATAGGATCCACTACACCGTCCCCATTGCCGGAACAAGTATGACGCCATTGTGATGACGCCAGAGAAAGTGAATGAACCCGTCTGGACTTAAAAATGTGTTAAAAATAGCTAAAGCATACAAAGAGACATAGGGGGTCATTACGACCGAGGCCGCGGGAGACAGAATACCGCCATTGCCTGCGGTATTCCTGTCTCCCTATTATGACATTTCTGCTGGGCCAGCGGACGGCAACAGTGTTACCGTCCGCTGGCCCAGTGCAAATGTCACATCAACATTGCTGTCGTAATAGAGCCGGCGGCAATGCTGATGTGCAGCGGGTGCAGTAGAACCCGTCGCGCATTTCACTGCCCGAAATTCGGGCAGTGAAATGCGCGACGGGGCTATGCTTGGGGGCCCCTGCACTGCCCATGCCAAGTGCATGGGCAGTGCAGGGGCCCCCAGGGGCACCGCAAGTCCCCTTACCGGCAGCCTTTCAGTAGCAGTGGTTACCGCCACGGACAGGCTGGCGGTCGGGGACTCATAATCCCCAGGGCAGCGGTGCTTTTGACCACCAGGTGGAAACCTGGCGGGAAAGTGGAGGGGCCGGCGGTATGGCCGTGGCTTTTCCGCCACAATCATAATTGCTGGTGGAACACCCCCAGCCTGTTGGCGGTGTTACCGCCAACTTACCGCCGGCCGCCAGGGTCGTAATGACCCCCATAATGTTGACCATGACAAGCACAGCAGGCCAAAGTTAAAGGCAATATTGGCAAAATTCAAAACTTTAGAATAGGCTGATGGTCAAATTTCTTAATCAGTAGTCATGATCTTGAAGAAAGTCTTTGAAGCTATCAAAAGGAAAATTATTCAGGAAAGAAGCCACATCGCCACATGTTAGATTGATGACAGGAATGGCAGATGGATCCACGGAGCCACAGGAAAGGCACCACACACACTGGAAAAGAGGGAATGGATGGCTGATGGAATTACTCCAAAGACAGTCTGGAAGATGGACACAAATCCAGACCCGACAGCCTTAAAGAAGTGCACAATCCTAGTAGTGCTCAAAACATTGAAAATTCCGGATACCAGCTCTCCAAAGTGCTTGGGATTGGGTATTTAATAGGGATTGTATCTCAGCTGATGATCTTGCTATCTGGAGAGCTTATGTCTCTCTAGCCGATGTCAACGCAACTTGTTTCTGGTGCAGTAGTGCCTTTAGCCTGCTCAGCTTGCCATAATTTACATTAGTAGTATCAATGTGAGGCTACATTTCTGCTACTCTTATCTCTTGTGTTGGGAGGAAGTAAACATGTCCGCAACATGTTACAACCTTAGAGACTGAAATTGCATAGGAAATTCCTGGTCGCATACCAAAACAGCCTTGTTCGTTCAGGGCCACAGACCTTCTTTTCAAAAGTCCATGAAATGCTGGACGAATCAAAGGGACGGGAATACCCTTCAGAAAACAGGCCAAGTTTGCGACCCCCGCATTGCAAAGGTCATGAAGGGACACCTGTGCAGAAATTATTCATTCGTCGTTCAGACATTTATATTCAAAGGGCAACTCCCATTCTTCTATAATAAAGCTACACCTAGCCACTCGTATCTGCCCACTGCAAGATATTTTAAGCATTTTGAAAAACAAAAAGTGGAAATGGACAGATTTATAATGTCATGCACTAGTAATACTGTTGATGGACTTTCCTCAACCATGAAAGGTAACTTTTCTAACTTCTCAATGTGAAGCACTGTGAAACTCACTTCCCTTTTGGCTATTGTGTGTTGTTCCCTAGATAAATTAAAAGCAGCAAACAGGTCACTACTATTAAGGTATTTCCATGGAACCCAGACATTTTTCAAAATCTGTAGTGTCCAGTTTAACTGCATGATCGAACGCAGTTGACTTTGTACATGGTGTGAAAAGAATATGTCATTGTGAATGATGCTTATCATAGATGACACTATGTTATTAAGGAAATATATCCTGTTGGACAGAGTATTCATGGCATTATCGACAATAGCTAAAGCCTTTTCCAAATTTTCCTTATTTATCTGCCTTAAATGTGCAGCAGCTTCCATGTGAGAAAGCTTTCTTGGACCTGTACGTTTATATCTTCAGAAAGAGTATTAACATGTTCCTTAACTGCTGCCAAGGTGTTAGTCTGTAACCACTGTTGGCGCAGTTTACTCACACTGTGTAGTAACTATATCCGAGTGTTGACCAGAGACAAAGCGAGGGTCCGGCCAGCTAATCTTGAAATCCCCTGAGGAATTCACAAAACACGCCTGATACTCATTCATATCTACTGGTCACAATAACCACCCAACCAGGACTGGAAAGTGAAGAAATTTAGGTACCAGTCAGAACCTTTGCATCTTATTCTTCCTCTGTGAAATGGAGGAAGGATTGCTAATTGGTGAATTTTGCCGGATACTGGGCACATTAATTTCCTTCATTTTTGCTAACCCCAGACAGGATGTCTGTTGAATAGTGTCATTCAAAAAGATCATTTGGACAGGAATAAGGCACACTCTAAATAAAGCTTGCCTACCCTGAATTTGCCAATCTTGTGTTACACTTTTTACATCAATAGTGTTCTTCCAGTATTTGTAGCCTTCAACTGCAAGTCGGGAAACAAAGGAATCTGAATAAATTAATTTTGTGTTTGTTACCAACATTTTTCTAATTCTAGAAGGAGGTAACTTGAAATAGTATGACTGCATTTTTGATGTCATGAGCAGAAAAATATGTAAATTTATCTGAATGTTTTGGGCTCCCCACAGGTGGAGTTGAACAGTGTTCCCACTGCGTGTAATTGAATACTGATCTGTGTCTAGTAGAACAGTGCAAGTAGTAATGTTCCCAGTTGTTATAACAAAACATTTCCCCATTATTCTTTGTAGTAGTGTAAACATAATCACTTTCAAATACAGTGTAATCCTTAATTTCGTCTAACATGGAATCAACTGTTTGAACATTCCAGTCATCGAAAACAGCACCATGTGTAAATACATCAGTCATTGAAATCAAAAAGACATATGGATTTTGAATGACCTCAGTAGGCCTATATATATCAAATGGAACTTTATCTCACACAATCACATCAGGAATCAATACTGTTGAAATGTTCACAAGGGGCAAGTCTCTTCTGACCTCATGTGAGGAAAGATATAGAGTTAGGACTTCATCCACTGGCTCAAGGAGGAGTGTTCAGGAAGGTAATGACCATTTATAAGCAAGAAGAAAACAGTCAAAAAACCAATCCATAATAAAAATACAAGCAGGGCCTCAAATATCCAAAGATAGTTCCATGGATAATCTAAATAAGTATTTGTAAGCCATATGTACAGCTTACGTGTCTTTGAAACAGTTTCAGCAGCAGCTGCAGATGAAGTTGAAGAAATATCATCAAGGTTGATGAAATAACCAAAAGCAGTCTCTGCAAACACAGGAGCTGGTGCATTACTTGTAGATGGATTCACTTTGCATGGAGGCTCATAGTATACAATGTTATCAGTTTGTGTTGTGTAGGAATAGAAGACAGCCACCTCTTGGACAGGTGTTGTCATTGACGTTGTAACGGGAATCAGCATGAGCTCATTTTCTACCCTCCCCATGCTCGAAGAGGCATTTGTAGCATTGTTGAACATGCTTGTGTAGTCATAAGTGTAGTTGTTTCTTCTTTGAAGAGGTATGTCCTGTTGGGTAGTGAGAGGGGACCGGGAACTACCCAAGGGACCTCTGGATCTACTGTGCAGGATTGGCTACATGGTGGTGTTTGGTATTGTAAATGGAGACAAATTTGTTTGCTTTGGAACCAAACAGCGGTGGTAGGATGACAGTTCTGGTATCATGTTTTCCCAGGACTTGGAAAGGTGTTCTGTAGGATGGGTGGAATTGCTTCTTCACAGCAATCTTCTCATGAACCAGATCTCCAGCTCTAAGAATCCAGCCTGTAGATGTTGTTGGCAAATCCCTTATTCCTAAGGTGGCAGCACTGGTGGTTGATTTATCATCACAAAATTGCTGAAGCTCCTGTAAGACAATGAAATGTTAATTTATGTCAAAAGGTGTATCTGCTGCCACCAAACCAGGGTCATCGAGATCTGGAATGTACATAGGCAATTACAATGTGTTTTGCTGTTACTGTTACTTTATTACACTTGCACTGATCTCTTTCATGCTTTTTTCTCATTTTGAACCTTTATTAAAAGTAGTTATATGGAAAAATACAATGATGCCACTGCCACCCTCAAGTACATTAATCTTCATTGATCTCTCTTGTTGCCTTAATGCAATGACATATTGTTAATTAATGAAGACCTTGTTTCATATTGACAGGTTCCAGAACGTGAGTTCCGGCTACCCACTGACACCTCCATGATCTTGTGAAACATTTATCATCATGTTGCCTTAAAATATGTGTGTCTAGTAATCGCCAATTAAATGTATGCTGCAGCTCCACTAGATATGATTAATTTGTCTGTGAGTCCACCCCCTCCCTGCCTGATAAGAAAAATTAGCAAGGAATGGCAATTCTTAAGTAGCATTTTTTGAAAAACAAATCTTAATATGCCATCATGCTATTAATGCCTAAGTGTCTATATTACTTTGCAGAGTACCTGAAGGAAAACAGTCTGCTAATGCTAAGTTGAATTTAAAGTTATTTTTTAGTCCAGCCCACAAGGCAAATTGAAATAAAGTGAACAACCATTTCACTGATTTTCAAAACAGGAATATAAAAGCACTATATTGTCACTAATCTGCAAGGCTGCCCTTGCTGATGCACAGATGCCAGCCCATTGCCTTTTACAGATAGCGCTGTCAAACATCTCAGTTATGCCGTCTCAGCAGACACTGACCTGAGAAACAGGTGCAGCCAGATTTATCAGGGTACAGCTCCCACTAGTCACTCACCCATCATGCACTGGGCAGGCCACTGTGCAACTACATGGTATACTTCATATATGCCACTGGTGTCTGCGGGACTCGGAGTCCTGAGAGTTCCTTCAGGGACACGCTTAGGGCCTCATGGCAGTCAGGGACTTTTGAGATCAGGGATGGAGACACCTGAGGAAGGAAGGAGACCACAGGCCCCAGCATCCACAGGGCAGCGAGTGCCTCCACTCCAGTGAGGTCTGCTTAATGTGGTTTAGTGCAGGGGAGAATGTACTGGCGAGTTTGATATATATATATATTCACACTTTATTTCCCTTGTTTAAAGGAGAGACGGCACTCCGTGGGCATATTAGTTCATCAAGATTTATTTGCACAAGAGAACGCGTTTCGGCGTTACCGACTTCATCAGCTTCTTGTTCGCCATTTTACTTTCACTTTATATATCATGTGATCACATCGTTAGTCCCCTCCCATCGTTTCCAACCATATATCTTGCAATTAAACTCACAACATTATGTTGCTACTTTCTGCATTTTAAATACTTCACCTCATTTGCAAAAACGATGGGAACCTGTTTTGCACCAAGTTACGCAAACTTATATATGGGGTGCTGGGAAGAACAAGTATTAAACAATCCCCCCCAGACCAGTAGAGTCAACATATAATGCTGTGGTTAAGACACATAGACGACATTTTCGTCATTTGGAAAGGAGACTTGACCAGGGCATTACAATTTTTACAAGATGTTAATAATAACAACTGTAATTTGAAATTTACAGGTAAAGTACACTCCAGTGAAATTGAGTTTCTGGATGTGAAAGTGATGGTAGAAAACAACAGAGTGGAGACTACAGTATTTAGAATGCAAACTGCAGGCAACAATATCTTACATGCCACCAGCTATCATCCTCAACCATTGAAAGAGAGTATTCCCTTTGGCGAAATATTGAGGGCCAAAAGAATCTGCAGCACTGAGACTAATTTTAATGAAGTACAGGCAGAAATGATGAAGAGGTTTCAAAATAGAGGCTATTCTGACATGACATTAGAAAGAGCCAGCAACAAAGTGAAATTCAGGGCTAGAGATGATTTGTTGTTTTCTTCACCCGAGGGAAAGAAAAGGAGAAACAAGGAGAAAAGTGGTGACAGTACAGTGAGGTTTATCACTACATTCAATGTGGCACATGAACAGGTGCATAATCTATTGCAAAAGCACTGGCATGTACTAAGAAGTGATCCAGTAATAGGACAGAGTTTAACAAGGAGACCGCAGGTAATTTTCAGAAGAGGGAAAACAATGAAAGATGTTTTGGTTAAAAGTGACATAGGACAGGTCAGCGGACAGCCTACATGGCTCAATACGCAGGATGGTTTTTACAAATGCATGAAATGTAAAGCGTACAAAAATGGGAAAAACATCAAAGTTTTATCTATAGGCAACAGGACATTACACACCATCAAAGGGAGATATACATGTAAAAGCGATCATGTAATTTACATTTTGAAATGTAAATGTCCCAAACTATATGTGGGAAGTACAAAGCTACAGGTACATAAAACTATCCTACAACATTTGAGAGCCATTGCTAACAAGGATGATACATATCCGGTGGCTAGGCACATGCATGATGTCCATGGAGGAAGAGTAGATGAGTTACGTTACAGCGTGATTGATGGTATTGCAAAAGAGAGCCGAGGGGGTGATCGAGGGAAGAATTTACGCAAGTTAGAGTCAAGGTACATACTATCTCTGGATACCAAAGAACCAAATGGATTGAATAACAGTGAGGAATTATATATCCATTTGCACTAACAAAGGAACAGTAATAAAAATAATCTCAACCAGGTCTTGTTGTGGTAGAAGTAGTATTACACATAAAACATAAATACAAGAGCCTACGAATAAGCATACAAGATGTACAGGAGAATGATTACATACCCAAGCTCTCATAGTATTTAGAAGAGGAGGTAAAACTTAGTCTAGGTATTTGTATTAAGGCCAATATAGCAGCATGAATTACAATTACAGTCACATTAATATAAACATTTACGATAAGTATTGGCTTGTGCCTAAGGATGATCACTAGAATAAAGGTGACAGTAATTTTATCAATCATTTGAAGTCTGGTTCAAAAATCAAAATATAAATGAATGAATACGACCAGGTCTATTTATTAATTATATGGAGTACGCAGGAAAAATTACTTTGGTCAAACAGCAAGCCGGGTATTTTGAAAGGTACATTGTAATTCTATTAAAACTGGTAAGCAAAATTTAGATTGCTTCTACAAGTTTAAATGAGAGTTTAACACGAGCATAATACGCGATGGATAGTATGTGAATGAGACAAATGCAGACTTTGATGTAATGTTTGTACGGCTAACAAAGATAGATTATTATGTTGCATTACTATTGTATACTTATCAACATCGTTTTATGGGAGTTGGAATTTTTTTGTTAACACAAATGTGAAATTCATACAAGCAAGATTTTTGTGATTATTTTTGTAAATGAGGTGAAGTATATCAAATGCAGAAAGTAGCAACATAATGTTGTGAGTTTAATTGCAAGATATATGGTTGGAAACAATGGTAGGGGACTAACGATGTGATCACATGATATATCAAGTGAAAGTAAAATGGCGAACAAGAAGCTGATGAAGGCGGTAACGCCGAAACGCGTTCTCTTGTGCAAATAAATCTTGATGAACTAATATGCCCATGGAGTGCCGTATCTCCTTTAAACAAGGAAAATAAAGTGTGAAGATAAAGGCAAGGTAGCGCGCGCCACCAGACAAGCACCGCTGGCATTCAGGAGCAGGACCGGCACGCAAACTTGAAGTGTTTGAGATATATATATATATATATATATATATATATATATATATATACATATATATACAAGTTGCAACACGTTGGTGGTTG
Source organism: Pleurodeles waltl (assembly GCF_031143425.1). Classification (NCBI taxonomy): domain Eukaryota; kingdom Metazoa; phylum Chordata; class Amphibia; order Caudata; family Salamandridae; genus Pleurodeles; species Pleurodeles waltl. Next base: position 772,177,232 of record NC_090445.1, on the reverse strand, counting down.
TTGGAACTGAAATAAATCAATTATCAAGTTGGACATTGTGGAGTGCGATGAATTTCTTTTGGAATTTAATACATATATATGTGTGTGTGTATATTTTCACGGGCAAAAACAAAGGTTACAGGGACATTTTAGTTAGGAAATAGTATTAAAAAACCCAGTAGAAATTCACTTTAAAAACCAAAAGTTACAGGGACGGTTTAGTTAGGCTCACAATTTAAATGTACAAAACCATGGAAAATCAGCTGTTATAGCCAGAGTTATTTCAAATAACTATAACTCGTCCCCTAAGGTAACTATCATGGGCACCCGCCATGCACAGTGACATTATCAATGATATTAAAAAAGATGTCTTGAGTGCTGCAATACCTAGGGTAATTAGCAGAGAAAGGCGAGGGCGCAACATGTAGTTCATGGCTGAGTTTGGTCTGTGGCCAGGCCCTGCGACCAACCCCTATAACCACTGAACTCTGCACCACACATGACCTTCAGCTTGTGCATGGCAGCATTTGGCTGCAGTGCCTGGCCTACATCCAGACCCTATGACCATACCCCTATAACCCCCAACCCCATGCCGTGAATGCCCAAAGGCCAGATCCTGAAATTACCCCAATAAGCTTCAAGCCCCATGCCATGTATGACCTTCAGCTCTGTGGAGTGCAGGGTGTTCAAAGGCCCTGAGGTCTACCACTATAAGCAACCAGCCCCATGCCACACACTGCCAAAGGCAATGCCTGGTGTGGTGTTTGGAGCTCAAAGGGGCAATATTAAATAAATATATATATATATATGTATATATATATATTTCTGGGGTCCTCCTGGGGCCCCTGGGCCTCAGGAACCTCCACCGCCCCAGGGATACCTAAGAACAATTGTTGGTGGGGCCACATGGACTCCCATGCCCCAGGGACCAGCACCTCCCACAGGGCTACCTAAAACCAAAATTTACTTGGGGGCCACGTCAACCCCCTGTCTAGGCCCTATGCACCACCACTTCCACAGGGCAACAGATTAAAAATAGTTATGGGGGGCCTTGCAGACCCTCCCAAGCCTGAGGACCACCACCTCCTCAGTACTAGATAGCATAATGTTTTTAGGGATGCTGTGTGGACTCCCACTGGGCCCCAGGGACGATGACCTCCCCAGTGCAACATTAAATAAATATATGGGGGGGCACATATCCCCTGGGCCTCAGAGACCACCACCTTCTCAGGGAACATAATAAAAAGAGTTAGGGATGGCTGCGCAAAACCCCACCAGGGCATAGGGACCACCACCTCCCGAGGACCACTTTAAATAAAAATAAGGGGGGCGTGCATACCCCACAGGTCCTGTGGACCATCACCACCTAGGGACCAGGTCCGGGGACCATCACCTCCCTGAAGCTACCTTTTAAAAATATTTTGGGGGGCGAAACGGACTGCCCAGGCTCCAGGAACCACCAAGCAAAAATTTCAAATAATTAGGGGGGCTGCTTGGACTCCTCCTTTGCCCTAGGGATCTCCACCTCCATGGGCCCATTTTTATTATTTCAATTGAGCGGGGGACCATAGAGCTCCACCTCCCTAGGCCGATTTTCAGCCAATGGACACCATCCTTCGGGGCCCTGTCATGTCTTCCTGGGTGCCCTGGCCTCAACCAGATCACCCTGTGCTTTTTGATGGGGACAGTAGGAAGAACCTCAAGGCCCCTATAGTGCTAGCCAGCTCATGTCTCCTGAGGAAGCCAGCACTGCTCCTGCTTGCAGGGAGCTGCTCAAAATGCAGCTCCATGCATGTGGGAGCGATCCTTTCATCTCTTTCCCATACATGGCCTGTGAGGAGGGAACCTCTCCCTTTTCTTAAACTCAAATAGCCCCGTGGGGTAGTTTATTGTGCCATGGGGAGGTGGTGGTCCCCAGGGGTGGGGGAGCAGTGTGACCCCCCTGTAAATTTGAAATTTTTTACCCTGTAGTACCAGGGAGGTGGTGGTCCCTGGTGCCTGGGGGTCTCTCTGCAGCCCCACCCATCATTATAAATACAGAGCCAGTGGATGTGGTGGTCTTGGAGCCCAGGGGTTCCACCCATCCCACCCATATGTCCCAAATCTGGTGTAATTACATCCAGTAGTTCAGGCGCTATTCCTGTTCAAAATGCCTATGGAAAAATGCATGGTAAAAAAGCATTTTGCAACTCCCTCTTTTTCTCAACCCCCACTTGATGGATCTCCCCAAACCTTGCCAGACAGATGCTGAAGTGAGTGTTGTATTTTTTGGGAAAATTCATGAACATTCAGCAAACAGTGCCAAAGTTAATAGCAAAACAAAAAATGATTTGATCAAGAGAAACTATAGACCATAGCAACCACCACTAGGCAAAATCTATCTATCTATCTACAAATGCACATATACACATGTACATATATGGATCATATATATATATATATATATATATATATATATATATATATATATATATATATATTTAATCATAAATCACTACAAAGCATCTGAGAGGCAATATGTACCAGCTTCTCATAGCAGGAATGACGCCGGAACCATTCATCAATTCGAAAGGTAATTTATTTCCTTATTTCATGTGAAGTACAAAGTGCACAGTGCTATCCAGACAAATATAGCAACGAGTTTTGGCCTGAGCCTTCGACTGGCCATAGAGTTGATTGTGAAGTCAGTGTATTTAAATCATGTGATCACCCAACATTCACCAATTAAAATCCATGATTGTTTTATTTCACTGAAATGGCATTTATAGTCAAATTCTAACCCAAATTTAGTTCATTTGTCTCAAATAAAGGTCAACTTTATCCTAAACATAAACATTTCTTATTAAATCCATATATGTACTTACTATGATTCTACATCTGTTAACCAGTCTTAGTAGTATAAGCATATATTTTCATTTCTATTCCCTATATGTCTATTGTTTTCCTATGAAATTATCCTTATTTAGGTAAAGTACCAATTCCTACATTGTTTAACAACACATATTTATAGAAGTTAAGGGTTCATTCCATTTAAACTTAGAACTGGTATATAAGAACTACATATCATAAATGACATCTCTCCTCATGTTGGGTTATTGACTCACAGTAAAGTACCTTGAAGATGAGAAAATATTAAACTAATATCAAACACAATCAAAGCATGAAGCTGCTAATTTCTGCAGTTTTTTGTGGGGGGAGATACTTGTTCCCATAAGGATCTTAGTTATTACAAAACTCCATAGTAAAATAATCATCTCTAAAGTCTAGTCCATTCTTCACGAAGGTTCAAGATAAATAATCTAGATCAATTCATGTCTCCTTCCAAGTGCCTCCTATCCTCCTGTCTCCTATAAGTGTCAATGTAACTCTGCATCCATGTTCAAACCTCACGGCATTTTCAGTTCCAATTAAAATAATCCATTTGGATTTCATTCTCCTCGATCTCCTCCTCTAGCATTTTGTTCAATATGTTGGATGCCATAGTATCTTAAATATTTAACAATAATAATATATATATATACATGTGTATAAAAATATATTTATATACATATTACCTACTTAGGACCTAGTTTCTATGGAAAAAATATATTTTTTTAATTGCCCACATCTTTGGTGCCAGGTCATCTGTGAAGCGAGGCTGAAAAAAACAAGGGGTCAAAAAAGTTACATTTTTCATGTTAATTGCCATATAGATTTTGAACAGGAAAAGTGCCCGAACTACTGGATGAAATCACACCAAATTCTGCGGAAAGGTAGCTCTTGGTCCAGAATGCACCCTCATTGGTGCAAATCCATTCAGTAGCTTTTAAAATATAAGAAAAAACTAATTGATATAAATAGGTATGTGAAGACTCCTTGAACCCTCTCAATCTCATGCTGAGATCTGATTGACTGCTAACACTTTAACAAGGAAGCGTTGCCAGCCATCTGGGGACTCGGCCTCAGCTAAGTCCAAGAAAAACATTTTGAAAAAAAGAAAAGGGGCCATTTTTAAGACACCATGACCCCTTAGCTCTGGTGCTGGGGTACCAGAAGAACCCCTCCACCATAGCAGAAAAAATGTTGGTGGAAGGTGCAGCAGATCTTCTAATACATTTTAAAAAGAAATAAGCACGGGCTCCAGCACATCCTTAAATGCATTTCCCGGGTGTGCCTGGTCCCGGGGGCATTGACATTTTGAATGTAGGGGGCTTCCTGACCCCCACAGCCTCGTAGAAAACCACCCCCCCAGGGCTTATGTTTATAAAGTGCGGGGGGCACCTGCCCCCCCACAGCCCTTGTAACGGCCACTGCCCCAGGACACTTATAAATGACATGTGGCGGGCCATCTACCCCCCCCCTGCAGCCCCGGGCACTGCCACCTCCCTTGGGCTCTATTTAAATAAGGAAGGGGGCCCATTACAGATTCCCGACCCTGGGGACCACCACATCTCCTGGGCTATTTAAGTTGGAGGGGATGCTGTCAAGTATGTCCCATCCACCAGATGCAATCAGCCAAAGCATACAACCTAAGTCTGGACTTAGCATAGCAGAATGGAGGAAGGAGTTGGAGAAGAGCAGTGCCATCGTAATTATATGTTCTTAACATGCTACAGCTGGACTACCCCAAAAACATTCTGTAGATTAAGCAGACCCACCAGCAGGGGTCCGTAAAAAGTTGCATAGTTAAGAATTATTTGAGCATCATATGAGATATATGCATATCTCTATATATATGCGTTGCTCATTAATGGCAGGTAATTAATTTAACACACATTAAGGGCCTCATTACGACCCTGACAGTCGGCGGTACACTGGCAGTAATACTGCCAACAGGCTGGCTGTGTACCGCCAGTGTATTATGACCATGGCTCATTAGCCACGGCCATACCGCCGGCCCCTCCACTTGACCGCCAGGCTTCCTCCAGGCGGTCATAATCCCCAACCGCCAGCCTGTCCATGGCGGTAAACACTGCCATGGAAAGGCTGGCAGTAAGGGGGACTCTGAATGCCCCTTGGGGCCCAGTACTGCCCATGCACTTGGCATGGGCAGTGCAAGGCCCCCAGGCACAGCCTCGTTGCGCATTTCACTGCCTGAATTCCTATTATGAGCCGGTTGCAATGATGATGTGACTTTTCCACCGCTCCAGTGGATGGAAACGCTCTTTCCATCCACTGGCCCAGCGGAAATGTCAAAATAGGGAGCCACAATAGTGGCGCCCGCGGTTTCGTCAGTCTTTTTGTAAGACTGCCGAAGTCGTAATGAGGGCCTAAGTGCCTGTTCCTTTTCACTAAGAACTACTTTAAACCAAAATCACATTTTGACTTGATTATGTTGGTGTTCTGGCTTAATTATTGTTTTCAGTCAGTGCTATGATTGATTACCAAAATATGATGCTATTGATGCACAGAAAATGCTTTTCCCAGACTGTGTGACTGCTATATCATCATTCATTACATCCAATTCCAAATTCAATTCCAATGACCCTACAGGAACATCACTGTTCTGCAACTGTACTGTATCACTACAGACATTTTAGACAAGTGTTTGAGCTGAGCATCACAATTTATTTTTTCTGTGTTGTTCTTCTTACTTTCTTGATATAGCCACTGGCACCAGTTCTAAGGTGGCAAGAGATAGTGTCACTGTTGCAGAAGCAGAATTTGGAGGCAGATGTGGTGGAATATACCTGGCTGGTGGCCCTGGAGGAAGAAGAAGAGGAGATGCAGGCCTCAAGTTCCATGTGCTGCCAGCTAGGCCCATCTCCAACAGGACAACTCCACTGCAACCACAAACTGCAGTTGTAGTCCACTGCGACTTATATCATCACCAGCCTCCCTTTCTTTTCAGACTCATCAATATCACATCTCCTCCACCACAAAAGCTGGTGCACCTGAGACAGGTCAACTCCAGCAGGAGAATAATTTTTGTTTTGGTGGGAGGGAATGCTGTGGGAGGAGACGGTGGGAAGGGCAGAAAACTGAAAAAACAGGTGGACATGAAACTGAACTTTTGGGTCTTTTTGGCGTTCGGAGGGGGTCGGCCTGTTGTGGGAACAGAGGGTGTGTTTTACAATAGATGGACTATACTGTTTTTCTTTGTGTTGGAAAATGGGGTATTGGTAAGGGCAGGTAGGTACCTACACCGAGCAACAAGCCACTAACCTCCACTTAGGTCCAGTTAGGTCTCAGTAAATTAACCCCAGCTCAACCCTTGGTAGCTTGGCAACGAGCGTCAAGGCTTAACTTAGGAGACAGTGTGTAAAGCATTCAAATATCACAAAACAGTAATTAAATAAAACACAGGAAACAGTTTAAAAATCCAAAACCAATTTATAAAAATAGTTTATATTTTTATCTTTAAAATGACACAAAAACGAATAAAATCGGATAAAGGGAACCGGAGATATGAATTTTTAAAGAATTATAATTTTTCTAGCGCTTAGAAACAAAAAGCGCCAATCGGGTCACCTGGTTGCACCTCGACCGGGGCAAAGTCAAACTTTCAGGCCAACAGCGATGGAGCCCTGCTCAGCCACAGGTCACGGGAGTCTTTATTTTGAAGATTTTCTTCAGCAGGACGAACCTGCCAGTCCTATCCGACCTCCTGGAGCCCTTCTCCGGATACGCGATGCTGGATTCCTCGGTGGAGATTTTTACCTTCGGACTTAGTCGTTTTTTCGAGGTGAAAATCCTTCGACCGGGGTAAACCTGGATCTTGATCCGACGTCCATGGAGCCTTTCTCGGATACGATGGCTGGGAGGTCCCGGTCAACTTTTTACCTTCGGACTTAGGCGGTCATTCTGACCCTGGCGGTCAAAGACCGCCAGGGCGGAGGACCGCGGGAGCACCGCCGACAGGCCGGCGGTGCTCCAATGGGGATTCCGACCGCGGCGGTAAAGCCGCGGTCGGACCGGCACCACTGGCGGGCTCCCGCCAGTGTACCACCGCCCCATTGAATCCTCCAAGGCGGCGCAGCTTGCTGCGCCGCCGAGGGGATTCCGACCCCACCTACCGCCATCCAGATCCCGGCGGTCCGACCGCCGGGATCCGGATGGCGGTAGGGGGGGTCGCGGGGCCCCTGGGGGCCCCTGCAGTGCCCATGCCACTGGCATGGGCATTGCAGGGGCCCCCGTAAGAGGGCCCCTACATGTATTTCACTGTCTGCTGCGCAGACAGTGAAATACGCGACGGGTGCAACTGCACCCGTCGCACAGCTTCCACTCCGCCGGCTCGATTCCGAGCCGGCTTCATCGTGGAAGCCTCTTTCCCGCTGGGCTGGCGGGCGGTCTGAAGGCGACCGCCCGCCAGCCCAGCGGGAAAGTCAGAATTACCGCCACGGTCTTTCGACCGCGGAACGGTAACCTGACGGCGGGACTTTGGCGGGCGGCCTCCGCCGCCCGCCAAGGTCAGAATGAGGGCCTTAGTCTCTTTTTCGGAGATTTTTCTTTACCGGGACGAACCACCAAATCAGGCCGGGTCGCGGTTGAGGCAAGCCGGCTAGAATTTCCGCTGCGGGTCGGTCCCTCTATGGAGCTTTTTTACAAAAATTCTCAAATCTTCTCCAAACTTCTGGGGCTTCACCCAGATGTTCTTTTAAGGTTCTTTTGGGGTCCACAGCTCACCCCAAGGGTCCAGAAGTTCTGAGATGGTCCTTGGGGGGTGCGGACTACCACTCCCAGAATGCACCTGGCGCAAACTCCTTTTTGGCCACTGGACAGTGGTCAGCTGGTTTTTTTCTTCAGGAGTTGGTGCAGGGGACTCTGGATAGCAATTTTTCACCTGTAGCAAACAGGGAGTCCCTCCCTGAACCAGTTGAAGCCAGGCAAACTCCTTCTTGTGGTGAAGCCCAAGTGTGCAGCTGGTGCAGTCCTTCTGAGTGCAGGTTCCAGGTGCAGGCCAGGGGACCAGCAGGGCAGTCCTTCTTCTCCTTTAGTTCTTTTCTTGTTGAAATCTGGTGGGGATCTGAGGTGTGGGTGCAGGTCTGCTAGTTTTATCCTTGCTCCTGGGTGAACAGCAGGGGGGTCCTGGTTCTCCAATCAGGTTCAGGGTCGTCCCCCTGTGATGACCACTTCCTGGGAAGTGTGGCAAAAATCCATCCCAGAAGGCAACATTCTCTAAAAATCCAACATGGCTGAATCTGATTTTTGGAGGTTACATCTGGCTGAGCCCACCCACTGGTGTGGCTAAAAATCATAAACACACCCCTCTCCTGCCCTCTCCTAATCTAATCAAGGGGGCACCTAGTTGTCTGGGGTTGCAGGATATGGGGGTGTTGCTGGTTGCTCCAAATGTCCTTCTCTGCCTTTGAAGACCTGTTTGGCAGCCCTCCCCCTTCCTGCCTCACCATCTGTTGAGGGGAGATTCTCTCCCACAAGCACATTCCTTTGTGTGAAGCCAGGCCACTTCACACCTCATCAAGGCAGCTTGGCTAAGCTGATGCAGGCTGGCCAATCAGAGCACAGCAGCAAAAACAATGCAGGGCTGAAATTGGCAACTTTTTAGGTAAAGTCTAAAACTTTTTACCTGAACAAGTTATATTAAATCCCACAACTGGAAGTTGTGGGATTTATTACAACAATTAATTTGATACCAAATTCTTGGTATGCATCTTTTAAGGAGACTTTAAAATGTAAAACAAAGTATCCCCATTCTAGCCTATGAAGGCCATTTACTACAATGAGGGAAAAACGAATTTGGCTGTTTTTACCTCACCAGGGCTTATACAACTATTTTTATAAAGTCCCTGCTTATAGTTACATGGCACCCAGCCCTAGGGGCACATAGGGCACACCTTAGGGGTGACTTATATGTAAAAATAAGGTAGTTTAAGACTTTGGAACTACTTTTAATTCCAAAGTCGAATTTGCATATAACTTTAATTTAAAAGCAGCCAGCAAGGCAGGCCTGCCTTTAAAATGACACTGGGCACCTCAGCAGTGCACCTATGGGTGCACTACCTATGCTGTGGTCCCTAAACCTACATGCCCTACCATATACTAGTGACTTATAGGTAGGTTAACTTAGCCAATTATAATTAGCCTAATTTGCATATTGATTTTACACAGAGCACAGGCCCTGGGACTGGTTAGCAGTACCCAGGGCACCATAAGAGTCAGGAAAACACCAGCATAAAGTGGAAAATGGGGGCATAAAGTTAGGGGGCCTCTGCAATCAGCCCTGTTTTCTCACACAAGCCCCCCCAGCCCACACGCCCAGGAGACTCAGCCCAACCCTGGGAGAGTCTTCCTGGCTTGTTAGGCGAGGAAGACAGTGAAGAAAACTGGCTGTCCCTTTGCAGGGCCTACTCTGCCTTACATCCTCCTGTCATGGTCACTCCCTCTGGGTAGTGAAGCCATCCCAACAGTGAAAGGACCCATCTCAAACTGAAACTTCCCTCTAGGGGGGTCTTCCTCCTCTCTCTCTGCCAACTTGGGTAGTGAGGTGCCCACCTCCCCTACTTCTAACTTTGCTAGGGCAACACCTAGCTTACCCAAAGAGGTCACCCAACACTTGAGCAACCCCACCATGACCAACAGGGTCAGGGGGCCTACTTTGCTATTGGCCCTGGGGTCTGCCTCCCAGGCCAAGTACAGTGCTGCCAGGAAGGCTAGCACCAAGCAGAGGCTACTGACAGCTGTCAGCACCCAGAACCACACCCTAAGCTCTCCACTGACAGGTGGCTGAGCTGCTTAAGGGGCAACTTTGGGGTCCTGGCACCCCCCTTGCTGTCTAGAGTGGGGGGCTACCACCTCCTGTGGCAGACACCCTCCTTCCACTCTCCCTTCTGTCAGTGCAGGGGTAACACCCTGCATCTGGACAGCTGCCTGACTACTCAGGACTTCCTTGGGGTCAGGGGAGGCCTCACCAGTGCCAACTCTGGGCTCCCCCCCTACTGGGGCAGAAGGCCTTTGGCTCCCTGGAACTCTCTTTAAGAGTGGCCTACCCTTCCTTTTCTTCTTTCCTTTTCTTGGGGACCCCTGTCTCCTAACTGTAGGGACTGACTCCCCATGGCTTTGGTTTGGGGGGGGGGGCGCCCTGGGCGACCGCCCCATCTGGGACCAGACCCACCTCTGGGAGGTCATTGCCCAGGATACAATCTAGGGGGAGGTCAGCACTGACTACCACCCTAAACCAGTCAAGGATACCCTCCCTCTCTAGGGGCACTATGGCTACAGGTTTGGTGGTGACCTCCCCTGTGGCTATCCTGACTTTCCTTGTCTCTCCTGGGACATACATGTCTGGGGTCACTAACCGGTCACTCACTATAGTGTGACTGGCACAGGTGTCTCTCAGGCCCGTGGTAGGGATCCCGTTCACCTGAATGGGGTGGAAGTGCCTACTTCCACCCTCAGGGATCACCAGCTTACCATCTGGTCCTGTCTCCCAGCTCAATGCTAGGAGGACTTCATCATCTGAGGAGTCCTCCTCCATGGCTACACTGGACAGCCCAGTGCTAACCACCTTCTTTGGACAGGCTGCATCTCCTCTGAAGTGACCTGTCTGCTGACAGTCAAAGCAAGCCCTACTGTCCAAGAGCTTTTTTAACCCTGGGTCTCCCTGTCTCTGCTTGTCAGAGTGGGAGTGGGATTTACTCTTCTCCTTCTTAGGGTTCTGGGGTACAGAGGGAGTCTCTGTGGTGGGCTTACCACCTCCCTCCTTAGGTTTTTGGGGACCTGACCCCCCCTTCTTGGAGTCTCCCACCTGGGACTTGACAACCACCCTGGTTCTCAACCACTCATCAGCTGCCTCCCCTAGCTCTCTAGGGTTGGTCTGCTTAGAGTCCACTAGATGCTGGCGTAACCTTTCTTGGGTACAATTGGTCAAGATGTGCTCTCTCATGATCAGATTGTATAACCCCTCATAAGTATTTACTTTGTTACCAATAATCCAGCCCTCTAGTGCCTTTAGTGAGGTGTCTACAAAGTCAACCCAAGACTGGGTACTGACCTTCTGGGTGTCCCTAAACTTGAGCCTATACTGCTCTGGGGTCAGACCAAACTTTTTCGTCAAGCAACTCTTCATACTGGGGTATGAGTCTGCATCCTCCCCCCTCATGGTTAGGAGCCTATCCCTCCCAGAGTTGGGAACTAACTCCCAAAGAAGTGAACCCCAGTACTGAGGCTTGACTCTCCTCATCTGGAGGGCCCTCTCAAAGGCCCCCAGCCACTTATCTATATCATCCCCCTCTACATAGGCAGGAACCACCCCTTTGGGTAATCTGGGGGAAAAACCCCCACCCAGGGACACCTCAGCTTCTTTATCGCTGCCACCATCTCTTTTCTCCTTGTTTGCCCACTTTTTCTTTTCTAGGCCCAGCTTGTCTGCTTCCAAAGCTATATATGCTAGCTGGGCCTCCAGCTCTCTCTTTCCCTGATGGATGGGTTCACTCCTCCTGAAAGGACCCCCTTCCCACCACTAGCTTTGGGTCTGCCCCTAGTGACTGTATGTACTGAGGACCGTTCTTCCTCATCCTCACTTAGGCTCAGATGCCCTCCCTCCCCTGAGTGGTTAGAGCTAGCACCCTCCCCTGTTTCTTCCTCCTCTGGAGCTTCCCCTAGGTCTACCTCTTGGGCCTCAGCCCATGCTGTCAGAGATTCGTCCCGCTGAAGAAAATCTTCAAAATAAAGACTAAGTCAGAAGGTAACTTTTTAACCGAGGCCTCCCGCGACCTGTAGCCGAGCAGGGCTCCATCGCGGTCGGCCTGAAAGTTTGACTTTGCCCCGGTCGAGGTGCAACCAGGTGACCCGATTGGCACTTTTTGTATCTAAGCGCTAGAAAAATAATAATTCTTTAAAAATTCATATCTCCGGTTCCCTTTATCCGATTTTATTCGTTTGTGTGTCATTTTAAAGATAAAAATATAAACTATTTTTATAAATTGGTTTTGGATTTTTAAACTGTTTCCTGTGTTTTATTTAATTACTGTTTTGTGATATTTGAATGCTTTACACACTGTCTCCTAAGTTAAGCCTTGACGCTCGTTGCCAAGCTACCAAGGGTTGAGCTGGGGTTAATTTACTGAGACCTAACTGGACCTAAGTGGAGGTTAGTGGCTTGTTGCTAGGTGTAGGTACCTACCTGCCCTTACCAATAACCCATTTTCCAACACGAACCTGCCAGTCCTATCCGACCTCCTGGAGCCCTTCTCCGGATACGCGATGCTGGATTCCTCGGTGGAGATTTTTACCTTCGGACTTAGTCGTTTTTTCGAGGTGAAAATCCTTCGACCGGGGTAAACCTGGATCTTGATCCGACGTCCATGGAGCCTTTCTCGGATACGATGGCTGGGAGGTCCCGGTCAACTTTTTACCTTCGGACTTAGTCTCTTTTTCGGAGATTTTTCTTTACCGGGACGAACCACCAAATCAGGCCGGGTCGCGGTTGAGGCAAGCCGGCTAGAATTTCCGCGGCGGGTCGGTCCCTCTATGGAGCTTTTTTACAAAAATTCTCAAATCTTCTCCAAACTTCTGGGGCTTCACCCAGATGTTCTTCTAAGGTTCTTTTGGGGTCCACAGCTCACCCCAAGGGTCCAGAAGTTCTGAGATGGTCCTTGGGGGGTGCGGACTACCACTCCCAGAATGCACCTGGCGCAAACTCCTTTTTGGCCACTGGACAGTGGTCAGCTGGTCACTTTCTTCAGGAGTTGGTGCAGGGGACTCTGGATAGCAATTTTTCACCTGTAGCAAACAGGGAGTCCCTCCTTGAACCAGCTGAAGCCAGGCAAAGTCCTTCTTGTGGTGAAGCCCAAGTGTGCAGCTGGTGCAGTCCTTCTGAGTGCAGGTTCCAGGTGCAGGCCAGGGGTCCAGCAGGGCAGTCCTTCTTCTCCTTTAGTTCTTTTCTTGTTGAAATCTGGTGGGGATCTGAGGTGTGGGTGCAGGTCTGCCAGTTCTATCCTTGCTCCTGGGTGAAAAGCAGGGGGGTCCTGGTTCTCCAATCAGGTACAGGGTCGTCCCCCTGTGATGACCACTTCCTGGGAAGTGTGGCAAAAATCCATCCCAGAAGGCAACATTCTCTAAAAATCCAACATGGCTGAATCTGATTTTTGGAGGTTACATCTGGCTGAGCCCACCCACTGGTGTGGCTATAAATAATAAACACACCCCTCTCCTGCCCTCTCCTAATCTACACAAGGGGGCACCTAGTTGTCTGGGGTTGCAGGATGTGGGGGTGTTGCTGGTTGCTCCAAATGTCCTTCTCTGCCTTTGAAGACCTGTTTGGCAGCCCTCCCCCTTCCTGCCTCACCATCTGCTGAGGGGAGATTCTCTCCCAGAAGCACATTCCTTTGTGTGAAGCCAGGCCACTTCACACCTCATCAAGGCAGCTTGGCTAAGCTGCTGCAGGCTGGCCAATCAGAGCACAGCAGCAAAAACAATGCAGGGCTGAAATTGGCAACTTTTTAGGTAAAGTCTAAAACTTTTTACCTGAACAAGTTATATTAAATCCAACAACTGGAAGTTGTGGGATTTATTACAACAATTAATTTGATACCAAATTCTTGGTATGCATCTTTTAAGGAGACTTTAAAATTTAAAACAAAGTCTCCCCATTCTAGCCTATGAAGGCCATTTACTACAATGAGGGAAAAACGAATTTGGCTTTTTTTTTACCTCACCAGGGCTTATAAAACTATTTTTATAAAGTCCCTGCTTATAGTTACATGGCACCCAGCCCTAGGGGCACACCTTAGGGGTGACTTATATGTAAAAATAAGGTAGTATAGACTTTGGAACTACTTTTAATTCCAAAGTCGAATTTGCATATAACTTTAATTTAAAAGCAGCCAGCAAGGCAGGCCTGCCTTTAAAATGACACTGGGCACCTCAGCAGTGCACCTATGGGTGCACTACCTATGCTGTGGTCCCTAAACCTACATGCCCTACCATATACTAGGGAATTATAGGTAGGTTAACTTAGCCAATTATAATTAGCCTAATTTGCATATTGATTTTACACAGAGCACAGGCCCTGGGACTGGTTAGCAGTACCCAGGGCACCATCAGATTCAGGAAAACACCAGCATAAAGTGGAAAATGGGGGCAAAAAGTTAGGGGGCCTCTGCAATCAGCCCTGTTTTCTCACACTTTGCCATCAACATTATCTGTCTTTCCTTTGCTAGTTAGCATAGTATAACATTTTTGAGTGTTACTCTGCACACAAGAGTGCGTCCTTCGAAATTGACACACCTTATACATCAACTTTTCATCTTAGATTTTCCCTCTGTGAAGTCCCTTGCCATGTATTTACTGTTCAGTATGTTACCTCTTCCTGCTGTCCGGTAATATAGTATACAGTTGCACTGTTTAGGAAAAGATTAGTGATTAATTTCATTCTATTTCACTTGATGAGTTTTTGCAGCACCCAACCCGAATCAATTATACAGTATAGTGGTTAGTGTAGTAGTAACAATCCTTGCCCTATCGTCTGTAACGATCTGCCCAGTAAAGGTTCCGCAAACATAGACAAAAGTGTAGTATTTATTATCTCAATAGAAAACAGAGAGCCTGGGAGATATAAGCGGTCCAGTCTACAGTCTCCCAAAGTACAACAGTCACAACAACGGAGTACACTGTTCCTTAAATTATTTTAGCATATTGCTAATTAAAAGCAAGAGACCGCACCCACCAATAGGTGCCATGCTTCATCAGCTTGCTCCTCATTCAGCCAAGGCTGCAATGACTGACGAGCCTCACAAGGAGGCTCTTTGCCAGAGATCTTTTTGAATAGTGCCAACAGGAACCAAAGGAATGATGTGAATCCTAAAGTGGTATTGTTACAAATGGGGTCTCTAGTTTGCAGTCGGTTTGCACCCTGTCCAAGTAGGGACCCTCACTCTAGTCAGGATGAAGAAGATACCTCCTCAGATAACCTCTGCTCACCCCGTTGGTAGTTTGGCAGGAGCACTCAGGCTTATCTCAGAAGCAATGTGTAAAGCATTTGTGCATAACACGCAGTGGTAAATGAAAATGCTACAAAAGGACACCACACCATTTTTAGAAACAAAGTAAAGTAATGAAAATATGAATTCTGCAAGATTTACTCACAAACTACAGTTCATTGATGTCGATAGCTCCACCTGGGGCTATCACGGCATCGTGATCAACAAAACCAACAATTCAGGCTGGCTGCGGCATCTCAGGCCAGCTACGGTGTCGGGACGACCCGCAAACAGTACCTTTGGAATGGCATGGCATCTTGATCTTTGCGGTGAGCTCCAGAGAGTGCCGTCGCTTTTGTCACGGTGTCGCTTCCGGGGTTGGTGCAGGAGTTGTCGGGCACTAGCGTAAATGGCGTCATTGGTGCAGTGCGAAGCAGGACATTACGACGTGTGGTGCCCACATGTCACAGTGCATGCAGCCGCTCGATGACGGCATCCAGCAGCACCGATGAGACCAGGGCTGCGGTGTGAAGTGGAGCGGTGCGATGTATGGTGTCACCTGGTCACTGTGCAGGCAGCGGCATCGTCGTTGCTGAAGCGCTGTCATCGGTGGGCCCAAGCCAGTGGTGCGGGATGGGACGGTACTTCATGACCCTCAGGAGTGGTGTCCACAGGCCTCGGTGTAGGCCGGGATGCCTGGTGACGACACTGGAGTCAGAGATGCTGGCGTCAGTGGACCGGGCTGCGGTGTGGGACAGGATTGTGCTTTGTGTACCTCACAAGCAGTGTCCACTGGCCACAGTGCAGGCAGCGGCGCCGGTGTCAGCAGGATCTGAGGTGTCGTGGATGCCCAGGCTGCGGTGTCAACAGGCAATGCCAGAGTGCGGGGCCCACAGGTCGCAGTGCAAGCAGCAGCTCAGTGAAGTCTTCCAACAGGAGGCAAGCTCTACTCCAAGCCCTTGGAGAACTTTCCCAAGCAGGACACACAGCAAAGTTCACTCTTTGCACTCTTTACAGGCAGAAGCAGCAACTGCAGGCCAGTCCAACAAAGCAACACAGCAAAGGGACAGTACTCCTCCTTCAGCTCTTCTCTTGGGCAGAGGTTCCTCTTGATTCCAGAAAGATTCTAAAAGTCAGGGGTTTTGGGTCTGCTACTTACACCCCATTCTGCCTTTGAAGTTCGCAAAGCAAAGTCTCAAGTGTTTACAAGATCCTTCCTTGTCCAGGCAAGGCCCCAGACACACGCCAGGGGGTTGGAGACTGCATTGTGTGAGGGTAGGCACAGTCCTTTCAGAGAAGAGTGACCACTTCTCCCTCCAAACAAGCTCAGATGGCTCATCAAGATATGCATGTTACACCCCAGCTCCCTTTGTATCACTGTCTAGAGAAGAGGTGTTAACAGCCCAACTGTAAAACTCACCCAGACAGGAAATCCACAAACAGGCAGAGTCACAGAATGGTTTAAGCAAGAAAATTGCTACTTTCTAAAAGTGGCATTTCCAAACTCACAATCTAAAAACCAACTTCACTAAAAAATGTATTTTTAAATTGTGAGTTCAGAGACCCTAAACTCCAAATTTCAATCTGCTCTCAAAAGGAATCTGAACTTTAAGGTGATTTAAAGGTGATTTAAAGGCAGCCCCCATGTCAACCTAAGAGCGCGATAGGCCTTGCAACCGAGAAACCTGAATTTGGCAGTATTTCAATGTTAGGACATGTAAAACACGCCAATACATGCACCCGGCCCATGGGGCTACCTATGACCTACCTTAGGAGTGCCTTACATGTACAAAAAGGGAATATTTGGGCATGGCAAGTGGGTACAGTTGCCAGGTCGAAGAGGCTTTACATACTTGTGTCACTTACACTAGTGTGTGGACTCCTTATCCTAAAATGAGGGCAGGCCCTTAAGGAAATCGCAAGCCAATCAGCTCCTGCAAAATGTTTGCTGTGCCAGCTCTGGTCCTTTGACCTACCCACTAGCTGTGAACCCGGAAGTGTATTTACTATCTCTTCTTCCAAAGGACAATTTCATTACTAAGTCGTCAACTAGTTCTTCAAGTTCACTTCCTAACTGAATTGAGTAAGCAATGATACATCTCACAATCTTCCCAAGTCTTATTCCAGGGTTTCCCAAAAGGGCTTTCATCAATAGTGGTGGTATTATTAGTGTTCTTGTTCTAGCAAGGAAGACAAGGCAAGGTCCCACTCCCACCTGATCCAGCGGTGAACTCTAACTTTCAGATTATTCAGAAAGATTCCTCACGGGTAACTAAACTCAAAGAAAACACAGAGTTAGTTGGTTATCAAAGACTGAGACAAGACCACCAGTACAAAATACTCTTATTGCAAAAACTAGCAGTGGTAACTCCTGTGCAATCTGGAGTCTAGTTTATAAAAAAGAATACAACAAATTTAGGAAAAAAGAAGGATTGGGATGGAACAGAGACAGGTATTGTTTTCATGTCCTTTAAGTGAATGGGTAGGCATCATCTGTGCATACTAGTCCTACTCTAATTCAGCCAGATATGTGAATAAATGGTAGTGCATGCATTAGTAAGACACCATATTTATACTGTTTCCCTAGCTATATCCACTTTTTTTTTTGCAAAGCAGTTTGTTGATAATGTGAAAGTTATTTTGTGGCCTACTCAGGCAGGGCAGTAGAATTTGTCCAAAAACTCAGGGGGTTCGTCCAGAAGTTGGTCAGCTAGCGCACTTTTATCTGACCAACTGCCCTCATACTCTCCCTGTGCTGTTTCAGAAACAGTGTGATCTTGTGGTATGAAGTGTTGGCTGATAATAATCATGGTCAATCTCTCCATATTTTGAGGCAAGAGAGTGGTCCTTCAGACTGTGAGAACTGCACCAGCTGTATTGAACACACTCACAGCAGACACACTGGCTACCAGACAAGCGAGATACTCTACTGCCAACCAGCTGAGCTCTGACCAGTGGCCATCTTCCCATACCAATACATCATTGGGTTTTGATCTACGTAGACCTCTTTTGGACCATCCAGATAGTCTTGGACTGTCCTCTGAATGGTCATTTGTGCTTCTACTTGCTCAACCTCTGTTGCCTTCGCCTCTTCACTTGATTTCAGCCCTGCCAATTGAGAACCAAGCCATTATAGAAGTTGGGTCCAATTATTCTGTTGTTGGTTTTCTTGTTGCCAGTGTTGTTATTGCTGGTGTTTCTGCTGTTGGCTGTGATACAACACCACCACCCTCTCTGGAGGTTGAAGGCTGCATACCAACACTTCACCCAGGCTTCTAACTTACAGCCTTTCTTCTTCAAGGTCTCTTACTTGCTCCACCATCCACTTCTTGTATAGTAAAACACCCCCTTCTGAAAAAAGGAATAAAAGTGGGCAGTATGTTTTGTACATTGGATCAAGTATTGTGATACAGATGTACTCTTTGGAGGACACATTTGTGGCTAAGACAAATCCAGTTCGGACTCACTGCTCATCCCCATGATTGCAGTGGATACCTAGCAGAAAGACATGGGTTGGGCTTAGGTTGGGGGTGGTCATACCATTGATATGGCAGTGCTGCTCCCAGCTTCCTGCATGAAGAATGATGTGGCAGGCAGACCGTGTGTCCTGAAAAAGAAGGAGGGTGGCATGCTAGTGGTGGCAATCTGTTTCTTCTTCTCATCCTCACTGGCTTCTTACTTGGCAAGAACATCTTTCTTTGGGGCCATCTTCAAGCTCTATCAGTTGGCACTTAGCTGCACAAGTGGAAGCAGGTAGAGGGAGACTGAGATGGTGTGGTCTCACCTTATGCTGCCCTTCTGTTTGTCACAACTGTGGGGGGTGTTCCTTGTGCACATAACAGCTGACAAACAAGAACAACATTCAGTGAAATGTGGCAATAATGCAGTTTGAACTGTTCATACAGACAATATAATTTTGTGAGGTGATCCAAAATAATTAACAATTGTATACTATTGACCATCCCAATCCAAATCATAGCATAATATTTCAATTAGGATAACAACAACATACAGATTTAAACGTTAGCTTTATGTGCCTATACTGAGACAACTGCGGCAAGCAGGAGGGTGCAGGGAAAAATGGGATAGTCCTTAAAAAGGTGAATGAATGTGTGTGCCTACAGCCTAAGAGACCTGTAGCAGGCAGGGGTGCAAGTCAGGGTAAAATTTAATAATCCTAAGGAAAGAGAATGCTGCTGCAGCCCCTTTGGTATAAGAGACATATGGCAGGCTGGGGGTGCAGTGCAGGGCAAAATAGAATAATCCTTAAAAAGGTGAATGTTGGTGTGTGCCTATGATGTAAAAGACCTAGGGCAGGCTGAGGGTGCAGGCCAGGAAAAAATTGAATAATCCTTAAAAAGGTGAATATAGGTGTGCGCATGTAGACCCATGGCAGGATGCGGATCTAGGCCAAGTCAAAATGGAATATTCCTTTAAATGGTGAATTCTGGTGGGGCCCTATGACCCAAGAGACCTATGGCAAGCTGGGAGTACAGGGAAAAATTTAATATTATAAAAAAGTAATTGATGCTGTCTCACTAGGGACAATGAGAAATCCTTTTGGAGGCAAAGAGGTGCATGGGAAAAATGGAAAAAAAGAATATAATATTACACTATACATACATACTACAATGATTCTCAAGCACAATAAACTGAGATCAGGGAAAAAAGACAAAAAAATGAACAAAAAAACAGTCACAGCCTCATCAATGTCCCTAGAAAATGGCTTTGATAACTGGAAAAAAAGGATTCAACATACTGGTCTCGTGTTCAAAATTCAAACACCATCAAGCAAGTAGGTAAGGACAACAAAGAACACACAAAGGCCTATGGCAAAAGGACCCTGGCTGACTACTCAAAATGACAACCAACTACATGATCAAACAACAGGCAAGAAGGCATGGACAAAAAGGGCAACATGCAGGCCTATGGCAAAAGCACACTGGCTGACTACACATAATGGCAACCAACCACATGATCAAACAACAGGCAAGGGGGCATGGACAACAAAAAACACATGCAGGTCTATGTCAAAAGCACACTGGCTGACAACACAAAATGGTCTTGGGCAGCATGGTCAAATAACAAGCTAAGAGGCACAACAACAAAGAAGGCATGCACACCTATAGCAAAAGCATGGTAGTGAGGCCGAGCATCTGTTCTCCTGTTATCCCTACTCAAGGAATACAGAGTCAATTGTTGTATATTTGATTATTTAATGTGCTGTCCTATGATTTTCCACAAATATGTTCGTTGTCGGTTACACATTCCTAAAGGTATTTCAAATAAAAAGAGAGATTTACTAGCCACACTTGTTTTGCCTTATACTAGGGTGCATTATTTAACTGCTTTTAAAGTTTCTACATAGCTTAGTCAAGTTTTCCTGTCAGCAAAGTCACGATCCAAAAGCAAAATGTCACTGTGAGTCATTGGTCTACTACTGACAATCAAATACATAATGCCATCTTCTCCTGATCTAGTAATCCATCCACATTTTCCCTTCCGCGTTCTCCCTGTTACATTTGATTGTGAAGGAGAATTGCTCTCTAGGTTTGCAGCATGTGATTACCCCTGACAAATGAAAGATATGATTGGCCATATAAAAGAAAATGTAAATAGCTACATGTCCCCACTATTTCAGGCAAATATTAATTACCGTCACCTATTCAAGCACCACTTTACAGATCAAAGATCACTACGTGTGCAACTTTAAAACATCTACATTCCAGGTAGACTATAAAGTCAAAAATACAGAAAAGGGTTACCCAGTGATCCTCCTGAGCAAAGTTAGGAGCCCCTAGCGCCACTGGAGTGTCACTTTTCGTGATGGTCCAGTGGCACTAAGCACTGCTCCATATTTACAAGGAGGTGTAAAGCCACTTTTTGTGGCGTTACACCTTCTTGTAAATTTGGGACCCTCTGACGCAATTTTGTGCGTCAGAGGAGCATGCAATGGGTGTTACTGTGGGCCTTCCACTGCAAAACCCAGTGCCTTTGACGCTGCCTCAGATTTATGAGTTGTCGTAAATCTGAGGCAGCGCCAAAAACTAATTCCACCCCAGGGGTGGCGTTAGCATGGCAAAACGAGGAGGAATGATTTTATTCCTCCTTGTGTTTTGCTTTTTTAAAGTGTTCTGCAGCACACACAGAAGAAGCAAAATGCCATGGACGATTGTTTACAAGCAGGAAGGGACACCTTCCTGCACATAAACAATCTATCACCTCAATGCAGACACCCTTGCACTATGGTGCAAGGACACCTGCGTTGGCAGCTTAATTTGCCGCTGGCTCAGGGGGAAACACAGGGGTGTGGCATATTCCTCTAAATACTGTGAACCCCTGCATTTCAGAAGTGATGCAGTGCTGCTCTGCTATTTTTATCACAGCACCGTTCTGCGTCACATTAGCATAAATCCGGACCTAAATTTCTTTGATTTGTCAGTAGCATCTATTGCCATTGATCATTACTAAGACCCCTATCTTTGCCATGAATTCACTACTTGTTCACATCTCTTTTATGAAACATAGGGTAATGCTTACAAGCTCTCTGCCTGCAAAGGTAACGGTGGCATTCCTCAGAACACCATCATCTCGCCAATAATTATCAACTCTTAGCTCCAAGAAGGGCTGCAGCTTCTGTTTTCCAACAATCACAACAATCTCGATCAGTAAGCTGACGGGATGCCATGACCAACACCGACCCTGCTGATACAATCTCTGCATCTCAAGCACAATTTCCCTACTATCAAAGCTGCAGATTCATTGAGTGAAACATTGTAACTTTCTCGAGGACAATTTACTGACACAGCTTCCTTGGAAGCAGTCCAGTAATGGAGTTAAACATTGTAGCCCTGTACATTCTTGTACACACATTGTTAGTCTGCGGACTTTCCCGCCCCAGTGTTAGTGAAGATAACATATGTGAGTTAATAAGTGGTCCAAAAGGCGGTATTTTGTGAATACACTTGAGCAGTACCAGATAAGAGGATTGGCTTGACTGCATGTTACGCTACATTTTTAGATAATTAACGACAGGTGGATAGCCTTTCAGTAAATTAGCAGAGTTGCGAAAGAATTTGAGACACTTGCTATTGTACCTTCTACAATTGGCTTAGGAGAATCTAAAGACAGTTGGTATAGTCTTGATGAGACCCATGCAAATACGGTTCGAGTGAAATGTCAACGCTATATCTAAGCTTGTCATGTGATTAGAAAACACACTAGGATTAGACCTGCGGTTTACACAGGATCTTCAGATATACTAAAACTGAAGACACAACCCTCAATGTTAATGGGATTTTATGACAAATTATAAATATTCCCTACCACCATGAGCACGCTGCCGAATGCTCTTTAATTCTGTGAATGTCTATTAAAAATGTAATTAGCATTTTTTGAAGGGTGTGGCCTTTTGAGTATTTATTGACACAATGGTGGTTACATTAACTAGAATATATATTTAATTCACTCATAGAGGAGCAACGTCACTATGTTAACATTTAAATGAATCCCTCTAGACATTTGTTTATAGTTTACTCTTCAGAGACAACTCTTTCACCATCCTTACAAACAACTGTTTATTCTTAGCTATAGTCCTGATGTTGTGTTCTAACTCTCAACATAGTGGCAAATTCTAGAAATTCAATAATGATTTGCAGCTCAACTTCAAACATCATGTCAGCAAAAGGGAACTAATACTATGCCGTAAACTGAATTTCCCCAAGGACTTCAAGGCTTGTCTTCCACAATCAAACTATCTATGGTCCATATCATCATCTTTTCCAATGCTGCAAGCAACCTCTACCATATTCTACTATATGATACTGTGATGTTATGAACCTCTTTACTGCAGGCGTTGGCCACTGGCTGATGCCTACACTACCTCCCTGGTGTGGGTCATGACCAGTAGGTGACACCAGGGAGGGGGTTAAAAAATGCTCAGGTGTGTTGCACCAGATGATTTTTTTTTAATCTAAAAATACCCCGGGAGACACGGGAGATGCTCTGTGTCTCCCCCTGCCCCCCACCTGCCCCTTTGTGACATCAGCACGTCACTGTTTTGTTTTCCAATGGGGAAAACAGTCCCAAACTGCCTTCCTGACATTTGGGAAGGCCTCATTTGAAAGGGGAGGCTCTCCCCTTTCAAACGAGGCCTTCCTGAACCGGTTTCCTGGCTCTCCGAGGGCCAGGAAACCCCACTAGACACCAAGGATTTCAATTGGGGGGGGGTCGGCCCACTCGGCACACGGGCCGGCCACCCCCATCGGGGGCATTTTTTTTAATTAAAAAAGGTAGGTGTCCCCTAGGGGGGGCGTGATCACGCTCAATCATGCCCCCCAGGGGCTAATTTAAAACATGGCAGGGGGTTACCCGTGAGCAGGGCGACCCCCTGTGGGGGCAGTAATTTTTTTTACTAGTTGTATGGTTTCCCTGGGGGCCACTATGGCCCCCAAGGAAACCATACAGCTACTAAAAAAAATATAGATCTATATATTTATATATCTATAATATATAGATATATCTATCTACGGAGATTTATCTATCTATATATATAGATATGTATATATATAGAGATATATATATAAATATATATAGATCACTTTTGTCAAAGCATGTGTGGTTTCCCTGGGGGCTGCGATCGGGCCCCCAGGAAAACCAGACCCACATATATATACAGTTGCATCTTGCGTCTTCAAAGCGATGCACATACTCCAACTGACGCGTTTCAACTGTAGCTTTTAGGAAGCAATAAAAAAGTCAAGTAAGTCTTGTGATTATGTTTCTGCTACAAAAGGATCAGACTTTTGTCTAGTGGCAGTTTGATGACACAAAGTAGCACAGAAGGTTTATATGCCTACTGCAATGATCAAATCTGTATTTTATGTAAATAGCTGAGTACATTATTAAAGTCAGCCATTACCTGCGCTATAATACAAATTAAATGTATGTGCAGGGGGGCTATGGAGTGATGAAGGGCACTTTTGCTGGGTGGTAGTGAGGGAATCCAAGGAGGAGGTCATGGGAGTGGGAGCACCAATAATGATTGTTGGACTGGGTGCTAGAGGTGCTAAAGACTGTGATGATTGGTATGTGACAAGGTGAAGTAATAGTGTGTTTTTTTTTGAGTGTCTTGAAAGAACGTGCTGATTGAGGGAAGAAGCGAAGTTAGGGTGGCCTCTACTGGTGGACCTATCACACACACCCACCAGCAATTTTGTGACTGTCTACGTAGGCTAGTGTTTTAGAGCAACAGTTTTTCCAGTAGCAGAGATGGCATCTCTTTGGATGACTGCTGCTCAAGTCCTCACTCGGGTTATGGAGGACAGCTCTGATGTAGGATCAGATAGGACTATGGCGCAGTCTCTGGGAGTGACTTTTTAGTCAGAGGAGCCCCATTCGATAACGCCTCTTCCAGTGATTATGAGGGAGGTGATGAGGACAGTCCTACTGTCCTTTCACAAGCACAGTCTGTGCAATGGGACAATAGCGGGTTAACCCAACCCAGAGAGCAGATGCATGTGGCGGCAAGCACAGAGAGAGTGCTCTCTTGGGAGCTCCCCAATTTAGTTCAGCCCCAAATTCCACCGTCCAAATCGTATTGTGGAGACATCAAAATTATCTATCACAAAACAAACTGTTTTTGTAAGGCAGGCACCTGTGTTTTTGGTCCTGGGCTCGGCGGCCATATAAGGAAACATACCAAACCGAGACATGTCTGGAAACTAGACATCCGGGGGATTCCACAGAGGTGTGACTTGTGTGGATTCCCCAAAGTGTTCTTCCCCAGAATACCATGCAAAGCTGAAATGTTGAATAAAAACCCTATTTTTTCCTGCATTTCTGTCACACAAACTACAGGAATGTGGTGGGATCCACAAAATTCCTACCACCCAGTGTTTCCTGACCTGTCCTGATAAAAACACTACCCCACTTGAGTGCCTGTACGTAGTGCCTGTATCAGGAATGGATCACCCCAGGGTCAACAGTTGCCCTCATGTAAGGACCAACATTGGCTGTTGTGTAATCTATTCCTGTCGCGGGCACTAGGCCTACCCACACAAGTGAGGTACCATTTTTATTGGGAGACTTGGGGGAATGCTGGGTGGTAGGAACGTTGTGTCTTCTCTCAGATTCCAGAACTTTCTATCACCGAAATGTGGGGAAAAAGAGTTTTCTTTGCCAAATATTGAGGTTTGCAAAGGATTCTGGGTAACAGAACCTGGTGAGAGCCCCACAAGTCCCCCCTTCTTGGATTTCCCAAGGTCTCTAGTTTTCTAAACTGCACAGATTTGGTAGGTTTCCATGGGTGCCGACTGAGATAGAAGCCAAAATCCACAACTAGGCACTTTGCAAAAAACAGCTTTGTTTTCTTTGGGAAAATGTGATGTGCCCATGTTGTGTTTTGGGGCATTTCCTGTTGCGGGCACTAGGCCTACCAACACAAGTGAGGCACCATTTTTATGAGGAGACTTGGGGAGCACTGGATGGAAGGAAATTTGTGGCTTCTCTTAGATTCCGTAACTTTCTGTCACCGAAATGTGAGAAAAAGGTGTTTTTTGGCCAAATATTGAGGTTTGCAAAGGATTCTGGATAACAGAACCTGGTTAGAGCCACACAAGTCACCCCATCTTGGATTCCTCTAGGTGTCTAGTTTTAACAAATACACAGGTTTGATAGGTTTTCTTAGGTGCCGGCTGAGCTAGAGAACAAAATCCACAGCTAGGCACTTACCAAAAAAACACGTCAGTTTTCAATGTGAAAATGTGATGTGTCCATGTTGCGTTTCCTGTCGCGGGCATTAGGCCTACCCATGCAAGTGAGGTACCGTTTTTATCAGGAGACTTGGAGAAACACAGAATAGCAGAACAAGTGTTATTGCCCCTTGTCTTTCTCTACATTTTTGCCTTTCAAATGTAAGCAAGTGTTTAAAAAAGACATCTATTTGTGTTAATGCCCTGTAATTCACATTCTAGTAAGGGCACCCCGGAATTCAGAGATGTGCAAATAACCACTGCTTCTCAACACCTTATCTTGTGCCCATTTGGGAAATACAAAGGTTTTCTTGATATCTACTCTTTATATTTCAGCAAATTAATTGCTGTATACCTGGTATGGAATGAAAACCCATTGCAAGTTGCACCTCATTTATTGGCTCTGGGTACCTAGGGATCTTGATGAACCTACAAGCCCTATATATCCCTGCAACCAGAAGAGTACAGCAGACGTAACAATATATTGCTTTCAAAAATCTGTCATCGCAGGAAAAAGTTACAGAGTAAAACATGGAGAAAAATGGCTGTTTTTTCAGCTCAATTTCAATATTTTTTTATTTCAGCTGTTATTTTCTGTAGGAAAACCTTGTAGAATCTACACAAATGACACCTGGCTAAATTAAAAATGCTGTCTACTTTTCAGAAATATGTAGCTTTTCGGGATCCAGCACTGGTTTCACACCCATTCCTGTCACTAACTGGAAAGAGGCTGAAACCACAAAGAATAGTAAAAATGGGGTTTGTCCCAGTAAAATGCCAAAATTGTGTTGAAAAATGTGGTTTTCCGATTCAAGTCTGCCTGTTCCTGAAAGCTGGGAAGATGCTGATTTTAGCACCGCAAACCCTTTGGTGATGCCTTTTTCATGGAAAAAAACACAAGCCTTCTTCAGCAGCCCTTTTTTCCAATTTGTTTGAAAAAAACAACATTCTTGCTCTCCTCTAGGGGAACCCACAAACTCTGGGTACCTTTAGAATACCCAGGATGTTGGAAAATAAGGACGCAAATTTGGCATGGATAGCTCATGTGGACAAAAAGTTATGAAGGCCTAAGTGTGAATTACCCCAAATAGCCAAAAAAGGGCTCAGCACTGGGGGGCAGGGGGAGGGAAGGCCCAGCTGCTAAGGGGTTAAAGATGTATTCTAGGCAGCAGCCTTTTGATCAAACGTAAGAGAACATTCAGCCATATTAGTCACAGTCTGGCAAAATTACAATGGCTAGCATCTTAACACATAATCCCTCCACATCATAATATATGAGCCAAAGGCAGTCACTGCTAAGAAACCTATTTGCCATGCCAATGCACTGTTGGGCTATGGCTATACCCAATAACCAAGAGTAATGAACTAACAGCTGAAAATCAAAAGTGCATAAATGTGCACCAGAAACACTTCTTGTCAGTATGCTCACTGTGACTATGGGACACAGTCCTTATATCACTGAAATTAACCATTTTCTACCAGAAACTCACCTGTTCATCAAATATCTTCCCCTACTCACAACACTTACACTTGACTTACACTTCTTTAATGGTGTCTTTATACTGATTATGCAAGTACTGCATTATATCCCTTTGAAATATGTTTAAAAATTGTAAATTATCCCTGTTTGCTAGATTCTTCTCTCTATGGTGCCTGTGGCTAGGTTTAAGTTTTAGAATATACTAAAATGATTCGAAATAGGAGTACCCTTCCTAGACTTTGTGTATTCACTGCATATATTACAAGTAGAGCATTAGGCACCACCTTGCAAGCCCAAGGAAGGTTCACCAAATGCTTTTCCCAGACAATCTTACCTACAGCTGTAATCCAAGTGAGCTCATAGAGAAAGAAGATGTGTGAAAAAATGTGGGTTCTTTAAGGTTCCAAAAGAGTTTTGACTCTGAAAATGTAAACGTGTTGAAGATGGGTCAATATCTGCTTATCATTTTCCCATGTTGTGTCTTACTTATAATGTTTTGCGTCCATACTCATGAGATAGATACCCTCTTGCCAAAACCTTTTATGTTCTCTAATAACATGTCAGGGTTCTAAAATAACTGAAATACCATAAGAGGTAACCTACTCCACACAATCTAATATTTTTGGCTCACTCTAGCAGCCAATGCCACACTCTGGCAGTCCAGGATGTATCCCATTTTTGTAGGGTCTGGCTTGAGGTACCTGTGTTTATTTCTGTTTTACGTTTATGAGTCATTAATACAGGTTGCCTTTCGAAATCCCCAGCATGACATAGGGAGATTGGAATCTGGGCGTGTAGATTCCCCCAGATTATTGCTTCGTTCGGCTCTGGAGGTCCTAATACTTCTAATTCCAGCCATCCCACAGTCCACCAATGGCAAGGACAACAGGGGTGGACTGTGAATCTGTAAATGTGAGAAACCTGTTTTACATTATTTCCCTGTCTCCTTTCATAAATGCTGTTATTCCTCTCCTTTCCTCATCCAGTGCTTCAGAGGACGCCATCATCCAGGGCAGTATTGTTTAATGATGTGAACCCATTTAAGGTATCGATCAGCCTGCTGTTGCATCGTCCACAGCTTTATATACTGGCAACCGAGTCTTATTCAGAACCCAGAGCCAAGGACGAAGTCTGTTGGTGCTTCTGTTGTCTTTCCAGAGCAGCCACTTTAATGTCACACACCACCTTATAGGTCTTTATAACAGCAGCTTCTAGCAGCAAAGATAAACAAAATACTCCAATCCATCATCCTCATCCAAGTTATTAGGTGGTCCGCATTATGACTTTGAGGACTGTTTTTTGCAGTACTTAGCGGTGTTTGTGGAGCACATACTTATATTCTTTATGATTTGTGAAGGAACGGAGTGGCCTTCAGAAATACAAACAAGGGTAGGCAATCAGCACCTAGTCTCACACCATACACACACTCCTGAATAATGTTAAGAACTGGGATGGGAAAAAAATCTAAGCAATGCGACTAACAGTGAATATTCCACTTCTAGCTGTAGTTTGTGCAATAAATCACTCTTATTATGAATTGGGGTGGCATTTTGCTAAGGGATTGGCGATCTTCATCTTGTGTACACGTTTATTTGTTTGATTAATATATATAATTGCAAATGTTATTAAAAATCATTTAAAAGTTCATTTAAAAGAGTAAGAACCACAATACCAACAAAATAATCTATCCTCTAAAAATTAATGACATTGATCATGAGGTTTCCAAATTTATCCAATTCACATCCATGTTAGGCATGAAAAACTTTCAATACCTAATAGTAAAAGTCTAATAATCCAATACTCCAATACATTTATCAGGCAACAATCAGCTACACTTCAATATACTAAATATTTTAATCAAAGAAAAAGAACTGAACAATTTGTAAATGTTGGACCAACTCATAGTCTGCCCAACAGTGTAGAGGAACTTAGGCAGCATTACCTTTCTCTGCAGGTGACACAGTGCAAAACATTTTCACTGTGATCGAGCATTGTAAGTCTCAATTTCATATAATTTACCAACTGGCAAATTAACTGAATATCAATGCCCAGCAGGCACATTGAAAAGGCAGAAACAGTTGTATGTATGCCCAATATGTGAAAACAGGGATATAGACGTTTTCAATGCAGATGCGCCAACAGAGGGCAACTGCGAATGATGTGCACTAACTCTTTGAAAACCGCATAATCTGCAACACTAGCAACTCTTAAGGTGGAAGCCACTCAGACCATATTTCAGGGAGGCAAGTTTAACCAAGAGAAATCTGAGCTTCATAAAATAGTTTCTAACCTTATTTTCAAATTCATCTCCATATAAGGCTTGACAGACAGGGACGTATAAGTTGGCTGGAGTGGTGTGCCATGCAAAAGCTTGGTAAGATCAATCATATTTCTGTTGTGGGAGTCCACAACAGCCGCTGTTTTGCCGACGGTTATGAAAGCATCATATGCCCTCCCATTCTCCTTGTTTGTCCAATTAATCTAATATGCTGTGAAAACTAGCAATCACATTGGAAGTGTGCATTTTGTCTTGACTGTGCAATTCCCTACAAATGGAATTGTTCAGGAACTCACCCTTTGAGCAATGGTGTAACAAAAGTTGAAGGCCCCCGCGAAATATCTGAATGGGGCCCCTGTGGTGTTCCTAACAAATGATTCCATTCTCAAGAACAGAATAATTTGTCATGGTGATAGAATATGGAACACTGTTGGTGAGAGGGCGGCTGGAGTGACAGTTGGGATTGGAGCTGTGGCGGATGGATGGGGCGTAGTTAAGAATAATCCTACGTGAAGACTTTATCTGAAGTAGTCTCATACTTCCAGTTCTTTGACTTTACATTGGCAACGAGCGTGTGAGGTTTTACGCCTCAACATCGCAACGACAGCCACGGAACTTACGGAGGCCACGCTAAGAGTGCGGTGACGGCGTCCAGGGTAATTCTCCTGGTTTCCGTAAAGAAAGTACTTGGATGAACTGAAGTGTCGGAGATTTCAGCCTGTGACGGCTGAGCATTTTCTCAGGCGTTTGATGCTGAGCCGTTCCGTGGATTGATGTGAGGGGTGTGTTCCTGTTGAGGAGAATAACATTTTTTCTAGCTTACGCGTCAAGAATTTTCAATTCTATTAAAGACACGGAGGCGAGGATTATGCTTTCTCTTTCTTTACTGACTTAAAATAGCAGCCAATCACAAACAAATTAAACAAAAAACTAAACATCCCATGAGGCTCTACTCAATGTCACATGGTCCAATCACCTATCGCGACCTCTGTCCATATATCACCTGACCCTCGATGTCACTTCCTCTTTCTTTGGTCAAGGCAGATATAGTTCAAATTGAAATCGAAACTTCTTACATCAAACTGTAAACGAGGAATCGGGAAGATCCTCCTCCACCAGATAACATGAGCTTGAAGACTCCAACTCGAAGGGAAAACAGTCCCAGCAAAATCAAATGCACAAATCTTTACATGAAGTCGTGAAACTCAGGAATTCTTCTGATTAGAACTTACAATTAATAAAACAGGTAGGTAATACTCAAAGTACATTGAATAAACTTCAATAAAATTTATATTCATATAACTGGTATTAAATTGGGAGGGAATAATAATCATCAATCTCATCAGTTAAAGATTTTTTATTCAATAATAACAGTTCTAATGGGTGGGATAATCCTCGCCTCCGTCTCCTTAATAGAATTGAAAATTCTTGACGCGTAAGCTAGAATTTTTTTTATTCTATGTCAGGACCGGAGGCTCCGATTATGCTAGTTTAAAGCTGCTCCATTACTACAGATGATACATCCAACACAGGCTTGTGATAAAATTTACGAAACGTATTTTCTGAAGACCAATCTGCAGCCCTCATAATGTCTTCCATACGGGAACCCAGGGCATAAGATTTGGAGGCCATAGCTCCTCTAGCAGAATGAGCTCCAAATATATTGGTATCTATACCAGCTTCATTCATTAACCATCTCATCCATCTAGCTAGGGTAGCTGATGTAACTGGTTTAAAAGGTTTTTGCAAGGAAATTAACACTTGACCATTAACATCCTGTCTAAAAACTTCTATAACAGCTTCATATTCCTTTAAACAATGAACTACACATAACTTAGAATTGACAGGGTACATTGGATATGATACCGACCTGTAATTCGTTTGAGTTCTTCTAGTTATCGTGAAGGTAACCCGATCTGGCGAATATACTCTGCCAGATAAGTCTAACGCTCTGACATCTGATACTCTTTTACAACAAATGAGAAACAAAAGCATGGTCAAATTTGCTGAAAGTTGCTTGCGAGATAAATCTTTATTAGCAGGCCAAGAATCTAGGAATTTTAAAATAACAATAACATCCCATAAAACTGAATATTTTGCCTGAGGTGGTTTAGACAGACGAATGCCCCTCAGTAATTTACAAATTAGAGGGTGTTCTCCCACAGGCTTACCTTCAAAAGGTATATGTCCCGCTGAAATGGCTGATCTAAAATTATTAAACGTCCGATATGCTAAGCCAGAACTAGCTAATTCTGCTAGGAAGTTAATGATCAACTCAATATATGCTTCCACCGGATTGGCACCTCTTCCATCACACCAACTATTCCATCTGCGCCAGGCTGAGTCATACCATTTATGGGTACTACCGGCCCAGGCCTGTTTAATGAAGTCCTCAGCTTGTTGCGAAAGGCCTGAGGAACTCCATCTTGACCTGAAATCAACCAAGCCAACAGAGTCAGTTTTCCTGACAAGATCATTGGATGTTGAAGGCCCTCCGGATTCAGAAGAAGAAGATTCCGACGAGGGGGAATTAGAAGAGGAGAGGCACAGGCTAAATGCAGAACTACAGGGAACCAAGGCTGTGCTCTCCAGAAGGGTGTCACCAAAACAAGCTCTGTCTCTGGACCTGAGACAACACCCTGGCAATCATCAGAAATGGCAGAAAAGCATAACCTCGAAACTGAGACCAGTCTTGGAGAAATGCATCTGTCTTCATTGCACAAGGGTCTGGGCGCCAACTGAAGAATTTTGAAATCTGAAAATTGAGGCGGGATGCAAACAGGTCCACATCGCAACTGCCCCATTCTTTGGTTATATGAGAGAAAATCATTGGATCTAGTTTCCAGTTGCTGGAATCTGTCCGATACCTGGAATTCCAGTCCGCTACAATGTTCTGGTCCCCCGGCAGATACTCTGCAATAACCACTAATCGTTGTGTCAGACAATAATGCCAAAAATCCTTGGCAATCTCTGCCAAAATTCTGAATTTCGTCCCCCCCAATTTGTTGACATACCTCACTGCTGAGACATTGTCCATCTGTAAAAGTATGCAACAATCTGTCTTTTGAGGGGAGAGACTCTTTATGGCGAAGGAGCCCGCCAGAAGTTCCAGGCAATTGATGTATAAGGGCTGTTCCCATACTGACCATCTGCCTCCAGTCACTAGAGAATTGCAACGTGCTCCCTAACCCCAATGGCTGGCATCGGATTCGATCACCACCTCTGGGTGAGACCCGAAAATCGCTCTGCCATTCCAGGCTTCCATATTCTGGAGCCACCATTGAATCTCTGATCTTACCTCGACAGTCAATGGGATCTGTTCTGAATAACTCAGACCCTGTTGTAGATGTCTGTTCTTGAGTCTCTGAAGGGCTCTGTAATGTAAGGGAGCTGGGAAGATCACCTGAATGGATGAGGCTAACAACCCCACTACCCTAGCTATGTTTCTTAAGGAAACCGTTGGCATGCTCAGAAGAGACCTCAATTCCCTCTTGATGTTGCAAATTTTCTGAGAGGGCAGAAGAAGCTGACATAAGACTGAGTCTATCCGAAAACCCAGGAAGTCTATCACTTGGGTCGAACTCAGCAAAGACTTCTGCACATTGATAAGAAAACCTAAATCTTGCAGAAGACTGATGGTCCAGTTCAAATGAAACAGAAGGACCTGGGGAGATTGAGCCATCAGTAGAATATCATCCAGATAAATGATCAACCGGACACCCTTGGATCTTAACCATTCCATCATAGGTCTCATTAGCTTCGTGAAGCACCAAGGGGCTGATGACAGACCGAATGGGAGAGCAAGAAACTCTGGACACTGACCTTTCCACTGAAACTGAAGGAACCTCCTGTGGGGAGGAAAAATTGGGATTGACAGATTAGCATCTTTTAGGTCCAGTCGGACCAGCCAATCCCCTTCCAAAAGAAGATCTCTTAACATGTGTATGCCCTCCATCTTGAAATGCCGGTATAGGATCCACTGATTGAAATCCTTTAAATTCAAAACTAGACGGTGTCCTCCCCCTTTTTTGTCTACTACAAAAATAGGGCTGATAAAACCGTAAGGATGAGGGTTGGAAAATTGTACAGCGCCTTTTTCTAATAAGGCTTGGACCTCTTTGTCTATAAAAGCTTGATTTTCTAGGGAAAAACTCATCTGAAGCGGATGGTTGAGCTGTTTGGGTGTACTGACAAACTCTAGGTGAAAACCCATGACCGTTTGGAGAATCCAAGGATCTCCGGTGATCTTTCTCCAATTTTTTAAGAACAATGCCACTCTGCCCCCAAGTGTGACTTGAGAAAAAAAAAAGAATAATGCTCACCTGAGAAACTAGTATCTTGAATGGCACCTTGCTGCCATCTGAGAGGGCCTTTTCGGAAGAGGTGGCGCCCTCCTCTAGGGCGAGTGGGGTAGAAAGTGGGGTCCTGTTCACCATACCAACCACCTCTGCCTCTGGGGAAATAGTTCTGGGGACTGTTGAATGTTCCTCGGCCGGGCATGCGTCCTCCGTAACGACCAGTCCTGATAAAAAGGCCCAGTTTAAAGACTTTTTTAAGAGACATCTGAGCCTTGTCTAGTGAAGAAAAGGTGGAACAAAACTTGGCTAGATCTTTAATAAATGACGATCCAAATAGAAGGCCTTAGGCTGAGGGGCCCGCTTTAGAAGATGCTAAATCAGATAATTCTATGCGCATCAATATAGATTTCCTGCGTTCAGAAGATATGGCGCAATTAGTGTTCCCCAGCTGACAAACAGCTCTTTGAGCCCAACCAATAAGGATGTCTGTGTCCACAGGGGATCCTGACTCCTTAGCCAAGTAAGCCATCTCAAGAATCTTAGTCAGGGGACCGGAAAGGTCCAACAGTTTATCTTGACAACTGCGCCAAGATCTATCCAATACTTTTTAGGGATCTTTAGCAAACTTCTTCATAAATGTGACCATGGTTGGGTCTATTTCAGGGGTATCAGAGAACCCTACCCTCTAAATCCGGTCTGGGACACTCAGCTTTTAAATGAGACCGAACCTCTTTATCAAAACTTTTCCTGATGTTAGTCTGCACATATTGGGCCACCTCAGGAGGAGGAACCCAATTGGAAGCTCTGGGGTGCATAATTTTTGAGGGATCGAAATCTAATACAAGAGAAGGCGGAACGACTTTCTTAGCTTTCTTACTAGGAACTGGAGTTTCCGAGTCGTCCGAATCCTCGGAAGAGGAATCTTTATCCGAGGATGAAGGGGAAAAAGAAACATCCTTTTCCGAACTGTAATTATGTTCACCGCTATGCTTCTTACGAAGTTTATCAAAGGCGTCTGCATGTAGACCACTAATATCAGTGTTAGGCTCTTCCAGATTTTTTGCTTTTGCTTTTGCCTTTTTACCTTCCAGTTGAGGAGGTTGGCCTTGTATCCAGCCTTGAGAGCATGCATAATCAAAAAGTTGCCCTGAGATGGGACCTAAAGCTCTCACAAGAGCATCATTAACCGATTGTTGGACCCTAGTATCAAGGGCTTCCACTAAATTAACTTCTAATTGGTTCTCCAATTCTTTTGTATAATATTCAGTGTCCTGATCATTCCACTGGGCCATTTTGAAATTGGAAAGTATTTAGGCAATAGTATAAATATCTGTTTGAATGTACCTAATATTGTTGTAAAATTCAAATAATATCTTTCAGATAACAGAGGGAGTGCAAAACCCCCAAAACAGGCAAAACAACTGAATGTGCCCACTATAGAACAGGGAGGGAGCTGCCTGAAGGCACTCTAGGCAGAAGCCTAATAACAATTTTACAACCCTCGTTCCTAGGAACGGGGCGTCAGGGAGCACTGCAGATCTGGGATTAGGAATAAACCCCAGGCACACGCGCATAGCACTCGACGAGCCGATCCTTCCTAAAACTAAAAGGAGGATCGGCTCGAGAACGAGGTGCACGTGTGCGCGTGCACAGGGCTATAAAAATGAAGGAAAGACTGCGTGGAGCACACGCAGATCGCTCCCACTCCCACTCCACCAGTTTTGGGCCAAAAAATCGGCAAAAAAGGCAGAAAATCAATAGCGCGGAAGTGCGCTCGCACAAAAAGTAAAGCGCGCTAAATCGCGACGCTGAATTTTCTACAAACATGTAAGTACAATAGACATAAATACACACAATCAGAGTAGTAATATAAAATGCACTTATCTGCTGCGAAGCAGCAAAGAAAGAGGAAGTGACATCGAGGGTCAGGTGATATATGGACACAAGTCGCGATAGGTAATTGGACCATGTGACATTGAGTAGAGCATCATGGGATGTTTAGTTTTTTGTTTAATTTGTTTGTGATTGGCTGCTATTTTAAGTCAGTAAAGAAAAAGAAAGCATAATCGGAGCCTCCGGTCCTGACATAGAATTAAAGGGGAATGCTGCCTTAAAGGGGCAGGCTTGTTCAACGTTTAACTCATAAGGAAAACGAGTAAAGGTTTACGTTTTAATTTTTTTATTTTTCTCTCTATTGTCAACAAACGACGAGTTTAACCCCTTCGCTGCCAGGCCTTTCCCCCTCCTGTGCCAGGCCTTTTTTTGGCTATTTGGGGCAGTTCACGCTTAGGCCCTCATAACTTTTTGTCCACATAAGCTAGCCAAGCCAAATTTGTGTCCTTTTTTTCCAACGTCCTAGGGATTCTAGAGGTACCCAGATTTTGTGGGTTCCCCTGAAGGAGGCCAAGAAATTAGCCAAAATACAGTGAAAATTTCATTTTTTTCAAAAAAACTGGAAAAAGTGGCTGCAGAAGAAGGCTTGTGTTTTCTTTTCCCTGAAAATGGCATCAACAAAGGGTTTGTGGTGCTAAAATCACCAGCTTCCCAGCTTTCAGGAACAGGCGGACTTGAATCAGAAAACCCAATTTTTCAACACAAAATTTGAATTTTACTGGGACATCCCCATTTTTAGGATTTTTTGTGCTTTCAGCCTCCTTCCAGTCAGTGACAGAAACTTAAAAAAATACAGAACAACACAAAAAGGAAAAAATGATCCCTGGTGCCTAGAGGTTTCTGCCCCCCCCTGGGGGAAGATCGGCCTAATAATAGGCCGATCTGCCCCCAGGGGGTGCAGAAAAGGCCTTCCAAAAAATGCCCCGCCTGGGAGCGACCCTTGCCCAAGGGGTCGCTCCCTTATGCCAGTTTCAAAAATAAAAAATAAAATCCCTGGTGTCTAGTAGGCGTTTCAAAAGCCGGATTGCTATGCAATCCGGCTTTTGAAACGCAGAGAGAGACTTCAAAGGGAAGGAAATAACTTTCCTTCCCTTTGAAGCCTCTCTCAGCCTCCCCCACGTGATCAGAAGAGAAATGCAAAGCCAAGGTGGGGAGCCAAGGTGGGAGCCAAGGTGGGGAGCGCTAGCGCTCCCCCAAGTTCCCGGGTGCAGGACGATTGCCGGGAACCGGTGCCTTGGACGAGATCACCTCGTCCAAGGCACCCTAGGGGTTAAAGGACCGGCTCTCTCAAATAGTGAAGGAGCATATAAACATTCAGGCACAAACACAGTGTTGGCGTCATGGCAACGCGCTGCATGTTTCCGTTGTGAAGCCGGTTTGTGGATACATGAAACTTTGGTTTGAATAGTTGTACGGAATAAAAAAAAGAAAGTGTTAGTGGAATTTCATTTTTGTGGTGTTTAAAGGAGTTTTCAAGTACTATGTATTCAATTTGAAAGGAATGAAAAGTGGCACACGGTGACAGGCACACCTTGTCTGTCATGTTATGTGGATTATGTGAACTCAAGGGATGCACGGTGACAGGCACACCTCAATTGACATTTCAACTTGGAGTTATATTTATAGTGTCTATATAATTTCCTTTCTGTGTGGTAAATAGAGAGTAGAATATTTTTAGGTGAGGACATGGACGTTTTACTAAAGAAAATTAGCCAAAATGCA
The DNA here is from genome assembly GCF_031143425.1 of Pleurodeles waltl. Taxonomy (NCBI): domain Eukaryota; kingdom Metazoa; phylum Chordata; class Amphibia; order Caudata; family Salamandridae; genus Pleurodeles; species Pleurodeles waltl. Next base: position 772,139,973 of record NC_090445.1, on the reverse strand, counting down.
GAATGCGACTCCACCCCCCTTTTTTTTAACTAGCCCTGGAGAACCAGTTTTTCCGTGAACTAAATGGAAGAAAATGTACATCCAATACGCATGGGTCTGTGGTCCACCTCTGAGTGCTGACAGGAAGCATGCATTACTAATGCAGTGTCTGGATGGTGAAGGACAAGAAGTATTGGATAATTTACCAGATCTGAATGGTGAAGAAGTGAGAAATTTGAATGAGTTTGAAATATGTATAATAAAATTAGATAAACATTATTTACCAAAGGTAAGCAAGATTATGAAAAGATATTAATTTGGGAAGAGAGGTCAAGTTAAGGATGAGACTGTGGAGGAGTATATAACAACTTTAAGGAAGTTATCAGCCTCGTGTAAATTTGGGACTTTGATGGATGAAAGTGTAGGAGGCTGGCCTGGCTTGTAGTGGGTACCAGAGGTACTTACACCTTGTGCCAGGTCCAGTTATCCCTTGTTAGTGTAGAAGAGGTGTTTCTAGCAGCTTAGGCTGATAGAAGGTAGCTATGGCAAAGCAGCTTAGGCTGAACTAGGAGACATGCAAAGCTCCTACTATACCACTGGTGTCATATGCACAATATCATAAGAAAACACAATACACAGAAGTACTAAAAATAAAGGTACTTTATTTTTATGACAATATGCCAAAAGTATCTCAGTGAGTACCCTCAGTATGAGGATAAGTTATATACACAAGATATATGTACAAAAAACAATATTATGCAGATGATAGCAAAAGGAAGTAATGCAAGCAATGTAAAGTTACAGTAGATTGCAATAGGTGCATATAGGTATAGGGGCAACACAAACCATATACTCCAAAAGTGGAATGCGAACCACGAATGGACATCAAACCTATGTGAGCTTGTAGAGGGTCGCTGGGACTGTAAGAAAACAGTGAGGGTTAGAAAAATAGCCCACCCCAAGACCCTGAAAAGTAGGTGTAAAGTGCACCAATATTCCCCAGAGAGCACAGAAGTCGTGATAGGCGGATTCTGCAGGAAGAAGAAACACCAGCAATGCAACAACAGTGGATTTCCAGGCCTGAGTACCTGTAAGACAAGGGGACCAAGTCCACTAGTCGCGAAAGTGTCGAGAGTGGGCAGGAGCCCAGGAAATGCCAGCTGAGGGTGCAAGGAAGCTGCCACCTGTTGGAAGAAGCTTGGAGTTCTGCAAGAAAGAAGAGGACTAGGAACTTCCCCTTTGGAGGATGGATGTCCTACGTCGTGAAGAAGCTTGCAGAGGTGTTCCCACACAGAAAGACTGCAAACAAGTCTTGCTAGCTGCAAGGGTTGCAGTTAGGGTTTTTGGGTGCTGCTGTGGCCCAGGAGGGACCAGGATGTCGCCACTTGGATGAGGAGACAGAGGGGGCATGCAGCAACGTAGCGAGCCCTCACAGAAGCAGGAAGCACCCGCAGAAGTACCTGAACAGGCACTTAGAAGAAAAGTGAACTGGAGTCCACCCAAAGTCGCAAAAGGGAGTCCCACGACGCCGGATGACAACTCAGAATGTTGTGCACTACAGGTTAGAGTGTCGGGGACACAGGCTTGGCTGTGCATGAAGGAAATCCTAGAAGAGTGCACAGGAGCCGGAGCAGCTGCCAATCATGGGGTACCCAGCAATGCAGTCTAGCGTGGGGAGGCAAGGACTTACCTCCACCAAACTTGGACTGAAGAGTCACTGGACTGTGGGAGTCACTTGGACAGAGTTGCTGAGTTCCAGGGACCACCTTCGTCATGCTGAGAGGGGACCCAGAGGACCGGTGATGCAGTCTTTTGTTGCCTGCGGTTGCAGGGGGAAGATTCTGTCGACCCACAGGAGATTTCTTCAGAGCTCCTGGTGCAGAGAGGAGGCAGGCTACCCCCAGAACATGCACCACCTGGAAACAGTTGAGAAAGCCGGCAGGATGAAGCGATACAAGGTTGCTAGTAGTCGTCTTGCTACTTTGTTGCGGTTTTGCAGGTGTCCTGAGCAGTCAGCGGTTGATCCTTTGGCAGAAGGTGAAGAGGGAGATGCAGAGGAACTCTGATGAGCTCTTGCATTCGTTATCTGGTGAGATCCCTAAAGCAGAGACCCTAAATAGCCAGAAAAGGAGGTTTGGCTACCTAGGAAGGAGGATTGGCTACCAAGAGAGGTAAGAGCCTATCAGAAGGAGCCTCTGACGTCACCTGCTGGCACTGTCCACTTAGAGCAGTCCAGTGTGCCACAAACACCTCTGTTTCCAAGATGGCAGAGGTCTGGGACACACTGGAGGAGTTCTGGGCACCTCCCCTGGGAGGTGCAGGTCAGGGGAGTGGTCACTCCCCTTTCCTTTGTCCAGTTTCGCGCCAGAGCAGGGCTGGGGGATCCCTGAACTGGTGTAGACTGGCTTATGCAGAGATGGGCACCATCTGTGCACATCAAAGCATTTCCAGAGGCTGGGGCAGGCTACTCCTCCCCAGCCTTCACACCTATTTCCAAAGGGAGAGGGTGTTACACCCTCTCTCAGAGGAAGTCCTTTGTTCTGCCTTCCTGGGCCAGGGCTGCCTGGACCCCAGGAGGGCAGAAACCTGTCTGAGGGGTTGGCAGCAGCAGCAGCTGCAGTGGAGCCCCGGAAAGGCAGTTTGGCAGTACCCGGGTTCTGTGCTAGAGACCTGGGGGATCATGGAATTGTCCCCCCAATGCCAGAATGGCATTGGGGGGACAATTCCATGATCTTAGACATGTTACATGGCCATGTTCGGAGTTACCATTGTGACACTGTACATAGGTAGTGACCTATGTACAGTGCACGCGTGTAATGGTGTCCCCGCACTCACAAAGTCCGGGGAATTTGTCCTGAATGATGTGGGGGCACCTTGGCTAGTGTCAGGGTGGCCACACACTAAGTAACTTTGCACCCAACCTTCACCAGGTGAAGGTTAGACATATAGGTGACTTATAAGTTACTTAAGTGCAGTGCTAAATGGCTGTGAAATAACGTGGAAGTTATTTCACTCAGGCTGCACTGACAGGCCTGTGTAAGAATTGTCAGAGCTCCCTATGGGTGGCAAAAGAAATGCTGCAGCCCATAGGGATCTCCTGGAACCCCAATACCCTAGGTACCTCAGTACCATATACTAGGGAATTATATGGGTGTACCAGTATGCCAATGTGAATTGGTAAATTTAGTCACTAGCCTGTTAGTGACAAATTTGGAAAGCAGAGAGAGCATAACCACTGAGGTTTTGGTTAGCAGAGCCTCAGTGAGACAGTTAGGCATCACACAGGGAACACATACAGGGCACATACTTATGAGCGCTGGGGCCCTGCCTGGCAGGGTCCCAGTGACACATAGACTAATACAACATATATACAGTGAAATATGGGGGTAACATGCCAGGCAAGATGGTACTTTCCTACACAACCCCCCCCTCAAACGAAGGACAATAAGACTAGCCATGACCTGATGAGTCTTCATTGTCTAAGTGGAAATATCTGGAGAGTCCATCTGCATTGGAGTGGGTACTCCCAGGTCTATGTTCCACTGTATAGTCCATTCCCTGTAGAGATATGGACCACAGCAACAATTTAGGGTTTTCACCTTCCATTTGTTTTAGCCAAAGTAGAGGTTTGTGGTCTGTCTGAACAATAAAGTGAGTGCCAAACAGGTATGGCCTCAACTTTTTTAGTGCCCAGACCACAGTAAAGGCTTCCCTCTCTATGGCAGACCAACGCTTTTCTCTAGGGGTCAACCTTCTGCTGATAAAAGCAACTGGTTGATCCTGGCCCTCAGAATTCAGTTGTGATAAGACTGCCCCTACCCCTAATTCAGATGCATCAGTTTGAACAATGAATTTCTTGGAGTAACATGGGCTTTTTAGGACAGGTACAGTGCACATGGCCTCTTTGAGCTCCTCAAAAGCTTTCTGACAGCTAGCTGTCCACAATACCTTTTTAGGCATCTTTGTACTGGTGAGATCATTAAGTGGGGCTGCTATGGAGCCATAGTTTTTAACAAATCTCCTGTAATACCCAGTGAGGCCTAGGAAGGCTCTCACCTGGGTCTGTGTTGTAGGGGGAACCCAATCCATGATTGTCTGGATTTTCCCCTGAAGTGGTGCAATCTGTTCTCCACCTGCCAGGTGTCCCAGATAAACCACCTTTCCCTGCCCTATCTGGCACTTTGAGGCCTTTTGCAGGGCCTCCAAAACTTTCCAAAGGTGGGCCAGGTGCTCATCCCAAGTGGAGCTAAAGACAGCAATATCATCTAGATATGCTGCACTAAAAGCCTCCAACCCTTGCAGGACTGTGTTCACCAACCTCTGAAAAGTGGCAGGTGCATTCTTCAACCCAAAGGGCATCACTGTAAATTGGTAGTGCCCTCCTATAGTTGAAAATGCAGTTTTAGGTTTAGCATCCTCAGCCAATTTGATCTGCCAATACCCTGCAGTCAAATCAAAGGTGCTTAGATACTTGGCAGATGCCAGTGTATCTATGAGCTCATCTACCCTGGGTATAGGGTGAGCATCAGTTTTTGTTACTTGGTTGAGACCTCTGTAATCTACACAAAACCTCATCTCCCTTTTTCCATCTTTTGAGTGAGGCTTTGGTACAAGCACCACAGGACTCACCTATGGGCTTTCAGAAGGTTCAACCATTCCTAGATCAGGCATTTTCTGAACATCTTGGGCCATATTTATACTTTTTGACGCAAAACTGCGGTAACGCAGTTTTGCGTCAAAAAAATTAGCGCCGGCTAACGCCATTCTGAAGCTCCATGCGGGCGCCGTATTTATTCAATGACGTTAGCCGGCGTTAGCCGCCGGCGCTGCCTGGTGGGCGTGAAAAAAACCTACGTACACCAGGCAGCGCCGGCGTAGGGGGGATATGGAGCTTGGGTGCCAAAAAATGGGGCAAGTCAGGCTGAGGCAAATTTTTCGCCTCAACCCGATTTGCACCATTATTTTCGACTCCCAACCCCCATTGAAATGACTCCTGTCTTAGCAAAGACAGGAGTCATGCCCCCTTGCCCAATGGCCATGCCCAGGGGACTTCTGTCCCCTGGGCATGGTCATTGGGCATAGTGGCATGTAGGGGGGCACAAATCAGGCCCCCTTATGCCACAAAAAAATAAAAAATAAAAACTTACCTGAACTTACCTTAATGTCCCTGGGATGGGTCCCTCCAGCCTTGGGTGTCCTCCTGGGGTGGGCAAGGGTGACAGGGGGGGTCCCTGGGGGCATGGGAGGGCACCTCTGGGCTCCTTCCGAGCCCACAGGTCCCTTAACGCCTGCCCTGACCAGGCGCTAAAAAACGACGCAAAAGCCGCTGGACGTCATTTTTTTTTACCCGCCCACTCCCGGGCGTGAATTTTGCCCGGGAGTGTAAATACGGCGCACATGCCTCGGAGTCATTTTTTTAGACGGGAACGCCTACCTTGCATATCATTAACGCAAAGTAGGTGTCCACCCTAAAAAGTGACGCAAACTCCATGGACTTTGGCGCTAGACACGTCTAATGCAAAAGTATAAATATGGAGTTAGTTTTGCGTCGGAATTGCGTAAAAAAAAACGACGCAATTCCTGCGCAAACAGAGTATAAATATGCCCCCTTGTTTTATACAGTCCCTGACATGGTCAGGCTGCCTATAGATTTTACTTTTGACAGGCACGCTGTCTCCAGTATCAATTGTGTGTTCACACCAAGATGTGGTGCCTGGCATAGTTGAAAAGAGTTCAGAAAATTGTCCAAGGAGGTTTATGCAGTTGTCTTTCTGTTCTGCAGTCAGGCAATCTGCTAAAACTACTCCCTCCACTAAAGCATCCTCTTCAGTGGAGGAGAAGAGATCAGGGAGAGGGTCACTCTCTTCTTCCTGTCCTTCATCTGTTGCCATGAGTAGGGTGAGATCAGCCCTGTCATAGAAGGTTTTAAGCGGTTGACATGAATCACCCTAAGGGGACTCCTGGCAGTGCCCAGGTCTACCAGATAGGTAACCTCACCCTTTTTCTCAACAATTAGATGGGGTCCATTCCATTTGTCTTGGAGTGCTCTTGGGGCCACAGGCTCCAATACCCACACCTTCTGTCCTGGTTGGTACTGAATCAGAACAGCCTTCTGGTCATGCCATTGCTTCTGGAGCTCTCGGCTGGCCTGAAGGTTTTTACTGGCCTTTTTCATGTACTCAGCCATTCTGGATCTTAGGCCAAGTACATAGTCCACCATGTCCTGTTTGGGAGCTTTTAAAGGTTGTTCCCAACCCTCCTTCACAAGTGTTAGTGGACCTCTTACTGGGTGTCCAAAGAGGAGTTCAAAGGGGCTGAAGCCCACTCCTTTCTGGGGTACCTCCTTGTAAGCAAAAAGGAGACAAGGTAACAGGACATCCCATCTCCTCCAGAGTTTTCCAGGGAGTCCCATTATCCTACCTTTGAGAGTTTTATTAAACCTCTCTACCAGTCCATTAGTCTGTGGATGATAAGGTGTGGTGAATTTGTAGGTTACACCACATTCCTTCCACATAGCTTTCAAGTATGCAGACATAAAGTTGCTACCCCTGTCTGATACAACCTCTTTTGGGAAATCCACCCTGGAAAAGATTCCCAGGAGGGCTTTTGCCACTACAGGTATTGTAGTGGTCCTTAGAGGAATTGCTTCAGGATATCTTGTGGCATGGTCCACAACCACCAAGATAAACCTATTGCCTGAAGCAGAAGGAGGGTCAAGGGGGCCAACTATGTCAACCCCTACCCTTTCAAAGGGAACCCCAACCACAGGTAGTGGAATAATGGGAGCCTTTGGTGTGCCACCAGTCTTGCCACTGGCTTGGCAGGTCACACAAGACTTACACAAATCTTTTGTGTCCTCTGACATCCTAGGCCAGTGAAACAGGGGGACAAGCCTTTCCCATGTTTTGATCTGGCCCAAATGCCCAGCCAAAGGAATGTCATGTGCCAGAGTTAAGAGGAACTCTGTACTGCAGGGGAATGACCAATCTCCTGGCTGCTCCAGGTTTTGGGTCCCTTGCCTCTGTGTACAAGAGGCTGTCCTCCCAGTAAACTCTATGTGAGTCACTGACATCCCCATTTTGCTGCTTGACAGCTTGCTGTCTGAGACCCTCTAATGTGGGACAGGATTGTTGTGCTACACTCAGCTCTTCCCTGGCAGGCCCCTCTCCACTCAAAAGCTCAGCAGTGTCTGCTGCCAGCTCATCTGGTGAAGGTTCTGCACAGGGAGGAAATTCTTCTTCCTCAGAAGGAGAATCATCTGTAGAGGGAGGGATAGTGGGTAGGGATTTACCCTTGCTACCCCTAGCTTTAGGGAGCACTTGGTCCATTGTTCCAGGATCCAAGTTCCCTGTCCTTTTTGCTTTTTGTCCTGAGCCCTTGTCAAAGCAAAAATATGCCCAGGAATGCTCAGTATTGGTGCATGAGCCTCCAACTCCACTTCTGCCCAAGCAGATGTCTCTAAATCGTTCCCTAGTAGACAGTCTACAGGTAAATCTGAGGCAACCACAACTTTCTTTGGACCAGTAACCCCCCCCCAGTTGAGATTCACAACAGCCATGGGGTGGCTAAGAGTGTTGTTATGAGCGTCTGTCACTTGGTAGTGGTGACCAAGTAGGTGTTGTTCAGGGTGTACCAGTTTCTCTATCACCATGGTAACACTGGCACATGTGTCCCTGTAGGCCTGAACCTCAACACCATTCATTAGGGGAAGTTGCTTGTACTTATCCATATTAAGGGGACAAGCAACCAAGGTGGCCAAATCAATGGCACCTTCAGAGACTAACGCAGCCTCTGTGGTCTCCCTAACAAGACCAACCCCAACTAAATTACCAAAAGTGAGCCCAGCTACTCCCTTGGATTGGCTATTAGTAGGTTTGCTCCCACCGCCACTGCTATTACTAGGGGCACTAGAATTTGCAGTAGGGGTTGTGGTAGTGGGAGGTTTGGTGTTTTTCTTTGGATAACTGGCATCAGTTGTTCAATGGCCTTTGACTTTACACAAATAACACCAAGGCTTTTTAACTTGATTGTTGGAAGAGGATTTGGACCACCACCCGAGGATTTTTGTGGGCCTGATGAAGACTCAGTTTTACTTTTGTCCCCACCCTTGTCAGAAGACTTACCATCCTTCTTCTTACCATCCTTGTCACCCCCTGTATGAACTTTTCTGTTCACTCTTGTTCTGACCCATTTGTCTGCCTTCTTTCCCAATTCTAGGGGAGAGGTCAGATCTGAGTCCACTAGATATTGGTGTAACAAGTCAGACACACAGTTATTCAGAATATGCTCACTCAGAATAAGATTATACAGGCTTTCATAGTCAGAAACTCTACTGCCACGTAACCACCCTTCCAAGGTCTTCACTGAACAGTCAACAAAGTCTATCCAGTCTTGTGAGGACTCTTTTCTGATGTCTCTGAACTTAATGCTGTATTGTTCAGTGGTTAAGCCAAATCCATCCAAGAGTGCATCCTTCAAAACTGCAACATTGTTAGCATCACTTTCTCTAACAGTAAGGAGCCTATCCCTACCCTTCCATTGAAAGATAGCCACAATATAGCAGCCCACTGCCTTTGAGGGACCCCCTGTACCATACAGGCCCTCTCAAGTGCAGCAAACCACTTGTTGATGTCATCCCCCTCCTTGTAAGGGGGCACTATCTTGTGCAGCTTCCTGGAATTATGCTCTCTAACAGGATTACCATCAGGAATACTGCTATTGCTGCCACAATGGGGTCCTAACCCCAATCTCTGTCTCTCCTTCTCCAGGTCTAGGGATTCCCTATCTAGAACCAGCTGTTGCTGTTTAAGCTTCAGTCTGGTCTCTTCCATTCTCAACTTTTTGAGTTCCCTTTCTAACATGTTGTCTTCAGGGTGGGTGGGTTGGGAATGCTTGGACACAGAAGATAAATTGGAAACAACAAAGGGAGATCTGTCCCTAACTGACTGGACTCTAATAACCTGGCCTCCAGGAATAAAGACACCCCTACTATGATGGGAATCTCTATTACTACCAGCATTACTAGGTGGTCTGCTAAGGGGCAGATTTGGAACAGAACCCTCCCCACCTCCCTCAAAGTGATCCCCTGAGCCAGAATGGGAGCCATCTATTAACTTCTCATTTGAAGTGCCTCCTAGAAACTCATCATTCACAATAAGCATGTTATATAGAAACTCTTTTGTGGGGTTCCTTCCTATCACTAAACCTCTATCTAAGTAGAAGTACACAATGACAAAGGGGTAAGTAGTTACAAGTACCTATCCCACCACTGCACAAATAATGTAGGAGGCTGGCCTGGCTTGTAGTGGGTACCAGAGGTACTTACACCTTGTGCCAGTTCCAGTTATCCCTTATTAGTGTAGAAGAGGTGTTTCTAGCATCTTAGGCTGATAGAAGGTAGCTATGGCAAAGCAGCTTAGGCTGAACTAGGAGACATGTAAAGCTCCTACTGTACCAATGGTGTCATATGCACAATATCATAAGAAAACACAATACATAGAAGTACTAAAAATAAAGGTACTTTATTTTTATGACAATATGCCAAAAGTATCTCAGTGAGTACCCTCAGTATGAGGATAAGTTATGTACACAAGATATATGTACACAAACCAATATTATGCAGATAATAGCAAAAGGAAGTAATGCAAACAATGTAAAGTTACAGTAGATTGCAATAGGTGCACATAGGTATAGGCGCAACACAAACCATATACTCCAAAAGTGGAATGCGAACCATGAATGGACCCCAAATCTATGTGAGCTTGTAGAGGGTCGCTGGGACTGTAAGAAAACAGTGAGGGTTAGAAAAATAGCCCACCCCAAGACCCTGAAAGGTAGGTGTAAAGTGCACCTATTACCCCCAGAGAGCACAGAAGTCGTGATAGGGGGATTCTGCAGGAAGAACAAACACCAGCAATGCAACAACAGTGGATTTCCGGACATGAGTACCTGTAAGACAAGGGGACCAAGTCCAATAGTCGCGACAGTGTAGAGAGTGGGCAGGAGCCCAGGAAATGCTAGCTGAGGGTGCAAGGAAGCTGCCACCTGTTGGAAGAAGCTTGGAGTTCTGCAAGAAAGAAGAGGACTAGGAACTTTCCCTTTGGAGGATGGATGTCCCACGTCGTGAAGAAGCTTGCAGATGTGTTCCCACACAGAAAGACCACAAACAAGTCTTGCTAGCTGCAAGGGTTGCGGTTAGGGTTTTTGGGTGCTGCTGTGGCCCAGGAGGGACCAGGATGTCGCCACTTGGATGAGGAGACAGAGGGGGCGTGCAGCAACGTAGGGAGCCCTCACAGAAGCAGGCAGCACCCACAGAAGTACCTGAACAGGCACTTAGAAGAAAAGGGAACCGGAGTCCACCCGAAGTCACAAAAGGGAGTCCCACGACACTCGTCGTGCTGAGAGGGGACCCAGAGGCCTGGCAGGGTCCCAGTGACACATAGACTAAAACAACATATATACAGTGAAATATGGGGGTAACATGCCAGGCAAGATGGTACTTCCCTACAGAAAGGATTTGTGATCAATTTGTGTTGAAATGTAGTAGTGATAAGATTAGAGAAGAGTTGTGGTTGAAGGACGAGCCACCTTTGGAGGAGGCCATTATTGTAGTAAAATGGGTTGAAAACATGTTGAAATGTGTTATGAAATTGAGTGCAGTTAAGAAAGCAGTGTCAAGTGAAAATGAGAAGGTTGAAGAGGTAGTATGTGAGGTGAGAAACAAGGACGTTGTGGGTGAGAAAAAAAAAAGAAGAGATTGTGAAAATTAAGGGTAAGTACTTTAAATGTGGTAAGAGTGGTCATAAAGCAAATGCACTAAATTGCCCAGCTTTGAGTGTAATTTGCAATGGATGTGGGAAAAAAAGGGCATTTCTTTAAATGCTGCTGTAGTAGAAAAATAATAGTAGTAACACGATGAGAGAAGTCAAGGAGGTTTCACAAGAAATAGTTTTTCAAGTTGAGGCACAATCAGATAGGAGTGAACATCTAAGTGAAGTGGTTCTTGTGGATGGTTCCAGCTTCATGATGCGTTTTGATTGGTTTTCACAGTTAACCATAAATTCGAAACAGAGTTTTGATACTTTAGGTGCAAAGGACAGAAGACTTAAAAAATGGATGTGTGCCCAGGAGTTTATGGTGGACAACCTATTATAGCCTTAGAACCCGCCGTGGCGGGCTCTACCGGCTATTAAAGGCCCGCTCCCCGCATTAAATGCCCGAGCCGAAGGCGAGGGCATTTAACAAGGGAGAGGGACTTTAATAGCTGGTAGAGCCCGCTACAGTGGGTTCTAAGGCTATTAGAACATTCTGCCACTCAGGGCAGAATGTTCTATTAAAAAAAAAATGTTCATGGAGCCCGAGGGGATTAAAATCCCCTCGGGCTCCGTGAGGCTTTGTTCACAGCTGTTGCTGTGAACAAAGCGAACATTGGAATGTTGGCGCTGCGGGCTTTTACTGGCCAGTAAAAGCCCGCAGCACTCCATTGTTTTCAATGGAGCCCTCAGCATTCCAATGTTCTAATAAGATGTTAAGCTTCTTTGAAGGACATCTGGAATTAAAAGGAAGGGAAAAAATGTATGTATCAAATAAAGGTGACAATTTTCTTAGTTGGACACATCAAAAGTTATTAGGCATAGTATTTAACCCGAATGCACAACCTCAGGTACAAGTTCAGGAAATATGTGATTATGCCCCTTGAAACCCCTAGCACTGGCTTTATGATTCCCCGACCACAGAGGTGAAAAAAACAGTGTCAGGATTGCAAGAGTAGCTCGTCCTTATGGACGTCAGCTAGAGCTCCACTTTCCGTGTTTTTTGTCACTTTTTATTGCAGTAATAGTGAATAATATTTGACTATTCATTATTACTGTAATAATGGATTACAATTAGCTGAATATGTCCCTTCCTGGCAGCTGAGGTAAGCAAAAAAATGTTTTAAATACATGTTCAGTCAATCAATCAGTGTTCTTGTAAAGTGCGGCTAATCACTCATGAGGGTCTCAGGGTGCTGTCGGGTAGTCGGAGTTCAGTCGAAGAGCCAGGTCTTGAGGTCCTTCTTGAATTGAGGTAATGAGGGTGATTGCCTGAGGTGTAGTGGAAGAGTGTTCCAGGTCTTTGTGGTAAAGAAAGAGAATGATCTTTTTCCAGCTGAGTTATTGCAAAACCTTGGGTTTGTGGCGAGGGCCAGTTGGGTGGAGCAGAGGTGTCTGGTGGGCGCATGGAAGATTAGATGGTAGTTAAGGTATGCAGGTCCAATGTTATAGAGGGCCTTCTATGCATGCGTGAAGAGCTTGAAGGTGATTATTTTGTTGATCGGGAGCCAGTGAAGGTCTCTCAGGTAAGCGGAGTTGTGGTTGTGGTAGGGGATGTCCAAGATGAGCCTGGCCGAAGTGATCTGGATTCTCTGCAGTTTCTTTTGAAATGGTTGGGTAGTGCAGCATAGAGTGTGTTGCCGTAGTCTAATTCGCTGGTGATGAGTGCCTGGGTGACTGTTCTCCTGGATTGATTGGAATCCATCTGAACATATGTCAGAGCAGGTGGTGTGTGGGGAACCACGAGGATGAGATGGCATTGACTTGGCAATTCATTGAGAGCAAGGAGTCGAGGACGATGCAGAGGTTGCGTGCATGGTTGGTGGAGGTGAGGGAGTACTGAACACTGAGGGCCACCAAGAGTCTTACCAGATGGTGTGGGTGGAACCCAGAATGAGGGCCTCAGTCTTGTCACAGTTTAGTGTCAGACAGCTGTCGTTCATACAGGCAGCGACTGCCGTCACTCCTTTGTGGAAGTTTCCTTTTGAGGTTTGTAGGCTTGTTGGTGAGGGAGAGGACCAGTTGGATATCGTTGGTGTAGGAGACGATGTTGAGTCCGTGGTTCCTGACGATGTCAGCGAGCAGGGCCATGTAGATGTTGAAGAGGGTGGGGCTGAGGGAGGACACCTAAGGAACTCTGCAGCTGATCTCTGTCGGTTGTGAGGAGAACGGTGGGAGCCTGACTCTCTGGGTTCAGCCGGTGAGGAAGGAGCGGATCCACTCTAAGGCTTTGCTGTGGATGCCGGCATCGTGGAGTCTAGTGCAGGGGATGTAGTGGGAGGCGGTGTTGAAGGCGGCGGAGAGGACCTGGACAATCAGGGCTGCTGTTTTGCCTCGGTCGAGGAAAGTGTGGATGTCATCCATTGCTGCAAGAAGTGTGGTCTCAGTGCTGTGGTTGCTTCTGAAGCCTACTTGGAAGAGTCCAAGGTGTGGCTGGTTTTGATGAGTTGGGCATTGATGGCCTTCTCAATGATTCTGGCTGGGAAGAGGCGCAGTGAGATGGGTCTGAAGTTCTTGAGGTCAGTCAGTTTGACAGAGGGTTTCTTCAGCAGTTGGTTGATTTCTGCATGCTTCCAGTCTTTCAGGAAGGTTGCAAACTCGATGGAGTAGTTAATGGTGTGGCGATGGTGGAACTGGCTTGGTTGAAGATGTGATGGGGGAATGGGTCTGAGGGGGCTCCGGGGTATATGGTTTTCATGATCATCTGGATGTTGTCAGTGGAGAGAGTGGTCCAGTTGTGTAGGGTTGGCTCGGAAGTGAGTCCTTTCGGTGCGTGGGAGGGCCCTGCGTGGTGAAGCTGTTGTAGATATCTAATGTCTTGTGGTGGAAGAAGATGACGAAGTTGTCGTGGAGGTCTTGGGAGGGGTGTCTGCGAAGTCTGTGCTGGGTTTGGTAAATTCTTTGACCATGGTGAAGAGTTCTTTTCTGTTGGGTGCGCTGGTGTTGATGAGATCCTAAATGACTGCTTTCTTTGTGATTCTGATAAGGTTGAAGCCTGAATGGTTGGTTGGGGCCTTTCTGCTACTTTATCTTTTCTAGATCCAATTGCAGATGCACTTGGACTCTTGGAGGGCGGTGGAGAACCAGCTGGCTTTCTTGTAGGGTTGCTTATCAGAGGGTTTCTTGAGGGGGGCCAGAATGTTGGTGCGGTCAGCGATCCATTGGTGGAGGTTGCATGATGATGTGTTGACATCTGTGGTGGCCAGCGGTGGTGAGTTAGTCTTCGGAAGCATTGTTCTAGCTCCTTGGTGGGTGGCGGTGGGCACAGAGGTGTTAAGTGTGCTTGGTCAAGGAGAAGTGGACGCAGTGATGATCAGTCCAGTGCAGTTCAGAATTGTGGTTGACATGCATATCATTGATGAGAGAGAAGATGGGATTGAGTGTGTGTCTTCCTGAGAGGGTTGCCGAAGTGACCAGCAGTTTGTGTCCCTGGGTGGTGAGGTTCTCCAGAAGGGAAGATGTGTTGTGGTTGCGTTTTTTCTAGGTGGAAATGGAGGTCACTAAGGAGGATGTAGTTGGTTGAGGTGAGAGTGTGATATTCAATGAAGTCGGCTATGGATTCACTTAAGTGGGGACGAGGTCCAGTAGGTCTGTAGATGAGGGTGCAGTGGAGGGTGATGTTCGGGTTGGTCCGGATCTGTCTGTGGAGGTGCTCCATGCGGTCCTTCTGTACGAATTTGTAGCCATTGGGAATAACGGTGGCGATGTTGGGGGCTGAGGTGGGGGCTGAGGTGGAGGTCATCCAGAATTCCATGAAGAAGGCGACGTCTGTTGAGATGGAGTCAAGCAGGTCCCAGATCTCTACTGCATGTTTGATGAGGGAGCGGGTGTTGAGAAGGATGCAGCTGAGGTGGTCAGAACCAGCACTGGGTGGGCGTGTGGTGGGAGGGTCTGGTGTGAGGAGGCAGGAAAAGGTGCAGATGTGGCAGGTGAAAGGGCGTGGGTGTTTTTTGGTGACACAATGTGGCAGGCGGTGGATCGTCAGGTGTTGAGGGCGTGGAGGACGCTGGAGATGTAGCATTGAAACACACTAAGGAACCAGGGTCCGTGGCACTGGGCATGGTCGAGATGCAGACGGCCACAGATGGGCTTGCATTTGGTGCTGCTTTGGCATGCCGGCGGCCATCATTAAGGGCAGGGAGCTGGGAGACGGGAAAGTGGTGCTGAGAGATGTTGTGTACATAATTGTGGATGAGAGTGTATTTAAGTGAGCGAGAATGTGTGTATGTGTGAATCTGTTTGTATGTATAAGCATGCATGCATGTGTGAATGAAATAAAAGGTTAAATGGTATGTGATGTCACTTTTGTACCCCGGACATTTTGGTGAATTGACATTTATTGTCAAAATTCCACAAAAAACCTATCGGAAATTGTTAAAACACTTAAAATATTAAAGCTATCTCTTAATTAAAATAGGTATGAGCAAAATTTGCATTACATAATTCATGTAATTTTGGAAAGTCGAGTTACACTTGTTATGCAAAATTTCCAAAATACACCATTATGCCACTTTGAATATAGAGTGAAATGACGAATGTGCATTTTAAATAATTACACGTACCACTGCCTAAATATTTCATAATTATGCAAAGGCAAATTATGAAAGTTTCACACACAGCAAAGAAAACTCTGCCTTCTTGTCTATTAAGGGGTCAGTTTCAGTTGTAGTCTTCACTCAGAAGAATCAAAATTTCCACTTCAAATAGCTGTTAAACAAATGTTAGTTTTTTCCCTCCCTGGTCAATGTTTTGTCTGGTAGAAGGCCATCACTTTGGCAGCTGAAAGCAAATATAGTTACATACGGCTGCCACAGCTCTACCACTCTACATGACACCAACAGGCCTTACCTTAAAATATCAGTTCACTGGCTCTCTGTATTTGATCTGACTTGCCCAGACACAATTGGAGATCTCTCTCCCTCAAGCATCAACATGCATAAACAATAGTGCAATTACAAAGCAGGAAGTGAAAAAATAATGACTCAAAAAATAATAATTATTTATCATTTTTAGTACTTAACACAGCAGCACACACTTCTAGAGGCTTCTGAAATGAGGCTGTGTTAGACGTGACAGTCTTAGGGTGGTCTTTCCCCCAACTTTGTGCCTGCCTCCTTCCATTTACTTACCTCATTTTTGCTAGTTTTAAGTCTCTATACACTTTGCCACTGCTAACCAGTGCTAAATTGCTTGTGCTCTCACCCCTAAATTATGGTAATTTGGCCAATCCCCAATTGTCATACTTAATTTACATATAAGTCACTAGTAAAGTGCATTACTGGTTCCCTGGGGCGTGTACATTTAATGGTACTAGTCTACTATTCATCCCACAGCACTCATTGTGCCACCCATTCCAGTAGCCCCTTAACCATTGCTCAGCCTGCCATT
This sequence comes from Pleurodeles waltl, assembly GCF_031143425.1. NCBI lineage: Eukaryota > Metazoa > Chordata > Amphibia > Caudata > Salamandridae > Pleurodeles > Pleurodeles waltl. Next base: position 772,123,795 of record NC_090445.1, on the reverse strand, counting down.
GCAAAGCCTCCGTGTGCAGTTTTACTGTCATCTCAGCTTGGCATTTAAAACCCTTTGCCAAGCCTTAAACTCCCCTTTTATTATACGTCACCCCTGAAGTAGGCCCTAGGTAGCCCATAGGGCAGGGTGCTGTATAAGTAAAAGTATGGGGAGGTACTTTTAAGTTTTGCATGTCCTGATAGGGAAAAACTCCCAAATTTGTTTTCCACTTCTGTGAGTCCCAACCCTCTCATAGGTCAACATTGGGAATTCCTTATTACACTTTTAAGCTGTAGTAACTGATTGCGAAGGAGTAACTATGCCATTTCTCATATCATTGGAAGGGTAATGATAAACCCTCTTTAGTGGTAAAATTGGGGTTAACATTACTATTTTAGAAATGCCTTTTTTTTAAAGTGAATATTTCTCTGCTCTTACAGCTCTGTGTGACTGCAGCCTGTCTCCAATACACATCTGTGGTGGGTGACAGCAACACTTTGTGCATTTTCTCTAGAGAGCTACAAACACAGGATGGTTAGGTGTGTCTGAGCACTCATATACATTCTGATGGCTCTTCCTGAGCAGGAAGGGAGTGACACTTACACTTGAATAGGCAGTGCCTGTCCCCACACAAAGGACTGATTTGCCTCAATGATAGTCTGGAGCCAGGGCTGGGAAGAAAAACCTCTGTGCACCTTCTTTGAAGTCTCTCCCACTTCAAAGGCACAACTGGGTTCTGGACCCATGACACCAAAACTTCAGTATACTTCTGCACCTGTGAATTCTCTGCCCGCAAAAAGGACTGCTAGTCTGCTGGATCCCTGGCTTGCTGGAATCTTGCCTTGCTGAGTTGCCCTGCTGCCTCTGGTTTCCCTGCCTGTTTGAGAAGGACTGGACATGCATCACTTGAACCCCGAGGGACTCCATGACTTTGCTGGCTTGTCTACTTTTTTCTGAAGTCTCGAGGACACAGAAGACTTACAAACAATCCTGCTACAGCCAATGGACTCTGCCAACTGTGGGGCCTGCCCTGCCAAGTGCTGCCAACCAGATCCAGGCCCTTCGAAGTGGGATTTCTGGCTGCTCCTGCAACGAACCATGCATCGACTTTGTTGCGGCAATCAGAACCAACACATTTCCTTTGCCGTCAATGCTTTCTCACTGCATCACCACTACTGTGAGGATCGAGGACACTGCATCGCCATCACCATCTGCTGTGAGACTCAGAGCCCCACATTGCCAACTGTGTGATGCATCATCCCCTCTGCATGGCTTAGAGTCGATGCATTTGCCTTTATTCTCCATATTGACGCTATTGCATTGCTTCACTGCTTTCTTAGCCAGACCCAGAACAGATGCATCGACATCGTTGCACTGATTGGAAACGATGTATCCCAAGGACCAAGGTAATTTTGGTCAGCAGGCCTGCACTCCATCACGGTCAGCCTGAACTTTTGACTTTGGCCCGGTCTACCATGATTATATAGCACTGGTTGGCACTTTCTGCTTGAAACACTCCAGCTTCATTTATTCATAAAAAAATCATGGGGCTCATTATAACATTGGCAGAAAATTCCACCTACTGCCACGGTGACGGCCTCCAAATGTCAGGAATAAGGCCATGCGTGGTCCAGGTCTTGCCCGAAACTCCGCTGCGCGACTCTGCGGCGCTTTATGCGCACCACTTGTCATTCCTTCTTGTTCCAAAGGTGACAATCAGCGTTGTCTGCCCTGTGGCAAAGCTCATAGAGCTGCAGGTTCAGGACATTGGTGGACAAGATGCACTTATCAGTGCTATTCTATGAAGGGACTACAATGTCCATGTTTTTAGAGGCAGCAGCCATCTTAGGGTGTGGCAGGCCAATAAAGCCCAGCCACACCCAAGCACATTGTTCACTATTTTGAAGACTTCGATGCAGCCAGACCTCATGGGGATTTCTCTGGAAAAGAACAGAGTTCCTGAATGGCAGAGTGTCGTCTAACTAAAGTATTCTTGTTTCCATGGAGCATTAAAAAATGAGTAGGTCGCACTTGTAGCGATAAGGCCTTGCTGAATCCAAGTTTGGAGGAAGTCATTACTTCCAAAAGGTAGAGCACCTCTTAGCATAACGAGCAAAGCGTTTTCCATTTTCTAGAGTACAGCTGCCTTGGCGCAACGATCAAAGGCATTTCAGAGCACAGATGTAAAGCGTTCTTTTGCACAGCAATTCAAAGGGTTTCAGTTCACAGATGTAAAGCGCTTTTGTGCACAGCAATTCGAAGTGTTTCCATTCACAGATATAAAGTACTCTTTTGCACAACAATTCAAAGCGTTTCCGTTCACAGATGTAAAGCGCTCCTGGCATGACAATTCAGGCGCTTCAGTTAATAGATGCAAAGCCCTCTTGGCACAGCAATTAAAGCGCTTCAGTTCACAGATGTAAAGCGCTCTTGGCACGACAATTCAGGCGCTTCAGTTCATACATGCAAAGCGCTCTTGGCACAGCAATTAAAGTGCTTCAGTTCACAGATGTAAAGCACTCTTGGCACGACAATTCAGGCGCCTCAGTTCATAGATGTAAAGCGCTCTTGGCACAACAATTCAAAGCGTTTCAGTTCACACATGTAAAGCATTCTTGTCATAGCAATTCAAGGGCTTCAGTCCTCAGGTTTAAAGGGCTCTTGGCACGACAATCAAAGCGCTTCAATTTACAGGAGTAAAAGGTTCTTGGCACAACAATCTAAGTGATTCAGGCTATTTGAGTAAAAGCGCTTCCCGGTAGTATTAAGTAAAGCGCTTCAAGTTCAATGAGTAAAACTTTTTGGCATTTATTGTTGTGAATATGAAAATATTTCTGGAGATAAACAAATCAGAGTTTTCATTGTTCTTTGAAAAGCTTAAAATGTGAAAAGCATATTTAATTCTTTGAGATTTTCTAAGTCATGATCAAAGGTTTATGTTGTGATGGCATAGATGTTACAGGATTGATATTCTGAGTATAATCGTAGTCCAAGGTTCTTGCCATCTCTGGATTCTGAGGTCGTAGTTCACCCTTGTTCCATGTTTCAAAGACTGGGCTTTGCCCTTATTTCAAAAGGGGTCTCCATCTGATATCTTGGAGACGCAATTAGTCAAGAGTCTATTTATGAGTTACATTTCTATGAATGAGTAAATGCCGACTGGCTTCATCATAACTCTGTGCTATAATAGCTTTCTGAGTCAGTGACGTCGGAAGGTGGGCCTTTTGTGCAGCGAAGTGCAGATCCCGAGGAAAGGACACTGTGACACCAAAAGACCGTCGCCCTGGCTACCTACCGTCCACCATAATAGGACCGTAGCCGGAATTCCACCAGAAGGCTGGCGGAATTCCGGCCATGGTCATGGCGGCGGACGGTGGTAAGGTGGCGCTGCTGCCAGCAGCAGTGCCACACCAGTAGAACGCCGCCAACTGTATCATGACACATGATACAGCCTGGCGGTGTTCCACTGGTGGACACTGCTGCTGGCAGCACGCCACGTCTCGCCTCCTGCTGGAGGACCCCCTGCAAGCAAGTAAGTCGGGTGCTCCGACAGGAGAGGGGGTTGGGGGGTGTTGTGTGTGTGTGTGGTGGTGTTTGTGTCTGCGTGCATGTATGCGGGCATAAGGCGTGTGTGATGCATGTGTGCAGGAATGAATGTGAGTGTGCGTCTATGTTGTGATGTGTGAATGCGTGTGTGTGTGCATGTATGTATGTCAGTGTGTGTGTGTGCATGGATGTATGGATGGGTGGGTGAATGTGGGTATGCATGTGTGCATGCGTGTGTTTTGCCGTGTGTGTATATGTATTTATGCTGGGGTGGAAGGGGAGGGTGGGGAAGGCCTCTTGGGAGGGGGAGAGTGGCAGGTGAGACCCTTATCAGTGCCAGGGAAGGAGTTCCCTGGCACTGATAGTGCCTACCATCATGGTTTTCGTGGAGGTACAAAACCATGGCGGTGGGCGGGTCATATTGCTGTGGGCTGCCTATTGACGGCCACCGGGCTGGAGACTGTAGTCTCCAGCCCGGCGGGCGTTACCGCCGTAGCAGTCGGTGTGTAACATTGGCAGTTTGACTTTCCCAAACCGCCAATGTCATAATATGGCGATATGTACTGCCAGCCTGTTGGCGGTACTCCCGCCACTATTGCACCGACCACCAAGGTCCTAATGAGGGCCCATATCTCCATTTCTACTTCTTGGATTTTTGTCAATTGGTCTTATTTTGTTCCTAAAATCACACTTTATTTGTCTAACCTAGTGTGGAATGTTTTTGTGGTGTCTTCACTGTGTTACTGTAGGAGGCTGGCCTGGCTTATAGTGGGTACCTGATGGTACTTACAGCTTGTGCCAGGTCCAGTTATCCCTTATTAGTAGATAAGGAGTGTTCTAGCAGCTTAGGCTGACAGAGGTAGCTATAGCACAGCAGCTTAGGCTGAACTAGGAGACATGCAAAGCTCCTACTATACCACTTATATCATATAGCACTATATCATAAGAATCACAATACTCAGAGTTATTAAAAATAAAGGTACTTTCTTTTAGTGACAATATGCCAAAAATATCTCAGAGGATATACTACCTTAGGAGGTAAGTAAAATACACAAAATACACACAAACCAAAATCAGGTAAGTAAACAGTTAGAAAAGTAGTGCAAACACTGTAGAATACAATAGGATGCAATAGGCCTAGGGGCAACACAAACCATATACTAAGAAAGTGGAATGCGAACCACTTAGGGACCCCATGCCTAGTGTAGTGTGTAAAGGGTTGCTGGGAGTGTAAGAAAACACTAAGGGGGTCATTCCAACCCTGGCGGTCGGTGTTAAAGCGGCGGCCAACCCGCAAACAGGCAGGTGGCCAAAAAAATGGAACCGTCAACACAGCCCGCCACTTTAACACTCCGACCGCCACAGCGGTACAGACAAGCAGCGCGGCAGTCACCGCCAACAGACAGGCGGCAGACAATGTACCGCCCACCCTATCACAACTCACCAATCTGCCACCTTTTCCGGGGCGGGAACCCCGCCGATAAAAACACGGCGGAAACAGACTACGAACGGGAAAACGCTCACCTCTACACACTCCACGAGGAATCTGGACAGCGTGGAACCAGAACTACACATCCTACCAGCTATTGTCTACCTGCTCCTCTACCAGGAGCACGAACGCTGGCCCAGAAGACAACTGTTCAGCGGTGCTTATCTTGAAGGGCCCTGTTCAGCGGTGCTTGTCTTGAAGGGCCCTGTTCAGCGGTGCTTGTCTTGTAGGGCCCTGTTCAGCGGTGCTTGTCTTGAAGGGCCCTGTTCAGCGGTTCTTGACACGGAGGTGCCCTGTTCAGCGGTGCTTGTCTTGAAGGGCCCTGTTCAGCGGTTCTTGACACGGCGGTGCCCTGTGGACTCCAATATCCCTGGACTATGGTCCTTGTAGGTCCAGGGGTTGTGGTGGCTGAGGTGCAGATTGGACTTTTACGAGATGGAGGGGGTGGGTCAGGTGATGGAAAGAGGTTAATTTTGGAGAGGAAAAACTTTTTGGGAGCAATGGGAAGGGTAGGTGCAGTGGGTATGGGAGTGGAGGAAGAGGATGTGGTTGTAGGAGAGTCAAGTGTGCTGTCTATGGGTGCAGGTGCTTGTGACGGAGGCTGTCATGAGGTGGATGGCTGTTGAGTGGGTGGCTGCCTGCGTTTGTGTGGTTTGGTAGAGGGGGTGACAGACACACTGGGAGAGGACACAGGGGACGTGTAAATGGCAGTGGGGGTGGTGACTGCACGTGTGCGGAGTGTTCTGGTGGGTGTGCTGGTGATGGTCGTAGTGGCTGATGAAGTGGTGCATGCAAGTGTGAGTTGGGACGTCACAGGGAGGGAGGAGGGAGACGAGGAGGAGGGGGACACAGAGGAGGCAGTGGCTGTTGGCATGTCTGCATGTGGATGTTGCTTGTGTGAATGCTTCTGTGATGTGTGGTGCTTATGTTTGGATGAGCTGACCTTGGGTGTTGAGGTGTGTGCAGGCTGGTCTGTAGGTGTGTCTGGGATAGGCAGAGGAACAGGGGAGTGGGACTGGGTGGAGGGAGTTGGAGGAGGGAGGCAGGAGACAGGGACAATGGCTGCCGTCAGTGCTGAGGCCAGAGCGTTGAACGATCGCTGATGGGCAGCCTGACCCGAATGAATGCCCTCCAGGTATGCATTGCTCCGATGCACCTCCCTTTCCACCCCCTGGATGGCATTCAAAAGGGTAGACTGCCCAACAATGAGCGTCCGGAGGAGGTTGATGACCTCCTCACTGAGGGCAGCAGGGGTAACTGGGGCAGGGCCTGAGGTGCCTGGGGCGAAGGAGATGCCCACCTTGGTGTGCGAGCGGGCACGGGGCGAACACTGAGGGGCTGCTGGGAGGGCGGAGCTGGTGCGCTGGGTGGCGGCTGTACCTGTTGTTGCGGTGGGCACGATGTTGCCGCCACCACAAGGGAGCTCTCTTCCGAGGACGTGTCGGTGTCGCTGATGTCTCCACGTGTCTCCGTTGTGGAGCCCCCCTCGCCCTCCGTCTCACTGGTCAAATCAGAGTCCGTTGCATGGCCCTCCGGGGCCATGTGAGATGCAGCTCCCTCGTGCTCCAAGGCCACTTCTCCTCCGCCAGATGATGCTAATGCACACATGAACAGGAAGAGCAGACAAAAAAAGGGGGGGGGAGAATAAAGACATGTTGAGTGCATGCATTGGCAACACAGTTGCCCCCTGCACTACGCCGCGCACTTGGGGTACACTACTCAATCAGTGGGACATGGCCTACAAGCCTATGGACGACAACTGCACACATAGGTGACACAGGGCCATGGATAGCTGTACTTGGCACCCTACAGAGGTGGGGGGCGGGAGCACAGGGCCATGCCTTACGGAGGGGCTTAGCCTACAGAAATCACCCTGGCCTAGGGATACCCACAGCCCTCCTCCCCCACCCAGACATCTCAACTGCGCGCATAGTCAGCAGAATGAGAGTGTACTCACCCCCTTGTGTCTGTTATGATGTCCTCACGCGCCCATCCAAATCTGGGTAGGCCACCGCCAGGATCCGAGACATCAGGGGGGTCAATTGACGCGTGGCACCCCTCCTACGTTGGGAGGCCATCCCCAGCAGAGCCTCCGCGGTCTTTCTGCTCCCGCGGCGGATGTCCTCCCACCTCTTGCGGCAGTGGGTGCCCCGTCTGTTGTGGACCCCTAGGGTCCGGACGTCCTTGGCGATGGCACGCCAAATGTCGACTTTCTGATGGGCGCTGACCTATGTGACACGTACAGGGAGAGAAACTACAATATCAGAAATTTCGCCATGCTCGATGTGAGTGTCCCCCCATCCCCACACTTGCCATGTGGCACATGCTCTCATCTGTCGTTTGATGCATGCCTCATACGCTCCCCTCCGCACCATCGTTCATTCACCCCACTCAACCCAGGCATTGCCCACAAAGCATGATCCCAGTGTACTTACCTGTTGGTCTGGAGGAACGTAGAGTAGCGCATACTGGGGGAGGACCCCATCAACAAGTTTCTCCAATTCCTCAGATGTGAAGGCAGGGGCCCTTTCCCCAGTCGCAGCAGCCATTGTCTCTTCCAGACCGAGGTCACAGCAGTACTTGCAGTATAGGTCCTCTCCTGTGGATGATCAGGTCTCGAGTGATTAAGCAGATAGAAAATGGCGGTCACGCCCGCGGCGGTGCGTACCGCGGCGATGAGTACCGCGACCGCCGGCGCCCATCGTCATTGGCTCCTGAGACCCATAGGGTTCAATGTTAACCAATGATGCTTTGCGCCGCGGTCTTCGACCGCCTACCGCCACGGTGTGCCACGCCAGCGCATTGACCTCACATCCCATTGTCACACTTCACAGGTCAGGCAGCCGCCATTTCAAGGGCCCACATGGCTTAATTTCTACTGCGTCACACAGGCCTAGGCGTTGCATTGCCACTCATACAAGCCATTCAATGCATAGCGAATCGTGTTCTGTGCAAGCTGTGGTTACGTACCTGTGGGTTGCTTGACTCTGTGCTCCATGTTGTCCTTCCTAGGCACTGTCCGCTGGGACTTGCGAGGAGATGGAGGAATGTTCCCGTGTACAGACCGCTGGTGGACCTGTCGACAATGGAAGAAAGACATGTCATACTGACATACAGACTTGACCGAGCCACTATACAGGAACTGTGTGCCCAGCTGGAGCCAGACCTGATGTCCCCCATTCGCCAACCCACAGGTATTCCCCCTCTGGTGCAGGTGCTGTCAGTACTCCATTTTTTGGCAAGTGGATCATTCCAAACAACAGTGGCAATATCATCAGGGATGTCTCAGCCTATGTTTTCTAAGGTTTTGTCCAGAGTGTTGTCTGCCCTGATGAAATACATACGGAGCTACATTGTTTTCCCTGAGGTGGGCGATTTGGCTACAGTGAAGGGTGATTTCTATGCCCTTGGACATATCCCCAACATCATTGGTGCCATTGATGGGACCCATGTGGCTTTGGTTCCCCCCAGTGAAAGTGAGCAGGTGTACAGGAACAGAAAAAGTTATCATTCGATGAATGTCCAGGTGGTCTGTTTGGCTGACCAGTACATCTCCCATGTAAATGCCAAGTTCCCTGGGTCAGTGCATGACGCGTACATCATGCGAAATAGCAGCATCCCTTATGTGATGGAACAGCTACAGAGACACCGTGTGTGGCTAATTGGTGACTCTGGTTACCCCAACCTGTCGTGGCTACTGACCCCAGTGAGGAATCCCCGGACCAGGGCAGAGGAACGGTACAATGAGGCCCATGGGCGGACTAGGAGGGTGATCGAGCGGACCTTCGGCCTCCTGAAGGCCAGGTTTAGGTGCCTGCATATGACAGGTGGATCCCTAATGTACTCACCGAAGAAGGTGTGCCATATCATCGAGGCCTGCTGTATGCTTCACAACCTGGCTTTGCGACGCCAGGTGCCTTTCCTGCAGGAGGATGGTCCAGATGGTGGTGTTGTAGCAGCTGTGGAGCCTGTGGAGAGTAAAGAGGAGGAAGACGACGGGGACGACACAGACAACAGGGACACAGTGATACAACAGTATTTTCAGTAGCACACAGGTACGAATCAACCCCGCCATTTTACATTTACTTAAAGTCTCCTGCCTCTCTACTGTCTGTGTTTCCCCCCAGTTCCTGTTAACTGAGTTTTGACTTTCCCTTCCGTTTTCAGGGCTGTGGGCCCCACTGCGTGACCTCTGCTTTGTTTGCCCATGGACTACAGGTGTGTGACAGAGGTATGTTGTCATCACAATGTAACTGAACATTTTGGCACCGTTATGTCTAATACATTTGTTCAAAATACAAGCAGACTCCAGATTTTTTAAGTGCAATAAGTGATTTTATTAAAGTGCTAAATTTAGGGACATGATTGAAAAACGGTGATGGGTGATGGTGGAGTAATGTCCATGGCAGAGTCCAGATTTCAGTCTCACAGGTGCATTGTCCATATGCCTGTGGAAGGATGGAGCAGGGACAGTTTAAGTTTGGACAGGGTGACAATGTGGGACAGTGGGATGACATCAGGGGGTATCGTTTGCTGGCAGGGGTCTTGGCAACCTACTCTGTCTTCTTCTGAGATCTCAGGTACCGCTTGCGGGTGGTTCTTCTTCTGCAGGAGGTGGGGTTCTGGTGGCCTGTCGTTGTGTGGGGGCCTCCTGTCCACTAGCGCCGGCGGAGGTGGTAGCCTGGTCTTGGTCCATGCTAGTGACAGGGGCCCTTTGTGGTGCCACATGGTCCCGCAATGTGGTGACTATCTGGTTAAGAGCCACGACGATGGTCCCCATTGCGGAACTAATGTTTCTCAGTTCCTCTCTGAACCCCATGTACTGTCCCTCCTGCAGTATCTGGATCTCCTGGAACCTGGCCATTACAGTAGCCATCGTCTCCTGGGAGCGGTGGTATGCTCCCATGATGGAGGAGAGGGCCTCTTGGATAGTCGGTTCCCTGGGCCTGTCCCCCCCCTGTCGCACAGCAGCCCTCCCAGTTCCCCTGTTTCCCTGGGCCTCTGTCCCCTGGACCGTGTGCCCACTACCACTGCCCCCAGGTCCCTGTTGTTGTTGGGGTGGTGGGTCAACCTGGGTGCCCTGTAGTGGTCGACACACCGCTGATTGACGTGTCCTGGAGACAGAGGCATGGGCCCGCTGGGTGGGAGCTGTGCTGGTGTTCCCAGAGGGGGTTAGGTCTGCTGTAGCCTGTGGCTGTCTGTGGGGAACCGACTGTCCCGAGGTCCCCGATGGGCCGGGCTGGTCATCTGGATCCAGGGAGACAGAGCTGCTGTCATCACTGGGGGCCTCTTCTGGGGGTGGGATGGACATCTCTGGACCCTCCTGGGCGGTGTGGTGGCGTTCGGGTCCTGCAGGGGTATAAGAGTATGGTTATTGCTTCTGTGTGTGCCATTTCGTTTAATGGGTGGGTGGCCGTGTACCCCAGTGCTGGCATTCCCTTGTGGGGGCTTTTGTGACGGTGGCTTGTGGGGGAGATGGGTATGTGCAGTGGGCATGCTTTGGTGATGGGTGTCCATGCTTTGGGGACGCATGCAGGGCTAGGTTTTGGGATGGGTGGGTTGTGATGGTGAGCCATTTGCAAGGAGTTGGTGTGATGGGGGTGGGGGTGAGGGTGGGGGTATGATTTGGCATGCAGGTGGGGTGGGGGGAATGAAGTAGTGAAGATTTGACTTACCAGAGTCCATTCCTCCGCCTACTCCTGCGAGGCCCTCAGGATGCACGATGTGCAAGACTTGCTCCTCCCATGCTGTGAATTCTGGGGGAGTAGGTGGGGGTCAGCCGCCAGTCTTCTGCACCGCAATGTTGTGCCTTGATACCATGGAACGCACCTTCCCCCGTAGGTCGTTCCACCGCTTCCTGATGTCGTCCCGATTTTGTGGATGCTGTCCCACAGCATTGACCCTGTCCACTATTCTTTGCCATAGCTCCATCTTCCTGGCAATGGTGGTGTGCTGCACCTGTGTCCCGAAGAGCTGGGGCTCTAACCAAACTATTTCCTCCACCATGACCCTGAGTTCTGCGTCAGAGAACCTGGGGTGTCTTTGGGGTGCCATGGGGTGGTGTGGATGAGGTGAGGGGTGGTGTATGTGTTGTAGAGTGTGGTGAGTGTGGTGGTGTACGGCGTTTTGTGCGTGGATATTTTGTGGGTGATGTTGTGATTTGCCTCTGTGTGATGGTCTACTCTATTCTGTGCTGTCTCTCTCTGTCCTTCAGTCGCAATTGTGGTCGTAAGGGTTTGTGGGTGATGTGGGTGTGTGTTTTATATTGTATTGGGTGTGTGGGAGTGGTGTGTGTATGTGTCTCAGGTGTGTGTATTTCGAATTGTCCAATGTGGTAGTGTTTTGTAAAGGTGTGTGTATTTTGACCGCAGCGGTGTGTTCCGCCAATGGAATACCGCGGTTGAAAGACCGCTGCGGGGATTTGTCGGTCGGAATGGCATGGGCGTATTTCTGTTGGCGTGACGGTGGAGGTTTGGTCATCGGCAGTTTTTCGCTGGCCGTTGGTGTGGCGGAAGTTTGTTGATGTCGGGTTTTTGGCGGTTTGCCAGTTGCGGGTCAGAATGACTGTGGCGGTTTACCGTGACCGCGGCGGTGTTATGGCGGTCTTCTGACCGGCGGTAAGCGCCTTTTACCGCCGAGGTCAGAATGACCCCCTAAGTGTGTCCAAGATACCCCACCCCAAGACCCTGAAAAGTAGAAGTAAATATACCTACTTCCCCAGGAACACACTAAAGTCGTGATGGGAGATACTGCAAAGACTGTACGGTAAACATCCTTTATGCCGAATTTTTTATAACGAAGTCCTGGTTAACGAAAGCGGAACAACGCTTTCTTTAACCACGACTTCGTTATTTTGTGCCTTACCCACGCATGTCCTGAACAACGAACATGCATGGTTAAGGTACAAACAAGGGAGTCGGCTGAGGAGGACGACGCAGATGACAAGGTGACGACTCAGGTAAGTGGGGGGTTTTAGGTTTTGGGGTGGGGCGTTTTTGGTTTTGGGGAGGGGGTGGGGGGTCGGGGGTTTTAGGTTTTGGGGTGGGGTTGGGGGGGTGGGGCGTTTTAGGTTTTGGGGAGGGGGTGGGGGGTCAGGGGGTTTTAGGTTTTGGGGTGGGGTTGGGGGGGTGTGGCGTTTTTGGTTTTGGGGAGGTGGTGGGGGGTCGGGGGTTTTAGGTTTTGGGGTGGGGTTGGGGGGGTGGGGCGTTTTTGGTTTTGGGGAGGGGGTGGGGGGTTGGGGTTTTAGGTTTTAGGGTGGGGTTGGGGGGTGGGGCGTTTTTGGTTTTGGGGAGTGGGTGGGGGGGTCAGGGGGTTTTAGGTTTTGGGGAGTGGGTGGGGGGTCAGGGGGTTTTAGGTTTTAGGGTGGGGATGGGGGGGTGGGGAGTTTTTGGTTTTGGGGAGTGGGTGGGGGGTCAGGGGGTTTTAGGTTTTGGGGTGGGGTTGGGGGGGTGGGGTGAGGGATGTAGGGTGAATGGTGCCTATTGCTAATGATTTTATCAGGAATGCCTTTACAACGAAATATCGTTGTTAAGGCATTTGTGGTAAAATCATTAGTAGTAAAGACGAGGTCGGTGTTCCGACCTCGTTGTTAAGGTTAGTAGTAGTTTAAGATTCGGTGTTCCGTCATATAACCAGACTGTACATCACACATCAAAATGCACTGTTCCTAAAAGAAAGGAGGATGGAGAAGTCCTAATTCTAGGAGCAAGAATCCTCACACACCCTAATGGGTGTCATGCTTCATCATCGGAATTGCTCCTCGTCAGACTGGCGCTGCAAGTCTGACGGGCACCCCCCAAATGGGGGCTCTTTGCCAGAAATCTTTACTCGATGATGCCAAGACCCCAAAAGTGAGCTTGGAAGGAGAAGAAAGAGAAAAAGAGTGTCAGTAAAGATTAAAATTGGCTCAGGACCCTAAACCTAGGGGTAACAATTTTATTCAACCGTGGAGGGTGAAGGCCAAGATTAAAAATAATGAAGAGGGTGAAATGAGAATAATGATCAAAACACTCTCAACCACACTTATTGGAGACCGGGAGGTGTGGAATTACCAGTCCATCCCTGAAAAAAGGGTCAACATGTTTTGCGTCTTTATGGTCCAAATGGATCCAGCGACGCTTCTTCAGGACCAGGTGGAAATATACTTCTCCTTTAATACAACTGAAAAAACTCCTCCAGGCTAAGACTTTCAGTTATCACTTCTCCAGTCACTTACACTAATTGTGTGTAACTTGAATGTCCTATTCCTAACTGTCGCCCCTCCCATTTAAGAAACGTGCTTCATGGGACAGCGGGGGCCCAATGGCCGGGCGTAACTTTTCGTATCGCACCTGTGCCAAAGAGGTGAACCTACCCCTGGCCACGCTCCCGAAGGAATTCTGCAAAGACAACAAATGACTGCAAAGCACTGAAGACGGATTCCTGGACCTGGGGACCTGCAAAGGAAGGGGACTAAGTCCAAGAGTCACGAAAGTGTCCGGGTGGCAGGAGCCCACTAAACCCCGGGTGAAGGTGCAAAATGGTTGCCTATGGGTGGAAGAAGCAGAAGATTCTGCAACAACGGAAGATGCCAGGAACTTCTCCTTTGCACAGAAGATGTTCCGCGGTGGAGGATGCAGAATTGGTTCCACGCAGAAAGACCGCAAACAAGCCTTGCTAGCTGCAAAGGTTGCTGTTAAAGAAAATGGGTGCTGCCCAGGCCCAGGAAGGACAAGGAGGTCGCCCCTTGGAAGAGGAGACAGAAGGGGCACTCAGCAGCACAGAGAGCCCACGTGGAAGCAGGCAACACCCGCAGAAGTACTTGAACAGGGGTTCAAGAAATCTGAGCACAGTGGTCGTCTCAACACTACAAAGGAGGGTCCCACAAAGCTGTGGTCAACTCAGCGGGTTGAGCAATTCAGGACGGAGTGCTGGGGACCTGGGCTATGCTGTGCACGAAGGATTCCCTGGAAAAGTGCACAGAAGCCCCAGCAGCTGCAGATTACGCAGAACACAGGATTACTCTCTGGTGTGGGAAGTTTGGACAGAAGGACCACTGGGCTGTCGGGGTCACTTGGATCCAGCTCCTGTGTTCCAGGGACCATGCCTGTCAACATGAGAGGGGACCCAGAGGACCGATGATGCAGAAGTTTGGTGCCTGCATTAGCAGGGGGAAGATTCTGTCGACCCACGGGAGATTTCTTCTTGGCTTCCAGTGCAGGGTGAAGGCAGATAGCCGTCAGAGCATGCACCACCAGGAAACAGTTGAGAAAGCCGGCAGGATTAGGCACTTCAATGTTGCTGGTAGTCGTCTTGCTACTTTATTGAGGTTTTGCAGGTGTCCTGGAGCAGTCAGCGGTCAACCCTTGGCAGAAGTCGAAGAGGGAGATGCAGAAGAACTCTGGTGAGCTCTTGCATTCGTTATCTGAAGAGAAACTCACAGGAGAGACCCTAAATAGCCCTCAGAGGAGGATTGGCCACCTAACCAGGTACGCACCTATCAGGAGGGGTCTCTGACGTCACCTGCTGGCACTGGCCATTCAGAGGCCTTCACTGTGCCCTCACACCTCTGCATTCAAGATGGCAGAGCTCTGGGACACACTGGAGGAGCTCTGGGCACCACTCCTGGGGTGGTGATGGACAGGGGAGTGGTCACTCCTCTTTCCTTTGTCAAGTTTCGTGCTAGAGCAGGGGCTGGGGGATCCCTGAACCAGTGTAGACTGGCTTATGCAAGGAGGGCACCATCTGTGCCCTTCAAAGCATTTCCAGAGGCTCGGGGAGGCTACACCTCCCCAGCCCTTAACACCTATTTCCAAAGGGAGAGGGTGTAACACCCTTTCTCAGAGGAAATCCTTTGTTCTGCCTTCCTGGGACTGGGCTGCCCAGACCCCAGGAGGGCAGAACCCTGTCTCTGGATTGGCAGCAGCGGTAGCTGCAGTGAAAACCCCAGAGAGCTAGCTTGGCAGTACCCGGGGTCCATGCTGGAGCCCCGGGGATGCATGGGATTGGCACCTCAATACCAGATTTGGCATAGGAGGACAATTCCATGATTTTAGACATTTTACATGGCCATATTCGGAGTTACCATTGTGAAGCTACATTTAGATATTGACCTCTATGTAGTGCACGCGAGTCTTGGTGTCCCCGCACTCACAAAGTCTGGGGGAATTGCCCAGAACAATGTGGGGGTGCCTTGGCTAGTGCCAAGGAGCCCTCACACTTAGTAACTTTGCACCTAACCTTCACTAGGTAAGGGTTAGACATGTAGATGACTTATAAGTTGCTGAAGTGCAGTGTAAAATGGCTGTGAAATAACGTGGACGTTATTTCACTCAGGGTGCAGTGGCAGCCCTGTGTAAGAATTGTCTGAGCTCCCTATGGGTGGCAAAAGCAATGCTGCAGCCCATTGGGATTTCCTGGAACCCCAATACCCTAGGTACCTAGTTACTATATACTAGGGAATTATAAGGGTGTTCCAGTTTGCCAATCAGAATTGGTGAAAATGGTCACTAGCCTGTAGCAACATTTTTAAAAGCAGAGAGAGCATAAGCACTGTGGTTCTGGTTAGCAGAGCCTCAGTGACACAGTTAGGCACCACACAGGGAAATCATTCAGGCCACAAACTATGAGCACTGGGGTCCTGGCTAGCAGGATCCCAGCGAGACAGGCAAAAACAAACTGACACACAAGTAAAAATGGGGGTAACATGCCAGGCAAGATTGTACTTTCCTATACAACTCCCCCCCCCCCAAATGAGGGACAATAAGGCTAACCTTGCCCAGATAAGTCTTCATTGTCTAAGTGGAAATATCTGGAGAGTCCATCTACATTGGAGTGGGTATTCCCAGGTCTATGTTCAACTGTATAGTCCATTCCCTGTAGGGAGGTGGACCACCTCAACAATTTAGGGTTTTCACCTTTCATTTGTTTAAGCCATAATAGAGGTTTGTGGTCTGTCTGAACAATAAAGTGAGTACCAAACAGGTATGGTCTCAACTTTTTCAGTATCCTGACCACAGCAAAGGCCTCCCTCTCTATGGCAGACCAACGCTTTTCTCTAGGGGTCAACCTCCTGCTGATAAAAGCAACAGGTTGATCCTGGCCCTCAGTGCTAAGCTGTGATAGCACTGTCCCAACCCCTAACTTCAGAAGCATCAGTCTGGACTATGAACTTCTTGGAGCAGCAAGGGCTTTTTAGGACAGGTGCAGAGCACATGGCCTGTTTGAGCTCATCGAAAGCCTTTTGACAGCTAGCTGTCAACAATACCTTTTTAGACATCTTCTTACTAGAGAGGTCATTAAGAGGAGCTGCAATGGAGCCATAGTTCTTAATGAACCTCCTATAGTACCCTGTGAGGCCTGAGAAGGCTCTCACCTGGGTTTGAGTTGCAGGGGGAGCCCATTCCATAATGGTCTGGATATTCCCCTGCAGTGGTGCAATCTGTTCCCCACCTACCAGGTGGCTCACATAAACCACTTTCCCCTGCCCTATCTGGCACTTTGAAGCCTTGATAGTGAGGCCTGCCTTTTGCAGGGCCTCCAAAACTTTCCATAGGTGGACCAGGTGCTCATCCCAGCTGGAGCTAAAGACAGCTATATCATCTAGATATGCTGCACTAAAAGCTTCCAAACCTTGCAGGACTGTGTTCATCGACCTCTGAAAAGTAGCAGGTGCATTTTTCAAACCAAAGGGCATCACAGTGAACTGATAGTGCCCTCCAATGGTAGAAAATGTAGTTTTAGGTTTAGCATCTTCTGATAATTTAATCTGCCAATACCCTGCAGTTAAATCAAAAGTGCTCATCTGCCCTGGGTATAGGGTGAGCATCAGTCTTGGTTACTTGATTGAGACCCCTGTAGTCAACACAAAACCTAATTTCTCTTTTACCATCTTTACTGTGAGGTTTTGGGAGAAGCACCACTGGGCTAGCCTATGGGCTTTCTGAAGGCTCAATCACTCCTAAATCCAGCATTTTCTGTACTTCTTGTTTTATGCAATCCCTGACATGGTCTGGTTGCCTATAAATCTTACTTTTGACAGGTAAACTGTCTCCAGTGTTGATTTTGTGCCAACACCAGGTAGTGGTTCCTGGTATTAGAGAGAAGATGTAAGAAAATTGGCCTAGGAGACTTAAACAGTTGTCCTTCTGCTCAGCAGTAAGGCAATCTGCAAGCACCACTCCCTCCACTAAGCCATCAGCTTCAGTGGTGGAGAAGAGATCAGGGAGAGGGTCACTCTCTTTTTCCTGTCCCTCATCAGTTGCCATGAGCAGGGTTAAATCAGCCCTGTCATAGTAGGGTTTTAGGCGATTGAGATGGAGCACCCCAAGGGGACTCCTGGCAGTGCCCAGGTCTACCAAGTAGGTAACCTCACCCTTCTTCTCAACAATGAGATGGGGTCCACTCCATTTGTCAACAATGAGATGGGGTGCCACAGGCTCCAATACCCACACCTTCTGTCCTGGATGGTACTGGGTCAGGATTGCCTTCTGTTCATGCCATTGCTTTTGGAGCTCTCGGCTGGCCTGAAGGTTTTTACTGGCCTTTTTCATGTACCCAGCCATTCTGGATCTTAGGCCAAGTACGTAGTCCACAATGTCTTGCTTACGAGCTTTTAAAGGTTGTTCCCAACCCTCATTTACAAGTACAATGGGACCTCTCACAGGGTGCCCAAAGAGGAGTTCAAAGGGACTAAAGCCCAGTCATTTTTGGGGTACCTCCCTGGAAGCAAAAAGGAGGCATGGCAACAGGACATCCCATTTCCTTCTGAGTTTTTCAGGGAGTCCCATAATCATACCTTTGAGAGTTTTATTAAACCTCTCAACCAGAACATTTGTCTGTGGATGATAAGGAGTAGTGAATGTGTAAGTTACACCACACTCCTTCCACATAGCTTTGAGGTATGCAGACATGAAGTTATTTCCTCTGTCTGACACCACTTCCTTAGGGAAGCCCACTCTGGAAAAGATTCCCAAAAGGGCCTTTGCCACTGCAGGAGCTGTAGTGGTCCTTAATTGAATTGCTTCAGGATACCTAGTGGCATGGTCCACTACCACAAGGATAAACCTATTGCCTGAAGCTGTAGGAGGGTCAAGGGGGCCAACTATGTCAACCCCTACCCTTTCAAATGGAACCCCAACCACAGGAAGTGGAATTAAAGGAGTCTTGGTTGTGCCACCAGTCTTGGCACTGGCTTGGCAGGTCACACAAGAGCAACAAAACTCTTTAGTGTCCTCTGACATGTGAGGCCAGTGAAACAATAGAACAAGCCTGTCCCAAGTTTTACTCTGGCCCAAATGCCCAGCTAAAGGAATGTCATGTGCCAAGGTTAGAAGAAACTCCCTATACTGCAAAGGGATTACCAATCTCCTGGCAGCTCCAGGTTTAGGGTCCCTTGACTCAGTATACAGGAGGTTGTCTTCCCAATACACCTTATGGCTATCAGTGACATCCCCATTCTGCTGTTTGACAGCTTGCTGTCTCAAACCCTCTAGTGTGGGACAGGTCTGCTGTGCCACACTCAGCTCTTCCCTAGCAGGCCCCCCTACACCCAAAAGCTCAGCAGTATCTGCTGCCAGCTCATCTGGCATAGGTTCTGCACAGGGAGAGGAGTCCTCTTCTTCAAAAGGGAAATCTTCTGGAGAGGGAGGGATAGTGGGCAAGGATTTACCCTTTCTACCCCTAGCTTTTGGGAGCACTTGGTCCATTGTTCCAGGATCCAAGTTTCCCTGTCCTCTTTGCTTCTTGGCCTGAGCCCTTATCAAAGAAAAGATATGCCCAGGAATGCCCAGCATTGCTACATGAGCCTCCAACTCCACTTC
The DNA here is from genome assembly GCF_031143425.1 of Pleurodeles waltl. Classification (NCBI taxonomy): domain Eukaryota; kingdom Metazoa; phylum Chordata; class Amphibia; order Caudata; family Salamandridae; genus Pleurodeles; species Pleurodeles waltl. The sequence continues at coordinate 772,104,982 of NC_090445.1, read as the reverse complement.
AGCCCAAGCTGATGTCTCCAAAGCATTGCCTAGTAAGCAATCTACAAGTACTTCAGTGGCTACCACAACTTTCTTTGGACCAGTAAACCCCCCCCCAGTTGAGATTCACAACAGCCATGGGGTGGCTAAGAGTGTTGTTATGAGCATCAGTCACTTGGTACTGCTGACCAAGTAGGTGTTGATCAGGGTGAACCAGTTTCTCAAACACCATAGTGACACTGGCTCCTGTATCCCTGTAGGCCTCAACCTCAACACCATTTATTAGGGGAAGTTGCTTGTACTTACCCATATTAAGGGGACAAGCAACCAAGGTGGCAAAGTCAATACCACCATCAGAGACTAAAACAGCCTCTGTGGTCTCCCTAACAAGACCAACCCCAACTACACTACCAATGGTGAGCCCAGCTACACTCTTAGAGTGGCTATTTATAGTAGACTTCCCACCACCCCTGCTATTACTAGGGGCACTAGGGGATGCAGTTGGGGTTGTGGTAGTGGGGGCCTTGGTGTTTTTCTTTGGACAAGTGGAATCACTTGCCCAATGGCCTTTACTTTTACATAAATAACACCATGGCTTCTTTTGATTGTGGGAAGAGGATATGGACCCACCACCCCCAGATGATGTTTGTGGTCCTGATGATGACTCAGAATGTTTTTTATCTTTGTCCCCACCCTTGTAAGAAGACTTACCACCCTTCTTTTTGCCATCATTGTCACCCCCTGGATGAACTTTTCTGTTCACTCTTGTTCTGTGTTGCACAAGTAGTTTACACTTAAGTTAAGCCTGACTGCTCTGTTCCAAACTACCAGGGGGTGAGCACAGGATAATTTAGGGTCTGTTGGACTAGGATTGTGGTCCCTACTTGGACAGACCCAATTTTTAACAGGATGTTACTGGGATAGGATGAGCAAATTCAGATAAGTAAAAAAAGAACAAAAGGACAGTCCTTAAATAAGGTAGGAAGCACTGGGGGGCATATAACATAAATTGAGTGCTAAGTTAAGACACATGCCATTATTACAAAGTAGTTTGAATTCCATGTGGAGATTCCCAGTTGTTGATGTCCCCGCATCAACAGGAATTACTGTGTTGAATCTCACAAAACATTCCTTATTGGGCAGGGCTCGAGGCTCTCATTTACCACTTTTTCTGAGCGGGCGTTAAATGGGAGCAGTGGCTTGCCTACAGCACAGCAGGAGAGGGAGAGGACTGAAGGGTATGAGAGGGAAAGAGAAAATAAGTTCGGGAGGAGAAAGCTTTCCCCTTTCCAAAGAAAAAGCTTGACAGGGATGAGGCATTACAGTCAAAGCCTCATGTGAATATACCGGTTTGAATTTTCATCTGGTAAGTATGGGTCTGGTGTTCTCTCACCTGGTAAAACTGGGAATGCCACTCCATTTGTATTAGCCACCGTGGTATCCCTCCCAGCGATACTGCTCCACCTAACTCATGTTCAAGGCCACAGGCTTTTCCACAGTTTTGGACTCACTGCTGCCTTAGATAGTTGAAGAGCTGGAGTAGCAGCATTTTACTACGTTAAAGGTAAATGGTTATTTATCATGTGAAATTTAACAAAATATGCAGTTTTTCACTGAAATTTAGCAGCCTTTTACCATTTTTAAAGTTACAGAACACAACACAATAACTTAACAAAAAGACAAATAGCAGCAAAAATATAGCATAACACGCCACAACACAACAGTCAATATGCAACAAAACACCAGTACAGCACAACAATGCAATAAAGCATCGTAAAAGCACGATAGTAAAAAAAAAAAAAAAAAGATCACATCACAACAGCGACACATATGCACAAATATTCTGTGCACTAATTTCTAATTCTAAAAATATGCTTTTGTAACACTGTGGTAAAATTGTTTGCACCAATCATTACCTGATTTACCACTGAGGACATACAATAGCACCAGCCAAAATGTGTGGCTATCCAGGTTTTTCTAAAGTCGTGTTTGTGGAAGAGAACATGAGTCGTTTCCAACCAATTGAACTGCGAGAACATAACTAGGACCACCAAAATGTTGACTTCTCGCTGGAAGGAGAGAGCGATTATACTGTAAATAACAATTTATCTATTGATAAATGGTAGGTTTTTCGAAGTGGTGAATTGTGACTGTCGCCTCAGAGGAACAACTATTTAAATTAAAAGTCAGATATAATCACAACATTCAGAGGGTGTGCATTAGTATGTAAGACTTGCACATGTAGAATTAGTATTACCATCTTCCATTTGAATTGAAAACGTATAGCAAACGGCGCATGCCGGCTTTGTGAGAGCAATATCCAGTGGTAGTGTATTATCATAACACTGCGTACAATGCATAATGTGTAATACGATGTAATTTAAGATAAAGGAAAGCCATAGATTTTGTACTTGCAATCCTTAAATGAGAAAAGTAGCGTTTTTCTGATGCCCGTCATATAATCACTTTATAGGTTAAAGGCCGTCATTGAAATTCCTTGCACGATTTTGTCTGATCAAATTACTGTGGAGATCTTGCAACATTATTAGCAAAATAACACTGGAACGTCCAGAAAAAGGAGAGATTTCATGTGTTACTGGAATACATTAGGGGAATTTTCATTTCTCCCAACCTTCTAACTATTCTTTATTTTTTTTATCAAATAAATCAAGAGAAAAAGAATTATTCCATTTCGAAGAAAGAAAACAAAAATCTATAATACGCTACATATTAAACGGCATATTAAACAAAATCGTGAAGAAACATATTTTACTCTTAAATAAACACAAGATCTCAAATTTAGAGGTGAGGATTAAATCTGGGGTAATACAGTTTTGCCAATATTACGTTTTCATATTTAGGTTGGGTGTTACTGACCCTAATTTAGGGGTGCACATCAACAGGGAGCAAGTAGCAGCAAGCAATATTATCAGTTTTTACTAGTTATCCCAGTCAGGGTTCTAAGCGATACAGTATGGTATTGCCGCATTTCAGTAATGTGGTGAAACAGCATTGCTGTAAATAAACTGAGCGTTTTAAAAATGCGTGGGAGCCTGATAACAAACACATTTAACATGCTTCAACAGAACTCTAAAGGAGGCTCTGATGGTGTTCAGGTTAGCATAAATGACTCAAGACTAACACACGTTGCCTCTGTTTTGCGTAGTTTAATTGCTCCAATCAATCATATTTTTTATGAGAACTTTGGAATGTTAGGAGTTCCATTGAAGCCTTTTATTCCAACTTTTCAATGTGTGGCTTTCTATGTTTTTTTTTTTTTTTTAAATTGAGAAAATTTTTTGTAAAGACCGTCCATGATTTACATTAATTTGTCGAAAGACCAAAAAAAGCTACTGGCTAAACAACCACCTCTCTTTTTATTAGCAAATGTAAAATATGTCTTGGGTCATTGCATTGATTAAGATGATAATGCTTTTTAAAACCTCACACTTTAAACCAAATCTGTAGCCACAAGAGGGGTTTTATTCTTCATCTAGTGCACTCTTTCCCAAACTGGGGGTCATGACCCACTGGTGGTAGCCAGCTGGTTTTTGGTGGGTCGCAAAAGTTCAAGCAATAGGTAAAGGTGCATTTCAATTTTGTATTTATCTTATCACATTTGCTGCACTTCTAAGACAGAGATCAGATGTCATGCTATGTCTTCTTTCGCTTATTTTTGTTTTGTGACATGGGGACTAGTGTTTACAAACTACTCTCACTTTACAGTCAGAGAAACAAAGTAAATTATGTGACAATCTTTCTGGGGTACATGAAGTAGGAGGGCATTTTTTCCTAGCACCCAATAAAACATATATATCCCTAAATAAACTGCACACAATCAGAATCAGCAATTAGGAAAGCCAAAAGCATATTTTTTGTAAGTCAGAAAAAAAGCAACGAAGATTCAGAACAAATTAATTCACCTTACTTAGTGATGCACAAATAAAACACCAAAACCAGATTTCCACACAGTGCCATTTGTGTGCAATATAGTTTTATCAATAAAAGTGTGTCTGTGCAAATTTAGAGACCATTGCAATGGAAAATGTGGTATCTGTGAATCACAATGTGCAGCCACACAATGCTTTAGTTACATAAAAAACATCCTGCCTCGTGTCCATTAAGACTAGGTTGGTCGTGAAACTTTGTTGCACTAAAAAGTGGGTTGTGGTTCTAAAAAGTTTGGGAAGAACTCATCTAGTGGATACAATTATGGTGTGTTTTTTGATAAGTCAGTTGTCATATGAAATAATTATAATTATATAGTTTACATAGATTATTTATTATTTTTACCTAGCGCTTTATGTTGCGAATGGTGGCTTCCAATTTCTCACATAAATGCTCTGCTAGGATAAGAAAGTCATTACAGATATGCAAGTCTCCCCAGACCGAAAAGAGAAACCAGATATGTATTTATTTAAATACATTTCTGGCCTTAGTTGAACTTTAGGAAATTAGACTCAATGCAAATAAAATAAATGACCTTTATGAATAGAAGGGCTATTTATTTTATTTGTTTCTGAAATCAGCATTTGTCAAAAGCTTTTAGGTCATATTATGCAAGACAGGCAGGGAAGAGGGCTAAGAGTGTAGGAATTGTTACAAAAAGAAAGACTTAGGGAAATAGTAGAAAGAGAAAGCTATAAAAAGAAAGCACATATGTGGCATCTCATTCTGAAGGGCAACCATGTTTTTCAAACATGAAGAATGTGCAGCAAGCACAGATCTGTGCAGCTGTCTCCCAAGGCCAAGAGGGACAAGAGACCGAGACAAGGGAATAAGAGGATCGGCTAACCCATTTTGTTGAGCCATCACCCCAGGACCAAGACCACAAGGAGAATGAGGCACGGCTAAGCAGCAAGAAAGAGGTCTGCCCCTCCAGTCAAGAACCAAAAGAGACTGTCATGACTTAGGATGGTCATGGCCATCCAAGGTGGGTGATGAACGGGGCAGTGATAAGGAACCACAAACAGGATGATTTCAGGAAACAAGGCTCAGAAGGCTTAACAAAGTAATACTCTACTACATGTAATATGTGCTAACTTTGGTTTGGGAGTAGCTAGAGATATGTTGTTTAAACTCAAATGAATTGTAATTTTAAATCCTCTTTAACTGATAAGTCACAATTCTGAGGATACCACTTTTAAAAAGCTGACATTTTCTTGTCCTAACCATCTCTGACTTCTGCTAGTGTAATTGGCCAAATGACTGTGAATGGCTCTTCTGTTGCGGTTTGTGTATTCCTTCCAGACAGTGACGCAAAGTGGGCTTGGGTGTGGACAGTATGGACCATTCTGACAGGATCACCGTGGAGGGCTTGCACCCAGCCCCACTTTCACTTCAAGAGGCTTTACATCCTACCCACAAAAAGGAATCTGACACCAGACATGCCTGCCTTTTACACCCACAGCAGTTTGGAGCCTTGACAGGAGAAAGGGAAGAACAATTCAGAACGAGATATGGGGGTAGAACAAGGACCCCCTTCCACACACAAAGGCTTACACCAGGTATAAATAATGGGCCTCCAGAGACACACTTTAGAACACTCCTGGACATGTGGAAGTTACAGAAGAAGATCTTTCCTACTGTTTGAAGGACCTGCTTACATTCATCTCAGGCTACATAGAGTGATTCCATAGGTGAACCTTCTGTGCTCAGCTGACCTGCTGCAAATAAACCTGCCTGGACCTACAACTGGCCATGCTGAAGCCATGCTAGCCTCTGCTGTAGTGTGTCCCTGAACCATAAGATGTGCCTTTCCAAGTCCTGAACCCTTTACTGGGATCAAAGTGAAGTTTTCAGAAAGAAAAGGTGAAAATCCTGAAGTTTGGCTGCTCTTGACCACCAAGGGCCTGTTCATGCAAAGACTCTGCCACCCCCGATGACTGCCAATGTGAAGCTTTGATGAGACCTGCTCTTCATGCTGCAGTGACTACTAGCAACCAGCAAGAGAGCTGTACTTCACTCTAGAACATCAACTGTCTGTGACACCCAACCAACTCTCCATGCCACAGTGATGATAGCTTGTGATGCCCAGCCTGCTGTTTATGCTGGATTCAGAAGTCTAAGTTGGTTTGGGATCTTCTTTTTTGTGTTTTCATTGTATTGTTGTTTGTATGGTGAATAAGTATGTTACACATTGCCTCTAATTTGGGCCTGATTGCTTAATGCCAAAGCTACCAGAGGGTGAAGCACAGGTTAATTTAGTGACCTTTTGGTTCAATCTGAGAAGTATTGTAGTTGTTGACACAGGTGGGTTTCCAACCCCCTCAACAATATAACCTAATTTATGACAGAAGGGATGTCCTAAACATGCCCCTTCTAAACACTGAAGTAGTAGGAAACCCAAACTGCGATCCCTAATGTGTTACCAAATTGGAATTTGGGATTCTTACATATAAAGTATTTTTTTGTCTGTCACAAATAGCCTGATTCTGCAATAGGGTCTGTTTACAAATGCAAAAGGGCTTGATGCACCTGGCCCATGGTGAGGCCAAATGTGAATACAAATGTGAATGTAAACAAGACATTTTGACTAATACCTCACCCACCTTCTTTCAGCAGCAGCACATTCAATAACAGTGTTGTGGGATGGTAGAAAAATTTTTAAAAAATGGGCACCTCCATTCCAGATAAATGCTTTGCAAATGAAACTGCAAGCCTGGATTAGGAGCAATAGTATCACAGTCTCTGGAATAACAGGAACTGCATATAAATAGGACTCATCCCCTGTTTCTTCAGAGAATGATCTGGCTTCTAAAAAGACTACATGTCAAATGTCATAACCAGGAGGCTTTGCAATGTATTGGCGCAAAAATACAATAAGAAGGATGGTCTCAGGATAATTAGGTTCACCACCCTCTAGGCTCAGAATGACCTGGTGGATATGCTGGACAGCATCCCACTGAGCTCCTGGAAGTCATTTTCCTCTCTAGAATCAGATTTGTCTTCACTCCCAAGTATTTCAGCAAGAATCTGTGGAGATTGCTGGAATACTTGGCGTACACATCTATTGAGGTCATTCCTTATGACTTCTGCAAATAAGATAGACTATGCAAGAAGATGTCTGTCTTGTGGCAATGGAGTAAAAGAGTTGTCTTGCTGCAGCGGAGCTTTGGGACTGAAGCAATGTGGATACCTCTGTTGCTAGATGTGCAGTTTGATAGTTATAAGGGTGCAGTTACTATTAGTACTGAAATTATTCTGATCCACATGTAATCCTTCCTCTCTTGTGCTTCATGTCTACCTTCTACCCCCATCTGCCCTGTACCAAATACTGCCCGTATCTTTGGAAGACAAAACAGTTGCTACTTCACTGGAGAATGGGTCTAAAACTTGCTCTGAAAAGCTGTGACTCTTTTTGAATATATTTTCTCCTTAAGACCACTTGAGTTCTCCAGCACCTCTGGCGTAGGACATCACACCCTCTCATCACAGACCAGTTCTGATATCAACATCAGTCATTGTAAAGAAATGGCTCCCTGTTGCAGTTACCCCCCCACTTTTTGCCTAATACTGATGCTGACTTGACTGAGAAGTGTGCTGGGACCCTGCTAATCAGGCCCCAGCACCAGTGTTCTTTCACCTAACATGTACCATTGATTCCACAATTGGCACACCCTGGCCCCCAGATAAGTCCCTTGTAACTGGTACCTCTGGTACCAAGGGCCCTGATGCCAGGGAAGGTCTCTAAGGGCTGCAGCATGTATTATGCCACCCTAGAGACCCCTCACCCAGCACAGACACACTGCTTACCAGCTTGTGTGTGCTAGTGAGAACAAAATGAGTAAGTCGACATGGCACTCCCCTCAGGGTGCCATGCCAGCCTCTCACTGCCTATGCAGTATAGGTAAGACACCCCTCTAGCAGGCCTTACAGCCCTAAGGCAGGGTGCACTATACCATAGGTGAGGGTACCAGTGCAAGAGCACTGTGCCCCTACAGTGTCTAAGCAAAACCTTAGACATTGTAAGTGCAGGGTAGCCATAAGAGTATATGGTCTGGGAGTCTGTCAAACACGAACTCCACAGCACCATAATGGCTACACTGAAAACTGGGAAGTTTGGTATCAAACTTCTCAGCACAATAAATGCACACTGATGCCAGTGTACATTTTATTGCAAAATACACCCCAGAGGGCACCTTAGAGGTGCCCCCTGAAACTTAACCGACTGTCTGTGTAGGCTGACTAGTTCCAGCAGCCTGCCACACCAGAGACATGTTGCTGGCCCCATGGGGAGAGTGCCTTTGTCACTCTGAGGCCAGTAACAAAGCCTGCACTGGGTGGAGATGCTAACACCTCCCCCAGGCAGGAGCTGTAACACCTGGCGGTGAGCCTCAAAGGCTCACCCCTTTGTCACAGCACTGCAGGACACTCCAGCTAGTGGAGTTGCCCGCCCCCTCCGGCCCCGGCCCCCACTTTTGGCGGCAAGGCCGGAGGAAATAATGAGAATAACAAGGAGGAGTCACTGGCCATTCAGGACAGCCCCTAAGGTGTCCTGAGCTGAGGTGACTCTAACTTTTAGAAATCCTCCATCTTGCAGATGGAGGATTCCCCCAATAGTGTTAGGATTGTGACCCCCTCCCCTTGGGAGGAGGCACAAAGAGGGTGTACCCACCCTCAGGGCTAGTAGCCATTGGCTACTAACCCCCCAGACCTAAACACGCCCTTAAATTTAGTATTTAAGGGCTACCCTGAACCCTGGAAAATTAGATTCCTGCAACAACAAGAAGAAGGACTGCCTAGTTGAAAACCCCTGCAGAGGAAGACCAGAAGACAACAACTGCCTTGGCTCCAGAAACTCACCGGCCTGTCTCCTGCCTTCCAAGGAACTCTGCTCCAGCGACGCCTTCCAAAGGGACCAGCGACCTCTGAATCCTCTGAGGACTGCCCTGCTTCGACGACGACAAGAAACTCCCGAGGACAGCGGACCTGCTCCAAAAAGACTGCAACTTTATCCAAAGAAGCAGCTTTAAAGAACCCTGCAATCTCCCCGCAAGAAGCGTGAGACTTGCAACACTGCACCCGGCGACCCCGACTCGGCTGGTGGAGAACCAACACCTCCGGGAGGACCCCCGGACTACTCTACGACTGTGAGTACCAAAACCTGTCCCCCCTGAGCCCCTACAGCGCCGCCTGCAGAGGGAATCCCGAGGCTTCCCCTGACCGCGACTCTCTGAAACCTAAGTCCCGACGCCTGGAAAAGACCCTGCACCCGCAGCCCCCAGGACCTGAAGGACCGGACTTTCACTGCAGAAGTGACCCCCAGGAGTCCCTCTCCCTTGCCCAAGTGGAGGTTTCCCCGAGGAAGCCCCCCCTTGCCTGCCTGCAGCGCTGAAGAGATCCCTTGATCTCTCATTGACTTCCATTGCGAACCCGACGCTTGTTCTAACACTGCACCCGGCCGCCCCCGCGCCGCTGAGGGTGAAATTTCTGTGTGGGCTTGTGTCCCCCCCCGGTGCCCTACAAAACCCCCCTGGTCTGCCCTCCGAAGACGCGGGTACTTACCTGCTGGCAGACTGGAACCGGGGCACCCCCTTCTCTCCATTGAAGCCTATGCGTTTTGGGCACCACTTTGAACTCTGCACCTGACCGGCCCTGAGCTGCTGGTGTGGTAACTTTGGGGTTGCTCTGAACCCCCAACGGTGGGCTACCTTGGACCAAGAACTGAACCCTGTAAGTGTCGTACTTACCTGGTAAAACTAACAAAAACTTACCTCCCCCAGGAACTGTGAAAATTGCAATGTGTCCACTTTTAAAATAGCTATTTGTGAATAACTTGAAAAGTATACATGCAATTGAAATGATTCAAAGTTCCTAATGTACTTACCTGCAATACCTTTCAAACAAGATATTACATGTTAAATTTGAACCTGTGGTTCTTAAAATAAACTAAGAAAAGATATTTTTCTATAACAAAACCTATTGGCTGGATTTGTCTCTGAGTGTGTGTACCTCATTTATTGTCTATGTGTATGTACAACAAATGCTTAACACTACTCCTTGGATAAGCCTACTGCTCGACCACACTACCACAAAATAGAGCATTAGTATTATCTATTTTTACCACTATTTTACCTCTAAGGGGAACCCTTGGACTCTGTGAATGCTATTCCTTACTTTGAAATAGCACATGCAGAGCCAACTTCCTACATTGGTGGATCAGCGGTGGGGTACAAGACTTTGCATTTGCTGGACTACTCAGCCAATACCTGATCACACGACAAATTCCAAAATTGTCATTAGAAATTGATTTTTGCAATTTGAAAAGTTTTCTAAATTCTTAAAAGACCTGCTAGGGCCTTGTGTTAGATCCTGTTTAGCATTTCTTTTAGAGTTTAAAAGTTTGTTAAAAGTTTGAATTAGATTCTAGAACCAGTTTTAGTTTCTTAAAAAGTATTCCAACTTTTAGAAGCATAATGTCTAGCACAGATGTGAATGTGGTGGAACTCGACACCACACCTTACCTCCATCTACAGATGAGAGAGCTAAGGTCACTCTGTAAACTAAAGAAAATAGCAATGGGCTCCAAACCTACCAAAGTACAGCTCCAGGAGCTTTTGGCAGAGTTTGAAAAAGCCAACCCCTCTGAGGATGGCAACACAGAGGATGAAGATAGTGACTTGGAGGAAAATTCCCCCCTACCAGTCCTATTTAGGGAGAACAGGGTCTCTCAAACCCTGACTCCAAAAATAGTAGTCAGAAATGCTGGCTCCCTCACAGGAGGGTCCAGCCTCTCTGAAATCACTGAAGGTAACTCCAGTGAAGAGGACATCCAGTTAGCCAGGATGGCCAAAAGATTGGGTTTGGAAAAACAGATCCTAGCCATAGAAAGGGAAAGACAAGAGATGGGCCTAGGACCCATCAATGGTGGCAGCAACATAAATAGGGTCAGAGATTCTCCTGACATGTTGAAAATCCCTAAAGGGATTGTAACTAAGTATGAAGATGGTGATGACATCACCAAATGGTTCACAGCTTTTGAGAGGGCTTGTGTAACCAGAAAAGTAAACAGATCTCACTGGGGTGCTCTCCTTTGGGAAATGTTCACTGGAAAGTGTAGGGATAGACTCCTCACACTCTCTGGAAAAGATGCAGAATCTTATGACCTCATGAAGGGTACCCTGATTGAGGGCTTTGGATTCTCCACTGAGGAGTATAGAATTAGATTCAGGGGGGCTCAAAAATCCTCGAGCCAGACCTGGGTTGATTATGTTGACTACTCAGTGAAAACACTGGATGGTTGGGTAACTGGAAATGAAGTGTATGACTATGTTGGGCTTTATAATTTGTTTATGAAAGAACACATTTTAAGTAACTGCTTCAATGAAAAGTTGCATCAGTATCTGGTAGACCTAGGTTCAATTTCTCCCCAAGAATTGGGAAAGAAGGCAGACCACTGGGTCAAGACTAGGGTAACCAAAACTTCCACTGGGGGTGACCAAAAGAAAGGGGTTACAAAGCCTCCCCAGGAGAAAGTGGGTGACACTAGAAACAAAGAAAAAGAGTCCCCTGTAGGCCCCCAAAAACCAGACCAGGTGGGTGGGCCCAGAGACACAACCCAAAACAAAGGTGGGTACCAGGGTAAGAGCTGGGATGCCACTAAGGCATGGTGCCATAACTGTAAACAGACAGGGCACCACACCAAGGACACTTCTTGTCCCAAAAACAAACCCCCTAGCAAAATTCCAGGGGTGACCAGTGTAGCCATGGGGGATGACTCCTCAGAGGAGGAGGTCTTCATAGCCTTCAACTGGAAAAAGGGCCCAACAGGTGAGTTGGAGATTCCAGAGGGAAGTAGACACTTCCACCACCTACTGGTGAATGGAATCCCAGCCACTGCCCTGAGAGACACTTGTGCCAGTCACACTTTTGTGCATGACAGGCTGGTGTTCTCAAACCAGTACATCCCAGGTGAGACTGCCAGAGTAAGAGTTAGCCCAGACAGGGTCACTTGTAGGCCAGTGGCTTTTGTGCCCATAGAAGTGGGTGGGACTTTTAACTGGAGAAGGGTGGTAGTCAGTACAGACCTCCCCCTTGATTGTCTCCTTGGAAATGACTACCCAGAGGTTAGTCAGAGCCCAAGAGAGGAACTGGTCCAGTGCCAGTCCTCTCCCAAGGATTCTGGAGAGCCTACCTCTGCAGTAAATGCAAGTAGGCCCCAGAAGAAAAAGAAAAGGAAACAGAGTAGGAAAGGTGGACAACCTTTAGCCAAGGTTCCAGCAAGCCAAGGAGATTCTGCTCCAGTAGGGGAGAACTCCAAAAGTGGCTCTGATAAAGTCCAACCTGACCCACAAGAAGTCCTGGCTAGTCAGGCAACTGTTAGGCCTGAGTGGGTGGCTCCTCAGCTAACAGAAGAAAGAGTGGAAGAAGGGTGCTTACTACAAGATGTGGTAACCCCCCCCTCTAATACAGCAGACATGCACCCTGAACCCAAAGAAACCTGTAACTTAGCCCCTTCCCTTGTAGGTGAAGAGCTAAAGGTGTGGTTCTGGGCACTGACAGCTGTCAGTGGCCTCTGCTGGGTGTTAGCCTTTATGGCTGCACTATCCTTGGCATAGTGGTCTGACCCCATGCCAAATAACAAGTTAGGCCCCCTGACCCTGTTGGTCATGGTGGGGTTACTCCAGCTCTGGGTAACCTCTTTGGGTAAGCTAGGGGTGACCCTGGCTAAGATAAGATTAGCAGAGGTGGATACCTCTAACCCCAAAATAGAGAGAATGGGTGAAGACATAAAAAGCACAGACAAGAGGCAGTTCAGACTAGGTCCTATCACTGTGGAAGTGGGTCAGTTCCCCAGAGGGAATGACCTGAACAGGAGGATGTAAGGCAGAGTAGGCCCTGCAACAAACCAGCCTATTTCCTATACTCTTCCTCGCCTGACAGACTAGGAAGACTCTCCCAGCTTTGGCTGAGTCTCCTGGCCTGTGGGCTGGGGGGGGCTTGTGTAAAGAAATGGCTCCCTGTTGCAGTTACCCCCCCACTTTTTGCCTGATACTGATGCTGACTTGACTGAGAAGTGTGCTGGGACCCTGCTAATCAGGCCCCAGCACCAGTGTTCTTTCACCTAAAATGTACCATTGATTCCACAATTGGCACACCCTGGCCCCAAGATAAGTCCCTTGTAACTGGTACCTCTGGTACCAAGGGCCCTGATGCCAGGGAAGGTCTCTAAGGGCTGCAGCATGTATTATGCCACCCTAGAGACCCCTCACCCAGCACAGACACACTGCTTACCAGCTTGTGTGTGCTAGTGAGAACAAAATGAGTAAGTCGACATGGCACTCCCCTCAGGGTGCCATGCCAGCCTCTCACTGCCTATGCAGTATAGGTAAGACACCCCTCTAGCAGGCCTTACAGCCCTAAGGCAGGGTGCACTATACCATAGGTGAGGGTACCAGTGCATGAGCACTGTGCCCCTACAGTGTCTAAGCAAAACCTTAGACATTGTAAGTGCAGGGTAGCCATAAGAGTATATGGTCTGGGAGTCTGTCAAACACGAACTCCACAGCACCATAATGGCTACACTGAAAACTGGGAAGTTTGGTATCAAACTTCTCAGCATAATAAATGCACACTGATGCCAGTGTACATTTTATTGCAAAATACACCCCAGAGGGCACCTTAGAGGTGCCCCCTGAAACTTAACCAACTGTCTGTGTAGGCTGACTAGTTCCAGCAGCCTGCCACACCAGAGACATGTTGCTGGCCCCATGGGGAGAGTGCCTTTGTCACTCTGAGGCCAGTAACAAAGCCTGCACTGGGTGGAGATGCTAACACCTCCCCCAGGCAGGAGCTGTAACACCTGGCGGTGAGCCTCAAAGGCTCACCCCTTTGTCACAGCACTGCAGGACACTCCAGCTAGTGGAGTTGCCCGCCCCCTCCGGCCCCGGCCCCCACTTTTGGCGGCAAGGCCGGAGGAAATAATGAGAATAACAAGGAGGAGTCACTGGCCAGTCAGGACAGCCCCTAAGGTGTCCTGAGCTGAGGTGACTCTAACTTTTAGAAATCCTCCATCTTGCAGATGGAGGATTCCCCCAATAGGGTTAGGATTGTGACCCCCTCCCCTTGGGAGGAGGCACAAAGAGGGTGTACCCACCCTCAGCGCTAGTAGCCATTGGCTACTAACCCCCCAGACCTAAACACGCCCTTAAATTTAGTATTTAAGGGCTACCCTGAACCCTAGAAAATTAGATTCCTGCAACAACAAGAAGAAGGACTGCCTAGCTGAAAACCCCTGCAGAGGAAGACCAGAAGACAACAACTGCCTTGGCTCCAGAAACTCACCGGCCTGTCTCCTGCCTTCCAAGGAACTCTGCTCCAGCGACGCCTTCCAAAGGGACCAGCGACCTCTGAATCCTCTGAGGACTGCCCTGCTTCGACGACGACAAGAAACTCCCGAGGACAGCGGACCTGCTCCAAAAAGACTGCAACTTTATCCAAAGAAGCAGCTTTAAAGAACCCTGCAATCTCCCCGCAAGAAGCGTGAGACTTGCAACACTGCACCCAACGACCCCGACTCGGCTGGTGGAGAACCAACACATCAGGGAGGACCCTCGGACTACTCTACGACTGTGAGTACCAAAACCTGTCCCCCCTGAGCCCCTACAGCGCCGCCTGCAGAGGGAATCCCGAGGCTTCCCCTGACCGCGACTCTCTGAAACCTAAGTCCCGACGCCTGGAAAAGACCCTGCACCCGCAGCCCCCAGGACCTGAAGGACCGGACTTTCACTGCAGAAGTGACCCCCAGGAGTCCCTCTCCCTTGCCCAAGTGGAGGTTTCCCCGAGGAAGCCCCCCCTTGCCTGCCTGCAGCGCTGAAGAGATCCCTTGATCTCTCATTGACTTTCATTGCGAACCCGACGCTTGTTCTAACACTGCACCCGGCCGCCCCCGCGCCGCTGAGGGTGAAATTTCTGTGTGGGCTTGTGTCCCCCCCCGGTGCCCTACAAAACCCCCCTGGTCTGCCCTCCGAAGACGCGGGTACTTACCTGCTGGCAGACTGGAACCGGGGCACCCCCTTCTCTCCATTGAAGCCTATGCGTTTTGGGCACCACTTTGAACTCTGCACCTGACCGGCCCTGAGCTGCTGGTGTGGTAACTTTGGGGTTGCTCTGAACCCCCAACGGTGGGCTACCTTGGACCAAGAACTGAACCCTGTAAGTGTCGTACTTACCTGGTAAAACTAACAAAAACTTACCTCCCCCAGGAACTGTGAAAATTGCACTGTGTCCACTTTTAAAATAGCTATTTGTGAATAACTTGAAAAGTATACATGCAATTGAAATGATTCAAAGTTCCTAATGTACTTACCTGCAATACCTTTCAAACAAGATATTACATGTTAAATTTGAACCTGTGGTTCTTAAAATAAACTAAGAAAAGATATTTTTCTATAACAAAACCTATTGGCTGGATTTGTCTCTGAGTGTGTGTACCTCATTTATTGTCTATGTGTATGTACAACAAATGCTTAACACTACTCCTTGGATAAGCCTACTGCTCGACCACACTACCACAAAATAGAGCATTAGTATTATCTATTTTTACCACTATTTTACCTCTAAGGGGAACCCTTGGACTCTCTGCATGCTATTCCTTACTTTGAAATAGCACATACAGAGCCAACTTCCTACATTGGTGGATCAGCGGTGGGGTACAAGACTTTGCATTTGCTGGACTACTCAGCCAATACCTGATCACACGACAAATTCCAAAATTGTCATTAGAAATTGATTTTTGCAATTTGAAAAGTTTTCTAAATTCTTAAAAGACCTGCTAGGGCCTTGTGTTAGATCCTGTTTAGCATTTCTTTTAGAGTTTAAAAGTTTGTTAAAAGTTTGAATTAGATTCTAGAACCAGTTTTAGTTTCTTAAAAAGTATTCCAACTTTTAGAAGCATAATGTCTAGCACAGATGTGAATGTGGTGGAACTCGACACCACACCTTACCTCCATCTACAGATGAGAGAGCTAAGGTCACTCTGTAAACTAAAGAAAATAGCAATGGGCTCCAAACCTACCAAAGTACAGCTCCAGGAGCTTTTGGCAGAGTTTGAAAAAGCCAACCCCTCTGAGGATGGCAACACAGAGGATGAAGATAGTGACTTGGAGGAAAATTCCCCCCTACCAGTCCTATTTAGGGAGAACAGGGTCTCTCAAACCCTGACTCCAAAAATAGTAGTCAGAAATGCTGGCTCCCTCACAGGAGGGTCCAGCCTCTCTGAAATCACTGAAGGTAACTCCAGTGAAGAGGACATCCAGTTGGCCAGGATGGCCAAAAGATTGGCTTTGGAAAAACAGATCCTAGCCATAGAAAGGGAAAGACAAGAGATGGGCCTAGGACCCATCAATGGTGGCAGCAACATAAATAGGGTCAGAGATTCTCCTGACATGTTGAAAATCCCTAAAGGGATTGTAACTAAGTATGAAGATGGTGATGACATCACCAAATGGTTCACAGCTTTTGAGAGGGCTTGTGTAACCAGAAAAGTAAACAGATCTCACTGGGGTGCTCTCCTTTGGGAAATGTTCACTGGAAAGTGTAGGGATAGACTCCTCACACTCTCTGGAAAAGATGCAGAATCTTATGACCTCATGAAGGGTACCCTGATTGAGGGCTTTGGATTCTCCACTGAGGAGTATAGAATTAGATTCAGGGGGGCTCAAAAATCCTCGAGCCAGACCTGGGTTGATTATGTTGACTACTCAGTGAAAACACTGGATGGTTGGGTAACTGGAAATGAAGTGTATGACTATGTTGGGCTTTATAATTTGTTTATGAAAGAACACATTTTAAGTAACTGCTTCAATGAAAAGTTGCATCAGTATCTGGTAGACCTAGGTCCAATTTCTCCCCAAGAATTGGGAAAGAAGGCAGACCACTGGGTCAAGACTAGGGTAACCAAAACTTCCACTGTGGGTGACCAAAAGAAAGGGGTTACAAAGCCTCCCCAGGAGAAAGTGGGTGACACTAGAAACAAAGAAAAAGAGTCCCCTGTAGGCCCCCAAAAACCAGACCAGGTGGGTGGGCCCAGAGACACAACCCAAAACAAAGGTGGGTACCAGGGTAAGAGCTGGGATGCCACTAAGGCATGGTGCCATAACTGTAAACAGACAGGGCACCACACCAAGGACACTTCTTGTCCCAAAAACAAACCCCCTAGCAAAATTCCAGGGGTGACCAGTGTAGCCATGGGGGATGACTCCTCAGAGGAGGAGGTCTTCATAGCCTTCAACTGGAAAAAGGGCCCAACAGGTGAGTTGGAGATTCCAGAGGGAAGTAGACACTTCCACCACCTACTGGTGAATGGAATCCCAGCCACTGCCCTGAGAGACACTTGTGCCAGTCACACTTTTGTGCATGACAGGCTGGTGTTCTCAAACCAGTACATCCCAGGTGAGACTGCCAGAGTAAGAGTTAGCCCAGACAGGGTCACTTGTAGGCCAGTGGCTTTTGTGCCCATAGAAGTGGGTGGGACTTTTAACTGGAGAAGGGTGGTAGTCAGTACAGACCTCCCCCTTGATTGTCTCCTTGGAAATGACTACCCAGAGGTTAGTCAGAGCCCAAGAGAGGAACTGGTCCAGTGCCAGTCCTCTCCCAAGGATTCTGGAGAGCCTACCTCTGCAGTAAATGCAAGTAGGCCCCAGAAGAAAAAGAAAAGGAAACAGAGTAGGAAAGGTGGACAACCTTTAGCCAAGGTTCCAGCAAGCCAAGGAGATTCTGCTCCAGTAGGGGAGAACTCCAAAAGTGGCTCTGATAAAGTCCAACCTGACCCACAAGAAGTCCTGGCTAGTCAGGCAACTGTTAGGCCTGAGTGGGTGGCTCCTCAGCTAACAGAAGAAAGAGTGGAAGAAGGGTGCTTACTACAAGATGTGGTAACCCCCCCCTCTAATACAGCAGACAGGCACCCTGAACCCAAAGAAGCCTGTAACTTAGCCCCTTCCCTTGTAGGTGAAGAGCTAAAGGTGTGGTTCTGGGCACTGACAGCTGTCAGTGGCCTCTGCTGGGTGTTAGCCTTTATGGCTGCACTATCCTTGGCATAGTGGTCTGACCCCATGCCAAATAACAAGTTAGGCCCCCTGACCCTGTTGGTCATGGTGGGGTTACTCCAGCTCTGGGTAACCTCTTTGGGTAAGCTAGGGGTGACCCTGGCTAAGATAAGATTAGCAGAGGTGGATACCTCTAACCCCAAAATAGAGAGAATGGGTGAAGACATAAAAAGCACAGACAAGAGGCAGTTCAGACTAGGTCCTATCACTGGGGAAGTGGGTCAGTTCCCCAGAGGGAATGACCTGAACAGGAGGATGTAAGGCAGAGTAGGCCCTGCAACAAACCAGCCTATTTCCTATACTCTTCCTCGCCTGACAGACTAGGAAGACTCTCCCAGCTTTGGCTGAGTCTCCTGGCCTGTGGGCTGGGGGGGGCTTGTGTAAAGAAATGGCTCCCTGTTGCAGTTACCCCCCCACTTTTTGCCTGATACTGATGCTGACTTGACTGAGAAGTGTGCTGGGACCCTGCTAATCAGGCCCCAGCACCAGTGTTCTTTCACCTAAAATGTACCATTGATTCCACAATTGGCACACCCTGGCCCCAAGATAAGTCCCTTGTAACTGGTACCTCTGGTACCAAGGGCCCTGATGCCAGGGAAGGTCTCTAAGGGCTGCAGCATGTATTATGCCACCCTAGAGACCCCTCACCCAGCACAGACACACTGCTTACCAGCTTGTGTGTGCTAGTGAGAACAAAATGAGTAAGTCGACATGGCACTCCCCTCAGGGTGCCATGCCAGCCTCTCACTGCCTATGCAGTATAGGTAAGACACCCCTCTAGCAGGCCTTACAGCCCTAAGGCAGGGTGCACTATACCATAGGTGAGGGTACCAGTGCATGAGCACTGTGCCCCTACAGTGTCTAAGCAAAACCTTAGACATTGTAAGTGCAGGGTAGCCATAAGAGTATATGGTCTGGGAGTCTGTCAAACACGAACTCCACAGCACCATAATGGCTACACTGAAAACTGGGAAGTTTGGTATCAAACTTCTCAGCATAATAAATGCACACTGATGCCAGTGTACATTTTATTGCAAAATACACCCCAGAGGGCACCTTAGAGGTGCCCCCTGAAACTTAACCGACTGTCTGTGTAGGCTGACTAGTTCCAGCAGCCTGCCACACCAGAGACATGTTGCTGGCCCCATGGGGAGAGTGCCTTTGTCACTCTGAGGCCAGTAACAAAGCCTGCACTGGGTGGAGATGCTAACACCTCCCCCAGGCAGGAGCTGTAACACCTGGCGGTGAGCCTCAAAGGCTCACCCCTTTGTCACAGCACTGCAGGACACTCCAGCTAGTGGAGTTGCCCGCCCCCTCCGGCCCCGGCCCCCACTTTTGGCGGCAAGGCCGGAGGAAATAATGAGAATAACAAGGAGGAGTCACTGGCCAGTCAGGACAGCCCCTAAGGTGTCCTGAGCTGAGGTGACTCTAACTTTTAGAAATCCTCCATCTTGCAGATGGAGGATTCCCCCAATAGGGTTAGGATTGTGACCCCCTCCCCTTGGGAGGAGGCACAAAGAGGGTGTACCCACCCTCAGGGCTAGTAGCCATTGGCTACTAACCCCCCAGACCTAAACACGCCCTTAAATTTAGTATTTAAGGGCTACCCTGAACCCTAGAAAATTAGATTCCTGCAACAACAAGAAGAAGGACTGCCTAGCTGAAAACCCCTGCAGAGGAAGACCAGAAGACAACAACTGCCTTGGCTCCAGAAACTCACCGGCCTGTCTCCTGCCTTCCAAGGAACTCTGCTCCAGCGACGCCTTCCAAAGGGACCAGCGACCTCTGAATCCTCTGAGGACTGCCCTGCTTCGACGACGACAAGAAACTCCCGAGGACAGCGGACCTGCTCCAAAAAGACTGCAACTTTATCCAAAGAAGCAGCTTTAAAGAACCCTACAATCTCCCCGCAAGAAGCGTGAGACTTGCAACACTGCACCCGGCGACCCCGACTCGGCTGGTGGAGAACCAACACCTCAGGGAGGACCCCCGGACTACTCTACGACTGTGAGTACCAAAACCTGTCCCCCCTGAGCCCCCACAGCGCCGCCTGCAGAGGGAATCCCGAGGCTTCCCCTGACCGCGACTCTCTGAAACCTAAGTCCCGACGCCTGGAAAAGACCCTGCACCCGCAGCCCCCAGGACCTGAAGGACCGGACTTTCACTGCAGAAGTGACCCCCAGGAGTCCCTCTCCCTTGCCCAAGTGGAAGTTTCCCCGAGGAAGCCCCCCCTTGCCTGCCTGCAGCGCTGAAGAGATCCCTTGATCTCTCATTGACTTCCATTGCAAACCCGACGCTTGTTCTAACACTGCACCCGGCCGCCCCTGCGCCGCTGAGGGTGAAATTTCTGTGTGGGCTTGTGTCCCCCCCCAGTGCCCTACAAAACCCCCCTGGTCTGCCCTCCGAAGACGCGGGTACTTACCTGCTGGCAGACTGGAACCGGGGCACCCCCTTCTCTCCATTGAAGCCTATGCGTTTTGGGCACCACTTTGAACTCTGCACCTGACCGGCCCTGAGCTGCTGGTGTGGTAACTTTGGGGTTGCTCTGAACCCCCAACGGTGGGCTACCTTGGACCAAGAACTGAACCCTGTAAGTATCGTACTTACCTGGTAAAACTAACAAAAACTTACCTCCCCCAGGAACTGTGAAAATTGCACTGTGTCCACTTTTAAAATAGCTATTTGTGAATAACTTGAAAAGTATACATGCAATTGAAATGATTCAAAGTTCCTAATGTACTTACCTGCAATACCTTTCAAACAAGATATTACATGTTAAATTTGAACCTGTGGTTCTTAAAATAAACTAAGAAAATATATTTTTCTATAACAAAACCTATTGGCTGGATTTGTCTCTGAGTGTGTGTACCTCATTTATTGTCTATGTGTATGTACAACAAATGCTTAACACTACTCCTTGGATAAGCCTACTGCTCGACCACACTACCACAAAATAGAGCATTAGTATTATCTATTTTTACCACTATTTTACCTCTAAGGGGAACCCTTGGACTCTGTGCATGCTATTCCTTACTTTGAAATAGCACATACAGAGCCAACTTCCTACAGTCATTTTTTCTGCTTCTTAAGAAACTGGGCTTGGTTTGTCTTGTTTCTTATGGCCCACTTGAAGTCTGGTAGACTTCCACCCTTCATTATCTCTCAGACTACATTGAAATATGGTATTGCCCAAGGATCTGCACATCAGTTTCTCTGTTTAACATTTTTTATCAGCCCTCTAAAGAAAGTACTGCACTGAAACGGTATAAACATATATATGTTTCAAAAGATATACAACTACAGGCAATCTGATCTTCAATTTATTGTTCCAACACTGTATGAGAATGACATGGAAATGGATGTGCAGAAACTTGCGCACGCTTAATGCTGCAAATCTTGATGTAATGTTTGTAAATGGAAAATTCAATATTTGGCTTAACTGTTATTTGTCCACGGAGACCTGCTCCAGTAAAAATTGTTAAAAGTTTGACAATGAACTATCTACAAAGTTCCAAATCTCTTTACTCACTTTTGCATGCTTAGAACATCTCAAGCTACTAAGATAAATCATTCCTTTCCTCAGTGAAAATGGAAGGCGATGGGCCTTCATATCAATAATTGGGTTCAAATTGGATTATGCTAATTCCTTAGTTATTGGATTACCCTTATGTTTAGTGCAAATAATCCAGGTTATCTAGAGTGCAGCTGCCGCTCTGATTCTTGAGACACCAAAATATCCCCATACTCGGTATTCCCTTCACCAGTTACACAGGCTATCAACAAAAGTACATGTTCAATTTAAGGTCTGATGTGTTTTTCTCAGAGTCTTCTATAAACATAGCCCTGGCTTTATTTAGAAATGAGTCATGTGATACCTCCCTTACTAAACCCTCCTTTCTTCCATTGCCAATGCATTAGTAATTCCTAAATTTTACAAACAAAGATTATGTGTTTGCTATTTCTTTGTTTGGGGCATCCAAACCATGCAATGAAATGTGCCTTTTAAAATCAAAGCTATTCTTTTAACTTTTCACTTTGTGCTCTGATAATCATACTTCAGTCTACTAGCACCAAGAAAACGTTGATGAAAAAGGGCTCTAAATTTAGAAATAACATAACAGCGCTAAACCTATAAAAATGGGATTACTTGACCATGTGCCTGTCTGGTGTTTTTTAGATTTGAACAAAAAATTGCCTTGTCTGCCTCAAAAACCTCACTGAATAAAAAGACATAACCAAATCGTATAATCATACACATATATTGACTGGCTTTGGGCCAACCCTATTCATCCAGTGGTTTGTTCAAGTGTCATTCACAAATGCTTCCATTTAAAAAAGCACATAGTAAGGGCTGTTGCGTAAGCCCACCTCTTCAACTGGCAGTATTGCACGTTGAGTGGCATCGATTTATCCTGATAACTTGTGCACTTCCACCTAATAAGTAGTCTTGTGCACTTCTAGTGCTGATAGTTCAAGGTGGTGGGACAAGCACTGCGCTGCTTTATTTTTTTTCTTTGAAAGCATAAGCCCACCTCCTTTACATACTGGCATATTTTACTATTCATTTTTTAAATTTCTATTACAAATGCTTGAAAAAAAAACACAATTAAAAAAAAAACGGCTTCACGCTTGCCAAGACCAGACCTACTGGCTTTCCCAATGCTTATTCAGGGTGACAGTCTCTATCCTTTCACAACTATCATTGAAGGAAGGAATGCTCACACGCTTTTCTTTTTTGTGATATGTCATTTGGGTTCTCTATTCCCATTGTGTTTTGTGGGTGCTTTTGAAATTTGGCAATCCCACATTGTGTTAAATATTACCTGATTGATCGATGGTCTTCTAGTGAGCTCCACCTGATCCAGTGTTTCCAGGCCGACAAAATTACCAGGCGCAGAAGCACCTCCCCGACTTATACCAGGTGCAGTTCTGCACCCAGACAAAATGAGAGTGTGAGGCTGCCAATGACTGTGCGCAGAACACACCCTGACTCCATCTCATTTTCTCCAATATTGAGGGGGGAGCAAACTATGGACCTCATTTACAAAGGGGCTAGTTGTACACTCTGTCACTGAAATGTCATTTTATTTGGGCTCTGGTGGCGCAGTGTGCCAGCTTACATTTACAATGTCACATAAAGCCACCTTGCATGGCTTTTCTTGGCCTTCTAAATATTGGCCCCTTTCATGCATAACACTGCGTGAAAGGGGTGTTCCTTGTGTGTTGCTAGGGGTGTTTCCACACAGCACCCATGGATACCAAAGGAATCTGATGCATTCCCAGATTTACAAGTCTGGGAATGCATCAGATTCCAACACCACCTATGTAGTGGCGTAAGAATGACACAACAGGGAGAAATATATATTTTTCTCCTCCATTCTGCAGCACACATTGAAAGAGGAAAACACCTCTTGTGATAGTTTTTGTGCAGGAAGGTCTCCTTTCCTGCAGAAAAACAATCATCTCGCAATGCAGGCATCCTTGCACAATCGGGCAAGGTTGCCTGCATTGGTGCTTGGCAGCAATTTGTGTACCAGTGAAGGGGGAAAAGACAGACATGGTGCTGTATCTTGTATATACATCACATTTCTGTACTTTTCTGGTGGTGCAGGGTGGTGCAGCAAGGCACTTGTTGTGCCACCCTGCACCACAGGCCTCGTAAATGAGACCCTATGTTTCCTCCAGAGATGGCAATCAACCAACAGGTGCTTTCCCCACCACAGTCCAACAACCTCTCTTCACACTGGCCTTCCAGCAAATATTTACCACCATCTCATACATATGGTAAATATCTTCATTAAAATCCAAATCTCTGCACAAGCAACCTGTACTTCTTGGTCTGGCAGGTTATTCCCCATTCCAGTAGGGAACTCATCACCCCCATTAGCTCACAAGGACCACTGACAAAATCGTTAATTCCAGCCCCAGTACCCCCCTGAAGACATATTGTGGAACTAGCAATGACGGTCTTAGTTGTTTCTCAAATTTGTCATGAAAACAGGTGTTTTGGTGAACATTGTTTTGTTTAAAACAGCCATTGACAGTACAAGATGAACAGCTTCCAGGATGTAACTAAATTATTGAAATGTAATTCTCATCACTGATAGGTGTGCATTGCATCTCAGTACACCTGTTTGGGTTTAAGCTTACCAAATTATGGCTCATGTACTCTCTATTCTGTCAGCACCCTGTGAATGTTACTTGGTTTATCCTCAAACTTGAATAATTCTCTGCTGACACTACTAGCACAGGGAGCAAGTCATGGGTCTGCATACTTACTGATCTCACTTGGTGTTTCTTTTGGGTTTTGGTAACCTTGTCAAAAAGCCCTTTATTTTGATTGATTGTCAATCGAATTTAATAGGGGGATCTAGTGCACCTACATTTCTGTAAATTCATAGATACCTCCAGAGGATCACAGTATAGCAGAAACAGGACTTTAAACAGATGGTTATGATTTCATTTTTTTCATGACTATTGATCAGTCCTTTGATCTTAGATGGCAATATCTGGGGGGTAGATGGAGAGAACTTCACACGGCTAGGTGGCAAAGAGTAAGCCGATATGTACTACAGTACTAATGCTTTATAACACCATATTGATTTAACAACTGTTTCAATCATGCTACTAAATACCATTCTGTGGCACAGTATTTGACATCAATAGCCCCACAAAGGAAGCAAACACAACAAAAAAGAATAACACATGACAAACAACTTTTTAATTAAAAATATGAAATTATTTTAAGTGAAATGTATGGACATAATTGACAATGAAAATAAATCTGTACTTTCCAAAAAATTTTTCACAAGAACACTATTTAGGGCAAAACATATTTTTCTGTCACAAAGTTACTATAAAATGCGAGGTTTGGGAATTGTGTACCAGGGAGGTACTTTTTAGTCCTAAATTGTGGTAGATCATTTAACCCATTTTTTTGTAACCTAGATGGCAACAACACTGCTCCCATTTAGGAAAGACATTTGAAGACCCACCTTTAAAAAAAAAATACTACATCATAATGCGTTAACTGTCCACAGATTAGGTACCTCTCCTGTCACTCGTTGACTTTATATAGGTATTTGACCATGCCCAGTGCTCTGTTGCCTTTTGGCTAGGCTAACACTGCACAAGTACCACATACATACAAATGTAGCATACATTTATGCATATATTCATAGTGTGTTTCATTCTCTTTATTCAATCCATTTAAAAGTAGTAGTAGGTCAGTTTTAGATGCTTCAAGTCACCTGATTCCAGGGTAAGAGTTGTCAAATATATTTGTTTCTATCAACACTGAAATGACTGCTTATTAGTTCTAGGGAAAATTAAATAGTGATCCAGCACACTTTCTTGCACCTCAATACTCTTGTATAGTCATCTATTAGATTGCACTACTGGTGACGTGGACCTTTGATTGTCGACTGAAAATGTATGAAAGGAGCTAGCATCAGTACAAAATTTCCATTTCAGTTCAATCAATTTGGAACTGCAAAAATGACAGAGAAGATGGTTGATCAATACTTTAGTCAAAGTTACAAGTTAATGAATCAGTAAATCAATTTCCCAGGTAAGCACATCTATCAATGTGAATATGCTTTTCTAAATGTGTATGCCATGAAAAGAAGATGCAAAATATAATAAGATACAAAGCACAAAATAAAAAAGTTTATTGGTTCCATAAAGGAACTTTCCTAATCTAAATAAGGCAACAAAAGTGGGAGGGGGGAATTCTAAGATGGAGGTGTCAGCACCTGTTGAACAAAGCTACGGTTCAGGTGAAATAGGTGCAGGCGTTCAAGCATGAAACTCAACCCCACATGTATAGAAAAATCAACAGTGTTCAGGAATGGTCTTTCCTCAGCAAAGTCAGTTCAGGATATTATAAACTCTACCAAGAGACAAAATTAATACACAGTAGAAGTCTCTGGAAGCTATAGCCCCTCAAATCCCTCTGGTTGGACCAATGAGGGTACAGGATCTCCTGGGAGAGGTAATCTTCCCATGTTTCAATCACAAAACAAAGAAGCACACAGCTGCCCCTGCCCAGTCTTGGAAGTAGCAATGGTCTGGTATGTCTGGTACAGGAGGCTCTCTCCCATCCGCATGTACTGCATGTCCACAGTCCAAATTCCAATTACTATTCTCTAATATATCAGATCTCCTTGGGACCAAGAGCCTATCCTAACTAATGAAGTAAATAGGACACCTGAAATTGAAAGATATAAACCATTGGAACAAATGAAGAAGAACATTTTATTCTGAACACTAGGGTTAGAAATGGGGTCGCTGGTTGGCAGTCAGTTTGCACTCTGTCCAAGCAGGGACCCTCACTCTAGTCAAGGTAAGGGAGATACACAGCTCAGATAACCCCTGCTCGGCACCTTGAAAGCTTGGCATAAGCAGTCAGGCTTATCTCAGAGGCAATTTGTAAAGTATTTGTATAAAGCACACCCAGTAACACAGTGAAAACACTACAAAAGGACTCCACACCAGGTTAAACAAATAGCCAATATGTATCTAAATCAAACAATTCCAAAACAACAAACATCCAACATACATACAGCAAGATATGAATTTTTAAAGTAAAACAAGTCTTAGTTCATAGAAAACAATGGTTGCATTGATGTTATACAAAGTACCTGGTTTGCATCAAAAATAAAGCAGCAAGGGCGAGCGTGCATCAGAAAAAGTCACTGATGCATTGATTCCTTACTCGCAAGTGAGGCCGTGTGTTATTTCTTCTCTGGTCAGGTAAGCAATGCATTGTTTTTCTTTCCCGCAAGAGAGCGATCCATCTATTTTTGGATGGGCAGCTCGCACCCGCGCAGGCTCACGTAGATTTTGACGCCCAGCAACAATGCATGCGAAATCCGGCCACACGATGATAAAGAAGTGCGCTGCATGGGACTAGCATCAATTTCAGCAGCTGCAAGCTGCTGTTGCATTGTCTCTCCAGCTGCAATGCAGGTGATGTGTTGATTTCCCAGGCACCATTCAGGTGGTGCGTCGATTTCTCAGCCGAGATCCAGGTGGTGCGTCGTTTTTACAGCCACATTGCAGGTGGTGCATAAAATTTTTCCCTGCACCGCTCCTGTGCGTGGATTTCTGCGTTGGTTCCACCAGCTTCCCCTTTCAAGGGGCATGGGGCTGGAGTGGGCACCACTTGGCAGAGTAGGATTCTCAGCAGAGTGTCCAGGTGCTGGCAGAGGAAGTCTTTGATGGGCCTGAGACTTCAAAACAGGAGGGAATCTCAGTCCATCCCTTGGAGACACTTCAGAAGCTGGAATATACCACAAAGTCCAGTCTTTGTCCTCTTTCAGGCAGAAGCAGCAACTGCAGGCCAACCCAGCAAAGCACAGTCACAGGCAAAGGAACAGTACTGCTCCTCCAGCTCTTCAGCTCTTCTCCTTGGCAGAGGTTCCTTTTGGTTCCAGAAGTAATCTACAAGTCTATGATTTTGGGTCCACTACTTTTTTCTGCCTTTGAAGTAGGCAAACTTCAAAGGAAAGTCCCTTTTGTTCACAAGATCCTGCTTTACCCAGGCCTGGCCCCAGACACACACCAGGGGGTTGGAGACTGCATTGTCCGAGGACCGGCACAGCCCTTTCAGGTGTAAGAGTCAACTCCTTCCTCCCCACTCTAGCCCAGGAGACTCATCAGGATATGCAAGCTACACCCCAGCTCCCTTTGTGTCACTGTCTATAGTGAATTCACAAACAGCCCAACTGTCAGTCTGACACAGACGTGGAATTCACAAGCAGGCAGAGGCACACAATGGTTAATCAAGAAAATGCCTACTTTCTAAAAGTGGCATTTTCAAACTGACAAACTACAAATCAACTTTGCCAAAAGATGTATTTTTAAATTGTGAGTTGAAATACCCAAAACTCTATATCTCCATATTCTCTCAATGGTAAACTGCACTTATAAGATACTTAAAGGCAATCCCCATGTTAACCTATGAGAGAACTAGGCCTTGCAATAGTGAAAAACAAATTTGGCAGTATTTCACTATCAGGACATGTAAACACACCGGTCCATGTCCTACCTTTTAAATGCACTGCATCCTGCCCATGGGGCTACCTGGGACCTATCTTAGGGGTGACTTACATGTAGTAAAAGGAAAGGTTTGGGCCTGCCAAGTTGGTATACCTGAGCACAAGCTGATGTCCCAATTGGGTACAACAGTGGTAAGGTGCACAGCCTTATGAACAGGCCCATAGACCTATGTGAATCCAATGCTTCTCAATGATAGTCATAGTTTATCCATTTTAAACTTTTTTTTTTAACCTTTTTACATCTTCATTCCAATCCAAGTTTAATACAGTTTGAAAAGACAAAGCACAAATATACACATCTTACATGTTTTATTGGTTGTATGGTGATTCCAAAATATAAAAAATCCATGATTTAGTGGCTTCACAATTGACAATTCAAGTTTTAGGCATGATGTTCTTATACCCAATGCATTTCAAGCTACAATCTCTTCTTCAGGGGTAACTGAAACAGGAAAGTTAAAATGCTGTTGTGTTGGGGCCCTAGGCCCCCATGCTACTGAAAGAGACGACACGGACACAGTTTCTTGGTAGGTGGAACTGGCCCTGGGCACGTGCGCCTGGCCCTTTTTATTGCCAGGGTCACCTGACCGGTGACGCCTGTGTTGGGTGGGTGTGGGGTGTAGGTGGGAGGCCAGCCCTCAGCAGAGAGGCTGGCCAAACACTAGAACGTGTCCAGCAGGACACTACATTCCTCCAAAACTTTGAGGAACAGAAACAAAGTCCAACCTGCAAGAGAAAAACACAGTAACAAAAACACCACCATCAGTCTCTTGGCCTCGAGAAGGCAGGCTGCAGGATTGCAGTGGGCAGGTGCAGCTGGGAGCACACGGATCCTTCTGCACAAGCTCGTGAATTAACCAGTCACAGCCGGGCATGAACACTGTGTGGAAGAAGTCCGAACTCTGACAGTCAGATGGTTGGTTAAGTGTCCACTGATGCGCTGTGGTTCAGTCCTGTGGGCATTCGTGGCAAGGCTAGTGGTGTTTACAGTTCAATTTGTTCGAATAGGGCGTATCATTCGAATTGGGTGTGTCATTCGAATTGGGTGCATCACGAGCATTGGTGGAGTCCACTGTGAATCTGCTTGCCGAGACATCCTGGCTTCACGAACGCCAATACCTCGAAGACGGATGACATCTGTGATGGCGTGAGGTCCTCCTCTGAAACCTTTGTACATCCTGACACTCTGATGGCAGAGCTGCTTCCAGACCACCTCTCGTTTGTGGACTCTTCACTATGGAACTTCCTTAAGGCCTTTTCGATGGGTTTGCCACGAGATTGGCATGGACTGTACTGTGTGGGCCATCTGCCGGCCGCTGCAAGCTCTCCGACAGGAGCCATGGTCAATTCATTCGTGCAACCACAAGGTTGGCTGATCCGTGGTCAGGGCGCTTGCCGACATGGATCAGGTGCATGCAGGCTTTCAGACGGTCTCAGGGCAATTGTCTATCACGTTGCCAGGAGGGTGTCTAGTTGGTGTCATGTTAATTCACTGAAGACAGTCTTGGTGTGCTGTGACCTGTTGGGAGTCTCCATTGCACAGCCCTGTTTGTCTCTTTGACTTCATCGGTGGGGCAATGTCCAGTCCTCTCTCAAGCTTGAGAGGCCCCTTGTCTGGGTTGTCACGGGACTGCTTGTGGTCTGCGCAGGGGCTGCTTGTGTGCCACATAGGGCAGCTGCAAGACCTCCTAGGAGCCACTGCCTGGTCGCTCGTGCAATTACAGGTGTAGATGGGTCTAGGTCACGACTTGCTCTTGTCACCGAGAGCAGGATACAGACAGGGCGAGCAGTTGGTCAGTGGTTGACTGGTTCTTCAAAGCATTAAAGCAGAGGTGGAGGACTCCAGTCTGGTTGTTTAACTGCTCCTTTGATGAATACCGTGATGCACATGGCAATGATGATGTTTGTCATTTGGAGACCTGGATGACAAGTGATGTTGCTGGAGTAAGGGTGATTGGAGTAACTTCGTCACAGCGAGTGCAGTCTTTCTTTTGCTCATGTGCAGATGCTAGCAGTGGTGCCATCTGCTTCAAGCAGCTGATGACAGGTGGCTTGGATGGTCACCTTTGACGTGTGGGGTAAGTACACGGTTCGCGCATGTCGTCTTACATTTGGTACTCCCGCTGAGCTGTCTCCAGTGACGTCACCACACCCAGGGTGGCTGTCTTGTCTGTGGGTGCACTCTTCCTTTGTGGAAGGAGTCCTCCATCTCTCCATCCTGTTGATCTTCCGTTCTTATTCTTCCTTCTTCATAGCGTGGTGCTGCGCCACGCTTTCTTCTCCTTTGTTGTGGCGTCTGGCCATTTGTCTTCCTTTTGTGTGGACCTTTCAAAGGTCCTGTCCAAGGACTAGCTGTTTTTTTTTTCAGTGTTGATGGGTGGCATCATGCCACTTGGGGTGTGCGACTCTCCTCTTGCCTGTTGCGAGTCACTGCCGACTCCGTCTTGAGGCAGTGTGGGGGAGGACACTCCTTCTGCGACTCTCCTCTTGCCTGTTGCGAGTCACTGCCAACTCTGTCTTGAGGCAGTGTGGGGGAGGACACTCCTTGTGCGACTCTCCCCTTGCCTGTTGCAAGTCACTGCCGACTCCGTCTTGAGGCAGTGTGAGGGAGGACACTCCTTGTGCGACTCTCCTCTTGCGAGTCACTGCCGACTCCATCTTGAGGCAGTGTGGGGGAGGACAGTCCTTGCTGAGTCTCTGGCCCGTTGCAGGGCAGTGACATAGGGTCACTTTCTTTTCTGCTTCCTCTTCACTTGAGGGCGCAATGCTTGCGCCTCAAGGCAGTGGTTTCTCGGCACTGGGTCCTGCTTGAACCTGGGTGTGCTTTGCAGGGTTGGTCGCTTCTGATGACCTCCTGTGTGATGGGCCAAAGGTGGCCATCTTGTGTTGCAGAAAGTCCGGCTGGCACGGCCTCTTGTTCCGTGTGTTACGTCACGCTCTCGGGTGCTCTCTCCAATTTCGCAGGCGTTGTCTTAGTCGTCACATTCTCTGGCGCAGCTCTCTGAGCATGTGACATAATCTCTTTTTTCTTGGGCGTGCTTCGATAACGCCTGGCATGTCCCTTTCTTGTCCTGCGGTGATGTCCATCACTGCTGGGGCATGTGGCGTTCTTTCGACAGTGGTGGCGGACGGACGCCAGGGGCTGCGCAGGCCATGCGCACGCTCTTCGTACCTCACGTGGCACTCACGTCCATTCCCCATCGTTGCAGCTTGGCTGGGACAGATGCAGTCTTCTCCTTCCCTTTTCAGCGTCATCCGCATCGCTTCCTTCTTCCTCGCTGTTTCCATCTTCTGCGCCGTTTCCGTCCAGGGGCGCACTCTTGGTCTGGAGCATTCACTTTCGGAAGATGCTGCTGTAGACTTGCCTTCATCCAAGCTTGTTTTCCTTTAAAACAGGAACAGGGTGCAGTACCAACTTTGGCCACTGGATGCCAGTAGGGCACTTCTTTTCTAGGTTGAAAACAGTCTTTCCTGTTACCGGGCCTCGTTGTCTGAAACAGATGCCGGTGAAGCCAGGCTGAGGAGTCATGCTGCGGGAGGAGTTCTTCAGTCTGGTGGGGGCTTTTGCGAGTATCCAGAGTTGCAGGTAAGTGCAGTTTTCCTTACTTGTACACTTTTCTTTCTTCTTTTCTTCTTTTTTCTCAAAAATGCACAGCCTTGTCTGAAAACAGCATGCAGACGGCACGAAGTTCAGTGGGGGGTTCCGGGCACTGTTTTCAGTGGGTGCGTGTCAGCACCTCAATTCTTTGTTGTTCCCTAGGAGGTGGGGGCGCGGCCCTGGGCAATTTGCTTTCCTTTGGTGGTGCATGCCAGCACCAACACGGATCCCTCGTTGCAGCCGCAGCAGCCGTCCTTTGTGCTGCGGGCCATTTTGCTGGCATTTTTGGGGTGGGGTCAGCCCTGGGCATATCTTGTTCGGTGCGCAAACAGCACCATTTGCTCTCTGGCGCGGGAGCTTCACTTGCGCTGCCGGGCGTGTCTTTTCCCTGGTGCCTCCGAGCACCATCACATTGCTGCAGGGAAGAGGGGGGGGCAGCCCTGGGCATATTTTCATCTGTGTTTTGTGGCGCGTGGAAACCCCTCACCACGCGGCAGTCTTGTTTCCTTATTGTTCACCTCCTTGAAGGTGGGGGCAGGGGCCCTCCGGCCGCACTTTTTCTCCTCACTTCTTGGTGCGCGACAGCACCATTTGCCCCCTCTTTCGTGCGCGCTGCTGGCACGCTCTCTTCTGGCATTATTATCCTTTGAAAGGGGGCGATCCTGGGCATTTTCTCTTGGGGCTTGACGGCAACATGAACTCAAATGAAAAGGGGAAAACGGCGCCCGGTCGTTTTCTTTATTCCTGGTGCCTGATTGCACCATGTACTTCACACATGGCCGCAGCTTCTTTCATGCACGCTGCGGGTCGCGCTCTTCTGGCACTATCTTTAAAAGTGGGGGGGCGGCCCTGGGCATTTTCTTTGCTTTCTGTTGCATGAAAACACTGTCGAGCCTCCCTCGATGCGGCCGCAGCAGCCTTCTCACACGCTGCAGGCTGCGTTGCAGTGGACAGGGGGTGATTTCTCACGCCTCGCACCTTAATTACGGCGCCCGTAGCCTTATTGGCAGTGCTGCGGGCGCGTTGTTCGCTTACTGTTTTTTTTTTTTGTTTGTTGGCACACCGCTCCTGGGGGTGCGGTCGTCAGGGCGCCGCCACTTTTGTGTAGCAGGGCGGCAGGATTGCCCCCAGGTCATGTGCTGGCAGGGCTGGGGCTGCGACGGCCTTCTTCTCCCCCCAGCACATCGCAGGAGATGCTTCCTGCCACGTGGGATCGGACCCTCTCGTCGCCAATGTTGTGTTGGGGCCCTAGGACTCCATGCTACTGAAAGAGACGACACGGACACAGTTTCTTGGTAGGTGGAACTGGCCCTGGGCACGTGCGCCCGGCCCTTTTTATTGCCTGGGTCACCTGACCAGTGACGCCTGTGTTGGGTGGGTGTGGGGTGTAGGTGGGACGCCAGCCCTCAGCAGAGAGGCTGGCCAAACACTAGAACGTGTCCAGCAGGACACTACAAACGCCATCAGTTTCAACTTTGCATTCATTTTCAATAGCTCAATACCACTTGTTAAATGCTATATAAATGCCATGCGATTCAACCTCATACTTTTATATATGCCATCCCAACCAACAGGACATTAGGAAATCAGCTTGCAATCAATTAATCAGCGCATTTCGGGCAGAATGCGCACTAGGAGTTGCACGCTAGATATCTTTGCCTGTGAATCCTGTCACTCATGTTGTTCTCACAAGACTTTTTTCTGTCCATCAGAAAGTTTGCATCCCACATTAATGGGTTAAAACAGAGTCAAAATGCAAATCATTAATGAGTAGATATTTATGTTACAGTGTCTTCGTATTCTCTGTTTTAGCGCTATAGATTTACTGCTTGTCAAAACATTTATTTTCACACGGTGATAAATGTTGTTTTCACAATAACTATTATCACAGTTAGCAATGATACTAAGCATTGAACACTTTCATTGAAGTATTCATGGTGTAGCAGCAGTCTGTTTAAACATCACACAATGAGACTAGGGGACAGATGTAGCAAGCTGTTTGCATGATGCAACCTGCAAAAATCGCAGTTTGCGCCATGCAAACGGCCTAACACGATGTACATTCACAAATTGCGAGTCGGTACCGACTCGCAATTTGTGAATGCGACTCGCAAATAGGAAGGGGTGTTCCCTTCCTATTTGCGACTCGCATCGCAATTCAGAATTGCTTTGTGACCGCGAATGCGGTCGCAAAGCAGCTTGCAGTTACCACCAGTGTCACACTGGTGGTAACTCATTCGCAAAAGGGAATTGTGAATGTCGCCAAAAATATTTTTTCAGAGCAGGCAGTAGTCCTATGGACCACTGCCTACTCTGAAAAAAACGAAACCAAATGGTTTCGGTATTTTTTTCATTTTGCAACTCGTTTTCCTTTAAGGAAAACAGGTTGCAAAATGAAAAAAAAAACTGCTTTATTCAGCAGGCCACCATCCCTGTGAGTGCAGGGACTCGCTAAGGGGTCGCAAAATGCGACCCACCTCATGAATATTGATGAGGTGGGTCTTTGCGACCCCATAGCGAGTCGCAGACGGTGTCTGAGACACCGTTCTGCATCCGAGATTGCGACTCAGAAATTGCGAGTCGGACAGACTCACAATTTCCGAGTCGCAATCTCGGAGTTTCCTACATGTGACCCCAAATTCTGACAAAGGGTGGGGTCGAAGTATTTTATTTATTTCAGTAGTGGTAACAAGGTAGGTTGGGGTCACGAGGCTTCAGTTTATTAGTGGTATTTAAGAGCTCGGCTTTCACAGGTGTTGGTAAGGGCAGGAGGGACAGGATTTACTATTTTCTTTATGAGTGATTGATCACAGATACATGATCAACACATTGGTTCTCCTGTAAGTTTGATTTTCGTTTTGTTTTTTTACTCGGTTTGAATTTACAGTTGTTTCACGTGTTGATTTTGAGGCGAATGCTATTTATAATTCTTTTAAAGTTTCTTTTAGGTTCATTTCAATGTACTTAAAAAATGTTATAGGCGGGGGACTCGTTTAAAAGTGTATACAGATAGTGCATTTTTGTAGGCAGGCATTAATGCATCAGCTGGTTTGAAGTACTTCAGGGTAGATCAGGGATTTGTCTGGTATATACATAGCATTTGACTATCGGTATTGATCTATTCAACATGTATGACAGAGGGAAACGTGTTATCCAAATGTTGAATCTGATGCGTTTTAACTTTCTATTTACAGTTACCCCTGAAGAAGAGATTGTATCTCGAAATGCATTGGGTATAAAAACATCATGTGTGACAATTGGATTGTCAATTGTGAAGCCACAAAATCATGGATTTTTATATTTTTGAATCACCATACAACCAATAAAACATGGAAGATGTGAATATTTACGCTTTGGTCTTTTCAAACTGGATTGTTGTGCACCTTGGGACTGTTGTACCCGATTAGAACATCAGCTTGTGATCAATTAATCAGCACCGTTTGGACAGATCGTGCACTAGGAGTTGCACGCTGGATACTTTTGCCTTAGAGCACAATAAAAAACATGTTTAATATTTTTAAAACAGGGTGTGCATCCTCTCACTCATGTTGTTCTCACAAGTAGGTATATTACCACTACGAATTGGCAGTGCAAAACTGCATACACAAACACTGCAGTTGCAGGCCAGAGACATGTTTACAGGGCTACTCATGTGGGTGGCACAATCACTGCTGCAGGCCCACTAGTAGCATTAGATTTTCTAGGGGCTTACTAGTAAAACAAATATTCATATCAGGAATAAACCAATCACCAATACAATTTAGACAGAGAACATATGCATTTTAGAACCGGTAAGCAATGGTAAAGTGCCCAGAGTCCTAAAGCCAACAACATAGGTCAGATAAATAGGAGGAAGGGGGCAGAAAGTTTGGGGATGGCCCTGCAAAAAGGGCCTAGTCTACCAACTAGAAAATACTTAACATTTTGCCAGGTTTAAGGTTTAACTACAGTCACACGAACATTAATAGAGGAAATGGCAGTCAATGCGTACAATTAACAGAAGCAATATCATTAATTATAATTCGATTATGCAAAACAAATCTTCTGACATGAATAAATATACTCACTTGCTAACATTCTGATTAATACATTAACACAATAAATAATATCTTAATGTACAGATTAATCATTTGATGCATTAATATATGGAGCACTAAACTATGCTGCTCCAGTAGTGATCACTACATGGATCATTCTGAATAGGTTTTGGAAAGGAAACTTTCGGAATTGGAGCCTAATTTTTTGGGACACCAAAATATGCAGCCACTTGGATATTGTAGTCCAAAAGTACAGGAAGCAGGTTCAGATGGCTGCGATGTGGAGCCTAGTTACCTTTTAAATGGAAAAGGCTGCATGTGAAAAACTTTGCACCATTCACAACAGTATTGAGTTTAATGTATCCTATGAACCCAGGCTTCTACTACTACTCTTGTGTGTGCAGTACCTCACAGTAAGTTGAGCACTGGTAGTTGTGCAGTATTTTTCCAGATTGTGGTAGGTCAGGGCTTGTTCACTTTCATGTTTTAGTGTTGCTTAGCACACTCCTTAAAAATGAAACAAATTAGCCCCAATCAGCTTCATATTGTAAGGTAGCATGAAGCATGCAACAGAAGAATGCTAAATAATGTGAGGATAATGTTGCCGATTCCTGGTGCTACCCATTGGAATATCATGGGCATTCTGGGCTCTAATGCAAGAAAGGAAAAGGCTTGCTGATGCTCTGTATAGATAGTGAAGCATAGCCCTGATTGGGTGCAGTAGACCTCTCACAGCCCTTGGGCATCAGTGCCCCTGTACTGTTTTAGACCTTTCAGCCTTAGCACGATCTTCCCTCAAACTTTTTGCCTTCACGTAACCCATTGTTGCTGATCTTGTTTATGTTGGCCTTAGGAGTCTGTTAACCAGTGCCAACATTCTTGTTATCTCTACCTTAAACATGGTAGAACTGGCTTGTACAGATTTGACAAATTTAATTTACCTGCAAATCCCTAGGAAAGTGGTACTTCGTGTACACTGACCTTTAATTTATTGGGCCTTCAGTGCTGATTGTGCCCCCACTTAGGTAGCCCTGTAAAACAGTACTGTACTGTAGGCGGTGTGTGCGGGTTTCAACCTGATAACTAAACATTTTGCCAGGTCTTAACCTTCATTTGCATTACATATAAGTCCCCTGAGGGTAGGCCTGCAACAGCCCAGAGGGCAGGGTGCAAGTTGAACATGCACTTTTAAGTTTTACAAGTCCTGTTATTGGTATACTCTTCAGTTTTTACTACTCCACTACAAGGCCTACCTCTCCCTTTCAATTGGGAGCAGGTATTCAGTTCAAGTTTGGTGTCTAAAGAATTATTAAAAACCCTCTTTAAAAGAAACGTTTGATTTTTAGCCACAATTCTGAAAAGTTAGCTTTTGGAAAATTGGAATTTTCTAGTCCTGAACATTTGGAGCCTGTCCCTGGGTCACTTGACTCGGTGTAGCTAGCAGTTGGTCTTTGTGGATTGCTCAGCAACAGTGAGACAATTGGAAGATAGGTGTTGGCAGGATTGGTCACTCTGACTTAACGAGGGGAGGAGCTGTCACCTACCACACTTACCCCTCACAAATGAAGTCCCTGAAAACACTCACAAATGGTTTATCATTAGCCTTTTGTGCCCCCGGCAAGCAGGGGCTGTGGCCGGGAGTAAGGGGATGTCTGACACCCCAGGAGGGTGCACCAGGTATAAATATTGGACCCTCAGACCCAACTTCTGAGTACACATTGGGACCTCTGAAAGACTCAGAAGAAGAACTGCTATGCTACTTTTCTGTAAGAAGGACTGCCACTCTGCAGCCCTGCTGCAATGCTGTATTGCTGTCCTTCTGCCAGAATTAGAAGGACAGGACACACATCTTGAACCCAAGACCACCTGAATGACTCCAAGTGCTAGTTGGCTAGCCTTCTGATAAGTGGATCAGTGTTACTGTGCTAGTCGCCAAAGCAAAATATGTAGTTTTATCATCTTTACCATGCCTATGTCATTACCTCCAATGCTGTGAAATTGCATTGTTGGAAGGGTATCATGATTCCATTAGCTTTGTTTTAGAACTCATTTCTTACTTTAGAAGAAAATGAGGTATACTACTCGCAGAATGTATTTGAGTTATTGGTCTGAAATAATGGTGTGTGGTTTACACAAAGTGATTTTTGTGAACTCTATCCTAACCACTACTAAAGAGAGTCATCATTTTCACTCAGTAGATTTCTTGCAGCACAGAGCACATGCCTGCCAGCACCCTCACTTAACTGCCTCAACTGTACTCTAGTTAGGGTTAATATCTCCACATTTAAGTGTGAGTGAAAAGGCTGACACAGACATACCTTCATTTGGAAGGTAAGCTCAACTCATTTAGCCACTGGCAAAACACTTATCCATCTTCTTCTCAAGTGAATTTTAAGACAATTATATTAATCAATTACTGCATCTGTGTAAGTTGGTATCTGTGTATGAAGTTGTACTATCTATTTATAATATCACTTAGAAATTGTTATCACAGAATAATTGTTGTGTGATTTATGTAATTGGTGTTATTTTTTAAATAAATTGAAAAGGACTTAATTTTATAAACACCGTATTCCTCACACCGTATATGAGAATAAAGTCACATCTTTTAGAGATAGAATAACATGACCAGAAGTTCACTCTTAGCCAGATGTTGATCACCAATTAATGGTCCAGTGGTTCCATGATTTAATGCACCTGCTGTGAATAGCAAACAGTCCCACAAGCCAATGGAAAAGCAAATAAATACTTAAGATGAACACTGACGAAACAAGTAGCCTGAAGGAATTCCCAGGATCCCATAGTTAAAAAAAACGTAATGGTGCTCTTTTATAACAATTTCTAAATGTGGGGAAAAAACTCCACAGAGGAAATAACTGTTCCTTTAGCTATTGTCCTCTTTTTTCAACTATTAGTTTTCCTGGATAAATATGAAGCACAGAATACAGTGACATTGTTCCTGAATGTTTGAGCTCCTTTATTTCTGTACATTTAGGGCCTGATGTGCGACAGACTTGCAAATCGTCTCAATTCACTTTGCAAATGCAAAAACAGTTGTACGCGATGTCCGAAAATCTCTTGCGAAGCTGCAATTGCAATGCAAGTGGTTTACGAGTCACAAAAAAATCAACCGGAATTTGCAACTCGAAAATAGAGAATCGCTAAATGCGAGTTGCAAAAATGCATGTACAAATGTGTCGCAGTTTAATAGTATTCACAAAATGGCCCATTTGAACATGCAATTTAACACCAAATCAAAACAGGTGTTCAGTGGAACCAACTTATAAAAACAGGCCAAGAATGCATCAGGGACTTTCCACAATGGCTGCCCTGTACCTGATGACAAAGAGGAGGAGGATACTGGCTATCTAGCAGAAGAGACAGAGAGACAGGAAAGAATCTTCAGGGTCAGGCTCACCCTGTTTGAGAAGATAGAGGAGGAGATATTTGAGCAGTATAGTGTAGTAGCATTGTTATCCCGGATCTAATAGACATCTTAAAGCCACACCTTGCGAGCACTACATAGTGCTGCACTGAAATCCCCAACCATGTCCAGGTCCTGTGCTCCCTCCACTGATAGCTGGATTCCCACAGGTCATGGACTGCGTAGATGGCACACATGTGCTCATATGTCTCCCACTCCAGCTGAAATACATATTCCGAAATGGTAAAACACACATTCCATAAAAATACAAGTTGTCTGCAATGCCCGGAATATCATCACAGGCCTTGTAGCCAAATATCCAGAGAACACTCATGACTCCTATACATTCACACACAGTGGCATATACCAGCAACTAGAAAGAGGAGATTTGATGAAGGATTCCTACAAGGAAGATGCACAGTAATGTCTTGTGGTATAATCATTTGTCTGTATTTTGTTTAACCCTCATATATGTCTCAACAAGTGACAGTGCGTATGCCCTGCGGTCCTGGATCCTGACACCCTACTTGTCTCCCAACAATCCCCAGGAAAGGCACTACAACATGGCACATAGTTGCACCAAGTCTGTGATAGATCATACCTTTGGCCTTCTGAAGTCATGCTTCCAATGTCTACACAAGAGTTGGGAGCCTTTCAGTATGCACCTGAAACTGTGTGCAAGATAGTGGCAACCTGCGCAATACTGCACAATATTGCCTGCAGATGAACCAAACACATAGTGGTATCTGGATCTGACTCTGAGGATGACGACCCTGCTCTACCTGCCCTACAGCCAGTTGAGGAAAGCAGAGCAGCAGAGGGGAGAAGACACTGGGACCACATTGTAAGACATTATTTAGCACTGTAAGAAATCCACATGTACCCAAAACCCACCATTAAAGACAAAACTACTGTTTGTTCCCCAAACAAAACGGCAACCCTTTAATATCCATGTATGGAATAACAAGGATGGACCCCCTGTCCATCATAAGTGAAATGCACAATGTTGTTGAACATGTTGTAAGGTTACTTCACCACCAAATTAAAGATAAGTGTAAATACGACACAGGCACCTTGTCAGTGTGCAATCACTTCTGTACACTATGTGCAGCATGTGGGCTGCTGGCTCTTTAAGGTGAAGGTTGCCAGCTGCTGCTCCTACACAGGACAAGTGTGTCTGCAGCAGACACACTACTCATGCTGGACACCTCACTGTCTGCTGAGTCACCTGTAGCCCTACTGACATTTCCGGATGGTTGGATTGCCTCCGCAGCTGCAGTGATGTTTTGCAGTCCTCTAGTCACATCACCACCGAAGTGGCCCATCTCCAACTGTAGGGCCAGTGTGTATCTGGTGCGCTGGGGGTAGTCTGGGCTGGCCTGCCAAAAGCCTTGGTCTCTGCTCCTGGTGCCTTAGCTGGTGTCTGTCCTCTGCCATCTCCACGCAGAGTTGGTCAGACACACCTGTAATGGCATAAAACTTTACATCCAGGCATGCCTGGTTAGCAGACATCTGCTGGGTGATGTATGAGAACCACTGCATGAGTTTGAGGTGGATCATATGGATTTGCCTTTGTTGCTGGTGCTTCACTTGCAACATGGCATGTTCTAGCCTGCCATACTCTGTCTGATTGCTGGATCCTCCCTGGGAGCATGCGGCCTGCCTAGCCTGCTGGTGCCTTCATGCCTGCTGAGTTGGGCACAGACTTCTGACCCTGGTCAAAGGGATGTGTTGAGGAGTGGTAAATGAAAGCAGCACTTTCATGGTCCTGCGACATCCCTGGCAGACTCAGGGGCACATCACCCTGCTGTTCCCCTAGCTGGGATTGGACCTCTCCCTTGTCACCTTCCCCTTCCTGTGGTTCACAAGGTGTTTGTATATGGTAAATGGTAAAAATAATAAAATGTATGTGCGAAACACTTGCTCATTGGTTGTACTATGTTAATCAA
Source organism: Pleurodeles waltl (assembly GCF_031143425.1). NCBI lineage: Eukaryota > Metazoa > Chordata > Amphibia > Caudata > Salamandridae > Pleurodeles > Pleurodeles waltl. The sequence goes on along the minus strand of NC_090445.1, from coordinate 772,063,887 downwards.
CTTCTGTCTGACAGTAGCAGCACTATTTCTGTACATGACTATGTTAGACCTGACAGCCTTAGGGTGTTCACCCCTAACATTTTGTTTGCCTCCCTCCACTTTTTAGATACTGTTTTGGCTGGTTTGTAGACTCGGTGCACTTTACCACTGCTAACCAGTGCTAAAGTGCATATGCCCTCTCCATTTAAACATGGTAACATTGCATCATACCTGTTAGACCTGACATGCCTTAGGGTGGTCACCCCTAACTTTTTGCCTGCCTCCCTCTACTTTTTGGACCCTGTTTTGCTGGCTTTTAGACTCTGCGTACTTTACCACTGCTAACCAGTGCTAAAGTGCATATGCTCTCTCCCTTTTTAAACATGGTAACCTTGGATCCTACCTAATTGGACTATTTAATTTACTTATAAGTCCCTAGTAATGTGCACTATATGTGCCTAGGGCCTGTAGATTAAATACTACTAGTGGGCCTGCAGCACTGGTTGTGCCACCCACTTAAGTAGCCCCTTTACCTTGTCCCAGGCCTGCCATTGCAAGGCCTGTGTGTGCAGTTCCACTGTCACCCCGACTTGGCATTTAAAAGTACTTGCCAAGCCTGAACCTCCCCTTTCTCCACATGTAAGTCACCTCTAATGTGTGTCCTAGGTAACCCCTAGAGCAGGGTGCTGTGTGGGTGAAAGGCAGGGCATGTACCTGTGTAGTTTACATGCCCTGGTAGTGTAAAACTCCTAAATTTGTTTTTGCACTACTGTGAGGCCTGCTCCCTTCATAGGCTAACATTGGGGCTGCCCTCATACAGTATTGAAGTGGTAGCTGCTGATCTGAAAGGAGTAGGAAGGTCATATTTAGTATGGCCAGAATGGTAATACCAAACCCGGCTGACTGGTGAAGTTGGATTTGATATTACTATTCTAGAAATGCCACTTTTAGAGAGTGAGCATTTCTTTGCACTTAAATCTTTCTGTGCCTTACAATCCACGTCTGGCTGGGCTTGGTTGACAGCTCCTTGTGCATTCACTCAGACACACCCCAAACACAGGGTACTCAGCCTCACTTGCATACATCTGCATTTTGAATGGGTCTTCCTGACTGAGGCCAAGAGGCGTAAGTGGGACGTCCTCTTACCCTGCCTGTTGTTTGCTTATAGAGAGGTGCCCCAGAAAGGGGTGGGGTTCAGCCCCTTTGAGCTTCTCTATGGTCACCCTGTCAGGGGACCCCTAAGCATTGTTAAGGAGGGCTGGGAGAAAGCTCCCCAGGCACCTCGCCAGGATGTGGTCAGCTACATGCTGTCCCTCCGCAAACAAACCCAACGCTTCTGGAAGCAGGCCAAGAGTAACCTCGAGGCCAGTCAAGAGGTGATGAAGGAGTGGTATGATCAGAAGGCCACTCTAGTTGAGTTCTCACCTGTAGACAAAGTTTGGGTGAGGGAGCCAGTAGAGCCTAGGGCTCTCCAGGACCGCTGGACTGGCCCCTTTGAGATCAAGGAGCGTAAAGGGGAGGCCACTTACCTAGTGGACCTCAAGACCCCTTGGCACCCCCTAAGGGTCCTCCATCACAACCGGCTCATACCTCACTTTGAGAGGTCTGATGTCAGTATGCTCCTGGTCACAGATGAGGGCATGGGAGAGGAGAGTGAACCTCTCCCCGACCTCCTTGCTGTCAAGGAAGGGGATGGATCAGTGGGGAGTGTCATTCTCTCTGACTCCCTGACTCTAACCCAGAGGGGGGACTGCTATGAGCTGTTAGAGCAGTTCTCCCCCCTGTTCTCCCTTACTCTTGGACTAACCCACCTCTGTGTGCATGACATTGACACAGGTGACAGTCCCCCTGTAAAGAACAAAATTTACAGGTTGTCACATAAGGTGAAGGCCAGCATCAAGGAGGAGGTCTCCAAGATGTTGACTTTGGGGGTTATTGAGAAATCCAGTAGTCCCTGGGCCAGCCCCGTGGTATTGGTTCCTAAGGCTACTGCCCCAGGTGCGAAGCCAGAACTCTGGTTCTGTGTGGACTACTGGGGTCTCAATTCAGTCAACCGGACTGATGCTCACCCCATCCCCCGAGCTGATGAGCTCGTTGACAGGCTAGGCGCTGCCAAGTTCCTGAGTACGTTCGATCTTACTTCCGGGTACTGGCAGGTTGGCCTGACTGAGGGGGCTAAAGAAAGATCTGCTTTTTCCACCTCTGATGGCCATTACCAATTCCGGGTGATGCCATTTGGGCTGAAAAATGCCCCCGCTACCTTCCAACGGTTGGTTAACGGGGTCCTAGCTGATAAAGATGCCTTCTGTGCAGCTTACCTGGACGACATAGCTGTCTACAGTTCCAGCTGGGAGGAACACCTGCTCCACCTCAAGGAGGTGCTTCAGGCTCTGCAACAGGCAGGCCTGACTATCAAGGCTAGTAAGTGCCAGATTGGGCAGGGTTCCGTGGTGTACTTGGGACACCTAGTAGGTGGTGGCAGGGTGCAGCCACTCCAGGCTAAGATTGAAACTATCAAGGCCTGGCAAACACCTAGAACACAGACTGAGGTGAGAGCCTTTTTGGGCCTCATTGGATACTACCGCAGGTTCGTTAAGGGCTATGGTACCATTGTGTCCCCGTTGACAGAACTCACTTCCAAGAAACAACCCAGGTTGGTGAATTGGACAGAGGCCTGTCAGAAAGCCTTTGATTCTCTGAAGGAAGCCATGTGCACGGCCCCCGTGCTCAAGGACCCTGACTACTCCCAGGAATTTATTGTTCAGACAGACGCTTCAGAGCATGGCATAGGGGCTGTTCTAGCATAGCTGAATGAGGAGGGCTCAGACCAACCAGTAGTCTTTATTAGCAGAAGACTATTACCACTGGAACAAAGGTGGAGTGCTATTGAGAGAGAAGCATTTGCTGTGGTCTGGGCACTGAAGAAGCTAAGACCCTACCTGTTTGGTACTCACTTCCGGGTTCAGACAGACCACAGGCCCCTCAGATGGCTCATGTAGATGAGGGGTGAGAATCCAAAACTCTTGTGATGGTCCATTTCCCTACAGGGGATGGACTTTACGGTGGAGCATCGCCCAGGGGTTGACCACGCCAATGCTGATGGTCTCTCCAGATACTTCCGCCTTAACGATGAGAGCTCCCAGGAGGTCGGGTAGCTCTCCCCACTTTCAGCACGGGGGGACACATGTTAGGCCTGACATGCCTTAGGGTGGTCACCCCTAACTTTTTGCCTGCCTCCCTCTACCTTTTGGACCCTGTTTTGCTGGCTTTTAGATTCTGCGTACTTTACCACTGCTAACCAGTGCTAAAGTGCATATGCTCTCTCCTTTTTAAAACATGGTAACCTTGGATCCTACCTAATTGGACTATTTAATTTACTTATAAGTCCCTAGTAATGTGCACTATATGTGCCTAGGGCCTGTAGATTAAATGCTACTAGTGGGCCTGCAGCACTGGTTGTGCCACCCACTTAAGTAGCCCCTTTACCTTGTCCCAGGCCTGCCATTGCAAGGCCTGTGTGTGCAGTTTCACTGTCACCCCGACTTTGCATTTAAAAGTATTTGCCAAGCCTAAACCTCCCCTTTCTCCACATGTAAGTCACCTCTAATGTGTGCCTTAGGTAACCCCTAGAGCAGGGTGCTGTGTGGATGAAAGGCAGGGCATGTACCTGTGTAGTTTACATGCCCTGGTAGTGTAAAGCTCCTAAATTCGTTTTTGCACTACTGTGAGGCCTGCTCCCTTCATAGGCTAACATTGGGGCTGCCCTCATACAGTACTGAAGTGGTAGCTGCTGATCTGAAAGGAGTAGGAAGGTCATATTTAGTATGGCCAGAATGGTAATACCAAACCCGGCTGACTGGTGAAGTTGGATTTGGTATTACTATTCTAGAAATGCCACTTTTAGAAAGTGAGCATTTCTTTGCACTTAAATCTTTCTGTGCCTTACAATCCACGTCTGGCTGGGCTTGGTTGACAGCTCCTTGTGCATTCACTCAGACACACCCCAAACACAGGGTACTCAGCCTCACTTGCATACATCTGCATTTTGAATGGGTCTTCCTGGGCTGGGAGGGTGGAGGGCCTGCTCTAACATAAAGGACTGCCACACCCCCCCACTGGGACCCTGGCAGACAGGATTGAACTGAAAGGGGACCTGGTGCACTTCTTAGCCACTCTTTGAAGTCTCCCCCACTTCAAAGGCACATTTGGGTATTTAAACAGGGCCTCTGCCCTACCTCATCAGACACTTGCTGGAGAAGAAACCTGAACCAGAACCTGCATCCTGCCAAGAAGAACTGCCTTGCTGCTCAAAGGACTCACCTGACTGCTTTCTACAAAGGACTGCTGCCTTGTTGTTGCCCTGCTGCCTTGCTGAACTCTTGTCTGGCTGCAAAAGTGCTCTCCAAGGGCTTGGATAGAGCTTGCCTCCTGTTCCCTGAAGTCTCAGGACCAAAAAGACTTCTCTTTTTCATTTGGACTCTTCGTGCGCCGAACATTTCGACGCACAGCTTGTTCCGCGGCGAGAATTACGCCGCACACTGACGCTGATCGACGTGACGCCTTCGGGGCGACCGGAACTTCAAAACACACGTCCTCGCAAGGACAACGCCGCCCGACTTCCGGAGGGGAAATCAACGCGATGCCTGCAGTGAGAGCAAAACTTTGACGCACAGCCCCGTGGAACGACGCGCAGCTGGAAAACAAGCAAGAGAATACACGCACAGACTCGGGACATCTGGTAATCCCTCCGACCCACAGAAAGAGACTGTCCGCGCGCCGGAAAACGATGCACGACTTCCCTGCGTGAAAAATAACGACGCAAGTCCGTGTGTGCTGGGGAGAAATCGACACACCATTTTTCCACGTATCTCTTCTTCTGCGGCCCTTTGCAGAGATTTTCCACTCCAAACCAGGTACTTTGTGCTTGAAAGAGACTTTGTTTGCTTTTTAAAAACTTAAGACACTTTGGGGGTCATTCTGACCCCGGCGGTCTAAGACCGCCGGGGCCAGGGTCGGCGGGAGCACCGCCGACAGGCCGGCGGTGCTCCCAAGGGCATTCCGTCGGACCGGCAACACTGGCGGTCTCCCGCCAGTGTATCGCCGCCCTTTGGAATCCTCCAAGGCGGCGCAGCTAGCTGCGCCGCCGAGGGGATTCCGACCCCCCCTACTGCCATCCAGTTCCCGGCGGTCCGCCCGCCGGGAACCGGATGGCGGTAGGGGGGGTCGCGGGGCCCCTGGGGGCCCCTGCAGTGCCCATGCCACTGGCATGGGCACTGCAGGGGCCCCCGTAAGAGGGCCCCTACAAGTATTTCACTGTCTGCTTGGCAGACAGTGAAATACGCGACGGGTGCAACAGCACCCGTCGCACCTTCCCACTCCGCCGGCTCGATTACGAGCCGGCATCCTCGTGGGAAGGAAGTTTTTCCCTGGGCTGGCGGGCGGTCTTTTGGCGACCGCCCGCCAGCCCAGGGAAAAACTTAGAATACCCTCCGCGGTCTACTGACCGCGGTGCGGTAATTCGGAGGGGGGAACTCTGGCGGGCGGCCTCCGCCGCCCGCCAGAGTTAGAATGACCCCCTTTATATCACTTTCCTGTGATATCTCTACAATTTCACATTGCATCTTTATTCGTTTTGACCTACAATCATCCTGATAAATATTATATATTTTTCTAAACACTGTGTGGTGTATTTTTGTGGTGCTATATTGTGGTATTGTATGATTTATTGCATAAATACTTTACACATTGTCTTCTAAGTTAAGCCTGACTGCTCGTGCCAAGCTACCAGAGGGTGGGCAAAGGCTAATTTTGGATTGTGTGTGACTTACCCTGACTAGAGTGAGGGTTCTTGCTTGGACAGAGGGTACCCTGACTGCCAACCAAAAACCCAATTTCTAACAATACCCAATTAGACTATTTAATTTACTTATAAGTCCCCAGAAGAGTGCAGTATATGTGCCTAGGGCCTGTAGATTAAATGCTACTAGTGGGCCTGCAGCACTGATTGTGCCACCCAGTTAAGGAGCCCCTTAACCTTGTCTCAGGCCTGCCATTGCAAGGCCTGTATGTGCAGTTTCACTGCCAATTCAACTTGGCATTTAAAAGTACTTACCAAGCCTAAAACACCCCTTTTTCTACATATAAGACACCCCTAAGGTATGCCCTAGGTAACCCATAGGGCAGGGTGCTGTGTAGGAAAAAGTCAGGACATGTACCTGTGTTGTTTACATGTCCTGGTAGTGTAAAACTCCTAAATTAGTTTTTACACTGCTGTTAGGCCTACTCCCTTCATAGGCTAACATTTGAGCTGCCCTCATGCATTGTTTGAGTGGTAGCTTCTGATCTGAAAGGAGTAGGAAGGTCATATTTAGTATGGCAAAAATGGTGATACAAAATCGTGCTGACTGGTGAAGTTGGATTTAATATTACTATTTTAGAAATGCCACTTTTAGAAAGTGAGCATTTCTCTGCACTTAAATTGTTCTGTGCCTTACAATCCACGTCTGGCTGGGTTTAGTTGACAGCACCTTGTGCATTCACTCAGACACACCCCAAACACAGGATACTCAGCCTCACTTGTATACATATGCATTTTGAATGGGTCTTCCTGGGCTGGGAGGGTGGAGGGCCTGACACGTGCATGTCAAAGGACAGTAGCCTGCCCTCACACAAAGGATAGCCATACCCCCTATTGGGACCCTGGCAGACAGGATTCAACTTAAAGGGGACCTTGTTCACTTCTAAAGCCACTCTTTGAAGTCTCCCCCACTTCAAAGGCACATTTGGGTATTTAAACAGGGCCTCTGCCCCTACCAACTCAGACACTTTCTGGAGAAGAAACTGGAACCAGAACCTGCATCCTGCCAAGAAGAACTGCCGGACTTCCCAAAGGACACACCTGTCTGCTTTCTATGAAGGACTGCTGCCTTGCTGTTACCCTGCTGCCTTGCTGCTCTCTGGCTGTTGTGAAGAAGTGCTCTCCAAGGGCTTAGATAGAGCTTGCCTCCTGTTCCCTGAAGTCTCAGGACCAAAAACACTTCATCTCTACAAGAAGAACTCCTTGTGCAGCAAAATTCGACACACAGCCTGACAGAAATGATGCACAGTCAACACTGTGGTGAAAATTTCACTGCACGCTGAACCAGAACGACGCAGCCTGAATTCGCAACAAGAAGGTTGATGCAGCGCCAACGTAGCGACTGTAAATTCGACGCGCGGCCCACTTGATCGACGCACAGCCGAGCCTGAATGACGCAGCCCAACTTCCAGAGAGAAATCAACGCAGCGCCTGCCATGCGGTAGAGAACTTGACGCAATGGCCACCAGATCGACGCATCTCCTGTGACTTCGTTCCATGCATCATCCCCAGGGGGTCTGAAAACCCCGCATCCCAAAGAGGATACACGGCCGAGTACCGGAAATCGATGCACAGCCGTCCCGGCATGAAATCTAAATGACGCATCGCTGTGTGCGGCCCAAGAAATCAACGCACACCCCTTTGTTTCCACACATCTCCTCCTCTGCAGTTCTTTTTCACGCAAACCAGGTACTTTGTGCTTGAGAGAGACTTTGTTGGCTTTTAAAAGACCTAAGACACTTTCTATCACTTTTCAGTAATATCTCAACATATACTTAGTGAATTTTAATCATTTTGGACCTGCATCTTATCAGATAAATATCATATATTTTTCTAAACACTGTGTGGTGTATTTTTGTGGTGCTATATGGTGTTACTGTATGATTTATTGCACAAATACTTTACACATTGCCTTCTAAGTTAAGCCTGACTGCTCAGTGCCAAGCTACCAGAGGGTGGGCACAGGATAATTTGAATTGTGTGTGACTTACCCTGACTAGAGTGAGGGTCCTTGCTTGGACAGGGGGTAACCTGACTGTCAACCAAAGACCCCATTTCTAACAGACTACATATCCCATAATGCACCAGTTGTGTACTTTTCCTCATCTACATAGACCATCCAGGCATGTATGGGTTACGGTGTGTTACATGCTTGTGGCCAGCAGGGTTTTGGGACGGATATTGAAGTATTCAAGTTATTACACTTACCAGTGTTTGGTGGGGGTTCAGATATGTCAAGGGACCCAAAGCTGCACATTGCCTCCAGCTCCAATGTGGTTTCTGCCATCGCCTATAAGGGGGGGCACGTTGGACGTCTTCCTCCTGTTCCTTGGGTGTCCCTCAGCAGTGCTGCAACCCTCTCCTTGGCTGTGGAGTGCAGGTCATATCACCTTTTCTTGATCTCCTCAATTGACCTTTGTGCCATGCCCAGGGCATTGATTTGGATGTGCACGTCCCTCCAGACCTTCCATTTGTCAGACTCAGGAACAGTCTGAGACAGCCTACCAAATAGCTCTTCATTGTGGTTGGTTTCCACATTCCTATGTGAGAATTTCTACTTCCCTCTCCGTGAACTTCAGTTTTTTCAAGCGCTACCCTGCTGCCTTCCCCCTCTGTTGTCTGGCCATTACAGTGTGTGGATTCCAGTTAGACAGAGGTGTGGGTCAGTGCTGTAGGACTCCACCATGTGCTGTAACTCCTGTACAGGCTGCTCCTGGGCCGCCAGTTTCTGTTTAGGGGTCCTTGCAGTGTTTCAGGAAGTGTTTGGGCACTTTTTAAAGCCATGGTCGCAATTTGTGACCCCAGTCGCAATTAGCGGGCAGTTACCAACTTGCAGATAGCGAATTCGGTAATAGAGATGCGACTCATTTGGGAGTCGCAATTTGGGGGCCCTAATTTTATGCACATTAAAAAGAGTAAATAACAAAAAATCACAAATTACGAGTCACTATTTCTAGCAATTGTACATTGGGCCCTTAGTCCCAGCGTTTTATTGGTGGAAATATTTTTTTAATGCTGTGATGCAGTTTTACCAGACATAGCAAAGTTGCATCACAGAAAAGAGCTCACCAATAAAATGGCTAGAACAAACAAACAGTAATTGGGCCTGTGCTTGTGCTGCTTTAATCCCTTAAGTGCGGGTGTCACTCAATGACCAACACCATCCCTACCTCCTCAGTGCATGTGATGGCCATTGGCTGACACTAGGAAGGTATTTCAAATCCATTTTTTGTTATACATCAGAGTGAGGGAGTCCTCTATTTTATTTTATTCTCGGACTGCTCAGAAAGCAGCCTCAGTGTTTTTCTTTTTTTACTGTAATGACAATCAGCGTGCAGGGTCCGCTGACACCATTACAGTAAAGTGAAAGTAAAACTATAAAATGTGCTCATTTACTTTCACCCATAAGCACTTATTGATTCAGGAGAGGTATTCTTGGAAAGGAGAGACTCTCCCTTTTCCAATGATATCTCTGACCAGTGGATCCCTGCTTGCGAATCACCATAGAAGAGTGATCCCCAAGCAGGAAACCAATCTCTAGGGCCCAGAGACATGGCAAGACCACCACCTCGCACTTCGGGTGCAGAAAGCCCTCTAGACGCCAGGGGAAAAAAGAAAATGTATGGGTGGGGGCTGCCCCAATGGGCGTGACCATGCCCCAACCCAAAAAGTGCAGCATCAGTTTTTCTTCCCCCTCCCCTCCAGATGGTGGCTGGTGGTGATTATCCCCCCCCAATCTTCTTTTGGAGAGCGGCAGAAAGCCCATTAGACACCATGAAAACTTTGTAAAGAAAAAACTGTAGAGGGGTAGGGGCTGCTCACCAGATGACCATGCCTCCACCCCTAAGAAAAAAAGGGGTTGCAGTCTTTCTGCCCCCACAAGGGATGGATAGTGGTAATTACCACTGATCTGCCACCGGAGAAGCCAAAAGCTCACTAGATAACAGGAACATTTTAAAAAGAAGAAAATGTACGGGTGTGGGCTTCCCAGCATGTACATGGCCTTACCCTACCTCCAAAATATGTGACGGTCTGTCCAACCCCCTGGGTGCTGGACTGGAGTGATTACCACAATCCGCCTCCCTCCCAAGGGCATGAAGCCCACTAGACACCAGGGAAATGTTGTTACAAATGTATACTGTGGTGGGGACTTCCCACCATGGACGCAGCCATTCCCGAACCCAAATAAATGTGGGAGCAGTCTTTCTTCCCTCTCTGGTAGGGTTGTTATGCTCCAGCTACCCCAGATGGGGACAGAAAGCCCACTAGATACCTGGGAATATAAAAAAAGAATATTTAGGGATGATAGTTGCCCACCACGCATCCCCCGAGAATGCAACATCAATTTTTCTGCCTCACTGGGAGGCTCGATGAAGGAAATTATCCTCAGTCTCCCCCGACTAGCCTCCAGGGTCTGCATTTACACAGTATGTTTTGGGAGGGTGATCCTCTTCTAGGCATGGGCCCAAGCTCTTCCCACCCCACACTCCAACATATTTTCTGCCCCCTTGTGGGTGGATAGGGGTATTCACTCTAAGTCTCCTTCCTCGATGGGGCAGAAAGCTACTAAATACCAGGGATTTTAAAGCAGAGCCAAAACAAACTAGAGGAGGATGTGGTCTACCCTGACATCAAGCATACCCCACCCCAAAAAAGGCAATAGTGTCTTTCTATCTCTAGGGGGGCAAGTAGGAGGTTTATTCCAATTGGGTTAGTTCCTCCAAATATGTCCTCACTGAGAGTAGAAATTCACTTCACTTGGCCAAAAGAAAGCTGTGCCGGTGTTTCACTCAGTTTTTTCCTATTTGGGGTGGTGATGTAACCAGTGCAAGAGCACAACATTTGACCTACTTTCTTCAATTTGCCCCTACGGAATTCACAATGGAGGAGCATAAAGTCTACCTAGCACAAGGGATTTTGACTTTGGGACAAAAGAAAGTGATGCAGGTGTTGATCAGGAATTGACCACACCATCACTCCAAAATATACAAACTAGTCTTTTAGACGGGGGGCTTGACTTCACCTGGCCTCTGGTAGCGCAGGGTAGAGAGCCCACTCTATGGCAGAAATACATATATTTTCAATACAATAATGGAGTGGTCCCTGGCCCATCCTAACATCAGGCCTCCCTCACCTTTAAAGGATCAACTGTCTTTCTGCTCCCCTGTGGACTAATAAGACCCACTCCAATGGTAATTGAGAGGACATTTGATTTTTTGGGTGTTGTTTTTACATTTGGGTCAGGATAGTGCAGGTAACTCCCAATATCGTCCCACTTGCAATGATGAATGGCTGCACTTTTTGTCTTTGTTAGGTTGCCACATGGGAAAACTCACAAGACCCAGACAGTTCTGAAAATTAGACATACAAAGTATAGGGTAGTGTGCTTCATGTGGATCCCTCAACATTGTCTTACCCACAATACCCTGCATACCTCAGACTTTGACTAAAAACACATATTTTCCAAACATTTCTGTGAGGAAAACTACTGAATTTTGTGGGAAGCCACACATTTCATACCACCCTGAGTTCCCACATGCCCTCCGATAAGAACAGTACCCCACTTGTGTGGGTGGGCCAAGAGACCACAACACAAAATGTTCTAAAGTGCTACCTTGATAAATAAGCAATAGAGGTGCTTGTGGTACTTGGGGCCATGCTGTGGTACCACCCATGCAAATCAATGTACCACAGACATTTTTAAAAACTAGACAACCAGAGGACTCCAGGGTGGTGTGTCTTGCATGGATCTCATGAGGGTTTCTTACCAGAAATGCACTGCAAACCTCAAACTTTGTCTGAAATCACACATTTTAATTAAATGTATGTAATAGGAACTTCTGGAACTAGCAGAAATCACCCAAATTCCTCCAACCCAGCATTACCCCACTTGTGCTGACAAAAACCCTGCACCACCTGTGTGGCTGGTCCTCTCTGCAGTTCAAGGTATGGTATATGTTCCTAGAGCAAACAATACAGTAATAAATCAAATAACAAACCATCTCATTTAGCCTCTGAAATTATACAAAATCATAATAGAACTGGCACAAATTTGTGCCTATTTCATGATCATCTGAAAATCTTAGGGCCTCATTATGAAACTGTCTGAGGACCGCCATGTTGATGGTGGTGGTCAGACCGCCAACAGGCTGGAGGAGAATTCTGCCAAATTATGATTTTGGCGGTGATGCATATAGAATCCCGCCAAAACATTGACGGCACCGCCAGTATCGGCAGACCGCCACGGACGATTGAAGACAACAGCAGGCCAGTGGAGACCAAGTTTTCATCCGACTCATGACAAGGTTGCACACCACCAACATTTCCGCCGCGGTCGGACCACCACGAAAACCCAGGTGGAAACTACTATATAATAGGAGATACTCACCTCCAGGAAGCCATACTCATCTAGAGTCACCATGAACCACAATTAGACATCTTCCTGCTGCTCCTGCTTGCCGAAAGACAACAGAATCTTCTCTGCCGCCAACGACAGCAACCGTAACTACATACACTCACCTGTTACAGTTAGATATTGTGACATGTTGTGCAGTTCCATAACATACCATAGGGAGGGGGCTGCAAGGGCAACACTCACATGTAACAGTACATTGACTTGCACTCTCACATACAACAACAAAGTCACCCACTCATGCACAGCACACAGGCTTGGGGGGGTTGGTTTAGTCTTGGAGGAGAGTTGGGTTTCCTTGAGAGGGGTCAACTTTTAGGAAGGAAGGGAAGTGGAAAGGGGGCCTTGAAGAGGGAAACTGATCATTCAGAGGTGTCATGGGGGAAGAAGTAGGGAAAAGGCTAAACTCTGAGAGGAAAGACTTTTTCCACACACGGGGATGGACATAACAAGAGGGTTTGGGTGTGGAGGGAGAGGGGGTGGTTATATGAGGTGATAATGTGGATATCTTCTGTGGGTGTTTGTGGGAGGTATGCTTGTGGGTGGTGGGGGTCTGTTGGGTGGATGAGTGAGGGTGTTTATGTGTCTTGGGCAGAGAGGGCTGGAGATGCTAGGGGATGCAGTGGTAGGTGGGTGGCTGACTGCTGAGGTGGTGACTGCAGGTATGGTGGATGTGCTGCATGTAGATTTCAGTGGTTGTGGTGCTTGTGGGTGTGTCACTGGGGTAGATGTCTGAGGGTCTGCTGGGGTGCTGTCTGCAGGTAGGGTAGGTGAGGCATGGTGTCTGCAGGTGTGTCAGGTGTTGTGTATATGATGCTGGAGTGGTGCTATGTGTGTAGGTGTATTTTCTTTGTATGCCAGTGGTATGTCTTGTAGGTGCTTTGGTTTGTCTGCGCTACCCTTGGATGTTAAGGTGGATGTATGCCTGTCTGTCTGTGTATTTTGGCTGGGTCAGGAAAGGGGGATTGGGAAGAGGAGGATGGAGGATGGACGGTAGACAAAGGGTAGCTGGCTGTCATCAGTGTGGAGGTCAGAGCCTGAAATTATCTCTGTAGGCCACCAAGGGCACCATGAATACCCTCCAGGAATGCATTACTCTGTTGTGTCTGAGTTGCCAGTCCCTGGATGGCATTCACAATGGTTGACTGACCCACAGAGATCATACTCAGAAGGTCAATAGCCTCCTCACTGAGGGCAGCAGGGCTAACAGGGGCTGGGCCAGAGGTGCCTGTGGCAAAGGAGATGCCCACCCTCTTGGATGAGTGGGCCCAGCCAACTGGGTGGGGAGCTACAAAGAAGGTGGTTATAGAAAGGGGGATGGAAGATAGAGATGGTGCTGGATGGTCCCAGATGTGTCTGCCACCACCAGGGTCTGTCCACTGGAGGTGGATTCCAAAGATGATTAACTGGATCCAGTCTCCCCCATGGCACTTTCTTCGCCCTCTGGGCCACTGGGCCCTTCAGTGTCAGTGTGCTTGTGACAGGAGGTCCCATGGCTAGACTCTTACCTACTCAGCTGTGCCCCTGATCCTTCGCTTGCCGATGCTGATGCTGGGAGACAGAAAGTGAGGTAAGGTCATCACATTCTTTACGTACCACTTCCATCACATTGTACAGATCATTAACATCACATCTAGTTGTAGAGCACCCCCAGGTAGTACAAGTTTTTTACCAACACCATGTCACAACCTGATACAATGTACATTACTCAATCATAACATAGTCACACACCAGCTAAGCTGCCTATCTCACACCTACACTACCAATATATCAGTAGAGCTATCACACTAACCATTCCATGAGATGGTGACTTGGTCACATGATATTGGATCCCTATCCACAGCAACATAGTCAACCAACAACCAAGCTATGGGATCGAGAGGTAACATAGATTTCCACATATCACATACACAAACCAAACAAATACTAACAAATTGGCCTGATGTCATGTACCAGGCAAGGAAACATATTGTATGGTAAACACAAGACAGCATGTTGCACACAAGCCATACCCACTTCATGTTGCTGAGTTCATAATCTTTACAATGGAAATTTGCTAACATGCAACTACTTTAATTGGCATAACAAAATGTTAGAAGGTGAAAGAGTCTGAATAGATGTCACCTACACAGGTACCAATAGTGATATAGGAAAGGAACATACATTCTTTGTGGGCCAAGTCATCTATGTCATTGTTCTCCTAAAAACAAAGTATAGCACCCATATAAGGGCCTAACAAGCTCAGAGCATTTATTCACATACAACCACACTTAGTATAACTACTCTCTCAAGTCAATGGACATGAAGGTCCATGTGCATGAAGGTGACATACAGTTCAATGTATCATGCAATTATTCCATCAATAGCCCAATGACTCAGTTACAACATCACTATCCATACATCAGACATGACTAGCCTGACATCTGTTTGGAAACAATTCAGAGAGCAAACCACATGTGAGGCTACCATGACAAGTACACACACCATGATGCAAGCCAAACGCCTGAATATGCATACCATACCACTCACATGTGTATGACCACACCTGCATCACATTGGTGTCAGTGTAAAAAATAGGTTTCCATACAACAGTGACTCAGTACAATTCCAAAATAGCAACAGAAAGTTTGTTTATAACTCATTACAATGTGGATTGATTACATAATCTTTCAATGTACACATGATGCAGCCAAAAAATAGTTAGGATTGTAACTGCGAATAATATGTCTTGACCCATTTATCATGTCTACAACACTATAGCTAAATAAATAGCTGTGTAGTCACTTCCCACCTACAGAACATGAACATGGTACTAACATTCATAATCCTGACACCAATGTATGTGATCCAATAGGAGGCTAGCAATACCTCCATGGTTGACAACATGTAGGATGGCCACTCAGTTGACACATTACAGAGGCCTATAAAAAGCCTTCACTTACTAAGGGGCGTTCACCTTGTAAAAGGGCTAAATATGTTTTACAAGTATGACATGTGAAATGTCAGATGGACATCACAGCCTCACATGATGCTGTCACTCATCAGAAACCTTTTGAAAAGTAGGAATGACTTCAAAATCTCAGGCTCTATGTTGTACATAGATATGGATCAAGGGACATTGGAATGGAAAGAGGGAAAATACCTCGACAACTTACCATAATGATATTGGGAGTAGTGACATGTAGGAGAGAAGGAACAACCACCAGGGTATGAAAAGCTGCAGAGTGGTGCACATATGACACAGTTGCATGTGTATCACCATATTGTTCTGTACAGAGGGGACAACATAGGAGAGTAATATGTCCCTGTACAAATTAGAATGTGCACCAATTCATGTCAAAGTTGAGAACTGTATATCAATGTGTTCCTTGGAGATCTTTGACCCTTTGCACTTACCACATTGTCACAGCCTAGAAACTTTCACATCATTCACTACCCTTGTAAAGGGATGAAAATGTGTCAAATCTGTACTCACCACCTATGGCTGCTGTGCTGTCCTCGAACGCCCATCCTACTCCACGTAGGCCATCCCTAATATTCGGGACATTAGAGTGGTTAAGCTCCGAAGGGCACCCGGTCCTCCTTGGGAGGACATCCCCAGCTGAGCCTCTGCAGTCTTCCGGGTCCAGTGTCTCAGGTCCTCCCTCTGCTTCTTATAGTGAAATGCTCCAGTGGCTCTGCACCCCCAGGTTCCCCACCTTCTTGGTCCCCTTTTTTTGATAGGTGTTGACCTGCATGGACGACACAGGCAAGAAGAGAATGTCATGTTCACATACACAATACCAAAACAAGCAGGGTGCAAATACAAGTTAATGCAACTAGCCATACACAGAGTGCATTCAACATCCCCTTCAATGAGGGACGACCATCTGCAGTCAGGGCATATGTGATGTTGAGACAGGCATGCAACATGCATATCCAGCTTCAGAGGTCAGA
Organism: Pleurodeles waltl; assembly: GCF_031143425.1. Classification (NCBI taxonomy): domain Eukaryota; kingdom Metazoa; phylum Chordata; class Amphibia; order Caudata; family Salamandridae; genus Pleurodeles; species Pleurodeles waltl. Next base: position 772,047,703 of record NC_090445.1, on the reverse strand, counting down.
TTGAAACATGTGACCAGACCAGAAACATATTTCTAAACATGATATATCTGTCGAAATATTTTTTCATACCACCTTCAATGATCATGTATTACTGTCTGCAGTTGGGTCAGGGTACATACATCACACACTCTCTACTATGTCTCAGGACTCAAAATCTATCAGTGCACATATGCGCATGCCCATCTACCCACATATATTACCACAATCCTTCATTCCACCACATTTCTTGGACATCATCATACACTTAAGCCTTAAAGCATTGAAACTTCATTGCAACTACCAGTTCCTCTGGTGCACCCTAGAGTTGGTCATACAGGGGTAAGACCTCCTCCACAAGCTTATCAAGCTCCTCTGGGGAGAAGGCAGTGGTCCTTTCACCTGTAGGACTTTGCATGAATGCTCTCAGGGGCAGTACAGAGCAGTTCAAGTCATGGAGGTCTTTCTGAAATTAGTGTCAGTAGTCAAATGAGAGGTGAAGTATGAAATGGCAGTCACATCCGCAACGTCAAAGACGGTCACCACCGACAGACATTGCCATTGGCCCAAGACTGCCAAAGGCAGCAATGTGTTCCAATGGCAATGTCCACTGTGGTTGTATCCACCTATGGCCATGACCACGTCTGCTGGCAGACTTATGTCACTTCCTAATGTCCTGGACAGGCAGCTGCCATTTAAAGGCTTACATATCAACAACAAAAAAGTTAAATAAATATGTGTCACAAGCTGTGAACCATATCTACAACATTGTGTTCACTGCTGGCTTTGAGAAAACATGTAGAAATGTGCATGAATGCACAGGATGCAAAATTGAGGTGTTTTACATAATGTAAATGTAGCAGCATAGTCAGCAGAGCAATGACAATTTGACATATGGTATATGTGTCCCAGATATGTGTATCATGTTAGGGATGTTAAAGTCACATAGACTGTGAGTGACAAGCTTTGCCATTTCTGAAATATGATAAAGGAAAGGAGATGGAAATGCAGAAATAAGGCATACTTTCATTAGGTATGTTCAGCGTACAACATTTCAACAGTTTTGTGTGGCATTTTAGAACATTATATGTGAAATAGGTATGATCATACTTATGATGCACAGAATAAGTGATATATATATACATTCTGGTTTTCTCCCACATAGTTACCTTGGCATGAGAAGAGTGAGAGAACCTCCAGTGTACCATCCACTAGCAGGCCTGCAGATCATGGAGAATCAACATGTCATCCAAATCTACCGCTTGATTAGACATACAATCGTGGATCGCTGTCATCAGTTAGAGCCAGATCTGATGCTACTCATAGTACAAGTCGTGTCAGTTCTGCCCTTCCTGGACATAGGCTCCATTCAAAATACAGTGGCCCTAACTGCAGGGATATATCAGCCTATGTTTAGTCTGGTCTTGAAGGCTGTACTGTCTGCATTGTTGAAAAACCTGGACAGCTACATCAGATTTCCACAGCATGAAGATTTGGCCCAAGTAAAGGCTGATTTGTATCCTTTGGGGCACATTCCACATATGGTTGGAACCTCCTATATAGCCGTGGGTCCCCCCAAATGCCAATGAACAGGCATATAGGAACAGGAAAAACTTCCACTCCATTACTGTCCAAATGGTCTGTTTGGCTGACCTCTACATTTCACAAGTTTGTGCAAGGCACCTGGGGACAGTCCATGATGCCTTCATCATGCAGAATAGCAATATCCTACAGCTGATGAGACAACAATACACAGAGAGGGCCTGGCTGTTTGGTAAGTTGCATATGTCATGTGAGTCTGTAACTTTTATCTTCTAACAAATGTGTGGGTGTCTGTTACTTATGTTTGCCTTTCTAAACTCTTCTTTTCAGGAGACTCAGGTTACCCAAACCGTTCATGGTTGTTGACACCAGTGAGGTACCCAACCACGCCAGGGGAAGTCCGCTTCAATGAGGCCCATGAAGGACAAGGCGTGTTGTGAAGCAGACATTTGTGCTCCTGAAGGCAAGATTCCTCAGCATTGATAAGTCTGGTGGAGCCCTCCTCTACTCAACCACCAAAGTATGTCAAATTATTGTGGCCTGCTGCATGTTCCACAACCTCGCCCTGAGATGCCATCCCCTTTATACAGATGGTATGGGGGCAGCAGTTCCAGCGGGTGAGAATGCAGGTTTGACAAGTGAGGATGAGTATGATGAGGATGAAGCTGGAGACATCAGGGCAGTTCTCATCAATCAGTATTTCACCTGACTTTTGGCATGTGATGTTATGTAATTTAAGTAACTCAATGAGGTATTGGTGGGGTTAGGGATGCTTAATAAGGCTCTTACTATGACCATCAGACAGGTAATAAGTAGCTTTAAAGCCCATAACTCAGAGGTGCATTCAGAATATTAAACGGGGTAGTGTGCAGCTTTTTGTTCACCATAACCTAATTTAATCACAATTTACAGACTGTGTAACCATTGTTCACAGGAATGCTTTTGTTTCAATGCGGCCTATGCCTCATGTTTGACAATTGTAATGTGCGGATTACTTTACAAGGTCATTCTCATTTAGAGATATCAGACAGCGTCACAGGTGGGTGGGATTTGCAGACTGACAAGTGAGGTGAATATGGATTTAACCAGGTACTGTTAGGCATGAGATTTGTGGTGTGTGAGTTCTATGCCCAGACAGTCAGGACAGTGGGATGGTAGTGTCCTATTCCACTCGATAGACCTACTTGGCATCGGAGGTGTTCAATGGTGCCATGTGTGTTTTCATTTGTCTCTCACATGTCATCCTGTGCTATCCATACCCTCAACCATCAGAATGATTTGTATTGGTAATAGCTAACTTGTATGAGCTGTCACTGTGTTTTCTCACTGCTGGCTACTATGCATGTAATTTAAGACTGACATAGGTAAGTGGCATGCCTACTGACACCTGATCATGATAAGTGGAAGGTTTCTTGACTGGGGACATTTTACTGACCTCTGTTTATATCATGGGGTATGGCCATTTGGTAGCCATGGTATGGGTATGTGATAAGGCTTTAGCTGATGATACATTGAAACAATGTGTCTTCCTATTGGGGTAGTGAAAGACTGACATACCCCTGACTTCACTAGTCTGTGGGTTGGTAGTGATTGACACTTATGCTGTAACACTGACGTGAGCAGCAGTACTTCACTGTGTAATCATTTGCATTCTCCCAGCCTATTTGTGGGAAAGTTCAATGTAAGTGATTTGAGTTATGTCCATCTCCCCTGATTAAACAGTACATTTGAGATGGAACATTTCAAATGTCTTACATTTGAGGTACACTTTCTTGTACAAGAGGTGTTATAGATGACCGTTAAATAAGGTTGATAAATGACTTTCACACATGATCTGTGGTTAAGTAGTATTTATTGAGGAGTGAACAGCAACGTTAGTGAATTGGATCAATTGGAACACAAAGGAAACAGTGAAGGGTTCTGTCATGGTGGATAAAATCATCAGGGTGGCTGCTACAACATTTGGGGACACAAGTTCAGTGTCCTTGGACCAGAGGAAAATGGAGATAGGTTCAGAAAAGTCAACAGGGTGTATCTGTGCCACACAAAGAGAACCAATCAGTAGATGTTCACTTCCTGGCAGCAGTTTTGGTCTTCGTATCTGACCCTCCTGGATGTTTTGGGGGACATCCATGTTTCCACAGGGGTTCTTCAGCTACAGAGGCAGGGGTGTCTGAGGCATGTTCTTCCCCTGGCAGGGCCTCCATTCCATTAGCAGCCACAGATATAGAAGGGGTTGATGTCTCATTGCTAGTGAAAGGGGCCAGCTGGTATGTACAAAACCTACCCAGCGTGGTATTCATGTCTCTCAGCACCCATTCAATTGAAGTCAAGTGAGCATTTTGGGCCTGTTACTGCTGCATTACTTCCTGTCAGTTGCCCCTCTGCAGCTGCTATATCTCACCCATCATGATAAGTACCTGTCCCATCACGCCTTCGGATTGATGGTTAGATCCCAGGACTTGGGAGATGATGACCTGGCCGGTTGTATCCCTAGGAGCCGCCAACCTCTGGCCCACGCCATCCCTCCCACATACCCTACCCCCATGTGCCTGTACAGTTTGCCCACTCCCACTGGAGCCAGGTCCATCATTGTCTGGGTTTACAACAAGAGACTCAGGTGCCTGTACTGGTGTGCACAAGACGGTTGACAGTGTCCTTGGTTGCATGGGGTGTTGAAGCAACAGGACTGGGAGAAGTGGATATGGGCAGGGTGAGGCTCATAGTTGTTGACTGACCAGGTATCCTAGATGGGCCAGCTTCGTCCTCAATGTCCACACATCCAGGGCTTCATTCAGATGAGTAGTGGCAGTCTCTGGTGTCCTTTCATAGTGACAATGGCTAGGTTACCTGTAGGAGAAGTGGAACACACTGGTGTTGAAAGTAATGCAACATATGATATCAAAGGATGACCAGAAGACATGCTATGTGACATGCAAACAAAGCCTTTACTTGATCCCCTAATAAGACAATGACACCTGCTTTCAAATCTAGGTTAGGGCTATATGGGACACAGAGCTTTCCAACTGAATACAGCGTGCTATAAGATGTTGGAGTATCTTGGTGGTTACATGACTGTTCATTGACTCGTATCTTGTCTGATTGATCACTTAACATTTTAAATTAATCTCTAAGTTAGGTGTATTGCATCATTGAGTCAACTAACAGCTGCACAAAGTGTTAGGGTAACACAGCTGTCCGACAGTATGGGTGTAACCATTAAACCTGGGCCTCTGTATGGGTGTACTCCATGTACATCCAGCTTCTTATATTGGTGTCCCCCAGGTGAGTTTAGTTTAGCTTAGTTTAATAGTTTGTAAAGCGAATGGCTACCCGAAAGCCTCCCAGCGCTAAAGTGGAAGCAGAACGACTATGAGGCAACTTATGCTGTGAACAGAATAGTCTTCAAATTCTTATGAAAGGAAATTTCTTGACTATCATGGTGGAGCTCCAAGGGAAGGGAATTCTAGTGATTTGAGGCTCTAAATGCTAAAAATCAACCTACCTATCTTGCTTTCTTAATCCGGGGAATGTTGATTAGGGAGGCCGTTGAGGATCTAAGAGCCCTTTGAGGGATGTAGGGCGTTGCAACCTGTTTAAGGAACGCCAGACCCTTATTATGCAGATCTCTGTGCAAAGTGCAAAGGGCCTTGAAGTTGATCCATTGTTCCACAGGTAGCCAGTGAAGGGAAACTAAAGCAGGCTTTGTGGACAGGTGTCTGGGAATCTTCAAAAGTAGGCATGCTGTGGCGTTCTGCACCACCGGAAGTATTTTTAGTGCATATTGAGGTGAACTCAGATAGAGGATATTTCCATAGTCCAGGCATGAAATTATAAGAGCCTGAGTGATTAGTCTTTTGGCTTGAAAAGGAAGCATGTTGAAGACTTTTCTAAGAAGTCTTAATAGACTAAAACAGGTGGCTGCTAGCGTTTTAGATTGATAGTCCATATTCAGGTGGGAGTCCAACCAAAAACCCAAGGTCTTTATGTTGTCTCTTGGTGGAGGCAGGCCTTTCAACCCATCAGGGAGCAGAGATGGGGAATCTTAGTGGGCCATAATTACCCGCCAGCATGACTTCTGTTTTTTCTTCACTCAGCTTAAATTTACAGCTGGCCGTCCATCTAGCTACTGCTTGAAGACAGGGTGTCAGGTTGGGCTGCCCTGTCCTAGAGATGGTTGAGAATAAGAAGACCAGCTGTGTATCGTGAGCATAGGAAACCAGTGACAAGCCGTAAGGTTCCACAATCTCAGCTAGAGGGGTCATATAGATATTAAACAATGTAGGGCTGAGAGAGGAGCCCTGGGGCATGCCACAGCTGAGACGAAGACTGTTGGAAAAAAGGAGCGATCAAGAACTTGGAAAGTTCTATCCCTCAAAAAGGAGGAGACCTATTTCAAAGCTCGCCCCTTGATGCCTGCATGGAAAATTCTATGAAGCAGAATGTTATGATCTACGGTGTCAAAAGCAGAACTTAAGTCCAATAGAATGATAGCGGCAGTAACCCTAAATCCATTTGTCATCGAACGTCTTCGACTACTTCCAGAGGGGCAGTCTCAGTACTCTGTTGGTGTCTGAAGCCCATTTGAGTATGATGAAGGATCTTGTGTTCTTCAAGAAAAGACCTGACAGATGTCTATTGACATGTTTTCAATCAGTTTAGCTGCTCTAGACAAGAGACAAATTGGCCTATAGTTACTCAATAAGGCTGTATCTAGATGAGGCTTTTTACGTAAAGGTTTAATGATAGGTGAGTAAATGACATTGTTTTGATGTTGATTTTGTGTTGCTTGTGATAGTACTGTCAGATGGTCATAGCATTGATGTCATTCCTATGGACTGTAAAATAGTGGGGAAGTCAGGTGTATGGAATTGATTACTAGCTTCACATGCAAGGCTATTTAACTTGTGTTATATTGTTATGGTTTCCTTAATGGTAGAACAGTGCATGCTGGAAGTTGTAGTGCTGTCAGTACCTGTACTACCTGTGCCATACACATACAGTGTGCCTCCAAGTGACTTTAGATGACATGGTATGCCAGAGAGGGGTATTTGGAAATTTGGACACATGGGTGGTGTGTGGGTTGGCTTTTAAGGTAGCCAAAGGTGATCAGTGACCATGCAGCAAATTGGTTTGGTGAAAGTTGTTGTATTGTAACTTACCCAACTCAATTCCCTAGTTAGGTATTCTTGTCAAACCATAAGGATCCAGGATGTCCAAAACCTTCTCCTCCCATGATGTGAATTGTGGGTGAGAAGGTGGGGGTCCACCACCAGTCTTGAGGACCGCCAGCTGGTGCCTGCGGCCATAGAACGTACCTTCCCCCTGAGGTCATTCTACCTCTTCCTGATGTTCTCCCTTGAGCATGAGTAGCTGCCTACACAATTGCCCTTGGCAACTATTCTTTGCCACATCTCCATTTTCCTGGCGATAGATGTTTGCTGTGCTCTAAATAGTTGTGGCTCTACTCTGATGATTTCATCTACCATGACCCTCAATTCATCATCTGTGAAATGGAGATTTTTTTGTTGGGACACGGTAATGGTGGATGAGCCGGTGAGGAAGAATAAAATAATAAGAAAAATTAATTGGTGATGAAGTGTGGGTGCTGTAATGCGAGTTCTTGACCGGTGGTGTCGAATGTGTGGGGTACTAATGTATGTGTTGGGTGTGTTGTGCATGTGTGGGATGAGTGCTATGTGAATTGTGTAGGGGTGCCTATTCAATGGTTAGTTCTTTTTTTGTGGGGCCTCTATCTAACAGTGAATGGTGTTCTGGTTGCAAAGGATTATGGGGTGAGAAGGGGTGTGTTTTATAGTGCAGTGTGTAGGTGTGTTGGGTGTGTGGTGTGTGTCAGGTGTGGGGTTTTCAAGCTATCCAATGTGGTGTGGTGTATTACGGATGTGACTGCCGACCACTGTGGTTCGCACTGCCTCTGGTCTTCTGCCATGGAAGAACCATGATCTTGATTTGTGGGTCGTAATAGGATCTGAGTTTTTTTGGCGGGCTGGCGGTGCTTGTGATAAGACTGCCCATTTCCTGCCCTCCAGTGTCCTGGTTTTCAAATTTTGGCTGCAGTCGGATTACCGCCAACATGGCAGTCTTTCAGCGGCCATCACCGCAGCGGTCTTGCCAAAAGACTGACAAACTTGTAATGATGATTTAGTCTTCAAGAGATTGTGTTCCTGAGTCCACACTGCATCTTGCTTTGCTTCATGTATTTCCATAGGTAGAGGGTTGACACTTTGATGTTTTTAATTTCCATCCTATATCATTAGTCATCACAGACAAATTAATAGGCATTAGACATTGTGGCCCTCATTATGACATTGGCGGCAAATGCCACCTATCACCACGGCAATGGCCGCTAACATACCGTCACCGTGGCTACCAACCGTCCATGGCATTATGACTGTAGACGGAATACCGCCAGAAGGCTGGCGAAATTCCGTCAATGGGCATGGTGGCGGACGGCAGTAAGGTGGGGCTGCTCCCAGCAGCAGCACCACGCCAGCAAAACACCGCCGACCATATCATGTTCCATAATACGGCCTGGTGGTGTTTTGCTGGTGGACGCTGCTGCTGGCAGCAGCGCTGCATCCTGTCTCCTGCTGGAGGACCCCCTGCAAGTAGGTAAGTCGGGTTCTCTGACAAGAGAGGGGGTGGGGGTGTTGTGTGCGTGAGTGGGGGTGTGTGTGACTGTGTGTGAACGGTGCATGCATGTGTAATGTGTGTGTGCATGAGTGGGTGTGGGTGTACATGCATGTTGTGTAGTGAGATTGCATGTGTGCCTTGATGTATGTTCGTGAGTGTTGCTGTGAGTGTGTATGAATGTATGAATGCTTGGGTGAATGTGTGTATGTGCACGGGTGTGTATGTATGTGCATGTATGTGTGTAAATGTGTGGGGTCGGGAGAAGGTGAATGGTGGGGGAGGATTCTGGGGAGGGGCAGAGGGTGGTGGAGACCCCATCAGTGCCAGGGAAGGAATTCCCTAGCACTAATAGTGCCTACTGCCATGGTTTAAGTGGCGGTACCGAAACCACTGAAACCATGGCGGTGGGTGAGGTCATAATGCAATGGGCATCCTAGTGACGGCCACTGTTACCACCGTGGTCAAAGCCAAACTGCCAATGTCATAATAGTGGAGGTAGGTACTGCCAGCCTGTTGGTGGTAATACCTCCACTATTCCACCGACCGCCAAGCTCGTAATGAGGGCCTGTGTTTGGTCATAGAAGATATCATCAGATGAATCCTTTAAAAGAACCAAATTCTTTCCCCTCCTTATTTTACCATTTAACAGAGTGGGATATATAGCCTATATTCTAAGAATGCAAGCAAATATCTAAAATGTTAGTTTTATATTTGTACATTCACAGAAACCTTAGAGCTGAAACTAATTCATTCATTACGTACAGAGTCTAGCTGGCTTTTGCAAGGAGTTCAAAAATAGCCAAATGCAGAATTCTAAGATGAATTACTAGATAAGGTCTCTATCAAAATATTTGATGACTACAGGTTGCCATTTGCTCTTTTGAGGTTCACCATGTTGTGAGAGTCTTCCTTACCATGCGTGTTAGACCTGTTAGCCTTAGACTGGTCTTTCCACAAACATTTTGCCATTCACCTCCTTTTGGTCTGATCTCATTTTTGCTGGCCTTAGGGCTAGTGCTAAAGTGCTGTACTTCTCCTTAAAACATGATAACATTACCTTATACCCAAATTGCATATTTAATGCACTTATAAGTCCATACTAAGTGGTAGTACACGCACCCAGGGTCTGTAAATGAAATGCTACTAGTTGGCCTGCTGTACTTAGTGTGCTACAGGCTTAATAAGCACATCAAACATGTACCAGGCCTGCCATTATAGCCTCTGTGTCAAGTTTTTATACTGTAATTTTGACCTGGCAAAATAAACCTTTGGCTAGGCCCCAACCTTCCTTTTTGATACATATAAATCACCCCTAAAGTATGCCTTGAATAGAGGGTAAGGTGCAATGTATTTAAAAAGTTGGGCATGTACCTGTAAGTTTTAAATGTTCTGATAGTGAAAAACCATTAAACGTATTGGTCACTACTGCAAGGCATACCTCGCCTATAGGATAACATTGGTGTTACCTTATTACATTTAATACGTTTTAACTTCCAAATGGGAACAGGTGACTTGGTCATGTTTGGTGTCTTTGGAATTGTAATGAAAAATGCTCTCTTATGGTACGTCAGATTTTAAATTACAGTTTTGGAAATGCCACTTTTAGAAAGGAGGCATTTTCCTGCCTTATTCATTTAGTGCCTGTAGCAAGTCTTTGACCCACATGACTGCGTGTAGCTGACAGTTGACCTTTGTGTACTCCTCAGAGACAGCCACATGCAATAGAGTGTTGAGGATCCCTGGATGGGCCATCACTGGCAGGATGGGAGACAGGAGCTGGACACAGCCCTGTTTACTCCTGGATTGTCTTGTCTCCATACAAATGGCTGCATACCTCTTGTAGTTAGTCTGGCTCCAGGACAGGCAAGGCAGTAAGCTGTGCATTTTAAAGGGAAACCCCTGGAAGCTTCTCCCACTTCAAATGAAGGCCCAGGTATAAACATTGAGCCTCAGGCACCAACCAATCAGTACACTTTTGGACCTGTGAATACTCTGCAAGGAGGAAGGACTGCAAAAAGGACTACCACTCTGCTGGACTGCTTCACTGACCTGCTACCTACTTTCCTCCTGCCTTGGTGAGAAGGACCAGACTTGCATCTGTTAAACCCAGGACCCTAGAGTGACTCCAAGGGCTAGTTGGCTGGCCTCCTGACTAGAGCCTCTGGACAAAAGGGTCCTACAACCTTGAACCCAGCACTTAAACTCTGCCATCTGTGAGTCCTACCCTGCCAAATGGTGCCACCCCAGTCATGAACCCTTGGAAGTGGGTCTGAAGGTGTTCTGCCAGTCCATCAGTGGATCCAGCAGAACCAATGCATTCTTGACACGGAACCTCGCAAGGCTATGCAACCAGGTTTTAAGGTACTTTTGTTAAGCAGGTCTAACTAGGTCCCTGTAGCCAGCCTGCTCTCCATTGCGGTTGGCCTGAATGTGTGAATTCATCCCAGGCTAGCGTGACCAGATTCCCACAGATATTGATTTTGTCAACACCAGGGCAGTGCGTGCTCTACGGACGACTAGAATGCAAAAAACCAGCACTCGCAAGATAACGTAATTTATCCATTGTGTTGATGTGTTGTTGTTTAACCTTTTGCATTGCAGAGTTCAATCCTTAAGACTTATTTTTAAGGTGCTTATAAATACTGTTCATTTGCAATGTATTGCTGCAGGCCTTCAGAGTGTGTCAGGGTGTGGTCCCTTTCAAGGGCTTCTAGAAGCTTTCCCTGCAGCATGCCTGGGTGTGGTTGTGGGCTGGCCCAAGACTCTATAAAAGGGAGCCAGCCCAGTTCCACGTGCTCACTATTCAGAGGTCCCGGTGCAGAGCAACAGCAACTTCCTGAGCTCCTGTTCCGGTGGCCTATTCTGATCTTCCAGGCCTCTGCCCTTCATTCTTCATTGGTGATCCTTGTTCAGGGTGGTAAGACGGAGGTTGGGCTGGGCCCCCGACTCCGTTATCGAGGACGCTCAAATTCTTGGGCCTAATTCTTGCATGATTAACAAATTACTCTTGTGCGTGTCAATGTGCGCTTGGGCGTTTTGTGGCATTTGCATGCTGTTACTCGAATCGGAAGATGCCCGATTCTTTCTCCATGTTTTAATCATGTTAATCATTTTGCGCTACCATTTCTTGACAATTACATGGTGGCCTTCGAATCGGCAAGACGCACAATTCGTTCTCTAGTGATTTAACCCTTTGTATTCATTGCACGCTACCATTCCTTGACATTTCCATGATTAGATTCGAATCGGCAAGACGCGCGATTCTTTCCTCGTGCTTAATTCATGTTATTCATTGTGCGCTACCATTCCTTGGCAGTTACATGGTGGCATTCGAATCGGCAAGACGCGCAATTCTTTCCTCGTGCTTAATTCATGTTATTCATTGTGCGCTACCATTCCTTGGCAGTTACATGGTAGCATTCGAATCAGCAAGATGCGCGATTCTTTCCTCGGGCTTAATTCATGTTGTTCATTGTGCGCTACCGTTCTAAGGCATTTACTTGGTAGTACTCGAGTTGACAAGTCGTGTGATTCATTTCTGAATCTATGTTGTGTTATTCATGGTGCACAATCCTTCTATGGTGCTTACTACCTATGTAAAAATCTGCAATGTGCGCAATTCATGTTCCAACATTTTGAGAGAACAAAAAAGGCTAGAGTTTTAGATGTAATGTTGTGTGTTCCTAGTATATATTCTCAAAAAGGATTCATGTGATGGTTCAGAACTTATTCAGATTGTTTTCCTGATTCTCATTGCAAGAGAAAGTACTTGAATTTGAAAGTTTCATTTAACCCCTCTTGATTCCCTCACAGGTATCAATCAATCAATCAATCAAGAATTTGTATAGCGCGCTACTCACCCGGAGGGTCTCAAGGCGCTGGGGGAGGGGGGAACGCTACTGCTCGAACAGCCAGGTCTTGAGTTGCTTCCTGAAGGAGAGGTGGTCTTGGGTCAGACGGAGGTGGATGGGGAGGGAGTTCCAAGTCTTGGCTGCCAGGTAGGAGAAGGATCTTCCTCCCATGGTGGCTTTTCTAATGCGTGGCACGGCGGCGAGGGCGTGGCTGGTCGATCGTAGCTGGCGGGTGGGAGTGTAGAAGGTCAGGCGGTTGTTGAGGTACCTGGGGCCCAGGTCGTGGAGGGCCTTGTGTGTGTGGGTGAGGAGGCGGAACGTGATTCTCTTGCTGACGGGGAGCCAGTGCAAGTCTCTCAGGTGTCCGGAGATGTGGCTGTGTCGGGGGATGTCGAGGATGAGGCGTGCGGAGGCGTTCTGGATGCGTTGGAGTCTTTTCTGTAGTTTGGCCATGGTTCCGGTGTAGAGGGTGTTACCGTAGTCCAGTCGGCTGGTGACGAGTGCCTGGGTGACCGTCTTCCTGGTTTCGGTGGGGATCCATCGGAAGATCTTTCGGAGCATGCGTAGGATGTTGAAGCATGATGATGAGACGGCGTTGACTTGTCTGGTCATTGAGAGGGAGGAGTCCAGGATGAAGCCCAGGTTGCGTGCGTGGTCCGTTGGTTTGGGTGCGCTGCCCAGGGCAGGGGGCCACCAGGAGTCGTCCCAGGCAGAGGGTGATGATCCAAGGATGAGGACTTCCGTCTTGTCTGAGTTCAGTTTCAGGCGGCTGTTCATCATCCACTCGGCTACGTCTTTCATCCCTTCGTGCAGGTTGGTTCTGGCGGTGGCTGGGTCGTTGGTGAGGGAGAGGATCAGCTGGGTGTCGTCGGCGTAGGAGATGATGTTGAGGTTGTGATGGCGTGCGTTGGCTGCGAGGGGGCTCATGTAGATGTTCAAGAGGGTGGGGCTGAGTGATGATCCTTGTGGTACGCCGCAGATGACTTCGGTGGCCTCGGATCTGAACGGGGGGAGGCGGACTCTCTGGGTTCTTCCGGCGAGGAACGAGATGATCCACTCTAGTGCCTTCTATTGGATTCCGATATTGAGGCGCTGCACTAGGGTGCGGTGGCAGACAGTGTCGAACGCTGCGAAGAGGTCCAGGAGGATGAGGGCCGCTGTTTCCCCGTTGTCGAGCAGGGCTCGGATGTCGTCAGTGGCTGCGATGAGGGCGGTCTCAGTGCTGTGGTTGGCTCGGAAGCCGGACTGTGAGTGGTCGAGGGATCCATTAGTCTCGAGGAAGGCGGCAAGCTGTCTGTTGACGGTCTTCTCGATGACTTTGGCAGGAAACGGGAGGAGCGAGATGGGGCGGTAGTTCTTGAGGTCGGTGGGGTCTGCTGATGGTTTCTTCAGGAGGGCGCTGAGTTCGGCATGCTTCCAGCTCTCCGGGTAGGTGGCGGTGTTGAAGGAGCAATTGATGATGTCCCAGAGATGGGGTGCGATGACGGAGTCGGCCTTGTTGAAGACGTGGTGGGGGCATGGGTCGGTTGGTGATCCGGAATGGATGGTGTTCATCGTATGGATGGTGTCTTCAGTGCTGACCGGGGTCCAGGCGCGGAGGGTGGTGTTGGGGGGCGTCGGTTTGGTGGTTGGGTGCGTGGTCTGTGTGCCGAAGCTGTTGTGTATGTCGGCGATCTTGCGGTGAAAGAACGAGGCGAGTGAGTCGCAGAGGTCTTGTGAGGGGGTGATGTTGTTGTTTCCCGCGCTGGGGTTGGAGAGCTCTTTGACGATGCTGAAGAGTTCCTTGCTGTTGTGTGCGTTGTTGTCTAGTCGTTCTTTGAATGCTGTCTTCTTGGTGGTGTGGATCAGCTGGTGGTGTTTCCGGGAGGCGTACTTGAGGGCGGTCATGTTGTCTGTAGTCGGGTTTTTTTGCCAGGCTTTTTCGAGGGTGCAGCAGTTTTTCTTGGAGTTCTTGAGGTCGTTGTTGAACCAGGAGGCTTTCTTGCTGTTGGGCCTGATGGGATGGGCTTTCAGAGGTGCGAGGTTGTCAGCGCAGTTGGTGATCCACTGTGTGAGGTTGTTGGCTGCTTGGTTGGGGTCCGCTGAGCTGGTGGGAGGGTTCTGGCTCAGTGATGTGGAGAGCTGGTCGATGGTGATCTTGTTCCAGCTCCTGCGGGGAGCCTGTTGTGGGTGGTGGTGAGTCGTGGTTTTTCTGAAGCTGAAGTGGACGCAGCTGTGGTCTGTCCAGTGGAGTCCGGTGGAGTGGCTGAAGGAGATGTACTTGCTGGAGGAGAAGACTGGGTCAAGCGTGTGTCCGGCGTAGTGGGTGGGGGTGTTCACCAGTTGCTTGAGTCCGAGGTTGGCGAGGTTGTCCAGCAGGGTGGTGGTGTTGTTGTCGTTGTTGTTCTCCAGGTGGAAGTTGAGGTCCCCTAGGAGGATGTAGTCAGCGGAGGGGAGGGTGTGTGGGCTGATGAAGTCTGAGATGTCTTCGCTGAATTGTGTGCGGGTCCTGGGGGTCTGTAGATGAGGGTCCCTCTGAGTGTGGTCTTGGGGTCGGTGTGAATCTGGAAGTGGAGGTGTTCGGCAGCTGTGAGGGTGTCGTCGGAGTTGATTGTGATGCGGATGGTGTTCTTGTGGACAATGGCGATGCCTCCTCCTGTCTGGTTGACGCGGTCCCTCCGGATGATCTTGTATCCGTCTGGGATGGCGATGGCGATGTCGGGCGCTGAGGAGGTGTTCATCCAGGTTTCTGTGAGGAAGGCGACGTCTGGAGATGTGGTGTCGAGCAGGTTCCAGAGTTCCACGGCGTGTCTGTGGATGGAGCGGGTGTTGAGCAGGATGCACTTCAGGTGGTTGCTGCTGGTGCTTGGTTTGCCGGGCGCGGTGCGGGCCTGGATGCAGGAGAACTTGCAGGATTGGCAGGTGAAGGGTCCGTGGGTGCGTCTTGGGGCGGCACGGCAGCACCCGGGGATCCGGCCGGTGTTGAGTGCGAGGAGGGTGGCGGCGCTGTAGGTCTTGCGGGTGGCCTGGCCTCTGCCAGGGGGTCTGGCGCTGGGCGCGGGCCAGGCATGGACGGGCGCAGACGGGCTTGCCTTAGGCGCGACTTCGGCTTCATAAGAGTGGGAGAGGGAGGGAGGAGCAGCTGGGAGGTGGGAGCGGGGCGGCCAATGGGGAGTGAGGGGGCGGAGCTATGGGACGCAGCGGCGGGAAACAGGGGGAGACGCTGGGCGCAGGGACCCAGAAACAGGACCAAAGAAGGTGAGGAAAGCGAAAAAGGCGGCAACAGGACACAGGTAAGGAGCAACGGTCAGCGGTCACACAGGGGCTGCGTGGCGGTGAGGGGAGCGACCTGCCTGGTGAACAGTCATCTTGAAGCCTAGTCATTTTAAGTCTAATTCTTAGGTTGCTCATGTTTTCAGAATGACGATCATTAGAGTCATAGCCTAGTATTGATTTCATGAGATGTAATTTTGATGTTGTGTGTTTTAACCTTTTGCTTCCTACAGGTCTCCTTCCCAGCTGTTCCCTTCCTAATCCCCTTTTCCCCATTTGGACTCTTTTAGACTCTGTGACAAATCTAATCAGAGTATTGGAGCTGTCTTGTGGTGGAAGTGCTGGGAACGTGCACAGACCCCGAGGATCTGGTGACTCTGACAGAATAGTGAGCCCACAAATTATTATCCTCCTGGTTTGTGTATATTCTCAACATGGCCACACTGGACAAGCCAGTCAAGACTATCACCCAGCTTCAGGCAGAGCTGGTATCATCAAAAGATTTGGCAACTAGCCTAGCTGAGAGAGTGAATCAGTTACAGGATAAGGTAGAGAAGAAGGAACAAAGTCCCACAGGTGTGTCTTGGCCAGGTACTTCTCCTCAGACATCTGGAAGTAATCCGACAAACATTTCCCTCAATGTTCCTTCAGCCATTCCTTTAGCTCCCCCAGAACATTTCTCAGGTGACTCCTTGAAAGCGCAATCTTTCCTGGTTCAAGTGGAACTACACTTCACCTGCAGACCACATACTTTCCCCGATGCCCAGTCCAAAGTAGCTTTCTTGTTATCATATCTCTCTGGAGATACAGCTACCTGGGCAATTCCTCTTGTGCGTAAAGATAGTCCCCTGTTGTACAACTGGAGAAATTTTGTTCGTGAATTTGAGCGAGTTTTTGATCGTAGAACTGTAACACTGTCAGCAGATCATGAATTATTAGACTTACGCCAAGGGAATCAGGACTTAGTGTCATATTTAGCCAACTTCAATCGGCTGGTCGCTGAGATATCCTGGCCTGAAGAAAAACAAGCAGCCTTGTTTTACAAGGGACTCAAAGAGGAGCTAAAAGATATCATAGTGCAAATCGACCTGCAACCTACAGACTGTTAAGAACTAATAAACCTTGTCTTCAGGCTTGATCATCGTTTAACAGAACGAAAAGGAACGCGCAAAAGGACTGAAAAATATTCTTGGCGTGTTCACGATAACAGAGACTCAAGAACACCGAAAGAAAGAACGCCGGAACCCATGTTAATTGGAACCATCAGGAGACCTTTGACCAAAGATGAAAAGGACCTACGCAGAAAGAATGGGCAATGTCTCTATTGTGGGCGGAAGGGTCATTTTGCCAAAAATTGTTCCATCAAACCAAAGAGCAAGCGAGGTCCAGTTCAGAAGGTTGCAGCCAATGCACCAGTCGAGTCGGAAAACTAAAGCACCCAAGATGCAGAGAAGGGTTGTTCTTGGGTGTCACTGTGGACCCTTCACAATCTAGACATCTTAAACTGGGAATAAGAGTTCAGGTTAAGAAAAAGACCTATCTCAAGAAGGCTCTAGTCGATTCTGGGTCTACCGGGAATTTTGTTGACGCCCAATTGGTTCGTGCATGGGGAATCCCATGTATTGAAAAGAAGACCCCAGAAATCATCCAGGCAGTCGATGGAAAACTCTTGACTGGCGGTCCGGTAACTCTTCAGACTGTCCCCTTGTCGGTGATTTGTGAAGATAAGAATCAAAGAAAGAAACATAAAGAGAAAATCATCCTTGACGTGATCCATGCTCCCAAGTATGGGATCATCCTTGGCTTACCATGGTTAACTAGTCACAATTCAGAGATTAATTGGGCAGAACGAAAGGTTGTGTTCTCATCTGCGCTATGTAAAGAACAATGCCTCCAAAGTATCAAAAGTTTGCAACTCATACATAGCTACTGCCGCGGAGAAAGAAGTTCAGATGCCCAAACAGAATTCATCTTACAAAGATGTATTTGATGAGACTCTACCTCCTCATAGATCCTATGACTCTCAAATTGATCTAGTCCCAGGTGCGATACTTCCCAACTGTCGTGTGTATGCCCTGTCAGAACATGAAAATCAACATTTACGAAAACACCAAGATCAATTCTTGGAGAATGGTTTCATTCGCCCCTCTAAGTCTCCCGCAGCTTCTCCTTTGTTTTTTGATCCGAAGGCAAATGGAGAACTTCGAACTTGTATCGACTATAGGGGATTGAACAAAGTCACCATCAAGAATAAATATCCTTTGCCCCTAATTCCGGTCATACTGGAACAAGTAAAGAAAGCAAAAATCTACACGAAGCTTGAACTTCGAGGTGCTTAACATTTGGTCAGAATGAGAGAGGGTGACAAAAGATATGGCCTTTTTGAATACACCGTCATGCCTTTTGGTCTGTGTAATGCTCCAGCAGCATTTCAATTTTTCTTGAAAGACGTTCTTAGAGAGTACCTTGACACATTTGCCATAGTCTATATCGCTGACATTTTGATCTACTTAGACAATGAAAATGAACATGTCCAACATGTCAAGAAAATTCTTGCAGCCCTTCGAAAGCACCATTTATATTGCAAACTAAGCAAGTGTGAATTTCATGTTACCGCAGTTGAGTTTTTAGGGGTTATCCTTACCTCTCAAGGTATGGTGATAGCAGAAAAGAAAGTAAAAGCAGTATCTGATTGGCCCACCCCAAAGACTGTTCGTGATGTACAATGTTTCCTGGGGTTTGCAAATTTTTACCGGAGGTTCATCGATCATTTCTCCCAGACAGTGGCTCCAATCACAAGGCTATTAAGAAAGAAAGAAAACTTGGTATGGTCTCCAGAAGCTGACCAAGCCTTTTCAACTTTGAAGGAAGCTTTCTCCACTGCCCCAGTCTTGACTCTTCCTGATGCGGATCGACCTTTCGTAGTGGAAGCTGATGCTTCAGATGTGGCTATAGGAGCAGTCTTGTCGCAACAAAACAAAGACACTGGTCAACTTCATCCTGTAGCTTACATGTCTCGGAAGTTGAACGAAGCCGAACAGAACTATGGGGGTGATTCTAAGCTTGGCGGGCGGCGGGAGCCGCCCGCCAAGCGGGAACCGCCAGAAGACCGTACCGCGGTCAAAAGACCGCGGCGGTCATTTTGGGTTTCCCACTGGGCCGGCGGGCGGGCGACCGCCAAAAGGCCGCCCGCCAGCCCAGTGGGAAACACCCTTCCCACGAGGAAGCCGGCTCAGAATGAAGTCGGCGGAGTGGGAAGGTGCGACGGGTGCAGTTGCACCCGTCGCAAATTTCAGTGTCTGCAAAGCAGACACTGAAATTCTTTGTGGGGCCCTCTTATGGGGGCCCCTGTAGTGCCCATGCCATTGGCATGGGCACTGCAGGGGCCCCCAGGGGCCCCACAACACCCCATACCGCCATCCTGTTCCTGGCGGGTGAACCGCCAGGAACAGGATGGCGGTATGGGGAGTCAGAATCCCCATGGCAAGCTGCGCCGCCTTGGCGGATTCCCATGGGTAGCGGAAAGTCGGCGGTACACCGCCGGCTTTCCGCTTCTGGCCACGGCTGTACCGCCGCGGTCAGAATGCCCGGCGGAGCACCGCCAGCCTGTTGGCGGTGCTACCGCCGACCCCGGCAGGGTCAGAATGACCCCCTATGTCATTTCGGAAAAAGAGCTTCTGGCGATTCGTGACGCCTTTAAAGAATGGAGACATTGGTGGTCATTCCAAGTTTGGCGGGCGGCGGTTGCCGCCCGCCAAACTTACACCGCCACTTGGCCGCTCCGCGGTCAAAAGACCGTGGGGGCCATTCAGACTTTCCCACTGGGCCGGCGGGCGCCTGCCAAGGGAGCGCCCGCCGGCCCAGTGGGAAAGGCCCTGCAACACAGAAGCCGGCTCCGAATGGAGCCGGCGGTGTTGCAGTGGTGCGACGGGTGCAGTTGCACCCGTTGCAATTTTCACTGTCTGCTATGCAGACAGTGAAAATCATGCTGGGGCCCTGTTAGGGGGCCCCTGCACTGCCCATGCCAGTGGCATGGGCAGTGCAGGGTCCCCCAGGGGCCCCATGACACCCATTCCCGCCATCCTGTTCCTGGCAGTAAAAACCGCCAGAAACAGGCTGGGGGGAAGGGGGTCGGAATCCCCATGGCGGCGTTGCTTGCAGCGCCGCCATGGAGGTTCAGCCCAGCCAGGGGAAATCCGGCGGGAAACTGCTGGATCCCCTTTTCTGACCGCGGCGGCAGGAAAGCACCGCCAGCCTGTTGGTGGTGCTTTTCGTCGTTCACGGCCCTGGCGGGTTTTACCGCCAGAGTCGGAATGACCCCCTTTATCTGTTGGGTGACAAATATACTGTCACAGTATATACTGATCATCGCAATCCTCAATTCATGAGTTCCGCCAGACTTTTGACTCCTCAGCAATTACGCTGGATGCTGTTTTTTGCCGAATTTGATTTTGTGGTAACCTTCCGGCCTGGTAAAGATAATCGCAAAGCTGACGCCTTGTCCCGCCAAGAGTCTACCACGTTGCCTGCAATTCAAGCCTCCAGAGCTATCATTGCTCCTGACAAGGTCCTATGTATCATAAAAACTGAAGATTTCTTTGAAGACATCCGCAATTCTTTCACTGTTGAGAAATGGCAAACATGGGCCCAAGCAGATCCCAAAAGGTCAATCAAGCAAGGACTACCCTTTCATGACGCTCGTTTGTTCGTGCCCACTACCAAATTTCGCAAGATAGTGTTTCATTGGTTGCATTGGTTATACCTACGGCAGGTCACCCAGGTACTCCTAAAACTCTTCAATTAATCCAACGCTATTTCTGGTGGCCTACCCTAACAAAAGATGTAAAAGCAATGGTAAACAACTGCGAAGACTGTGCTCGCACTAAAACAAGTCATTCAAAACCGAAAGGGTTGTTACACCCACTCCCAACCCCAAGTCGTCCGTGGGAGCACATTTCTTTAGACTTTAATACCGGTCTGCCAGTGGTTCAACAGCAGTCAGTAATTCTGGTGGTAGTAGATAGTCTCACGAAATATGGACATTTCATTGCCTGTAAGAAATTGCCCACCTCTAGTGAACTGGCAACTATTTTACTGAATAGAGTGGTTCGTTATCATGGACTGCCAAAAGTGATCCTCTCCGATTAGGGGTCGCAATTTGCCTCCAATTTCTGGAAAACATGGTGTAAAACACTCCAAGTGACATCTACACTATCTACTAGCCACCATCCTCAAACAGATGGTCAAACGGAGAGACTAAATCAGACTTTGAAGCAATACCTACGTGCTTACGCTGAAAAAGCACTTCATTCTTGGACATCAATGCTCTAGTTAGCTGAGTTAGCCTACAATAACTAATTCCACACTTCTACTGGCGTTACACCCTTTTTTGGTTTGTTTGGCTATCTTCCTGATACCTTGCCCATCACAATCCCTCAAGAAAGTTCTCTTACTCCAGCTGTATCAGAAACCATTCAACATCTGCATCAAACCCAGAAACTGATTCAACAGCATTTAGAAAAAGCCAAACAAAAATACAAAAAGCATTATCACAAGAAACATTGTGAGGGACTGCAGTAACAACCAGGTGACAAAGTGTGGCTTTCCACAAAACATATAGACTTCAAGAAGAAGCACATGTTCAACCCCAAATTTATAGGTCCTTACACTGTCCTTCAGCAAATCAGTCCTGTTACCTATAAACTGCAATTGCCAAGATGAATACGGATTCATCCAGTGTTCCACACATCCCTCTTGAAAAAGGCAGTCCAGAAGGTCTGCCCTCACCAAGCTCCTGTTCTAGTACAGGGGGAAGAAGAATAAGAAGTCAAGAAAGTGTTGGATTCTAAACTGAGAGGGCGTAACCTATGGTACTTAATCTCATGGAACGGTTATGGCCCGGAAAGTAACTCATGGGTTTCCGCATCTGATATTCATGTTCCAGTACTTGTGAGGCGCTTCCATCGTCTCAATCCAGACAAACCAGGCCCTAGAGCGTGTCTGGGAGAGGGGAGTACTGTCAACACAAGGGCAGTGCGCGCTCTACGGGCGACTAGAATGCAAAAACCCAGCACTCGCAAGATAACGTAATTTATCCATTGTGTTGATATATTGTTGTTTAACCTTTTGCATTGCAGAGTTCAATCCTGAAGACTTTTTTTTAAGGTGCTTATAAACACTGTTCATTTGCAATGTATTGCTGCGGGCTTTCAGAGCGTGTCAGGGTGTGGCCCCTTTCCAGGGCCTTCTAGAAGTTTTCCCTGCAGCATGCCTGGGTGTGGTTGTGGGCTGGGCCAAGACTCTATAAAAGGGAGCCAGCCCAGCTCCATGTGCTCACTATTCAGAGGTCCCGGTGCAGAGCAGCAGCAACTTCCTGAGCTCCTGTTCCAGTGGCCTATTCTGATCTTCCAGGCCTCTGCCCTTCATTCTTCATTGGTGATCCTTGTTCATGGCGGTAAGACGGAGGTTGGGCTGGGCCCCCGACTCCGTTATCAAGGAAGCTCAAATTCTTGGGCCTAGTTCTTGCATGATTAACAAATTACTCTTGTGCGTGTGAATGTGCGCTTGGGCGTTTTGTGGCATTTGCATGCTGTTACTCGAATCGGCAAAACGTGCGATTCTTTCCTCATGCTTAATTCATGTTATTCATCGTGCGCTACCATTCCTTGGCAGTTACAGGGTGGCATTAGAATCGGCAAGACACTCAATTCGTTCTCTAGTGATTTAACCCTTGGTATTCATTGCACGCAACCATTTCTTGGCATTTACATGGTGGCATTAGAACTGTAACACTGTCAGCAGATCATGAATTATTAGACTTACCCCAAGGGAATCAGGACTTAGTGCCATATTTAGCCAACTTCAATTGGCTGGTCACTGAGACATCCTGGCCTGAAGAAAAACAAGCGGCCTTGTTTTACAAGGGACTCAAAGAAGAGCTAAAAGATATCTTAGTGGAAATCGACCCGCAACCTACAGACTGTCAATAATTAATAAACCTTGTCTTGGGGCTTGATCATCGTTTAACAGAACGAAAAGGAACGCGCAAAAGGACTGAAAAATATTCTTGGCGTGTTCACGATAACAGAGACTCAAGAACACCGAAAGAAAGAACGCCGGAACCGATGGAAATTGGAACCATCAGGAGACCTTTGACCAAAGATGAAAAGGACCTATGCAGAAAGAATGGGCAATGTCTCTATTGTGGGCGGAAGGGTCATTTTGCCAAAAATTGTCCCTATCAAACCAAAGAGCAAGTGAGGTCCAGTTCAGAAGGTTGCAGCCAATGCACCAGTTGAGTCGGAAAACTAAAGCACCCAAGATGCAGAGAAGGGTTGATCTTGGGTGTCAGCCGTGGACCCTTCACAATCTAGACATCTTAAACTGGGAATAAGAGTTCAGATTAAGAAAAAGACCTATCTCAAGAAGGCTCTAGTCGATTCTGGGTCTACCGGGAATTTTGTTGACGCCCAATTGGTTCGTGCATGGGGAATCCCATGTATTGAAAAGAAGACCCCAGAAATCATCCAGGCAGTCAATGGAAAACTCTTCACTGGAGGTCTGGTAACTCTTCAGACTGTCCCCTTGTCGGTGATTTGTGAAGATAAGAATCAAAGAAAGAAACATAAAGAGAAAATCATCCTTGACGTGATCCATGCTCCCCAGTATGGGATCATCCTTGGCTTACCATGGTTAACTCGTCACAATCCAGAGATTAATTGGGTAGAACGAAAGGTCGTGTTCTCATCTGCGCTATGTAAAGAACAATGCCTCCAAAAGATTCAAGTATCAAAAGTTTGCAACTCCTAGCTAGCTCATGCCGCTTAGAAAGAAGTTCAGCTGCCCAAACAGTATTCATCTTACAAAGATGTATTTGATGAGAAAGAAGCAGAGACCCTACCTCCTCATAGATCCTATGACTCTCAAATTGATCTAGTCCCAGGTGCGATACTTCCCAACTGTCGTGTGTATGCCCTGTCAGAACATGAAAATCAACATTTACGAAAATACCTAGATCAATTCTTGGAGAATGGTTTCATTCGCCCCTCTAAGTCTCCCGCAGCTTCTCCTTTGTTTTTTGTTCCGAAGGCGAATGGAGAACTTCGAATGTGTATCGACTATAGGGGATTGAACAAAGTCACCATCAAGAATAAATATCCTTTGCCCCTAATTCCGGTCTTACTGGAACGAGTAAAGAAAGCAAAAATCTACACGAAGCTTGACCTTCGAGGTGCTTAACATTTGGTCAGAATAAGAGAGGGCGACAAATGGAAAACAGCTTTCAAGACAAGATATGGCCTTTTTTAATACACCGTCATGCCTTTTGGTCTGTGTAATGCTCCAGCAGCATTTCAATTTTTCTTGAATGACGTTCTGAGAGAGTACCTTGACATATTTCCTATAGTCTACATCGATGACATTTTGATCTACTCAGACAATGAAAATGAACATGTCCAACATGTCAAGAAAATTCTTGCAGCCCTTTGAAAGCACCATTTATATTGCAAACTAACCAAGTGTGAATTTCATGTTACCACAGTTGAGTTTTTAGGGGTTATCCTTACCCCTGACAGTATGGGGATGGCAGAAAAGAAAGTAAAAGCTGTATCTGATTGGCCCACCCCAAAGACTGTTCGTGATGTACAATGTTTCCTGGGGTTTGCAAATTTTTACCGGAGGTTCATCAATCATTTCTCCCTGACAGTGGCTCCAATCACAAGGCTAGTAAGAAAGAAAGAAAAAATTGTATGGTCTCCAGAAGCTGACCAAGCCTTTTCAACTTTGAAGGAAGCTTTCTCCACTGCCCCAGTCTTGACTCATACTGATGCGGATCGACCTTTCATAGTGGAAGCTAATGCTTCAGATGTGGCTATAGGAGCAGTCTTGTCGCAAAGAAACAACGACACTGGTCAACTTCATCCTGCAGCTTACATGTCTCGGAAGTTGAACGAAGCCGACCAGAACTATGTCATTGTGGAAAAAGAGCTTCTGGCGATTCGGGACACCTTTAAAGAATGGAGACATCATCTGTTGGGTGCCAAATATACTGCCACAGTATATACTGATCATTGCAATCCTCAATTCATGAGTTCTGCCAGACTTTTGACTCCTCGGCAATTACGCTGGATGATGTTTTTTGCCGAATTTGATTTTGTGGTAACCTTCTGGCCTGGTAAAGATAATCGCAAAGCTGACGCCTTGTCCCGCCAAGAGTCTACCACGTTGCCTGCAATTCAAGCCTCCAGAGCTATCATTGCTCCTGACAAGGTCCTATGTATCATAAAAACTGAAGATTTCTTTGAAGACATCCGCAATTCTTTCACTGTTGAGAAATAGCAAACATGGGCCCAAGCAGATCCCAAAAGGTCAATCAAGCAAGGACTACCCTTTCATGACGCTCATTTGTTCGTGCCCACTACCAAACTTAGCAAGTTAGTGTTTCATTGGTTGCATGTTATACCTACGCCAGGTCACCCAGGTACTCCTAAAACTCTTGAATTAATCCAACGCTATTTCTGGTGGCCTACCCTATCAAAAGATGTAAAAGCAATGGTAGACAACTGCGAAGTCTGTGCACGCACTAAAACAAGTCATTCAAAACCGAAAGGGTTGTTACACCCACTCCCAACCCCAAGTCATCCGTGGGAGCACATTTCTTTAGACTTTATTACCGGTCTGCCAGTGGTTCAACAGCAGTCAGTTATTCTGGTGGTAGTAGATAGTCTCACGATATATGAACATTTCATTGCCTGTAAGAAATTGCCCACCTCTAGTGAACTGGCAACTATTTTACTGAATAGAGTGGTTCGTTATCATGGACTGCCAAAAGTGATCCTCTCCGATCAGGGGTCGAAATTTGCCTCTAATTTCTGGAAAACATGGTGTAAAACACTCCAAGTGACATCTACACTATCTACTAGCCACCATCCTCAAACAGATGGTCAAGCGGAGAGACTAAATCAGACTTTGAAGCAATACCTACATGCTTACACTGAAAAAGCACTTCATTCTTTGACATCAATGCTCTGGTTAGCTGAGTTAGCCTACAATAACTCATTCCACACTTCTACTGGCATTACACGCTTTTTTGGTTTGTTTGTCTATCTTCCTGACACCTTGCCCATCACAATCCCACAAGAAAGTTCTCTTACTCCAGCTGTGTCAGAAACCATTCAACATCTGCATCAAACCCAAAAACTGATTCAACAGCATTTAGAAAAAGCCAAACAAAAATACAAAAAGCATTATGACAAGAAACATTGTGAGGGACCACAGTATCAACCAGGTGACAAAGTGTGGCTTTCCACAAAACATATAGACTTCAAGAAGAAGCACATGTTCAACCCCAAATGTATAGGTCCTTACACTGTCCTTCAGCAAATCAATCCTGTGACCTATAAACTGCAATTGCCAAGATCATTACGGATTCATCCAGTGTTTCACACATCCCTCTTGAAAAAGGCAGTCCAGAAGGTCTGCCCTCATCCAGCTCCTGTTCTAGTACAGGGGGCAGAAGAATACGAAGTCAAGAAAGTGTTGGTTCTAAAATGAGAGGGCGTAACCTATGGTACTTAATCTCATGGAACGGTTATGGCCCTGAAAGTAACTCATGGGTTTCTGCATCTGATATTCATGTTCCAGTACTTGTGAGGCGCTTCCATCGTCTCAGTCCAGAGAAACCAGGCCCTTGAGCACGTCTGGGAGAGGGGAGTACTGTCAACACCAGGGCAGTACGCGCTCTACGGGCGACTAGAATGCAAAAACCCAGCACTCGCAAGATAACGTAATTTATCCATTGTGTTGATATGTTGTTGTTTAACCTTTTGCATTGCAGAGTTCAATCCTGAAGACTTATTTTTAAGGTACTTATAAACACTGTTCATTTGCAATGTATTGCTGCAGCCTTTCAGAGTGTGTCAGTGTGTGGTCCCTTTCCAGGGCCTTCTAGAAGCTTTTCCTGCAGCATGCCTGGGTGTGGTTGTGGGCTGGGCCAAGACTCTATAAAAGGGAGCCAGCCAAGCTCTATGTGCTCACTATTCAGAGGTCTCGGTGCAGAGCAGCAGCAACTTCCTGAGCTCCTGTTCCGGTGGCCTATTCTGATCTTCCAGGCCTCTGCCCTTCATTCTTCATTGGTGATCCTTGTTCAGGGCGGTAAGACGGAGGTTGGGCTGGGCCCCCGACTCCGCTATCGAGGATGCTCAAATTCTTGGGCCTAATTCTTGCATGGTTAAAAAATTACTCTTGTGCGTGTGAATGTGCGCTTGGGCGTTTTGTGGCATTTGCATGCTGTTACTCGAATCGGCAAAACGCGCAATTCTTTCTCCGTGTTTAATTCATGTTAATCATTGTGCGCTACCATTTCTTGCCAATTATATGGTGGCCTTCGAATCGGCATGATTCATTTTTCCTGTGATTTAACCCTTGATAATTATTGTACGCTACCATTCCTTGACAGTTACATGGTGGCCTTCGAATCGGCAAGACGCGCAATTCGTTTTCTTGTGCTTAATCCTTGATATTCATTGTGCACTACCATTTCTTGACAGTTACATGGTGGCCTTCGAATCGGCAAGACGCACGATTAGTTCACTAGTGATTTAACCCTTTGTATTCATTGCATGTTACCATTCCTTGACATTTACATGGTGGCATTTGAATCGGCAAGACGCACGATTCTTTCCTCGTGCTTAATTCATGTTATTCATTGTGCGCTACCATTCCTTGGCAGTTACATGGTGGCATTCGAATCGGCAAGACGCGCGATTCTTTCCTCATGCTTAATTCATGTTATTCATTGTGCGCTACCATTCCTTGGCAGTTACAGGGTAGCATTCGAATCGGCAAGACACTTGATTTGTTCTCTAGTGATTTAACCCTTGGTATTAATTGCACGCTACCATTTCTTGGCATTAACATGGTGGCATTCAAATCGGCAAGACGCGCGATTCTTTCCTCGTGCTTAATTCATGTTATTCATTGTGCGCTACGATTACTTGGCAGTTACATGGTGGCATTCGAATTGGCAAGGCGCGCAATTCTTTCCTCGTGCTTAACTCATGTTATTCATTGTGCGCTACCATTCCTTGGCAGTTACATGGTGGCATTCGAATCGGCAAGACGCGTGATTCGTTCCTCGTGCTTAATTCACGTTGTTCATTTTGCGCTACCATTCTAAGGCATTTACTTGGTAGTACTGGAGTTGACAAGTCCTGTGATTTATTTCTGAATCTATGTTGTGGTATTCATGGTGCACAATCCTTCTATGGTGTTTACTACCTATGTAAAAATCTGCAATGTGTGCAATTCATGTTCCAACATTTTGAGAGAACAAAAAAGGCCAGAGTTTTAGATGCAATGTTGTGTGTTCCTTGTATGTATTCTCAAAAAGGATTCATGTGATGGTTCAGAACTTATTCAGATTGTTTTCCTGATTCTCATTGCAAGAGAAAGTACTTGAATTTGAAAGTTTCATTTAACCCCTCTTGATTCCCTCACAGGTATCCAGTCATCTTGAAGCCTAGTCATTTTAAGTCTAATTGTTAGGTTGCTCATGTTTTCAGAATGACGATGCTAAGAGTCTTAGCCTAGTATTGATTTCATGAGATGTAATTTTGATGTTGTGTGTTTTAACCTTTTGCTTCCTACAGGTCTCCTTCCCAGCTGTTCCCTTCCTAATCCCCTTTTCCCCACTTGGACTCTCTTAGACTCTGTGACAAATCTAATCAGAGTATTGGAGCTGTCTTGTGGTGGAAGTGTTGGGAACGTGCACAGACCCCAAGGATCTAGTGACTCTGACAGATTTGTGCTTTTTACACAATTTTTAAAAAAATGTTTAAACCTGCATGTCTCCGATTCTACTGATTCCATTTTTGTTGTTTTTGGTCTTGTTTCATTTATTAACAAATACTTTATTTTTGTAATCTACTGTGGGATCCCTTGTAAGGTGTGTTTTTATTTTATTACTGTTTTAACTGTTGCACACATTCTTTATGCATTGCCTCTGAGTTAAGCTGACTGCTATGTGGGAAGTTACCAGGAGGGTTGAGTGCAACTTAATTTAGGGTTTGTTTGTTTGTGACGTAGCAGAAATGTTAGTATTGTCCCTCATGTCACAGTTATCATCTGTATGTCACAGGTTATGCATTATGTTAATTGAAGTACTAATAATTAGATTGTGATGTGATGCACTGAGAGGTCATGTTAGTGTGCATTCACAATAGATTTGTCCTCTAAACCTATGTGGGATTGAGATTAATCTGCATTACAAGGATATTAGAATTCTAATGATAAGTGTTTTAAATTTGTATGCAAAAAAAGAGAAGTGCAGTTCTGCACACATTAATGGAAATGTATTTCTAGAATTATCTCATTTAAAATTAATGTAACATGAATGCCAATCAAAGTTTGTTAATGCTGAATTTAATGTTTGCATATTAAAAATGTGTTTTATTTGCCTGAATTAGCGTGTCGTTTTAATTCACTTGCATTACCCTAAGTGAGGCATTCTAGGCCTGGCATTCGTGACTATGTGGAAAATGTCAAGTCATCTTGTTAACATGTACATTTTTCCAGATTTTGTTACCATGAGAATGCTAGCTTGGTAATAGATGTCTATTGTTTTACACATAGTTAAGTTTAGGAAGTCCCCCTGACAATTTATACAAATGTTGCAATCTTGCATGACAGAGTACAGATGGACACCATTCTCGTGACAAACCTGGGAAACCGCACCAATGTTTCATGATGGATTGGCATGATTGATTTCTATTGGATGGTACCCCTTTAATTTCAGGTGGACTGATGAACTGCCAAATCATCTTACCCCATGAACTTTCATATGTTGATCCCCAGCTGGATTATGTTTCAAGATGGAGTGGCATGAATAATTTATATTGGATGTTACCCCTTCAACGTCAGGTGGACTGATGAACTGTTAAATCATCTTGCCTTCTGAACTTTAATATGTCGATCCCCAGCTGGATTTTGATCAGAAACAGAACCGAGAAGAATTCCAGAGATGTAGAATATGCACTTACCTATATAAAATACTTTTGCCCATTCCATTCTACATGTTGAATCCCTTGCACCCTGAGAGGTATTGTCCTCATTGCCCGCACCCCTTAGAAATGCTTTGCTGAGATGTAGAGAATTTTCCCCAGACCCATAGAAGAAGACTCTTGACCCAGCTTCTGAAATGTCGACACCTTCTTTTTATTTATTTTTGCCCAACTTTAGTGACCTGATGCCGAGGTTATCTTTTTCTAAATTCTTTTTGTCCAGTTTGTGCGCCGCCCAGCACCTTATTAATGCTTAACAAAACTGAGCAGTGTTTGGTTTCTGTTCATCAGATAATTCTATTGGTGTTTTGTATATTTGTAGAGTGTTAGTTCACCTGAACCTACTTCATCGCCTTTGTCAACCCTTGGTGATACTGTATCTTTATAATTTTATCTTGAGAATTGTTTGCATGACTTTGAGCTTACATTTGTAATAAAACCCCTTAACTTTATTCCTGACTGGAGATTTCCTTGTATGGCCACATTGGTCATACTGCGTAATTGAATTGGCTTGCAATGAAGTTTATTGTCTTGTTTTCCGCATTCTTATGCTGGATCCAAAGATCCATTGACCTCGTTGGGCATTGATTTCTGCGAAGGAAGAAAATGTTCTAGCACTTGTGACTTCACCCTGACAAGGATTGTGCTTGAATAGGGGTTCACTGCCCTCAACCAGTAACCCAATTTCTTACAATATCACAGACACTCCTAATTAGGTCTTATGAAATATCCACAAAACTTCAAATTACTTTTAAAATGTATATTGTGTGCTAGTATAAATTTATATTAGTGAATTCTAATGTTATCCTAAATAGCCATACCTCATGTTTGTTGTTGCCATTCTAATTGGAGGACACAGTAGTTATTTGTCCACAGTTAACAAAGTGTAAATAGTAAAACAAGCATATCCTTTGGGGATTTTATGGAGAGCAGATTTAACTCCTACAAACAGAGCGAATGGAAGTTACAAAATGGAAATAACAAAATATTCCATGAAAGAAAAGGTAGTAAATACAATGTTCAAGCTAAACTGTTTCTCTCACCAACAATAAAATGCATTCACGAAAGCAGGAATGGAGGCAACACAATGGCAGATACTGTCAACTGACTGGCTCAGGTTAGAAATATTAGGTCTGCCACTCAAGTACAACTGTATGGCATTTTATATACCTCTAATAGCCTTAATTGATCAATTTTAGCCAACGTGTCCCCTGAGTTATTCAAAGATGACTCTTAATCATACATTTTAAAGACATACAATCACATTGCTTGAAACAAAAAACACTTTCTGTTTATGCAATACAGCGTGCGTTTATGTTTCTCATTTCCATTCTACTGTTAAAAAAACATATTTTGAGAGAAAGTATGTTTTATTCAGTCAGCGCCATGCATTTGTTATGGATTGATTTTGACCCCTGATGCTTCATGTTCCCTTGGATTGCAGATTACATATTCTCCTGCTGTAGATGCTGAAATGAAATGTACAAACTGTGAATAAATAGCTCTGATCTTTTTTTTCACCAGAGTTCCTTTGCTTGCTGCTTATTTAATCTGCTTCATCAATATGTAAAAGTTTAAGCCTCAACAGACCTGTTAAAATGATATGTTATACCCAGTGGGCTGTCAGCAGCCAGCCCTGCCTCTTTTAATATTGCTAGAGCTTTACCTCAGTTTGTGGTCAGAAATGTAAAATCTAATTGGATGCGAAAACACACATTAGTGGTGAATAGTCACTGTAAAGAAAAGGTTCAAGTCTAAAGTGAACTTTATAAAAGGCTAATATTATTCACAGGCAATGTTCATGTCTTTACTGTTGAGTATTGCACCTGATATCCCTGACTTTGTGTTACCACCTTCCAAAACTACGGACCAGATTTAAAGAATAGTGGTGCAGCGCAGTGCTGCGCCAAAATTGGCAGCACCACGCAGCAACACTTTAGAAATGCAGTGAAGGGCCATATTTAAGGGAATACGGCGCACCCCTGCGTTTCCCCCTGTGCTGGTGCTAAATTTAGCTGCCAACGCAGCAATCCTTGCACCATTGTGCAAGGATGTCTGTGTTGAGGGGTGTGATTGTTCATGTGCAGGAAGGTATCCCTTCCTGCACATAAACAATCACTAACGTTGCTTTGGCACTTCTGTGTGTGCTGCACAATGCGTCGCACACAGAAGTGCCAAAGAGTCATTTTCAAATGATTGTTTATGTGCAGGAAGGGTGACCTTCCCGCACATAAACAATAATTTCTGGCATTTTGCTTTTTCTATGCATGCGGTGGAATGCAGCACGCAGAGAAAATGCAAAAAACAAGGAGGAATAAAAGTATTCCTCCTTGTTGCGCCTTTCTAACGCCACCCCTGGGGGTGGTGTTAGATTTTGGCGCTGCCTCAGGTTTACGAAAATTCATAAATCTGTGGCAGCGTCAAAAAGCAATGGGTGTTGCTGTGCCATGCCCACAGCAACACCTAATTCACACCCCTTCCACGCACAGTGCTGCGTGGGAAGGGGCCCGTATTTTCAACGCCACCTTGTATATATGGTGCTGTGATTAGCAACACCAGAGCGTCACTAAAAGTGACGCTCCGGTGGCACTAGGGGCCTATAAATACACCCCCACATTTCTCCAAGATTCAGGTCTCCATCTTCCAGTTTGCCTTGTAATTTCACTTTCATTCATTGAAAGAAGACGATGCCATGGGTTAAAAGTATTCCTCCTTGTTGCGCCTTGCTAACGACACCCATGGGGGTGGTGTTAGATTTTGGCGCTGCCTCAGGTTTACGAGATTTCATAAATCTGAGGCAGCATCAAAAAGCAATGGGTGTTTCTGTGGCACGCCCACAGCAACACCCAATGCACACCCTTTCCATACACAGTGCTGCGCGGGAAGGGGCCCGTATTTTAACGACACCTTGTAAATATGGTGCTGTGCTTAGCTCCACCAGAGCGTCACTAAAAGTGACGCTCCAGTGGTGCTAGGGGCCTAGAAATACGGCCCTATATTTCTCTAATATTCAGGTCTCCCTCTTCCAGTTTGCCTTGTAATTGCACCTTAATTCATTGAAAGATGACAATACCATGTGTTATTTTTCGAAATTTAAGTTTGTAAAACGGTCAAACAATTTATTCTTTTCCATAATGTTGAAGGCACAGCTTTGCTGTTCTGGTGTTATTTTAAAGACAGATTATTAAAGAGACAGTGACAGTGAGGAATATTCTACAGTATATGAAAACACAAACTCATTTATTTTCAGAGTTCTTGCAACTCATTGCCCACTACATATGTATTTCCGCAACTAACAGCCTAATTACACGTTTTTAATCTGGCTTCATTTCATAGAAAGTTCATTCTGCCATGTTGATAATTACACTACATCTGTTCATTATTACTCTTTCATTCTAATATCCCTCACATTTTCAACAACAAAATCGCTCCTGCTTCCCCCACATTCTAATCTAGAAATATTGAATCAAACACATTATTGTTTACGACCTCTGCCATTGTCACACTGTCAGGATCATGGATCCTGGCAGTGCTGGAGGAACCCTGGTGGTCTGACCGCCAGAGTCTTTATGTGGCAGTTGCTCCATCAGAGCACCGGCACTCATGACCGTCACAGCGAGGCTGGTGGTCTGAAGTCCTCCATCCTCGTAATGAGGCCTTTTGTGTTTGACGGACAAGGTAGAGTACCTTGCCCACCAAACTTGTGGTTCCTGTGCTCTACTTGGAGGACTGGTAATCGCCATATGGTTGACAATGGAGTCTTTGCTAACTCTGCCGGCAGAAACCTTTGACCAACAGCTCAACTGGCAATGAGCCACCTGTCAATGACTATACTGTAGACTATATTTAAGGTGCCTGTTCCAATATAATTTCTTTCCTGTTTGGGACCGCCACAGAGAGCCTGCTGAGCCCAAAAAGGACAAATAAATGATCTCCACATGCAGGGAGAATACTCCTATTGTATCATAACATTTTGTTTTGTTTATTTTTCAATGACCTAGAAACAATATATGCAATCATTCGGAACAGGTGCTCTTAAAGAAAAGTTTCAGTGCCTTCAGTGGAAAGGCACAGTGAAGAACATATGCAGCTAAATATGGCAGTATGCACTCTGCCAGGACAGCTGAGTACATCCCTCTGCTGACTTGGCCAAATGAGGGACTCGCTTTTGTATCAGCTCTCAAGAATGGTGAAATCTGAAGCTTCAGAGCGAGTCTATCTAATCATGAGCCTAGTGAGATTCCGCTTCTGTTTTTAACTAGTTATGACTGCGTGAAAGCGAGTTATGGCAACATTTTGTGAAAATCTTGCCTCTTATTAGTTTGTTGTATAATTTTCTAATGCTTTCCCATAAATATTTTACACTACGATCAATCCACATTCATTAGAGGGAGCCAATGCAGTAACAGTATTGTGGAAATTATAAAATGTAAATCAAGAAGAATATAATGTATTTTTGCTAATCAGTGCTTGAGAGTCTGCCTAAAAAAAAGGCTTTTCTCCCTTCTTTGTTTTCCTGTGCAATAAACAATGTCCATGAACCCCACTTTTGTTATAGGAACTTGTAGACAGGTAGCTTTACAGCAAACCTTTGAATATGAAGAAACACAATTAAAAGTGTTTTTCAAATGATGACCTACTGTAGTAAAAGGACAAGCATTTGCAATTCAATGGGTCTCGCGTTTGCTTGTGTTAGAGTTAATAGCTTTGTGAATTCCTAACTGGACTTTTGGACACAAACTGAAAATAAAAAATTACAGTTGACATAAGCGAGCAGGTTCAAAGCGCTGCCGTGAGCACAAAGAGAGAGAGAAAAGAAAAAATAAGTTTGCTTGTGGTCAAAGTTGTAGACAAAAGCGCAATTATCCATGTAACAGGGTCAATGGCCAAGGAGGTAACAAAACCACCCTAAGGAGGGACAAATGTAAAGCAGTTACCAATGAAAACAAAGGATTTTTGAAAGGGTGACAATGATGGGTGTGAGGTGGGCGTGGTTAAAAGCCCAGATACATACCAGCATGTCGGAAAAGCAGCACTTGCGCGCTGTTATGCTCAACCACAAAAGCCATTGAGCACGTTGCCAGGAGACTATACACATGGTTGGAGAACTATATGGACTCTATGACCTCTTACTCCATCAAAGGGCTCACAGCAATGTGTCCACGTTAGTTGCATGCTGCATGGTATAGACAGATGAAGTGCATGTACTTTGGAGTAAATCCGAAAGTAGTAGGAAATGTGACTGTGTGTAACACCATTTACAATTTAAAAAGTCTGTTTTGTATATTTGAAATGGTTAATTTTATTCCAACCTAATAGGCCACTGAAATATGGAGTCAAATATCACCCTGTCTGCTTTTGACTTTCAGGGTAGCTGGGGAAGACAGTCACAGGAATCTCAGAGAAATTGTGTGAGAGGCAAGAGCTCAGACCTCCACACAGACCCAAATGACACAGTAACATAATGTTCATCACAATGTGTATGTTTAATCGGAAAATAAAGTACTTTAATCTCAGTGCAGTACTAAATTGTACACAATCGGATGTGTAAGTTATACAGGCCCTCATTCCAACCCTGGCGGTCTCTGACCGCCAGGGCGGAGGGCAGCAGAAGCACCGCCAACAGGCTGGCGGTGCTTCCAGGGCTATTCTACCGCCGCGGTCAGAAAAGGGGAACCGGCGGTTTCCCACCGGTTTCCTGCCGGTTTCCCGCCGGTTTCCCGCCGGTTTCCCGCCGGTTTTCCCCTGGCCCAGGGAATCCTCCAGGGCGGCGCTGCTTGCAGCGCCGCCATGGGGATTCCGACCCCCTTCCCGCCAGCCTTTTTCTGGCGATTTTCACCACCAGAACCAGGATGGCGGGAACGGGTGTCGTAGGGGCCCCCTAACAGGGCCCCATGAAGATTTTCACTGTCTGTTTGCAGACAGTGAAAATCGCGACGGATGCCACTGCACCCGTCGCACCCCTGCAACTCCGCCGGCTCCATTCGGAGCCGGCTTCCTTGTTGCAGGGTCTTTCCCGCTGGGCCGGCGGGCGGCCTTTTGGCGGTCGCCCGCCGGCCCAGCGGGAAAGCCAGAATGGCATCCGCGGTCTCCTGACCGCGGAGCGGCCATTTGGCGGTGACCGCATGGCGGGCGGCGACCGCCGCCCGCCGCGGTCAGAATGACCGCCACAGTGTTGTTAGAAGTTGTGCTCTTACTGTCGATCACTCACTAAAACCTGTCGATCACTCACTAAAACCATATCACAATTTATTTCTGAAACAAATCATTAAAACCATCAAATTTGAGGGATTCTGCGCATTTCATCAATTTGAGTGAAAATACGCCAATTCTGAAAGTGACTTGCTAGTCAGCTTGTATGTGGCATTATTATATCATACTATTGTGAGAGATGAGACTTTGGAAGTGATGAGGGAGACCACAGCAAAAGGGAAGATATAAATAATATTCCCAGAAACTTCCTAACTCAGTTAGGCCATATCACCCTCTCATATTTTTTTCATTTTTGATCAGAACTCTTTTTTATTTTTTTTACAAATTAATGGAATGGCTATGGTGTCTGCCTTTGCTCCTGACCTAACAAGTCTATTTAGGGAATAAACTTTCATTATACTGAATCCACACAAAGAGTGCATTGCCCTGGATTTGGTATTCGGACACTAAGGGCCTGATTTAGATCTTGGTGAAGGGATTACTCTGTCATATATGTGAAGGATATTCCATCCACCATATTACAAGTTCCATAGGCTACAATGGATTTGTGATACAGCAGACATGACATTTATCACATTATTGATGGAGTAATCCCCTCCAACAAGACCTTAATCAGTCCCTATTTCTCTCATTGGGAAGGGTCCACAGTGACAAGTACAATCACTTTCCAATAGGCTCCACAATCAATCCCAAGATCTTAATTTTATCCTTACCCATAACCATTGGTACATCAATTTTGTAGATCTACTGGTGTTTATTGAAGATGAAAGAAACATAACAAAGTTTTATGCTAAACCAACAGATCAAAAGACTGTTTTACATTTGATAGCTTTCCTCCATCTACATTGAAGGAGAACTTCCCTCATAAGCAATTTTTGAGCATCAGGAGGAATTGTTACAGATGTCAAGACCATTTTGATAATGCCCAAAATTGATGTTTAAAACACAACAATACAGGATCTCCATATAGATTGGTATTACAGACCTTATTAAGGGCATGGCATAAAGAGAGATGTAGGCCCTTTGGCATGTGTGATCATTTTCAGCCACACTGCTAATCGTATTCATAACACGATAAAAAAAATCTGACACCTTCTGAATTCATTAGGTTTAGAGGCCCCTATGTTTTCTCTTAATAAAGAGAATCACTGATGAGGGTTGAACTTACTAAAAAGATACAAACACTGACAACAGGAGTTTATCTGAGGCGGTGGAACACGCAGATGCAGCAGTTTGTTCTGTATGCTAATCAACATCTGAGTCCAAGTAAATCACAAAAAATGGCATAAAACAGGCACACATATTTATACAGCAACTTCTTCAATGAGAATGTTATATATTTTTTTACTTGCCTATACTCCAAGACCTTAGAATGATCAATTGAGAGATTTGGAAATACAGTTGCAAACACATATCATGTATCATTTGTAACATTATGACGGCACCTTTGGTTAATCATTTTAGAAATCCGGTCCCTTCTATATTTGATCTAAGATGTATGGTGCTTGGCAAAATCCACATAGATAAAAGAAGTGATAACATTGAGCGTCAACTACAGGCCCTTCAAGCTTGCACAATTTCACTCATTGAAGCTGCCTTCTTACCCATACCACGGAAATGGAAGGCCAAATTATCATTTCATATACTTCCCTTATTGTGGTATGGTGACCTAGTTCGATGGTATCCTAGATATATGGCTGCATGGGAATGTCAGAGAAACAATGTTGTCATACATTTTCAAATTAATGAATTTCATATTTTATTAGTGAGGAAGAAGTGTTAAGACGGCAGCCACAATGAGTGGAATTGTGAGAGCGTGTACACATGTAGTTTTTGATTGTTTCGCTATATGATTGTTATTTGTTTTCTTTTTCTATTTTCTTTTTGAGTGTAAGTATTTTATGAGTAAGAATAGGAATGCCAGATGTACTAGTAGATTTATAGTTTTAATATTTTTTGTGTGCTGCACCTGCCCATTCAGTGAGTGATTGTACTACAAATGCTAGGAACGCGACGGCCTTAGAATTCCAGATGACGTAAATTCATGTTGGATAAATGTGGGATGTTGTATATATAATCTTTTCATCTGTGATAAATTGCCTTGCGATTACTATGAAAGAGGAGAATGACAAGATGGATGCCACCCAAAACTGCAATTGTGAAAGCATATGTCCACACTGTCCTTTTTTTGTTTCACTAAATGTTGTTCAATGAATTTGTGTTTACAGTTTTTTAAATGGCCTCCGCCTCAATGAACACTGTCCATTGAGTAAGGCATCAGCTAAAACATGTTTGTTTCTGTTCTTTTGGTGGCAGTTAGGAAGAAACTTTCACCCCACAGTGCACATTAACTTCCTTCCAAGGACTTTAGTGTATTGATGTGAGTTTACCCATATATATATATGTATATATATATATATATATACACACTAGGTAGTTATAGTTAGGACCATGTTTCTATAGAAGAAGCATTTTTGGACTTACCTATATCCTAGGTTCTGTTTGACAAACCTTCATGACATTTTCCCCAAAATTCCTCTGGTGTTCCTTGTTTTGCACTGAAAGTTTCGGGGTGATCTGTCAAGCAGGGACCAAGAAAAAGGGGGGTCAAAAAACTTGTGTTTCCTGTGATAATTCTCACAGGACCTTTAGACACGACTACAGCCTGAAACACTGGACAGAATTACACAAAATGTGGCAGAAAGCACAGATTATGCTTTCACTTTTTTGGTGTAAATTCTTTCAGCAATTTTTGAGAAATTAAATTAAAAAATAAATTTGTATATCTAGGACCATGGATCCTTTGTGATGATTTGTGAAAAAAGACAAGCTTATGCAGGGAAATGCACAGCTCTGATTGGCTGCCAAAACTTCAAACCAGGAGGTGTTGGTAGCCATCTTGGGACTTGGCTTCAACAGAGTCTCACAAAAGATTTTAAAAAAGGAAAAGGGTGGGTTAGGGATACCCTGTCTCCTTAGCTCTGGGCTCTCGCCATGCACTGCTAATTACTAAAAAATTATGTTACTCCTGACATCTTTAATAACATCTTTGATAATATCAATGTAAAATTTGTAGTAACATTCTTGATGAAAAAACTGTGCATGGTGGGGGCACGAGTTAGAGTTACCTTAGGGGACAAGTTATAGTTACTTGAGATGACTCTAACTTTAACAGGAGAATTTCCATGGTTTTGTACGTTTAAAATGTGAGCCTAACTATAAAGTCCTTGTACTCTTTGTTTTTTTAAGTGATTTTTTGTAAAATTCTATTTTATAACTATAACCTTTGCTTTTTCTGTGTATCTATATATATATATATATATATAATAATAACCTACTGGTGGTCGCAGTTGAAGTTAGGACCTAGGGTCTAATGTAGAACTTGGTGAATGGAATACTCTGTCACAAAAGTAACGGGTATCCCATCCACTGTATTACGATCCCAATGGTGGACGGGATATTAGGCACATTTGTGATGGAGTTTTCACCTCCACCAAGTTCTAAATCAGGCCCTTAGTTTCTATAGGAAAAACAGTTTTTTCGTTTGCTTATATCTTTGGTACTGTGTGACGAATCTTCACAAACTTTTCCCAAAAACAGCCCTCATGAGTCTAGTTGAGCATGGAAAGCTTTGGGGCAATCCAACAACTGGGGACCTGAGAAAAAGGGGGGAGGTCAAAATTGTGAGTTTCAAGTGTCATTTCTCATACAGATGTTAGATATGATTACAGCTCA
The DNA here is from genome assembly GCF_031143425.1 of Pleurodeles waltl. Classification (NCBI taxonomy): domain Eukaryota; kingdom Metazoa; phylum Chordata; class Amphibia; order Caudata; family Salamandridae; genus Pleurodeles; species Pleurodeles waltl. Next base: position 772,008,423 of record NC_090445.1, on the reverse strand, counting down.
ATTCGCTGAACGGAATAACACCATAATTTGCAGAAAGCTAGATCTTGGTCCAGAAAGATCTCTTTTTGTGATTTGGTGTGAATCCCTCCAGTAATTTTTGAGTTCTTAAAGGAAAAAGAAATATAGATAGCTAAAGGTGCAGATCCATGGTGTATCCACTGTGGTGGGTCCACGGATCCTTGCACCACAAGCAATGCTGGGATCTGCTGCTGGCAACATGACTAAAAAGTTGCAGCAGCCATTTTATATGTCAGGGTATGGTACCGAAAGTGAAATGTGAAGTGAAATCTAATACAAGGGGTCAAGGTTGAGGTACCTTGATCCCATGGGTGTCATTTAAGGGTCTGTTTGGGACCATTAATTGGAAAGAAAGTGTCCCCAAATGATTTTTTCCACATACACAGATTCCGGGTCCTCCACAGCGCTCAGCGCAGCCTCGATGTGATTCTGCTGTGGATTCGCAAATCCTGCCATAAATTTGTTAAAAAGGCACAATCACACACCATCTCACAGACCCACAGAGACCCACTCATCGACCCACACAGACACTAACACACCCACTTAGAAACTGAATCAGACACTTCCACACCCAATCGCACACTCAGACACTCACACACCCACTCACAGACATACTCAGATGCTCACACACCCACTCAGAGACCCATTTAGACACTCACACACCCACTCAAAGACCCAATCAGACACTTACACAACCACAGACAGATCAACACAGACATTGACACACCCACTCACAGACCCAATCAGACACTCACAAAACCTACTCATGGACTCACTCACCCACTCGCACACCAACTCACAGAATCACACAGATACTGACACACCCATTCACAGACCCACTCAGATGCTCACACACCCACTCAGAGACCAAGTTAGACACTTACACACCCACTCACAGACCCATGCAGACACTGATGCACCCAGTTGCAGATCCACTCAAACATTCACATGCCGGATCACAGACCCATGCAGACACTTACACACTGTAGGAGGCTGTCTCTATATCTAAAGTACAAAAATGACATGCACTGTACAGAGAGTCTAAGCAACCCCAGTTTGGTATCTAGAAGAAAAAAGCAGACCACCTAATGCTCTGTTTTTGGGGTAGAGTTGGCGAGCAGTTAGGCTAATCCAGGATATGTGCTATGCATTTGCTGTACTGACAGTATCTCTAAATGCAGACACACACTCAGAAAAGTAACTCAGAACCAGTTCACAAAAATAATATAGTTTTTTACTAAAATTTGTAAGGCTACGTTTAGAAAATGTTGCTTTTCTGTGTGTACTTACGCACCGTCGGCATCAATGGAAAAACTTTAAAAATGCACATAAAGTCAGGCAATGTTCTCACAAGGGTACCTTCTGTTTTTAGTTTGAGGTTGTGGAGAGGTTCAATGGTCCATCCGGAGAGGTTTGGATGGTTCCCAGTTTGAGCGGGAGCAGCAGCTGCAGGTCTTGGAGCTGGTACCCAAAAAGGAAGGTGCATAAAGCAAAAAGAAGAGCAACAAAGAATGTTCACATTAACCTAGGTACAACTATCACATAACACATATTTATGTGAAACTCACTTTCAATCAATTTTTATATTGTAGCAGAAATATCTTGCTACTGGCTTAGTCATATCAAACTTCCTAAATAAAGAAGAAAATCATCTATCTGAAGTATTGCAAAAAATGCTCCACTAAGACCAGTACCACCACATATGTAACAACATGAGTTTATTAGTATAAGAAAGGCATTGCCATATCATAGAATACACTTTAGGAAATCAAACTGTGAAGAAATAGCTCAAAAGTGCTCCCCAAGTGAACAAGAGACACCACAACAAAAGACAATAAAGGAATTGCTTGTAGTTCTGTAATCCTTGGTGTATCTCAAACAGACAGCCTCTAATTTGATTATAGAGTATACTTGTCAGCACAGTGATTTATCAGCCCCAACATAACACAGGAGGTCTTGTCTAATTAGAATGAGGATGACGTTTCGACCCTCGCGCTTGATATCAGGGTCTCATGGACAACAATGACCAGGGGAACTGACACAGAAAGGATCATCATTGAAAATGTACTATAATGTGAAAACAGGAAAAGAAGTGTATGTCTAAAACAATATATGCACTGGTAGTTGTTTCAATTTGAGAAAATTAAGGACCTCTTGGGGAAGGATAATGGTATCTGGAAAAAAAGACTATCTTCAGTGGAATGGAATCTGCTAGATATTACCGTGGATATAAGAATTATTAATGGGAGCAAGTTCTATTAAGGCATAACTCACTCATGTCAAGCCCAGATGGGTGCTTTCCTCACCTACAAAAATAATGAACATTCGGAAGCCTAATGTTGGATAGCAAAATAAGGGGCTCACTGGTCACGAAGCAGTTAGTGTGCTGTCTCAGAGTATATTGAATGTCACCATGAACAAACAGTTTCGTATTAGACGTATATTCGCAGGAAACCCACTTCCCACATTTGTAATTTCCTTTGGTCGGTTCTAAAGCTAAGAGAGAAGGCAAATGTCAGGGAATCTTTTAGAATTTGTTGTGTCAGCATGTACTAAATGATTCCTAAGGTTTTTACCTTTTCTAAATGATTAAAGGGGAGTATCTTGCAAAGGGGCCATGGTCCTAAGAATGGACCAGTGTTTCCTAATAATTTTGACAAACTTGTTAGTTTGTGGATAGAATGTGGTAACATAAACATTTTATCCAAAGGGGGCCTTTCTCGAGTATGTAGAATTGTCTCCCTTTTGGATTGTGCCATGCCCTTTTGATAGATGTTTTAAGTAGTTGTCTCTCTAATAATTTTTGAGTATAGTTCCTTCTCCAAAATAGTCATTCTTCATGGTGCAGTTCCTACGAAGTCAGAGGAATTGGCCAAAAGGTAATCTTTCAATGCCCTAGGATGAAAACTCTTGTAATGTAATACAGTATTATGTATTTTTGTGATTTACAAAAGAGCTTGACAATGAATTGATTACTGTCACTTTTAATCAGGAGGTCCAAAAAAAGGTACACCATGTTGACTGGAATTGTAGGTGAACTTGAGATAAGGCTGGCAACCATTTAAATAGTGGACAAATGGTTTTAATGTTTCATAATTCCCTTCCCAATTCATGAACATGTCATCAATGTATCTCTTCCAACAGTGTATATTCCTGAAGAAAGGATTGTCATTTATAGTCACAAACTTGCTTTCAAAATCGCCAACATACACATTAGCCAAATTTGGGGCAAAAATAGCTCCCATGGATGTACCGGAGCATTGTTCTTAATACTCTGTATTAACCACTGCCAGGAAGTGACCCTCTCTTGAACATTCTCCCTAGTGTGTGACGGAGACACCCTGTCGACTGTCCACTCTCAGATCTCCGTTTGCCCATGGCCATCATACTGGACCTGGACTACCCACAGCTGGCCTCACCACTCTGACGATCTCAGCCACCATGTCCCCATTCATCACCCCTTGCATTTGTCCCTCCGAAATAAACTCCACTGAGCACAGTTCCTAGCTATGTCTTTATTTATCATGAGTACAAATGGAACTGCCATTACATGTGCAACTGGCAACCCATCGCTCAGCACATGCATGAGAGAGAGAGAGAAGGGGGGAGCAAAATGCAGGGAGGTCGATCGTGGAGCATCCAGTAACTGGACATATGTGTGAAGGGAGGCAACAGGTCAGGCAGGGGCCAGACTACACCACTACACTGTCCTGAAAGTAGAGCGAGACAGGGACAACAATCACAGATGCCAACTCAACAAAAATGCACTGTAGGAACAGGTATCAAAGGCATTTATGGCAGTCAAGTCCACAATCATATGGCCAGTACCAACACACGAAAACAACACATACCAAACAATGGTCCCACCCTCACAGCACCCAGTGCCAGACCTGCCTATACCCACTGCCACCAACAACAAAGTAGCACTGCCAACCAATGTTGACTCCCAGGATAGATGCTGCCATGATGCAACAACCCTGTGTGGCACACACATAGCACTTGAACTGGCAGGTAAGGGAACATTATACATACACTTTGATGGCACTAGTGCACCAGCACAACCGCTGCCTGACCATAGGCCTGACCTGTACACTGTGACTACCTAAATCATGGGAACATGTAACACCTCCTCCCAACCCCCATAGAGTCAGAGCTGTAACCAAAACCGTCAGTGACCACAGACAACAGGTGGTAGCAGGGACAATGCAGACAGTTGTAGAGGACACATACCAGACATCTGACACATACCTGCATCTCAGTCGAAGTACTGTTGAATCATCTGCACTGTGGGAGGGATGGCATTGGGATGGCGAATGGCAGGCAACAGATCTGGCTCAAACTGGGCCACCAGTTTCATGATGGTCTCATGGTTCAGGCAATAGGTCTGGATGGCGTGACGCTCCTCCAGGGCAGCAAGGTCAACTAGGGGCCTGCACTCTAGTGCATTCCCCATTCTCAACCTTCTATTGTACCTGGGAACAGGAGAGAGTTGGTATTATGTCATGCACCATAGACTGTGTCGACGGTGTTGATGTGGCCACAGGTCACGAAATGTCACCCATGATGCACTAACATTTCACCTACAATACACATTGGACCTGTAAAAAGGCAGCCACCTGTCCTGCATGCATGGGACAGGTTGAAGTGAAGTCATCTCGCCGGGGTAACACGTCATGTCGGTAGGTGGTCATGACTGCCATGCAACTCACCATTGGTTAACACTGTTGCCTATGGGAGGCAGGAGCCAATGGTGATACCCACCGGTGGTGACGGTGATGTTCGCAGCAACCGTGACTGCCATTTCATGTGCTCCTGTTCACTTGACTCCTGATCCTCATGCACTGAAGACCTCCACTGCGTGTGTTGCTGCGTTCTGACTCTGGTAGCAAAATGCCAAGTCCTACAGGAGATAGGGCCCCAACCTTCACCCAGGAAGAGTTGGAGTGGCTCATGGACGGAGTCTTGCCACTGTATAGACATTTGTATGGGGCACCAGAGCAGCAGTGTCATTGTCCTGTATGTGAGTGGTGCACTTGGGGATGAGGGCCTTTGTAGGTGGCATTGTGTCTCGAGCATGGGCCTGGGTGAGGGGCCTAATGCTAAATTGGGTGACGCCATTGTGGTTATGGAATTGTGATGTGTGCTGTCCACTGTTGTCTCAGGGATGCCACTCTACATGACTGTGTCCTTCTGTCTGTGTCACCCATGCAGGTCTGTGCCCATCAGAAGAAGGGGATTTGGCGTGCCATCGCCAAACAAGTGTGGACCCTGGGGGGTTCATGGCCAGTGGAGCACACACTGCAGAAAGCGGTGGAAGAACCTGAGATGCTGGGCCCAGAAGTCTGCAGAGGCCCAGCTGGGAATGTCCTTCCAATGAGGGAAGAGTGCCCGTTGGACCCTGACTGCCCTAGTGGCCCACATATTGGCGGTGGCCTACCGTGAGGTGGATGGGCGCTTGAGGGCAGCACAGCAGCCACATGGGGGTAAGAACACACTCTCACTTGCTAAATGTGTTGCCATAGTGGCTCTGGATGGGCACCATTAAGTAGCTGTGGTGTGGGTGCTTAAAACAATGTTGTCCACTATGGGTAGTGTCAGGACTGCCATCACAGGTGTGGGAAATGCCATGCAGTCAGTGGTAGCAGGGCAGCTTTTTCCAATGTTGTAACTGTGTGGCCACCTACTAGCTAGATTTGCATGCCAGCTTATGGCAACAGGATGATTATACCTGGGGTGTCAGGCCATTGTGATTAGTCCTTGTCAGCCACTGTTTCAGGGGACATCAATCAGCTGTCAGGCACTGCATGTGTAGTTGTGTTGGGTGTGTCAAGTGGTCACAGTGCTAATTGAGAATAGCCCAGTAGGCCTGCCAGCTAGCCATGCTGGATTCTGTTGGGTGTGCAGTCCTGTCTCAACGGCCATGGGTAGTGGGCAGGCACTGGATAGGCGAGGCAGGTATGCCACTCCTCATGTACATGTTTGCATCAGTCAGACCATCAGCGGTTGACATGTGCATTGTTGTGGTTTCCCCCGTGATGTTCTCTAGTAGTAGGATGTGCAGGATTAGACATAGCGTATTATGGCATGGCATCAAATGCTGATGTTCTGCCCTGTGTTATTGTTGGGCAGCATTGACTTATTGCACACTGTCTCTCTCCCTCTCTCTTTCTCCCTCCCTGTCCTCCTCTGTCTTTGAGTACATCAGCATCATCTGGTAAAGGAGAAGGGGTACCGGCGAGTGGGGAAGCTGCAGCCCATGGGACCCAGAAGGTTGACACCAGTGGAGCCGAGGGGACCAGTGGGATGGAGGGCAAAGGGAGTGCCACGGGGAGATCAGATCAATCACTACATCTTCTGATTTCTCCTCTGATGCTAGCTCCCTGGTGGTGGCGGACCCATCTGGGTTCATCCCAGCACCATCCTTGTCTGTATCACCCTCCCTGTAGCTCTCTACCCGGTTGCCCATACCCACTCACCCAAGAGTGTGGGCATCTCCTTCGCCACAGGCTCCTCTGCCCCTACCCCAGTCAGCTCTGATGCCCTAAAATGAGGAGGCTATTGACCTCTTGAGGTTGGTCCATCTCTGTGGGGCAGACAACTATCAGGAATGCCATCCAGGGACTGTAATCCCAAATGCAACAGACCAGTGCGTTCCTGGAAGGTATTCACAGTGCCTTGTCTTCCCTACAGAGATCATTTCAGGCTCTGGTGTCCTCCTTGATGGCAGCCATTGTCCCTTCTTCTTCCATCCCCTCTCCAGCTACCTGTTCCATTACCCACATCCCACTCCCCTCACCCGTCCAAGCCACACCTACTCACCACATGCATCCACATCAACAGACACAGTACACAAGGACAGACATAATAACCACAAACGCTACCATCACCATGCACACACACAACAGACACATGCAGACATGACAACATCAACACCCTGCACTGACTCCCCCACCACCTCCCCCTCACAGTCAGTACACCACTCACACCTGCATTCAGCACCACATCAGTCACTGATCCTACCACATGTGCCCTCACTGCCACTGTCCCCACATTATCTGACCCCCATTCATGTACCCCATACATGACTGGCACAGACACCACGACTGTCAACACACCTACATGCAGCACATCCACCCTACCTGCAGACACCACCCCAACATACACTCACACATCCCCCCACCACCTCCCCGCATCTCCTCCCCATCTCCTCCCAGTACATCTAAACACCTGCACTCACCCACTCAACAGTCCCCCAGCACACACATTTCATCCACCCATGCACCAGCACCCATGGCACCTCCACGTACACACCTCACAACCATACCCTCCTAAATGTCCTTACCTTGACCTCCCTTATGTCCCCAAAAAATGTTTCCTCCTAGAGTTTTACATGTTCCCCTCCAATGACCCTCCAAGGGCAAACCCAAGGACCACCCCCTTAAAATCCCCCAACAAGGACTCCCCCTCCAAGCCCAAAGCCCCCCCAGGCCTCACCCACTCACCCCTGAGGTGCCTGTATACCCCAATGATGCACCTGCACTGTTGAGGCCTGAGCATTGCAGTCATTAGTCAAGTTGGGGCATTGAGCCATTGCTTTTACCGACGCCAACCAGCACAGATACTACTTTGCTGTACTGGCTTATCAGGGCCATCTGCACTTATACTTCAAGAAAGTCCATGGCCACATCTGGCCGGATTCTACTTTTGCTGTGGATATCATCCCCACCATAGCGTGCATTTATATTCAAATTGACACTCCCAAAGCCTTGAAAAAGTCTAGGAGATGAAACACGTGTCGGCTGTTTGCTACATATCAAGCTGTTTGCTGTACATTGGCCTACTTGCTGAATATTGGCAACACAACTACTAAAACTCTACTTCTATCTACATTGTGGTTTCCGACTCTGATTTAACGACCACTTGGATCGACTACACAGGACTGCTTACAGTGTGCCCTGGCATTTATTTCACCTATTCGTCATTGCCGACCACCTTCTTGGTCAGAAATTTGGGATACCTTTGGTGGTCAGGTGTCCCATCAGGTTGGCACCCACTACATCACTGTCACTCCTTGTGACTAAGGACTTCTCTTAGAACATTGTTTTTTGGCATGCTCTTCGGATGTGCGAGCGCATTGGCATTTACCACCTTTGTTATTTGTGTTGTATACAACACAGTTGGTGTTGATGGTACCTACCTTGTCCTGGCTTTCCTTCCACATGTATGTATGGTGGTTGTGTGTATTTGCGTGTATGCGTGTGTGTGTGTGTGTGTGGTATGCGTGTTCGTTTGTGTGTGTGGGTGTGCATGGCTTCCCGTGTCGTGTGTGCATTGTGTGTGTGTACTAACCTTATTCCTTCCAGCGTGTGCTAGTCTGGTGTACTTACGGTTGGTGTCTTGGTCGCCGTCGCAGGTCTGGGAGTTGCATGGCCAGGTAGAGCATTGGGAGGAGTTGGATTCACGTGCCACGATGCCTACGGACATGCCTGTGTTCCTGAAGGTGGGAGTTCCCTTTTATATTGTTCATTTCCACCAAGCTTTTGGTGGCGGTGGATCTGCCCCGGAAGTCTTGGCGGTGTGCTACCTTGAAATATGGTCGTGGAATGACTGCCCGCCCGGAGATCGCTGCCACCAGCCACGCCGGATTCTCTGCAGTGGCGGTCTGAATGGTAACATAGCTGTGTTCTGGAGGTGCCTTCACAGTACTTGTGATATGGCAGTCATCACCGCCGGACCTGCGGCTGTGCGACCGCCAACTCCACTGCGGAGGTCCACTGACCGCCAAAGTCGGAATGAGGGCCTTAATCTGAAAAAGTTAGTATGTTCAGTTATAACAAATGTTGGAAATGGCTTTTCTGCAGGGTTATCCCCAGACATGTTGCCTTCCTCCTTCTCTTTATCTGACCTCATTTTGGCTGGCTTTAGGACTCTGCGCACTTCACCAATGCTAATCAGTGCTAAAGTGCATATGCTCTCCCCTCAAAACATGGTGACATTGGCTCATACCCAATTGGATTATTTAATTTACTATGAGTCCCTAGTAGAGTGCACTATATGTGTCCAGGGCCTGTAGATTAAATGCTACTAGTGGGCCTGCAACCCTGATTGTGCCACCCACTTCAGTAGCCCCTTAACCTTGTCTCAGGCCTGCCATTGCAAGGCCTGTGTGTGCCGTTTCACTGCCAATTCGACTTGCCATTTAAAAGTACTTGCCAAGCCTAAAAAACCCTTTTTTCTACATGTAAGACACCCCTAAGGTATGCCCTAGGTGTCCCATAGGGCAGGGTGCTGTGTAGGCAAAAGGCAGGACAGTTACCTGTGTAGTTTACATGTCCTGGTAGTGTAAAACTCCTAAATTCATTTTTACACTGCTGTGAGACCTGCTCCCTCCATAGGCTAACATTGGGGCTGCCCTCGTGCACTGTTTGAGTGGTAGCTGCTGATCTGAAAGGAGTAGGAAGGTCATATTTAGTATGGTCAGAATGGTGATGCAAAATCCTTCTGACTGGTGAAGTTGGATTTAATATTACTATTTTAGAAATGCCATTTTTAGAAAGTGAGCATTTCTCTGCACTGAAATCCTTCTGTGCCTTCCAATCCACGTCTGGCTAGGTTTAGTTGACAGCTCCCTTGTGCATTCACTCAGACACACCCCAAACACAAGATACTCAGCCTCACTTGCATACATCTGCATTTTGAATGGGTCTTCCTGGGCTGCGAGGGTGGAGGGCCTGCTCTCACACAAAGGACTGCCACACACCCTACTGGGACCCTGGCAGACAGGATGGAACTGAAAGGGGACCTTTTGCACTTCTAAGCCACTCTTTGGAGTCTCCCCCACTTCAAAGGCACATTTGGGTATCTAAGCAGGGTCTCTGTCCCTATAAACTCAGACACTTCTTGGGGTAGACACTCTACCTCACAGACACTTTCTGGAGAAGAAACTTGTAATCAGAACCTGCATCCTGCCAAGAAGAACTGCCTGGCTGCCCAAAGGACTCACCTGACTCCTTTCTGTGAAGTACTGCTGCCTTGCTGTTATCCTGCTGCCTTGCTGCTCTCTGGCTGAAGTGAAGAAATGCTCTCCAAGGGCTTGGATAGAGTTTGTCTCCTCTTCCCTGAAGTCTCAGGATCAAAAAGACTTCATTTCTTCAAGAAGGACTCCTTATGCGGCGGAATTTGACACGCAGCCTGACAGAAACGACACACAGCCTACACTGCGGTGAACATTTCACTGCACTCCGAAGCGGAACGACGCACCCTGACTTTGCAATGAGAAGATCGATGCAGCGCCAGCGTAGCTACCAGAAATTAGACGCATAGCCCACTGGATCGACGCATAGCCAAGCCTAGGCAGCCCGACTTCCAGAGAGGAATTGACGCAGCGTCTGCCATGTGGTAGACTGGATCGACGCAGCTCCTGTAACTTCATCCTGCCAGCACAGGAAATCCACGCACCATTCCCGGGGTGTCTGAAAAACCCCGAAACCCAAAGAGGATCCACGACTGAGTGCCAGGAATTGATGCACAGCCGTCCCTGCGTGAAAACTAAATGACGCATCACTGTGTGCAGCCCAATAAATCGTCGTACACCCCTTTGTTTCCGCGCTTCTCCTCCTTTGCGCCCTTTTGCAGAGATTTTTCACGTGAGCCAGGTACTTTCTGCTTGAAAGAGACTTTGGCCCTTATTTCAACCTTGGCGGTCTCAGGAGGAGACCGCCGAGGTTCTGCCGGGCCGAAGACCACCAGTGTTGGCGGTCTTCTGCCAACCATATTATGACTGCTGGCAACCCTCTGCCCTTTTTTGGACGGAGAGCCGCTAGCAGCCATACTGGCAGTCGGCGGTGTAGTGGAGGCTGCTCCACTGTCACCGCCACATCATCAGAACACCGCCCACCGTACTACGACTCGGTATTCAGCGTGGCGGTGTTCTGGTGACGGGGTGCTGGCGGCGGAGCAGCCCCCGTGGATCCCGTTCCCTCCCGGAGGAGCACTGGAACAGGTAAGGTGATCATCCATTAGGGGAGGAGGTGGGGGGGTGTTGTGTGGTGTGTGCGTGCATGGGGGGGTGCGTGTGAGTGTGTAGAGGGGTTGTGTGAGAGCGTGTATGCATGCAGAGGGTGTAATGTGTGTAGGGGAAATGTAACGTGCAGGTCTGTGTGCATGTGTTCATTTATGTGCGCGAGTGGTGTGAGTGTGCGTGTAGAGGGTGTGGGGGTATGTGTGGGGGTTTCAATGGGGGTGGGGTGGGGAGGGTGCCCTACTACCTTTGGGGGGCAATAGGGGGGACATGGGTGCTGGGGGAGGACTCAGGGGAGAGGGTGGGGGAATGGGGAGACCCCAATTAGTTCCAGGTAATGAATTCCCTGGCACTGATGGTGCATACCGCCATGGATTTCGTGGCGGTTGAAAACCCCATGAAATCCATGGCAGTATGCGGGGTCCTGATACTGCCGGTGGACTAGTGACGGCCACCGGACTGGAGACCGTTGTCTCCAGTCTGGCGGTCGTTACCGCCGTGGCGGACGATGCAGGACATTGGCGGCTTGGCATATGCCAAACCGCCAATGTCATAATGGGGCAGTAATGACCGCCGGCCTGTTTGCGGTCTTACCGGCCTTTTTGCACCGTCCGCCACGGTTGTAATGAACCGTTGTTTGCTTTTAAAAGACCTAAGACACTTTATATCACTTTTCAGTGGTATCTCTACATTTACCTCTTGTTTCTTTGATCGTTTTGACCTGCATTTATCCAGATAAAGATTATGTATTTTTCGAAACACTGTGTGGTGCATTTTTGTGGTGATATATGGTGATATTGTTTGATTTATTGCACAAATACTTTACACATTGCCTTCTAAGTTAAGCCTGACTGCTCAGTGCCCAGCTACCAGAGGGTGGGCACAGGATAATTTGGATTGTGTGTGACTTACCCTGATTAGAGTGAGGCCCCTTGCTTAGACAGGGGGTAACCTGACTGCCAACCAAAGACCCCATTTCTAACAACAAAGAACAACATTTTGCTTTGTAAGGAAAGTTCATTTTGAGTTAATTTATGATGTGACAAATTAAAAATTGGAAAGAGTTGTCAGACCTTTGAGTTGGAATAGTCCGGGGCAGTAGGAATGTTATTAATAGGGGCCAAAGATGGGTTACTCAGTGGCCCTCTGGACCCCACTATCTCCTGGAAACTGATTCCATGTTCTCCCTCTATTCCTCCTGTTGCCTCTGCCCCTTGAAGTGTTCCCTAAAAAAGAATTTGAAATGGGGATATGGCTACTGGTACCTTCACCTGGATCATTTGAGCTATCTGGGCCTGCTGAAGATTTCGCGAAAGTAACCAACCTCTGATCTTTATATCTCCCCCAAGTCAAGTTTTTGATGGTCCCTGGGCTTGAGTATAATATTAATTTCCTAAGTAAGGATGCACTTTCTCTTTGCTAAAAGTTTTCATACCTTGCTGTACTTCGTCAGCCTTTTTTTTTAGTTCAAACACATTGAATTCCTGTATGGATTTATTGAGCTTATCTAAAGCTTGTTTTGGTTCTTTAACACTGTCACAACCTAGTAATTCCTTCTCCAACTCTGCTATTTCTTTTAATTATTCTTTACTAAATTCAGAAGCGGTCTCAGAGGAGAACGGGCCACTTGGAAACACACCACAGATGGACTCAAAGGTAAGTCTGCCAGATCCCCTTCAAGGGAGGAGGTTGCTAGGGTTTGTGGACTCCTAGAGCATAGCTGATTGGTTGCTGCAGGGGCCAGGGAGGTCAGGTGCAATGCATATAGGTCAGGGATGCATTGTGCATCTTGCAGTTCTCATGGTCAGGCAGATTTGAGGGCAGATTGCAGGATAGCTGGACTACTCAGGGGGTAGATCTTAGATGTCCTGAGGTCCTTCAATTAGTGCTTTCTCCTGTGCTTTTGGGAGTACAGAATGGACTCTGCTTCTGAGTGTCCAACATAGGGGTCCCGTACCCCAGGTACAGGTACACCACAGCCTTAGAAAGTCCTAGTGCCACCAAACGTGGTACAGTGGTGGGTCATCCTCTAGAGCTTTTGTACAGTATTTGGTTAGGCTGCTTAGATCGAGTCAATGGTCAGAAACAATCATTGGTTCCTTGCCTGTAGGGTGCCAGAGAGTAAAACCTTCACTCTAAGGAAGGTTTTTGGCAATTTTTAGAAGGCTGGAGGTGCTCTGAGGTTTTGTAGAGTCCTTCAGGTTTCCAGTTGACACCTCAGTGGCAATTGTGGAGTCCTTGGAGCAGCAAGCAGGTGTTGGCGCCTTTTTCTTTGTGCAGCAGGACTTCAGTTCTCGTGCCTTGGGTCTTCTTTGTCCTGTCCTTGTGTCCATTGAACCTGAAGTTCTTGGTCAGGAGATGCTCTCTAAATATTATATTTAGGGGACGTTAAGGGGAGTACCTGGCAGTGGCCAATGGGCCTCCTACCTTAGGGTGGCTGCACCCACTAAGTGACTACTTCCTGTGGGAAGGGACACATCCCTCACCCACCCTGATTGGCTATTTTTCCTACTATCCAATATGGAGAAAAATGAAATGGAGTGGTCACCTCCCCTGCCACAACTGAGGGTTGCCACTCCTCCTATTCTTGCTAAGTTTCCCCACCTAAAGTGGGGGTAAAACTGTTGTGCTGCCTTCTGCTGCTAGCAGCAGAGGCGGGGGTCATGTTTCAAAGGTGACAAAGCCTTTGAAGCTGACCGATGGAGCAGGGTACCTGCCTAGGGGAGGAAGTGTGACACCACTGCCCAGGAAAGGCGTTGTCGTTTGACTCCTGAGAGCAAAGACTCTCACCCCAGGAGTCCAGAATCATGTCTGGTGGCAGCAACCTGGTTAAGACCAGTCAGCAATCATGCCAGGGCTGTTAGGTTGTGCAGGGGGCACCTCTAAGGTGCCCTCTGGGTACACTCTATAATACATCCCACACTAGCATCAGTTAAGATTTATTATTCTGAGTTGTTTTATACCAAACAACCCAGGGTTCAAAGAGGCCATCATGTAGCTGGGGAACTCATATGGACCAATGTCCAGCACATGCATTTGCTATGGTTTCCCTGTATACTTACTATGTCTAAGAATTGGCAAAGGCTCAGTAGGGGCATATTTCCTCATGCACACAAATGCCCTCACATACATTATAGTGCACCCTGCCTTAGGGCTGTGAGGCCGGCCAGAGGGGTGACTTACCTATATTGCATGCAGTGTTAGTGGACATGACACCCATGGGGAGTGCCATGTCGAGTTTGCAACTTTGGGTTCACCTTGTCATGCACTTGCAATGGTTGAGGGTGGTGTGGGGCCTCTCAGAGTGGCACAATTGATGCTGCAGCTCTGGGGTTCCCTCTTCATCACTCCATGCCCTAGGTACCATTGGTACCATTTACTAGGGACTTACAAGGGTGGCTGAAGGGCCAATCATAATACAGTTTTGGGAAAAGAGAGCTGGCCCTCAGAATCTGTTTCGCAGGGGACCAGGGCACTTACAGTTTTAAACCACATGATGTTCCAGGCAAAAAGTGGAGAACTAACCATGTCAAAAGAGGTCCTTTCTCGTAACACCCATTCAAAGACCCATTTAGACACTCACCCCCACTCACAGATTCACACAGACACTGACGCACCAACTAACAGACCCATTTAGACACTCATACACCCAGGCACAGACCCAATTAGTCACTCATACACACACTCAAAGACCCACTCAGACACCCACTCACAAACCCACTCAGACACTCAGATGCTGACACAGGCACTCACGGACCCACATACACACCCTGCCATAGACTCACTGAAACACTCACATACTTACTCAAAGACCCCCACAGACACTCAAACACCCACTCAAAGAAGCAATTAGACACTTACCCACAGCTCACTGACCCACTCAGCCACTTACTTACCCAGTCACAGGGACACTCAGACACTCATACACCTGCTCGCAGACCTACTCAGACACTCACACACAGTCAGAGACCCACTTAGACACTCACACACACACACACTCACAGATCCAGTTAGACACTCACACACCTATTCTGAGACCCACTCAGACATTTACAAACCCAGTCACAGACCCACTGAGACACACACACCCAGTCACAGACCCACTTAGGCTCTCACACATAGACTCACAGACACACTTAGCCACTCACACACCCAATTAGAGGCCCACTCAGATACTCACACACCCACTCACAGCCCACTCAAACACTCACAGAGCTACTCACAGACCCACACAATCACACACCCCCACTCAGAGACCAGTTAAACACCTACACAACCTACTCAGACACTTACATACCCAAGCAAAGACAAACCTAGACACTCACACACTCACACACTCATTTACAGACCACTCAGACACTGACATGCCTATGCACAGACCCACTCAGACACACACACACCCATTCACAGATCCACTCAGACACTGACACACCCAGTCACAGACCCACTTAGACACTCACACACCTACTCACGGACACACTCACTCACAGAGCTACTCACAATCTACTGGGACACTCACATACCCATTCACAGACACACTCAAACAATCACACACCCTCAAACAGACCCACACAGACACTCATACATCCACTCATAGACCCAGTTAGACACTTACACACCCACTTAGACACTCTCATACCTACTCACTGTCCACTCAGACAGTCACATACCCAGTCACAAACCCACTCAGACACTCACATACTCACTTACATACCCAGTTAGACACACAGCCACTCAAAGGCCCACACAGACACTCAAACACCCACTTTCAGGAATAAGGCTGTGCGCGGTCCAGGACCCGCCCTGACCTCTGCTTCGTGTCTTTGTGTCACATCATGCTCGCCGCTTGTCATCCCTGCTTGCTCCAGAAGTGGTCATCAGGGTCGCCTGCCCAGTGGTAAAGCACATGTAGCTGCAGGGTCAGGACATTGGTGGACAAGAAGCACTTATCAATTCCATTCTATGAATGGACTACAACTCCCAAGTTTATAGAGGCAGCGGCCATCTTGGGGTGTGGCAGGCCTATAAAGCCCAGCCACACCAAAGCACATTGCTCACTATTTTGAAGACTTTGGTGCAGTCGGACCTCGTGGGGAGTTCCTCTGAAGAAAGCGGATTTCCTGCATGGCAGAGTGGCAGTATGTCAGAGTATCCTTGTTTCCATGGTGAATTAAAAAATGAGTAGGTCGTACTCGTATCGGTAAGGTCTTGATGAGTCACATCTTGAAGGGGGTTGTTTACTCCCAAAAGTAAAGCGCCCCTTAGCAAAACGCTTTAGACCAAAAGTAAAGCGCTCCTGGCACGACGATTAAAGCGATTCATGCCAAATGAGTAAAGCGCCCTTGGCACGACAATCAAAGCGCTTCAGGCCACATGAGTAAAGCCCCCCTTAGCACAACGAGCAAAGCGCTTCAGGTTAAACGAGTAAAGCGCCCTTGGCACGACAATCAAATCTTTCAGGCTAAACGAGTAAAGCGCCCTATGCACAACAATCAAAGCACTTCAGGCCAAACAAAGAAAGCACCCTTGGCAAGACGATCAAAGCGTTTCAGACAAAACGAGTAAAGCGCCCCTTGGCACAACAAGCAAAGCGCTTCAGGCAAAACAAGTAGAAGCACCCCTGGCATAATGAGTAAAGCGCTTCATGCATGACGATCAAAGCGCTTCAAGTTCAATTAGTAAAAGTTTTCAGGCCTCAATTGCAAATGTGAAAGCGCTTGAGAAAAGCAAGCTGTAGTTTCATTTTTTGGGGGGAAGTACAATATGTGAGATACATATTTAAATCTTTGTGCATTTCTAGGCTGAGATCAAACGTTTATGTTATGAAAGCATAATTGTTACATGGTTAATATTCAGAGTATGATCATAGTCCAAAGCTCTTGCCATCTTTAGGTACAGAGATTGCAGTTCATTCTTGTTCCATGATTCAAAGAAGGGGCTACACCAAGTTCACAAAGGGTCTCAATTCGATATCACGGAGACGCCTTTGTTCCAGAGTCTATTGGTGAGTTTATACTGTCACGAAAGAGTGTATGCATATTTGTCCTAACCATTTTCTTTTCAGATCTCTCTTTCTGCAGTTCCCTACCCTAATTCCCTTCCCCCGGCCTGGCTTCATCAATACTCTGCGCTCTGGTAGCTTTCTGAGTTGGTGATGCCAGGAGGTGGGCCTTTTGTTCAGCAGCGTGCAGATCCCAAGGAAAGGGCACTGTGACACCCACTCGCAGAGACACATAGACACTGAAACACCAACACACAGTCACACTCAGACACCGACTCACACACCCACACAGACAATCACACACCCAGACACAGACCCAGTTAGATACTCACATACCTAGTCACATACCCAAAGAGATACTCACACACCCACTCACAGGCCCAGTTTGATACTCATATTCTGCTCATCAACATGTTTTGGCCATCTTTCTCCACCTTACGGGTCAATGGTCCTACGTCAGGATGTTCTATCCCTTGTTTTCAGTACCCCCTTTTAGCCCTTTACCTACTTCATAGAGGAGGGTCTGGTACCTATGGCCTTAATGAGCCCTATACCACTGAGAGAGCGTAGTTAAAACATTATATTTATAGACGTGCATTGCTTACATTTGACAATGCAAATTAATAAATTGAAATGCATTAATAAACGTGAAGATTTATTCACTTGTGAACACTAATGCTGAATAATAGAAAATAATTGTAATCATATGTATTACCATGTTTAAACTGTATTCATTAGAACTCGTATATCTTAAGTTAGCATGAGTCGCAAACTAGCTGTGTAACTCTCATTTAAAAGCGTAATTTCTGCTTCTTCAGTGTGCGGACTTGCAAATGACCATGACCCAGCTATTGTTCTTTTCTGCATTTGTTAGACACATCGTGGAATTTTCTCATCCGCATGTTAGTAGCTTCTAATATAAAACTGTGGGATTTGAAACAAACATAGATACTTCCAAGGACATTAAAGCGAGGAGAAGAGAAATCTTGACCCGAGACATGTGCCAAGATGGTGAAGTAACCCCGGATATGCCACCTACGAAAACGCTGATTATGAAGACCAATTAGGAGAAGAATTAATATCACAAAATGACAAATGCATTACTTAATGTATAATTTGATTGGTTACCAATAATGGGTTATAGTTACTAACCAAAAGAATTTTGGGGGAATGTATCACGGAAAAGGGGATAAAAACCCATGACACGAGAGACGAGAAACATTAGGCAGGGGATGATATTGATTGCATCCAGAAACTTAGAAAATAACCTTGCCCATATCCGTTAAACTTTCCCCTTAAGGGAAAGTGTTCCTTGCTTCCAACTTAGATAGACTGACGATGACTCAACTGATGTCCTGAAGACGAAGACTGATCCTGAATGCTGACCTATCTCGAGGAGGGTAATTATATTGCTAACGGAATCTTTTGCCTTTCTTTCTAGGTACCAACTGCTGTATATTTGATTAGGAAATAGCTAGATGTTTTCCAAATTGATATTCTAAATTGTTTTGCATGAAGCCCAACATGCTAATGCTAATTCGAAGTTAGATGAGGTGTTCATTTGACTGACGGAACTGATGTGACAGACATATAGCTATGCTGAACTGATATCTTATGAATTATTATGCACCATGATCTATTCTTTGCTAACGTATCTATCTTATGATCCTGATCATCGCATTATTGCCATTTTGTGATTATGCTCTTATGCTTCTTGGTTTTGAAACTAATACGTTTATTATTAGATTGTAATCAATAGGGAATAAATTCACAAAACCTTCCTTCAAGGTGTGGTTATTTGAGTCTGAGAACTAATGAATGCGCCGAAGGTTCATTAGTGGTTTTTGTGAAATAAATTCTGATGCTAACTTTTATAATACTATTGATTAATGATTGGTAATCTCGTTTTACGGAGACTCACCACTGGGCCCAAAGGTTCATCGACCTAAAACGAGTCCTGATGTGTATAAATTAACATAGACGGACGCGTTAACAGTTCTGGTAGCAGAGCGATGGTTAGGCCCTTGGGGGCCCTAGGACGGAGTTTTTATTGTTAATTCTGTTTTCTGTAATAATGAAATTTGGCACAATGATGAGTGGCTAGGTTCACCATGGGCTTTCCCGGGATCTCGGAGCCTGTCTAGATGAGTTGGGAATGTTCTCGGCGCCATAGTATGTGTAGTTAGGGTCTTTGCGCTTCTTTAAAGCTTATGCATCTTGCAGAAGATTGTGAAGATTTGTGTGTATTTAGGCCAAATTAAGTGTTGTTTAGTAGGAGTGGGCGTACTCCACGGTATGAGAGTAGGGAAGTCGGCGTACTTCATGTGAATGCAGCGCTTATTGTTCAAAATTATCCATGTGGTTGCTAGTATATACGGACCAGTTGAGGTCTAAGACTCCGGAGTAGAATGAGAAACATGGTTTATGTTGTAATCTGTGTGGTTTAATAGGTCAATCGGGCGTGGTTGACAAGTCAGGTTTGAATCATAACGTATGTATGAAACCTTTGATGGAGATTTGACGAGCTCTAAAGTGCACTAGAAGGAGTCATTGACAAGTCGAGAGTAGAATTTGCAGGTCGAATTCTGCTTGCGCATGTGGGAACTGAGAAGGAGAGAGTAGCGGCCGAAGCTTCAAGTGAAATCTCTGTAAAGTTCTGAAGCGAATATGTTACCCTTCCAGTAGAAAACGGGCAGATTTGTATTTTCATTTCAGTGTCTGCAATAAATCGCATTAGTTTGTATGAATTGTATGAGTTAATAAGGTGTGGACAAGCCGCAAGACTTTGTCAGCTGCAGAGTGAGTGAGTGTGACGTCAGTGGTGCCGCGCTGAGATAGGTCAGATGCTAAGAGGAGTCGCGCATGGATTGGCTGCCGTCCATGAGAGGCAATAGGCTGAGACAAGGATAGGTGAAGAGTGTCCTGGGAATTAAGCCGTTTTTCTGAATAAAAGAATTGTAAAATGAATTTTGTTAAGGCATTCAAGAGCGCTTTGAGGGGAGATGTGTACATTGTCGCAACCGATGGGGAACCTACACCACCCAAGGGTACTCCAGCTTATACGGTTATGGAGGAAAAGGGTGTTGCACCTTGTTTATGGATAAAACAATGGCGCAAGTTGACGGAAAAAGAAGGGTGTCTAGCGTTTCCGGAACATGGGACATTCAATCAAAAGGTATTAGAAAACTTGAGGTGGATGTTAAGTACGCAGAAACCACCTCCGAGACCGGCACAATATGAGGCTTTGGCGATTTGGGACCTGATGGCTCTTAAACATAGGCAAGAAAGGTTTCACAAGAGATTGACAAGGGCAGAAAAATCCTATGCAGAAGCTAGATGGGACAATGAGAATAAAATGTGGAGACGAGGAATAGTAGATGGGTTAAAGCTGTTTCCAGAAATAACACAGGGAGAAGAAACACAGGGAAAGAAAGCTTCTGGTAAAACTAACAAAGATTCAGACAAAGTTAAAGAACAAAAAAGGTCCTGGGAAGAAGAGGATGATTCAGAGGATGAGGAGTTTATGGATAGATTGCTACATGATCGACCACCACCTTATGCGGTGAGCGATGATGTTCCAAGTACTAGCTTGAACCCTGGGAACCAGACGCAGGAGAAGGGAGTTACTGATACGGCACAGACTAGCGATACAGCCTTGATACAGAATGGTGACAGTGTACCCACTGCACCAGACGTGCCGACACAGTTGCAGCCTCCACCGCAGATAAAAAGAATCCATCCCGATGTTCCAGTGCTTGAAACTACTACAAATTTTGTGGTGCCGCCAGACCCGATATACACAAAGCCAAGGTTAATTCAAATTGAGTCAACTCCAAAGCTAGTGTTGCAACCGCCACAGTTAATACCAGGATATAACCCTGTAGCAGGACCTCCGTTAGTACCTGTACCAGGCATATTAGAACAGACCTATGGTGTTGAAGCTCCAAGAAGTCTGGGAGCAGGTCAGACACCTGCCGCTATATCACTACCTATTACTGTCGGTCCCCCGGTACCGTTATATGCCCAAGAGATAACAAGAACCTGTGAACAGGGAGTTATGACTCACGAAGCAATAAGAGGAGGGTCTATTAGAACTCCACAGATAATGGCCCAGGAAGGACAGGTATGTGAGCAACAGAGACCCTTAATGGACCTCAGTCCAATAGGGGCACCTCTAGAAGCAATGCGACAAGCAGGGTTGGGAGTTTTAACTCCCCAGACCATGAGTACGAATGCCTCACATACTCCAATGATACATGCAGGAAACATCTCACTGCAAGGTTTTACAGTACAGCAATTAAACGAGTGGTTAGAGAAAACTTCTGCTTCTCGAAAAACTACAGTAACCGAAATTGATCCTGAAAAGGATAAACATGATGAATATCTGAATCTTGTAAGGCTAGTGGAAGGAACAATGGGAGTAAATAGGTTGGAATCCTACACTGAGGCATAACTGAGATACCTATGTCCTAAGATTACCAAGGAAGTAGGGAAGATACACCAGAGATTAGCAAATCTGGCAGACAAATACAATATTGATATTGGTAACACGAAGCATTTGAAAAGGAGCTACAGACTAGATTTTGACACCAAAGATTTTGATCACATGAGATCTGCAGGCATGAAGACACACCTGAAAGAATTACTGCAGAGTGCACAGATTTGGGGTGCATTAGAAAAATGGGAAGGCCGATGGGCAAAGAAAAGAGACAAAGGGAAAAAGGATAGCCCAGGGTCTACTGAAACCACAACCACACCCAATTTAGATTCAGTAAAAATCCTGCCCATGAGAGAAACGGCTGGTGGTGTTTTAGTCCATGTGCCTTGGTCCAGGGGAGATATTTTGTCCTTTACGAATGATTACCCGAGGTTAAGAGAAAAACCGATCGAGTGGTATCAACAGACAGACAGATTTGTGAAGCTTGCAAAATGTTTTTGGGAAGACTTAAATACCTTGTTTGAGATTATTGTTCCACCGGATTTGTGGCTCGAGTGCAAAAGAGGGGTGGATTGGCCCACGAAGGAACCAGCAAGGGATAAGGTGACCGGAGCACCTTCTGAAGAGGTGATGAAATATTATCATAAGGTTATTGAGTTTTTGAAACAAAAAGTGTCGCCGAAGGTGACTGATTGACAGAAAATCGACCGGACTTAGCAAGAAGTTAAAGAATCAATACATGCCTATTATGAGAGGTTGTTAAAGGCATTTAAACATTACAGTGGTACTGAGACGATCGAACCGAAAGACATGAATCATCTTGTGTTCAGATTTGTTGAAGGGCTGAGACCAGAGATTGGTCAGATGATTAAGAATCATTTGATTTGTTGGCAAGCTAAACCGATTGATGAGGTGTTACAGTATGCGAAATACTGTAGTGATGAAATTGAGTTGAAGCAGAAAAAGCTGAAAGAGAAGGTGATGGTGATGCAGATAAGAGCTGCACAAGCTGGAATTCAGGGAAATGGTGTTCAGCAAATGATGCACCAGCCACCGCAAATGAATGGTGGGTTTCAGGCACAGGCGAGAGGTAGAGGTCGAGGTTTTGTGAATCGTAATTTGGACATGAATAATGGCGTCGTTCAAAATGAAGGACAGGTAGTGAAGAGGATGTCACCATGCCATGCGTGCAGGGGCATGGGACATTGGAAACGGGATTGTCCAAATATGGTGCATGATGGTGCAGTTCAGCAGGGCATTAATGTTGGTACACAACAGAATCCGCGAGGTCCAAGAATGAGACATCAGAACCCGAACTTACAGAATAATTTGATGCAAATGCCAGGGGTACAACCTATGCAACAAATGTTGATGCCCCGTTTTCAAAACGTGCCAGTACAATCAATGCAACAGCAGATTCCTATGGTGCCTAGACAGCAAATGCAGTTACCCTTAGCTCCGATGGGACAGCAACAGGTGACGCTTCCTCAGCAGGTCACAGGTCAGGTGACAAGTCAAAACAACACTGTACAACAATTCCCATTACGAGGTGAAAGTGAAATGAATGAGGAATGGTCAGATGACAGTTCAGACAGTGAGGAGTGCAGGTTTGCAGCCTCGTTAGAAGTAGATCAGAGAGGCCCATATGTAGAGGGAAAGGTGATGGGCTATAAGGTTTCGTTTTTGGTTGACACTGGAGCTACACGCTCTACAGTCCGCAGCATAGAAGTACCGAGACTACCTCTATCAGGGCGCACCATACGAGTGGTTGGTGTGGCTAACCAGTACCTGACAAATCCAATTACTGACCCAGTACAGGTTGAAATCGGAAGTTTCCAAGGCCTGCATAGATTTGTCTTATGCGACTCAAGTCCAGTATCCCTACTGGGAAGGGACTTACTATGTAAGACTAAGGGCCTGATTCTGACCCCGGGGCCAGGGTCGGCGGGAGCACCGCCAACAGGCTGGCGGTGCCCCGCAGGGCATTCTGACTGCGGCGGTTTTGCCGCGGTCAGAAGTGGAAAACCGGCGGTCTCCCGCCGGTTTTCCGCTGCCCATTAGAATCCTCCATGGCGGCGCAGCTCGTTGCGCCGCCATGGGGGATTCTGACAACCCATGCCGCCATCCTGTTCCTGGCGGTTCTCCCGCCAGGAACAGGATGGCGGTATGGGTTGTTGTGGGGCCCCTGGGGGCCCCTGCAGTGCCCATGCCAATGGCATGGGCACTGCAGGGGCCCCCGTAAGAGGGCCCCACTTTGTATTTCAGTGTCTGCATTGCACACACTGAAATACGCGACGGGTGCCACTGCACCTGTCGCACCTTCCCACTCCGCCGGCTCAATTCTGAGCCGGCGTCCTCGTGGGAAGGGTCTTTTGCACTGGGCTGGCGGGCGGCCTTTTGGCGGTCGCCCGCCATCCCAGTGCAAAAGCCAAAATACCCTCAGCGGTCTTTCGACCGCGGAGCGGTATTTTGGAGGGGGGAAGTCTGGCGGGCGGCCTCCGCCGCCCGCCAGACTCAGAATGACCCCCTAAATGTTCAATCACCTGTTCCAACGATGGAATAGAAGTCCAGACAAACAGTGATGATGAAGGAGATGAGGGTCAATTCATAGAAGGGGGTGAGACGAGTGAAGATTACCCTTTAATTACCCTATCCCCAGTGTTCACCCTGATCGACTTACCTGCCGACCTACAGGGGTCTATAACAGAGAAAGTGTGGGATTTGACAGGAAAAGAGGTTGGATTAATTAAAGGGGTTAAACCAGTCAAGATGCAGATAAGACCGAATGCAGTATTCCCACAAGTATCACAATATCACATGACTCAAGATGTACTCATTGAAGTGACACAGATAATTGCAGATTTTCTCAGACAGGGAGTTTTGAAAGAAGTTTTGAGTAGTCCATGCAACTCGCCCATCATGGGATTGAAGAAGCCCTGTGGGAAGGTTCGAATTGTGCAGGATTTGAGAAAAATAAATGAAATTGTGATAAAATGTTGCCCTGAGGTACCTAACCCGGCGGTAATAATGTTCCAAGTTCCTTGTGATGCTGAATGGTTTACTGTGGTAGACCTATCACAGGCATTTTTCTCAATACCGCTACATGAAGATAGCCAATTTTTGTTCAGTTTCAAATTCCTGGATAGGGTGTACAGTTGGTGCAGAATCCCTCAAGGTTTTTCTGAGTCACCATCCATCTTCAATCAGATATTGAAGAAAGATCTGGAACCTCTTGTGCTGCCATTTAACTCAACTCTTGTGCAGTACATTGATGATTTGTTAATTGCATCCAAAACCAGAGACAGTTGTAAATACGACACCATTGCATTACTGAACCATTTGGGAAAGAACGGGCATAAAGTGTCACCTAAGAAACTGCAATATTGCCAGAAAGAAGTAAAATATTTGGGGCACCTAATCGAGAAAGGATCCCGAAGGATATCAAAGGAAAGAATAACAGCTGTCTTGCAGATGAATCCCCCGATAACAAAGAGAGATGTCAGGATGTTTTTGGGAATGGTGGGTTATTGCCGTCAATGGATACCCAACTTCTCAATCATCGCAAAACCTCTAATAAAATTGACAGGGAAAGATGTTAAAGATGAACCATACACAATCACTTTGACAAAAGAAGAGCTTGAGTCATTCTTAGAGCTGAAAGAGTGCATGTGCAGGGCACCAGCATTAGGAATGCCTGATTATGAGAAACCTTTTCTGTTGTTTTGTCATGAACGTGATGCTTGTTCTTTGTCTGTTTTAACACAGGTCCACGGAGATGCAAATCGCCCTGTAGCATATTTTTCAGCTACTTTGGACCCTGTCGCAGCAGCCTTACCGGGTTGTTTGCGAGCAGTTGCAGCAGTTGGTCAAAGCCTTTCACAATGTGAGGGGATAGTCATGGGATACCCTTTGACAGTATTAGTCCCACATTCTGTTGAAATCTTGTTGACAAGAACGAAAACACAACACATGACGAATGCACGACTTACCAAATATGAGACGATTATTTTGGGGTCACCAAATGTTACACTGAAAAGATGCACAGTACTAAACCCGGCAACTTTAATTCCCAGTGAGAATACAGAAATCAAAGATGGGGAAGAATTTGAGCATGATTGTCTTGAGGTGACTGACCTCTGTACCAAACCTCGCCCAGACATACAGGACACCCAGCTAAAAGAAAACGACTGCATTATGTTCGTGGATGGGTCCTGTTTAAGAGATTCAACAGGGACATTAAGAGCTGGTTACGCAGTATGTACTATATCTGGCATAGTCGAGGCCTCTTGGCTTGAAAAGGTATTCTCTGCACAGGTGGCTAATTAATAGCCCTTACAAAGGCCTGCCATGCTGCTGTGAATTTGAAAGTTACAATCTACACTGACAGCAGATATGGATTTGGAATTGTACATGATTTTGGTCAAATCTGGTCGCAGAGGGGTTTTATGACTTCCTCTGGATCACCAGTGAAAAATGGAGAACAAATAAGAGATTTGTTACATGCAATTCAGTTACCTCTTGAAATTGCCGTGGTAAAGTGCAGTGCTCACACCAGATCACAAGATTTTGTGTCAATGGGAAATGGTTATGCAGATCAGGTTGCAAGGTTTTGTGCATTGAACTGTATATCATTTAAAGAACAGTGGGAATTGCTACCACAGCCTGAAAACGACACAACTTTGAGTCTAGCATTACAAGTGGTTGATACTTTAGATGAATTAAAGACACTACAAAATCATGCTAGCAAAGAGGAAAAACGTTCCTGGAAGAAAATGCAATGTGTACAAAGAGCAGATGATATATGGGTCTCAGATGATGGAAAGCTGGTTTTACCAAATAGTCTTCTATCACAATTTGCCCGATTATATCATGGGCAAGCACATTTAGGAAGAGATGCCATGATCAGATCTTTTAAAGTTGATTGGTTCAATCCAAAATTCAGACATGCCGCAGAAATTACTTGTCACAGGTGCATCATCTGTCAACAGATGAATGCTGGAAAAGGAACAGTGGTAAATTTGAGCCACATTGGAAGAGCTGGAGGTCCATTTAATAGAATACAATTGGATTTCATTGAAATGCCTGTTTGTGGAGGATTGAAGTACGTGTTGGTAATTGTGTGTGTTTTCAGTCATTGGATTGAGGCATATCCTACACGTAGAAATGACAGTCTCACAGTTGCAAAACTACTACTCAGGGAGTTAATACCAAGATTCGGGTTTCCGGTTTCTATAGAATCAGATAGGGGAAGACACTTCGACAATGAGGTGATCAAGCTTCTGTGTGCAGCACTTAACATCGAGCAGAAATTACACTGTAGCTATCGCCCTGAAGCATCAGGACTAGTTGAACAGATGAATGGTACCTTAAAGTCCAGGATAACGAAAATGTGTGCAGCAACAAACATGAAGTGGCCAGATGCATTACCGCTAGTACTGATGTCCATGAGAAACACACCAGATAAGAAAACGGGACTATACCCCCATAAAATCCTCATGGGTAGAGCGATGAGGTTACCAGCTGTTCCTGCAAATGCTCTAGTGAATATTACAGATGATATGGTGTTGGATTACTGCAAAGGTTTGGCTGATGTGATTTGCTCAACACCTTACCCTAGGTGAAAAATAATCCTCCTTTATAATTGTCTCTGAAACCATGGTACTGATAGGAGTGTTGCCCTGTAGTCACACAGTGTCCGAATAATCAACAACATATTGTTATACATTCATGACTCCTCCTTTCCACATCTCACTTTGTATATGCAGCTGAAACCCCATCATTTATATGGACAGTGCCACCTAGCTATTCTCTGCCTCCTTTACTCTTCCCTGGCATACTAGATTCTTACTTTCCTTTTAATACATCGGTCTCACACTCTGTCAGTAAACTCCACTCACAGTATCATCCCTGCCCCTACCTGAGAAGGGAGAGTGGGAGCAGGTAAGTGGCATGCTTTGTGATTAACTGGTCTGCCCGTATGGAGGGATGCACATTTGAGGTCCTGAGGTTCAACTTCACGGGAACCTCTGGACATATATGGTTGGAATGAAAGTGGAGGGGAGAAGCATAGCTATAACTTTAGTAAGAGTACCTAATCCACTCAAATGGCAGCAGCTTTGGTCGGTAAGCTCTGCAGGTTATTGTCTAATAGAATAAATATGCTAACCCATTAAAGTGAAGTTACAACCATGGCAGGGATGATACTTTGAGCTGAGTTCAATGAGAGAGTGTGAGACTGCTGGGACATGCTTCAAATATTGATTGTGAAATAGTTTAACAGGCTCCCATATGGATCCATGCATCTGTCACAATTTTACATGGGGAACACTGTGCGTTCTGGTGGATCTATGAATCCCCAAAAAAACTACTACCAAACTGGGCTTCATAACAGGAGTCTTACCATGAGTCATAAAAGAGTGACCTTTGAGAATCAGCATTAAAAAATGTAATTATCAAACAAAGGTTGCTCACTACATCACTATCAGTGAAAGCACAGTAGGAAGGGTTGCCATTAATGGTTCCTTTGCACTGAAACTGGTGTACCATTCTTGTACTGTTGCCTTGTGATTTTTACATTTTTAATGACAAGGGTTTAAAAGTGATATAGACATAAAATTGGAGAACATCAAAGACATTTTTACAGGCATGTCAATTTGACTTTATATTTTGAAAGTATATCCATATAAATAGTAATAACTTTATATAAAGTCAGAGAAAATTAGTAGGTAGTATACAACAGTAAAATAGAAAAAAAGAGAGACTAAATGATGATATTAAGGAAACCACAGTGAGCAGCAAAGGAGGAATAACGTGTTTGAAGACGAAAACCATTTATTATATTAAGCAGCAATGAGTCAATATGATTCTAAGTAGATATGGGTGATTGACTATATTATGTAAGTTAAAAGTATATGATGTCCGTCCATTCAGAGAGCCAGGCAGGCAGTGATAACGTTTTTTACAGTGCCAAGAAGTCACTTATGTAACCTTCTGATTTAGCTAGATAGAGACTGATATATTGAGTGGGACAACAAAATCATTCACACACCCATTTACCCAGCTAAATATTTAGTTACATACTAATTCACAGACATACAGGCACTGTCAGATTATATAACACACTTATAAATCTTTCATGTTCCCAATACTCCATCAGTTGCAGAGAGATACATACAGAGATATAATTAGTTATATATGCATATATGCACCCACACAGCTACTCACAAACCTATTTTAAAAACTATAGACCCATTTACAGACTCAGTGAGAGAGTCAGAAGGTCACTCTCACACCCAGACAGCATTTATTTCCTCAAGTATTCAGAGTATGATTGACCCATTGCTACAGCGGTGATATAATTGAAGAAAACGTCTGTATTTTGAAACTGCATGTTTATCCAGAAGAGTTAGTTGGCACTGAAAAAGTATGGTAAGGTACATCTTTACTTCCACTATAATTGGGATATTTAAATTATCTGTAAATTGTAAGTCAAAATAACCACCTGTGCCTAGGGCTTTTACATTTCATGCTGCTAGCTGGGCTGCACTACAGATTATTGAACCCACAGAAGTAGTCTTTTAAACATGTGTGAAGGATATCCATACAGTCACTAACACATTCAGACAAATACCCAGATACTCAGTTGGTGAAAGGTAGGTACTGGTAAAGCACATGTGCTTGTCCCCTAAAGAAGGGTATAGTTATTTATCTAGAATTTCGATACTTAAATTATCTGTACGTCCTTAGTATAAATAACTACCTGTGTCCAGGGCTTATAAACTGAATGGTACAAGTGGGCCTGCAGCACTCATTGATGCACCTACACAAATAGTTTGTGAACCTGTATCAGATCTGCAATTGCAAAGTGTTTATGTAAAGTTTAAAACTACATATTTACTTTAGTAGCTAAACCATTTTTTAAGCTTTAATCTACCCTTTGGAAACATATCTCACCATGAAGTAAACTGTAGCTAATCTATTCAGCATGGTGATATGTATGTAAAAGGTAAAAAATATAGGGGGTCATTACGACCCTGGCGGTCGGTGGTAAAGCAGGGGTAAGACCGCAAACAGGCCGGCGGAAAAGAAATGGAATTATGCTGCAGCGGTTACCGTGTATTTGGTACTCTGATATATACTTATGTTGAAACAGAACAGCTTCCGATGGCAAGAAAGGAAGAGAGGAGAGAAAAACAGAAGAAACAGTACTACCTGCATAAAACTGAGATGAAAAATGGAGTTGATGGACAAAACATACTTGGAAAAAAAGGGGCTGTTGGTAGGAACACTAAGGAGTTTCTGTAAAACAGTATGTAGAAAAATGAAAAACATGGAAAATATAGTCAATAAAGAGGGAGCTTTAAAAGTGACTGGGAAAGGAAAAGCAATAAGTCATGCTCATAGTGGAAAATGTTGAAAAACAGGTAATCTCACAACAAGAGTGAGAATGTTTAGAAGTAGGGTAATACAGAATTTGGTACAAACCATAAAGCAGTATAAGAGAGGAAGGGCAGCACTGAAGCAAAATCAACATATAGAGAGTATGGTTGCATTAAGCATTTGCTTTGAAGCATAAAATATTTATCTTCATATTGAACAGAATGAAAACACTGGATAAAACATTATTGTCTATGAAGAGGAAAAAGCAAAAAAAAGGCTAATGAAAGTAACCTTTGTCAACTTTTCAAAGGCGAATGGAAACATATATCTATTACTGAGGCTTTATTTAATGAGGAAAACTACTTACAAGAGAACACTTTATTGCATTCAGTTAAAACAACTGGACAATGCTCTGAGGTAAAAGATGGTCCTCCCACTGCAAAAGAGGAGATGATTTGTGGAGATGTAGAGGGTGAGATAGCTCAAGAGGTACGAAGAAGGTGTAGACATGCTCCTGTAAATAAATGGGACTGCAGTAGTATTTGTATTGTTCACCAGGAATCGACAAGTAAAAGTGTGAAGCAGAAAATTGCAATCTATTATGGGTAAGATCCATGCAAAGTGAGGGAATTTACCAAATCACAAGGACACTTATTGGTATGTTTGTCCAAGAAAGTGTGCACAAACACTTTTCACCATCTTCGAATGTTGGCTGTTCCTCATTCAAAAGTGTGAAATTTAGTTGGAAGATTTTACTATGAAAAAACTCCTGCATTATGTTAAGGACCAATAAGCAGAGCACTTTTGTATGGTACAGTATCAAAAGTTGAAAGTGTTTGTGAAGATATTCAGTTACGTTTCTTTGGTCGGCAGGTGGAGTGTAAACAAACTGAGGAGTTGGTTGGTTCAGTGCTAGAGGAACAGCAGACAAATATTAGTACTGGTAACTTTGTGGAAAAAATAGCAAAGTTTAACACTATACTATGTTTATAATTCTTGTCAGTATACTCACTACAAAGGGCAAACATGAAATGTATTCTTGAAAACTGAGCAAGAAAAGAGACTAAAGTGGCAAAATTTTGCACTGAACATATTTGTAGAAGAACATTTTGATTTGTGAACATGTCAGATCATGTGCTACTACTACTATGATACATTAGAGGACAATAAAATGCCTGCCAGAGCAGTGCATAATAGTTTAGAGTTTGTTCAAATTCCAGATGAACTTTAACATTGTAATGTTTATGAACCAATATTGGTACAATCTAAACATCCTTTTCAAGCTGTCACCCACTGAGCTACAGAAAGGCCTAAATGGTAGAGTTGGGTACTTACCTTTAAATTATAAATGCAATATTGAAACTGTAGGTGTAGAGAGATATGCAGGAACCACTTGTTATTCTAGTGAATGGTGTGCCCACAAAAATAAAAATATCTGGCAGGAACTAGTGGATATGAATAAGGTGATGAAAGCTAAATTCTACCTGAAAGAGAATAATTTCTATAACAAAGATATAGATGTACTTCCACATGGAAGTTGCATGTAAGAATAAATCATGACTTCAAGTAGACAGTTTGAAAACGTGGAGAAAAATAGATATGAATAAATATATGATCACTACAGTATCCATTCACTGCATTCTAAAGAAATAATGGGAGTTGCTTTTTAACTATTCAGATTAAATAAACAAAAGGAGCTTCAATGAGTGTAGGGGAGAAACATTTAGATGATCAATGTTTTCTACAACTCTTCCCAAGTAGTGTAGGTGGATGGTATGATGAGCACCATATGCAAATACCAGCAGCTAAGTATAGGTCAACATGATTATATTATATGGACTTGCCTTTCTACTCACAGAACTGTTCGAAATAAAAGATTTTGCCTATGAAAAACGTGAAATCTGTCCTTTCATCAACGGATCCTTCATACTTTGAATGTATTGATGTATTCTACTTCTGTTTTTGCATATTGCGTGCTGTGGTCATATCTGTTCATGATTATATTCAGAGGACCCTAGATAAAGTATTCCATATATAATCCATCTGTTATTTGAAAGTGATTCGTCTAGACTATCATATGCTGTCAATCATATTGTTGAAACAGGAGTTAATCTACAAAAGATGGCCCCCATTATGAGTTTTTCGGGCGGCAGAGGCCACCCACCAAACGTACCTCCATCAGGCCGCATATGCGGCCTGAACACCACAGACCTATTAGGACTTCACCACAGGGCCAGCGTGCACAAACAGCATTTCTGCCTGTCGGCCCTGTGGTGAAAAGCCTTAACATTGGCTCCATTGTGGCAGTGGGGCAGGTGCAGCAGCACCCGCCGGGCTTTCCACTGCCTGTAATTCGGCAGTGGAAAGAGCAGCGGGCTGTCCATGGGGGCCCCTGCACTGCCCATGCCAAGCGCATGGGCAGAGCCCCTTTTCAGCCAGCCTTTGCATGGCTGGGCTACCGCCATGCAAAGACTGGCCGAAAGGGGACTCATAACCCCCAAGGGAGCAATGCAAGCAGCGCTGCCCTGGTGGATTACAACCGCCGAGACTGCCAGGTTGTCAGTTGATGGCAAGCTGGCACTGCAGGCGGTCCGAATGTGGCGCTTTTGCCACTGGACCACCACTTTGGCAGTGGTCTCACCATGACCGTGAACCTGGCAGTCTGGTGACTTCCATGGTCATAATTAGGCCCTATACCTGCAAAATAATTTGTTGACAAAATTCATGGAAAAGATGAGAAACTGGAGTACAATTTGATAAACTTGATGACATGCCAATGTGAGACCAATGAGTACCATTAGCATCATCATGGTGTGCTGAATTCTATGCTATGAAATTTAGGTGCACCACCTTGGTGTGTGACCCTGAGTTTTGTAGAGTAGGCATGGGATGACTTATGTGACTTTTTGAGAGATGCAAACTGTAACATTAAGGACATTAATTCAATTTTGCTCTTTGTACTCTGTAAATGTCTGTAGGTATTTTAATCACAGACTTCAAGACATGCTCTCCTTCATCTGCAAAAAAAAAATCCACCTCTTGGAGAAGCTACTGATTTATTTTGGCGTAAAGAGTACCAAGCAAGAGGTGATCCTCATATTCATATGCTGTTGTGGATAAAAGGTGCGTCAACATTTGGAACAGACACAGATGAACCTGTACTTTCTTTCAAATAACTGTTTGTTACATGTATCCTCCCAAAAGGCAGTGAGGAAAGAGGTATAAAACAGTAAGGGGCAGATGTAGCAAAATTTTGCGAGTCGCAAATGGCCTGAATCGCAGTTTGCGACCCCGCAAAATCGGAAATGGGATGCAAAAACCCCATTTCCGAATCACAAATTGCGACGCGAGCCATTACCGACTCCCAAAAGTTGCGACCCCATAGTGCGACCCGCAAATAGGAAGTCGCAATTTGGGAGTCGCAAACCATATGAAAAAGCCACTCGCAAATTGCGACTAGTCGCAAAAAGCCCATTTTGAACATCCAATTTACCACTAAGTCAGAGCAGGTGGTAACCAGAACCAAAGTATAAAAGGAGACCCAGAAGGCACCTGGGTTACTCAAGATGGCGGAGATATATGTGATAGCAAGGAGGAGGAGAGTCCACGCCGCACAGCAGAGGAGGAGGAGGAGCCAGAAACAGGAGAAGATATACAGAACCAGGCAGACACTTTTCCAACAAACAGAGGAGGAGATATATGATAAATACAGACTCAGCAGTGCAGCAATATTAGAATTAATTGATCTACTCAATCCGCAGCTGCAACGCCAGAATGTGCGCGGCAGCGTCATCCCCACACATGTGCAAGTGCTATGCTCACTGCACCTCTTGGCCTCGGGTAGCTATCAGGGGGTCATTGCTGTAGCGGGTGGGGTATCCCAAAGTGCACTCTCACGGTTCTTCAGATGTTTCTTAGATGCCATACTCACACACATGTCCAGATACATATACCTACCCAGGAATGAGGCAGAAATCAACAGAACCAAGTTGGAATTCTACAGGATTGCCAACTTCCCTCATGTAATAGGGTGTGTAGACGGGACACATATACAAATCTGCCCTCCTGCAAATCTGGAATATCTGTTCCGCAACCGGAAGTGTACCCACTCACTGAACATCCAGGTGGTATGTGACGCCCATTATGTCATCACTGACATGGTAGCCAAATTTCCAGAGAGTACACATGACTCCCACATTTTCAGGCACAGTGGGATACACCAAAGCCTAGAACGTGGGGAGTTTGGAGACGGATATCTCTTAGTTATTGCTGAGTACACCCTGCAGCCATACACACAGGTCACTGTAGAAACCATCCATGCCCTGCTAACATTGTCCATGTATGCCAAACAGGTGACAGTGCATATGCGCTACGACCATGGATACTTACCCTGTACTTAACACCCAGCAATGAGAAAGAGAGGTGATACAACAGTGCACATAGGAGGACCCGAAATGTCATAGAGAGGACCTTTGGACTGTTGAAGGCAAGATTCCGATGCCTCCACAGAAGTGGAGGTGCGCTCCAGTATGCCCCAATAACAGCATTCAAGATCGTTGGCGCATGCGCTATACTGCACAACATTGCCACCAGACGTGGGCTGCATCTCACCCCTGAAGCCCCAGATTCGGAGGATGACGAGCAAGAGCTACCACATCGCCATCATGGGGATAGAAGTATTGCAAATCAAGGCAGACAGACAGGACCACATTGCAACCCAAAACTTTGGAAGGTATGTGCTAACTGTCACCACACACACTAATGTCACACACAAAGAGCCGAGTTGTGAAGTGGAAAAAACAAGAACTTTTATTAAGTGAACCCAAGTAATTATGAACTGAACTTTTGCGAAGGGGCTGTAAATGTCCACCTGCAATGAGGACACATTCACCTCATGTGCCTCAAGTGTCCGCAAGTGCATAGGCTCAACTCCTCCGCCTGGGACGCCCAGCATGGCTAGTGCTTGGAGTGTCAGCAGATCCCTGACGTTCACTGCCACTCCTCAATACCCTTGTGTCCGTGGCAGATGCACTACCGACGGTGGAGCCCTCCTCACTATCTTGAGGTGTGTCTGCCGTGCCCCTAGCCACCTGTCTTGCCTCCATCATGTCCACAGCATGGCCAATCCGACCCAGTCCCCGAGCCACATCCCCTGCAAAGTGGCCCAAGTCAACCTGCAAACTGACTGTACGGCGTGACAACCCTGTGGTGTTGACTGCCAGGCGGACGATTGATGCAGCCATGCGGTCCAACCGGTGTATGAGTTGCCGCTCACGGCGCCTTGCACTCTCTCTCTCTGACACTAGTTCAGTCACAAGTTGACGGATGGAGAGTGCAAGGTCACCGACATGATTGTTCAGGCTTTGGAAGTCTGTGTGCACCTGTGCCAGCCCTGTGATGAAATTCCACTCCATACGCTGCATGGACCCTGATATAACTCTCATCTGCCTTGTTTGCAGGCACTGACCACTGATGAGGGCTGCCTCCGCGGCGGACATGGAAGAGTCCCCTACATCCTCCTGGGACACTGCAGGGACATGGACTCGGCATCTGCGATGCGGTGGAGCATCAGGGTCCTGTTGTATGGCACTGTGGCTGGGACCGGGTGCTGTGTCAATCTCCCCAATGTCCATTGGTGCATCTGGAGGGGACTGTGGTTGGGTGGTGCTGGGCCCTGTAGTGGCTGCTCCTGACTCCTGTGCTGCCTGTTGGCTGCTCTCTGCACCCTGGACGGACTGGCTGGTGGGGATGTCTTGTGTGAGACCTGTGGGACATAGGGAACACACTGTCAGTATCTAACATCTGTTGTATGCTTCCTAATAAAGCTGACTACTGAACTACATTGCCCATAATGCACCATTCTGGTGGTTGCAAGTCTGGAATGGAGCTAATTTGGTTGTGCATGCTGCTGTGTACTGGGTGGGTGGAGGTATGGCAGATATGGGTGTGCATGCATGTTTCATGGTACTTACTTGTTGATGTTCCTGGCGCTGACGTGTCCAGCTCTCCCATTCCAGCCACTGCCTCAAGCTCAAGGGTCTGTTCCATACGTTCCTCCATGGGTGTGGGTGGTGGGATGGTGGATGGGCCTCCTTCTGTGCCCCTCATCTCCCGGAGGCGCTCTGCCACCCTCTCCTTGGTCTGGAGCGCAGGTCATACCATCTCTTTTTGAGCTCCTCAATACTCCTGTGGCTCACCCCTATGGCGTTGACCTTCTCCTGGATGTCATTCCAAATCCTCCTTTTTTCAGTCTCTGGCACACTCAGGGCAGCCCTTCCAAATAGCTGGTCATGGTGCTGGCAGCATTCATCTGTCAGCACCTCCAGTTCCTTTTCTGAAAACTTCATTTTTCTCTTCCTGCCAGAGTCCTCCATTCTTGCTGCTGTTCCTCCAGGTGGTTGCTCAGCAGTTGGAAAAGGGTGTGGTCCTCCCTCCTCCCAGGTGTATTTGTAAACTTCCTGGCTGTGATGTCATCAGCAAGAGCCAGGAAGTGTTTTCCAGACTGTTCTGCTGCACCTGCATGCAATTTGCGGCACAGTCGCAATTTGCGACGCCCACTCGCAATTTCCGTGTTTGTTTTTAGCGGACACGCAATCTGCGGTGCAACTTCATTTGCGAGTCGCAAAATGAAGTCGCTTTTTCTTGTTGGATACCAGTTTGCGAGTCGGAAATTGCGAGTCGCAACGAATCGCAATTTCCGACTCGCTATTTTTTAGCTACCTATATCTGGCCCTAAGTTCTGTATTTTCAATTACACAGATGTGGGAAGTGCTGTCAGTGGAAATACAGAGCAAAATGAAAATTTAACACAAAGTGTTGCTTTGGATTTCCAAAACCTGTTATTTCAAAAGGAACAGTAAAAAATTTTTGATGCTGCACTAAGACATACAATTACCCGAAAATCACCCAAAAACTCTTACAACCTAAGGAAAACAGTGGCTTCAAAATATATTAAGGACTACAATCCTGTCATTCTGAAAAGTTGGAATGCCAACTTGCATATTATTTTTTTTAGTCAATTCTATAGCTGTGCTCAATATGTATCTTCATACATAACAAAATCTAAGAAGGCAAAGATGACAAATATGTGTGGAAAGAGTTCTGCTTAAAAGTCACTAACAAAGAAATTGCACAGCTTCAGTTTGAAAATGCTTTCACACTGAGAAATTGGATCCTACGAGCACTGTGATCAGTTGAGCTCAGTTAGTTTATACTCTGAGCCAGGAGGAATTGTCTGGGTTAGTTTACGCATAGGATCCACATGCAATATAATGCTGAAGTGTCTTCCAGAATTTCAATACCTTGCAGAATTTGACCCAGAAAGTGCAAACATTGTCAAAACAAACATGTTGGACATGTACTATCCAAAAAGGATGCCATATCTTGACAATGCTTGTCCTTATGAAATACTACAAAACTATAGATATAGCAATAACGTAATGTAACAGAAAAGAAAGATGAAGTAAAGAAAGACGAAGGTAAATTTGCAGTAGTTGGTTGTGACGGTAATGGAGTACGACACAGTAATGGCAGTCTAAATAACCACAGAAAACGTAGTTGACAGACTGTTGAAAAAAAGAGAGTCTTTTTACTTAGCACTTCTACAACTGTTTAAGCCTTGCTGGTCTGTATCAAAATTATTCATAGAGTATGACTATGAAGACTATTTCAATGATACAAAGGATAGTATTGAATGTTCAATATTTCCTAAATATTTGAAAGTGTTAAACGATGAGATTGAAAAGAAAGAAACAATTGCTGCTGAGGTAGCTAAGGAGAGTTCACAACGTGGCCAAAATGAAGGTCCTTTAAGTCAAGATGCTCTTGGGCATCCAATCATTGAAAATAAATCTGCTGTTACATTGAATGAGGTGAAAACGGCAATGGAGGAAGCAAGACAGGAATGTATTTATTTGGAAGATTTGGAAGAGTTAGTTGGACAAATAGGTGAGGAGTAAAAATAAATATATATGGAAGTGATAAAAATTATTTTGTATGCTCAGCATTTAAGCCTATACCTTTCTATGTCAGAGCTCAAGCTAGCACTGCTAAAAGCATCTTAATAAAAGCCCTGACTGCTTTCCTACAGAAGACTACAGAATGTAATTTGTCTTGTCTGGAAACAACACCCACTGAATTAGCTGCACACTATATTAAAGGAATTACTTTACATCAACTTCCCTTGCTGCCTGTGGAACATGACACCAAACTGGAGTATCAAAAGTTATCTGATAAGGCTTGTCATGAAGTCTCAAGAGTACGAAAAAAGTTAAAACTTTTAATCATCAATAAGGTGAGCGTGGTCTCTAAACTTGATTCTTGCCTTTGTACATTTAAGAATACAGCAGATTCGAAGAACAGACTATGATGTACTTTTTGGAGATCTACTGCAACTTACACCTGTCAAAAGTCAGCCTGTAATTAAAGAACTGCTTCATGATCAAACTCAGAATTTCTTGGAAAGTATTGGATATGTGAATATTAGTATAAACTTCCAATACGAAGAATTACTTAGGAATATGTGACAAGAATCTGACATTGAACATGGGAAGAGTTTGAAATATATAAGTGTAGGTTTTCTTTCAAAAGAGGGGAGGTGTCTACTTGAAAGTCGGTTAGTTAAAAAACTGACTCCAATGAACAAGACAGCAGCAGAACTAATGTTCACCTTCATAAAAGATAGAGAACCAATTGTGTGCCTAGTTCCTACACTCAAGGAGTGTGCCTCTTTCAAAAAACAATTGCTGGAATTGGAGAAACAAGGAATTCTGCAACTTACAGCAGTGGACAAAATGGAACATCAGGATGTGAAAGTACTCCTAAATTAAAAATTACAAAGAAAACTGCATTCACTTGAAAAATCTGTTTCAAGAACTGCCAAATTGGAGAAATGTTTGAGCAGTTTGCAAGAAATGTAGAGTAAGTTTGCGTTGATATTTAAATGTTGAGGAAGGATTATTAAATGGTGCTATGCGGAGTTCTTGATTTCATTATCTTTCCTAATAGGAATGATGTGAAAATCCAAGTGATAAAATTTGATCAGCTTAATAGCGTAAAGCAGATTGTAAGGCACATTGTGTGTTTTTTATCAGTGAAAGACGTGTGTTAGACGTTTCTCTAGCATACACTGTTACCACTCATGAATCTCAAGGTTTAAGTGTAGATGCAGCATTTGTTATTATTGGTAGACCACTGTTTTAGGAAGGTATGTCATATGTAGCTTTGTCTCGGGTGAGGACATTGCCTGATTTGTATCTCCTTGCGGTTGATGGCCGCAAAGTAAATAAAGATCAAAGTTGTGTAAAAGAGTGCAGCTGATTGCGAAGTGGAAACCATTCAGTTTATGAAAAATGCAGCATTTGTTGAAAACACATTCAACAGATTGCAGCATATTGAGGAGTTATTTGGACTTAGTTACTCATAGATTAATGAGTGTGAAGACTGCTCATTGATGTCAAGTACAGCAATAGTTTCAAAGCAATTTATTTATTTAACACTACCACTTTGAAAAACTGTGACTTCCGACAGATTGTTTAAACAAGCTACACAAACAATACCTGCAGAAATGATCAGTCAGATCTTATGTCAACATTGCGTATACGAAGAAGTAGCAACTTTCTGATTCTAATGCAACAACAATGCAGAGCAGATAGCAGTAAACTGGAATCAGAGATTACAAACTTTCTAGCAAGACAAATATCTATTTCTTGAACGACATATACTACTATATTTCATGAAGGAGTTAATGTTACATCTGGGCACTATACTGTCTATTTAAAAAGTAATACTGGATGGACAGAATGAAATCACATCAACTTTAAATTCAAGCAAAGATTGCCTTATAAGCTACCAGGGGCCAGATGTATCAAAGGGTTTTACCCATTCTGTGTCAATGGGAAAATGCTTTGGTACATATGGTCCCAAATTCTTATCTTTTAGTTTTTTGAGCCTAAGTTCAAAGTACAATACCAATTATCAAAGTGAAATAGTGTAGTTGTAATCAATGTATTATCAGCATTTATGACATCATATGGCCTACGAAGGGTGATGTCTTTATAAGGTTTTCTATATGTTGGTGAGCACTTAATGCTACAACAAGGCAGAGCAGATGGCAATAAAATGGAAACAGAGATTACACACTTTAAAACCGGCCAAATAGTTATTTCTGGACAAACATATAATACTTTGGTTGTCATATTTCTAGAAGGAATTACTGTTATATGGGGGCAATTCTTTGCCTATTTATAAAGTAAAACTGGATGGACACACTGTAATGACAGTAACCTTAAATTCAAGCAAAGATTACCTTATAAGCTACCAAATTCTTATGTTCTGTTGATAGAACCAAAGTTCTCAGGAGAATTACAAATATAGAAGTGAAAAAGTGTTGTTGTAGTTGATGCATTATCAGTATTTATGACATCATACGGTCTACCAGGGGTGATGTCTTTATAAAGATTTCAATATGCTGGTGTCTTATATATCTACTAGTAGGACTGCAGCACATTTAATCATGAAGGAGTTATTTTAGCATGTTTTTTCAGAGTAGTGGACCAACTATAAGTAAAACAATCATTTGAAGACTTATAGTGAATGCAATGTACAGTGTTGCCTAATTATAGTAATTATAGTAACATAGGGGGTCATTCCGAACCTGGCGGTAAAACCCGCCAGGGCCGTGAACGACGGAAAGC
This sequence comes from Pleurodeles waltl, assembly GCF_031143425.1. Lineage (NCBI taxonomy): Eukaryota > Metazoa > Chordata > Amphibia > Caudata > Salamandridae > Pleurodeles > Pleurodeles waltl. The sequence continues at coordinate 771,967,873 of NC_090445.1, read as the reverse complement.
ACCGCCAACAGGCTGGCGGTGCTTTCCTGCCCATTCGGACCGCGGCGGTAAAGCCGCGGTCAGAAAAGGGGATCCGGCGGTTTCCCGCCAGATTTCCCCTGGCTGGGCTGAACCTCCATGGCGGCGCTGCAAGCAGCGCCGCCATGGGGATCCCGACCCCCTTCCCGCCAGCCTGTTTCTGACGGTTTTTACCACCAGGAACAGGATGGCGGGAACGGGTGTCGTGGGGCCCCCTAACAGGGCCCCGGCATGATTTTCACTGTCTGCAGAGCAGACAGTGAAAATCGCGACAGGTGCAACTGCACCCGTCGCACCCCTGCAACACCGCCGGCTCCATTCGGAGCCAGCTTCTGTGTTGCAGGGCCTTTCCCGCTGGGCCGGCGGGCGCTCCCTTGGCGGGCGCCCGCCGGCCCAGCGGGAAAGTCTGAATGACCCCCGCGGTCTTTTGACCGCGGACCACCATAATGTGCAGTTCTGGTTTTTTTCTACAATCTATATGATTGCTTTTTCCCCATTGTTCAAGAAAGTTTCTTTATACAGTACATCATTTATGGTGTATTTGTCTAGAACCAGAACAATGTAATATAACATAGCATTACAACATAAGAAATGTGTAGTATTTTGCTTATATTATAAACTTATGGTTTGTTGAAATTATACGTTCTGTAGTTATATAAAATGTAGTACCAACTTGTATTTGTAATTCTTTTTATACAGATCAGTGGCACCATCTATTGAAGTAATATACTTTACTAATTGGTTCTGTCACTGTTGTTGTGTAGCATTACATTCTGAGCATAAAAACCTATGCACATACTGATACAGTCACTAATATACCCAGCCACACATTGAGATACCCTATGACATGCCCATGTATGCACTGACACAGCCTCTATCACATCCAGGTACACACTAAAAAAGCTAATGACATACCCAGTCAAACACTGATACAAAGTCTCACACACCCACGCACACAGAGATACAGGCATTGACACACAGTCACACACCAATACAACAACTGACACACCCAGATACACATCCCTACAGTCAATGACACACACAGGTACACACTGATACACTAACACATCTAACCACACACCAACAAAAGCATTCAGATACCCAGCCACACACTGATATAGCCATATACATACCTAACAAACTCCTCTTATAAAGTAAATAAGTGATTGGCAATCCGGCAGCAAGATTCAGCAAATTTACATTTATTTGCTCAGGCACTAACAACGAGTTTCGGCACAAGCCTTGCTCATGTCAGTGGTTGTGTGACTGGGTCTGTGGATAATGTTGATGTCATCAGTGATCTCTATGGTTTTCTAAATGTACAGTCTGAGGATATATATTTATATATATATATATATATATAGGTATATATATATATACATATATTACCTATGTATTTATAGTTAGGACCATGTTTCCATAGGAAATGCGTTTATTGACTTGCCTGTATCTTTGGCATTGTTTGACGAATCTTCACGAAACGTTCCCCAAAAAGTGTTACAGTGATTCTTGTTGCACATTGAAAGCCCGTCAAGGGGGGGGGCAAAGAAAAAGAGGGCTAAAAAAACATTGTGTTTCCCATGTTAATTTCCATGGGATCCTTTAGAGAGGACTACGCTGAATGGAATTACACCAAATTTGGCAAAAAGCTAACTGCCATTACGCAGGTCATGCTTTTGCCTATTTGGAGTAAATCCATTCAGTAGTTTTTTGAGAAATGTAGGGAAATAAAAATCTCCAGTCGCGAAGTATTTATGAATAAAGTTGAGCTCATGAAGGCAAATACATAGCTCTGATTGGATGTCAACACTTCAAACCAGGATGTGTTGGCAGCCATCTTAGGACTCGGCTTGAGTCATGTTCCAGAAAAAAAGTACAAATTAAAAAAAACAAGAGTGGGCTGCCATGCTTGTTTTTTTGTTAGGCCCCCAGGTTGGCCAGGTCCCTGGGTATAAAAAATTAAGGCCCTCATTACAACCATGGCGGTCGGTGGAGAAGTGGCTGAAACACCACAAACAGGCGGGCGTTAAACAAAACGAAATTACAAGCATGGCGGTGACCGCCATGCAAAACCGCCACTTCTCCACTCCGACTGCCAGGGTGGTAACGACTGCTGGGCTGGAGACTTCGGTCTCCAGCCCGGCGGCCGTCACTACACCGCCGGCGGTATCACGACCCTGCATACCGCCATGGATTTCGGGAGGTTCTGTACCGCCACAAAATCCATGGCGGTAGGCACTATCAGTGCCAGGGAATACGTTTCCTGGCACAGATAGGGGTCTCTCCACCCTTCTCCCCCTCCCCAGAGTCCTCTCCCTAAAACCACGGCCCCTCTACCATCACCCAAAGGAGGTAGGACCCCCTCCCCACACCCCCCTACACGCACACACACACACAACTACTCATACACGCACACATACACGCACACATACACGCACTCATAAACGTACACATACACGCACTCATACCCACAGACATACATGCACACATTTTCCATACACACAACACCCCCCGCATGCATACACTCACACACCCTCTCTACACACTCACACGCACACCCCCATGCACACACACAACACACATGACCCCCCCAATCCCCTCTCTTAACGGACAATCACCTCACCTGGTCCTGTGATCCCCCGGGAGGGAACGGGATCCATGGGGGCTGCTCCGCCGCCAGCTCCCCATCACCAGAACACCACCACGCCGAATCATGGGACGTGATTCCGTTGGTGGTGTTCTGATGACGTGGCGGTGGAGCAGCCACATCCCTGCCGACCGCCAGTATGGCTGCTGGCAGACCTTCATCCGGAAAAGGGCAGCAGTCATGATACGCTGTGCGGAAAACTGCCTGCACTGGCGGTCTTCAACAAGGCGGTACCTCGGCGGTCTTGCTAAAAGACCGCCGAGGTCCAAATGAGGGCCTAAGTGTGGGGAGGCCTCCCAGCCCCCCATAGATCTGGTGACCGCCACCTCCCCTTTTATTTTTTTATATGCAGGGGGCACACCACCCCAGGGCTGCCCTATTTATAATATGTGGGGGGGTACAGCCCCCGTGTCCCCAGGACCAAAACACTCCCAGGGCATTGATGATAGTATATGCGGGGGTCATGGTCTTTCCACGGGAGAAGATGGCCACTTGAATCTGGGGCTCTGTGAAGTTGTTGGCCCTGATCAGGGACAGAGGCGCACGGAGGCGAAGAAGACTCCTGACTACACTGAACCCCACTCCTGTTGGGGGACCTAGCGGGGGGCACATCCACCACGTACATCTCCTTGGAGCGGCTCAAGCAGAGTGCAAGCGTCAGAGCCCTGCCCAATCGTTCGAGTCCGTGGACTCGCCTACCGACAAAGGGCTGCCACAGAAGACCAGGAGCAACAACCGCAGGCTGATGACAAAGCCGATGGCTCCTCCCCCAGCACCAGAAAAGCAACGGTAAGCAAGGGAAGGACTCCAGCCCTCTCCCACTGCACGGGGGACCTCCCCTGCCTTTCCCCCGCCAGCAATACAACACGGGCCCCTGGACTCTTCCCATGCTGGACCGCAAGCGTATACGGGGGATATACCCAGCGTCACCAGCACACCAACTTAATTTTTGGTGAATCGAAATCTCCCTTCCCTCCTGCAAAGCCTCAAGAGACCCTGCACCATTACCCACCATTTGGCCGATCAGCAGTGGAGGAGGAGGCTGCTTACTGCTTGCACCAGGTATCCCTCTCTTCTCTGCCCTCATTGGGGGATAACTGAATGACACCTACAACAAAGGACCACAGAGGCACAAGCCCTGCATGAGGTAATCGAGAGCTGCCTCCACCGACATCGTTGCGGAGTGAAAGGGAGGGACTGAACAGGGGTTGATAGATGAGACACGATCCCTCGAAACAGGAGGACCTCACAAACGGAGAACGATTGCGTGAGCTCAGCAATGCTCCCCATACCCCCAAAGCACCATTCTTCGAGGAACTCAGTGAACAGGTGTGGGGTGCAACAACAGTGCTATCTGGATAGAAGAAAGGCCTGACACAGGGACCTCCCCTCCTCAGGATCCGTGAGTGGCAACACCTCACTATCCTTCCAAACAACCAACCTATTCCGGAGAGACACAGAAGATGGAACTGTCTTGATAGTCCTGTGGGCTTCTCACTGCTAAAACACATGAGTAGAAATACCGGACTACAACAAGGGTCTTCCGGGCGACCGCAATAATCCTACCAGGCTGCGCTCACAGGCTACAGCAGAGTTGGTATTTAAGGGGCTTAAATATATATATATATTAATTAATGTCCACGTGCTCGAAAGATAGAACAACAATCGGCCCAAGAGGGGTGGTGCAAGAACCGGCACGAGCAAGCCGGTAATTCATAAGTCCCAAAAGAAAAAAAGTTTCTACTCGCACACTCAGGATTCAAGGAAAATAAAAATTCTATTTATTCCTAACACAGCGCGTTTCGGCTGACAAAGCAGCCTTGGTCACGTGATAATTACCACCACTAAGACTCCATTAAATACTATCCCACCATGAACATAGAAATAAGACAATAAATGAGTAAATAAGAAAAACAAGTAAATATATATTACCCTCAAAGGGAGGCAAAATGGAACAGGAAAACAGTGTAACAAAACCAAGTTAATATTCCCTGGACCATAAAATAAACAATAAAATATTATAGACTAAGGTCCGAATTGGGATATGAATACATCATGACTAGTCTAAAAACTAATAACCACAATAGAATCTAAAAGCTGCTATTTTTCTGGTATTTCTTCGTATTAAGATCTGCACACATATTGAGGTTATTTGGGTTGGAGTTGTTTTTCTTATTTACTTGTTTTTCTTATTTACTTATTTATTGTCGTATTTCTATGTTCATGGTGGGATAGTATTTAATGGAGTCTTAGTGGTGGTAATTATCACATGACCAAGTCTGCTGTGTCAGCCGAAACGCGTTGTGTTTGGAATCAATAGAATTTTTATTTTCCTTGAATCCTGAGTGTGCGAGTATAAACTTTTTTTCTTTTGGGACATTTATATATATATATATAGCTAAGAAGTAGGACAAGAGGGTCAGCCACCACTTATCCCTGTTATACCTGAAACTATCTCTTTTCTACAGCTACACAACGTGACACTCTCTGCAGAGCGAAGTCCAAGACTTAAACTGTGGACTGGACCAGAATACTTGGTCTTGAGATGCCCGGCTGCAAACCGCTGGTAAGACGGCAAGACAACTCCTCTTTTCCGAAGCCCTCCAACACTCACGACCCACAATATCTACTACAGGACCACCATCGATGGTCCTACCGCACACCATGGCCGTGCCAGAACAGGAAGCAACCATGGAGTGCATATTTCAAGAGATCACAGCCGTGGGCCGATGGCTTGAGGGAATAGATTCTGCTATATCTTCACTGACAGTGGAGACGAAGTCCACGCGCCTAGACACAGTGAGGTTTCAGTCTTCTGAATCAGAACTAGAGCAACAAGTGACGATCATGAAAGACCACAATAACACCGGGGCAAGACAGAGACCAGGAACTGCTTTACTTACGCAGCAAGCTGGTAGACTTGGAAGATTAAAGTCGCAGAGACAATGTCCGCTTTTTGGGATTCCCGGAACAAATTGAAGGAACTGACACCCAAGCCTTCTTGCCATATGTCCTTCCCACGTTAACTAACTGAAACCTGTGGCCTACCATTAGAGTTTCAAAGAGCGCACGATGAGGCCTAAAATGGCAGGAGGGCGACCTCCAACCCCTACTTATAATTGCCTGCCTCCTACGTCACAGGCAGACGCGTCAACTCCTCCTAAAAGCTCTGTCGCACGGTCCATTCCAGGCAGAAGGGTATGAAATCTGCATAATGACAGATTTCTCAAAAGAGACCATTGACCTCTGGAAAGCCTTCTTGTCCCTCAGACCCTGGATGCACCACCTAGATGTGAAGTATGGCTTGGTTTACCTGGCAAGGATGTGGATCACCAAGAATGGTATGAAAATTTACCACCACAGTCAATGGATACAATATCGCCAGCCAGGTGAGAGGACCTGCCCACTGACACTTGGAGTGCACTGTCCCCCTCAACGTCTAAGGAGGGAAAAAAATCACAAAGACCCGAACCATTATCCCAGAGGCAGGGACTTGGAGAGGCTCGAAAGGACACACAATGACAGGGGGCAAGTGCTACAGGCACACACGCAGCTATTAGACAGGGACAAGTCGCGCTCTCCCCTGAAGCCTACCACAGATCCTCCATGAAAGCACAGCTAAGATACAAGACTGCAAGATGCCTGAGGGTCCGGAGACCTTCCTGAAGATCACGATTTCCATGACTGTACCAATGGATATATAAGTACTTTGAGTACTTTGACTACTCTGTTGAAAGTTAAAGTTATGATGTACCAATGGATAGATAAGTACTTTGAGTACTTTGACTACTCTGTTCAAAGTTAAAGTTATGATGTAATGTTAGTTCTATGATATGCATTAGTTATGACGCAATCGTACTGCAGTTGTACCTTATTCTCGTTCATGTATCATGCTCAGCGTAACACCAATTTATGACCTATAGTGCTGCCCCCTCCTCTCAGACCCACAACATCCCTATCCCCACTTCCTCCCCCTCCCCTCCCTCCTTCCCCTCATCTTCCCCCTGTCAATGTACTTACCTACCTATCAGTGTATTAGACATCTACTGGTGAAACAGGGGAAATAAGTACCATGAATAAGATACCGCAGCACATAGAAGTAACAGGATGCAGAGCATGGATCCAGGGCCGCTTGAGAGGTGGCACTCACTATGCTCCAAGACATAATATTCTGTGACAGTGACCTTCTGATGTCCCTCTGCCTGTTCATACTGACACCAGGTCTAGGATGCCCAAACCCACTTCCGCTACCACAGTTACTATTCCCATACCGCCCACTAAGTATTGCAGTTGCCTGTAGCCACTATAGGGAACCCTTCCACATATTACACCTATCCCTCCACCCTTTCCCCCCTCCTCTCCTCTTCCTCCCACCCCCTTTGGTGTCCCACCACTTTCTATCTCCCTTCAATTCTTTTGTACTCGGTCACGAATAACTCTCTCAACTGTCCTACACATAACGGATTACCATGTGCGCTCCACCCCCGATGGGGGCCCGTCCCCCTGAGCGTGTGGGCTACACAGGTCTAGCCCCGCAGTCCAAGGATCCAGACAAGAGGAGTACCACTTCTTTCCCTGATCCGCCATCACTTCCCTCTTCTTCTCTCTCCTCCACCAGCTAGTGAATAGTTTGCTTTTTATTTCCCTCCCATCTCTCTTTCTCGCTCTTCTCTTTCCTTTTTCTACTGTATCTTTCCTTTCCGCACCCCCCTTCTTTTCCCTTCTTCTTCCAATTCCTATCCTCTACATCCCCGTCCTAACTAAGTCCACTCTCCTCTTTTCTCTGCTACACCCCTACACTGATGCAGGTGGGTACCCGACACCCAAAAGCCCCTCCATCTCTTTCCCACGCCGCTGTTACCCAACCTATCACATCCAACACCTTTTCCCTTCTGTGCCCACGGTTCCTCCCCATACCCTTGTCCCCTCACCTCCGGTTTAGAATGGCTGGACCAGACGCAACTAGGAGCCACCCACTCCAGATCATATCCTGGAACATCAATGGTTTGACGCACTTCGTAAAATGAGAAGAGATACTCTTTAGCTGCTGCCCTACCCTGCAGATGACAAGGAACAGAGTTTGAAGGAAATGCAGTGTTGTGATCCTGCTTCAAAAGTCATTGCCTGTAACTGTCACAAAATCATTGTCAGACTCAGAGGGAAGGTATGTGTTTGCAAAACCTAAAATAGGAGACTCCTCAATATGTGTTGGCTTTGTATATGCACCAATCGGCTCAAAACGGCAGTTTTTCTTGCAAATCAACCACCTACTGACAGAAATAGGGGCGCCTCATAACATGATTGGGGGTGACTGGAATCTGACCAGAGACTCAATGCTAGACAGAACGGGACCCCTTGATGTTAGCAGTAGCTATGACAGAGCAATCTTAACTGATGTAATGACAGATCAGAGACTAGTGGACCACTTGAGACTCACGCATACATCTAACAGAGAATACACCTTCCTGTCATCGGTACATGGAACCCAATCACGCTTGGATTGCTTCCTTATGTCACACAGCGTAGTGTCCCAAATTCAGGATACACAAATATTGGAATCTGGCATCTCAGACCATTCTCCAATCCTCCTGACCGTCAACATAGGTCTCCCCTCCCCGGACCGCAAGCCTTGTCGCTTCACTGTACAACGCTACCACTCCCCTCAGGGCAAAGCGCAATTACAGACTCATGTGTCCACCTATTTGCCCAAAAATGCAGGCACTGTTTCCTCTCAGAGGGCTATGCCTGGGCAGCGGCTAAAGCGACCATTCGCGGGCAAATGATGCGAGATGTGGCAATAGCCAACAAGGATAGAAAAGCCAGTCAGAATATCCTAGAGAATGACATCAGGCACCTCACACAACAATACACTACCCATCCAACTCTACATACGTGCCAGTGCCTGGAGCGTGCCTGTATGACCCTCAATGAGCTATATATGTCACAGGCCGAATATGTATTACAACGGCTGTAAAGGCAACATTATGAGCAAGGAGAGAGAGCTGGCTGACTTTTGGTGGCACAACTCCGTCAGGGAGCGGCTGCACAAGCCATACCAGCTATAGCATCCTCCAGCGGGGAGATACTAACTCGCCCACAGGAAATTGTCAATTAGTTTGCGGTTTTCTACCAATGCCTCTATGCTCTGGAAATGATGACTAGCCCCCCAAAAAAAAGAGGTCTTTTTAAACAGCACCAACCTCCCCTGCCTCTCAGCTGAGGGCCAAGCCTTTCTGAATGGAGAGATTAGCAAACTTGAAATAGTACAAGCCATCTCCAACCTCCCCTACCATAAATCCCCAGGGTACAATAACTCCCCCGCGGAATTTTACAAATGGGCCGGTGAAGAGGCGGTTGGTGCTGTAGATAAGGCGCTAACGGAAGCCTGTAGCGAGGGTTTACTGGGTGCAATATTCAAAAGAGCAACAATAGCAGTCATACCAAACATGGGAATGAATCCCCTACTCTATGGCAGTTATCGACCCATCTCTTTCCTGAACAGAGATATCTAGATCATGGCCAGTGTCTTGGCAGCCCGCCTGCGCAAGGTTATCCTGTCTCTAATCCACCATACAAAAGTGGGATTTGTGCCAAGACGTTCCTCCAGGAATCATCTGCGCACCCTCTCCCTTGTCCTGTGGGAAGTCAGGCACTTGCCGGACGAAGCTCTGGCTCTGTCCCTGGATACTGAATAATCATTTGACCGCATTGAATGGAACGATCTGTTTGTGACTCTGCAGAAATTCGTACTGGGAGACCAATTAATTGCCAAAGTCCAACTGCTTTATGACTGCCCCACTGCGCAAGTCAACTGCAGGGGCTTTATCTCTGACCCTTTTCTAATCCGCAGAGGGACGAGGCAGGACTGTCCCTTCTCGCCACTTCTGTTTTTGCAGGCAATGGAGCCCCTTGCGGCAACGCTCTGCCAGTCTGTGCTGATAACACGGATACTTCTGAAGGGGGAAGTCTCTCAAATTTATTTGTACACCAATGACATCCTACTCACTCTAGCAGACTTGGAATGCTCCCTACCAGCCTTACTGGAGACCATTGAGGGTTTTGCAAAGATATCAGGTTACCAGGTAAACTCGCATAAGAGTGAAGCGCTGCCTCTCTCATTATTGACAACACGAGCTGCGATACATGGATATCCTTTTTCGATGGACCCCGAACCGCCTTAAATACCTGGGGATACATGGTAATCAAGGACTAGAATGGATGTTGGCAGATAATCTAGACCCTCTCATTGCTCGTATAAAACTGGAATTTGAGAAATGGTCTCACCTATGCCTCTTGAGGTGGAGTAGAGTACAAGCAGTGAGAATGTTCACATTACCACGCTTTACATGTATGTTAGGTATGATACCCCTCCAAGTACCCGTCCGGTCCCTCAGATCGACAGATGCAGCGATCAGAGCCTTCATGAGGGGCTCCACACATCCCCAATTAGCACTTGTGGAGGTTTAGGGCTTCCTTCAGTGGAACATTACACTCCTGCCCTCCACTTGTCTCAACTAGCATACATAATTCCCGGACTACCGGAACCACCGTAGTGGGTAAACATGGAATGCCAGATGAACCTACACCAAGGCAGCCTAAGCGGCCTATACAGTTCCGGTCCTCCCCAGCCCAGCCAACCCAATCTTAAAAACGATGCATACAGACTGGAGCAGGGCAGACCGCTCCTCAGAATACACCATCACTACATGCTCATGCCCCGACTATGGGGCAATGACTGCCTATGCGTAGGAGGTGCCCCCCTCGATGGGCCACAATGGAACGAGACTGGCATCGAGAGCCTGGGTCATAATATAGATGACGGAGTTCTCAAGCTGTCATCCTCACCTGGAATGGCATTATCCCCAACTTAAACACTGCCTACTCCAGAGTGTGGGAGATGCTTCCTGGATAGTCCAGACATCACCCATAATTGCCTACCTCAAGACATGAGGTCGTCATAAAGGGGTGATGGCAGGCCTATATGAGGTAAGAACGTGGCACCTATACTTGCAACCCCTTCTTGAAATGTTACGCTGCAGGCCAGACTGCAGAAGGATTATGACCAGTAAGACTGGTCAGATGCAATAGAAGCACTAGATAGAGGTACTAGGAAAGTCCGACTGAAGTTCTGCCTCTTTAAGATGATCCAAGATTGGTATTGGACACCAGTGAAAATACATAGAGTGGGACTCCTATCTCATGCGAACTGTTGGCGGTGTCCGGAGACCCACTGCGACGTGCCCCATGTCTTATGTGAATGTCCTTTGAATCAGCCCTTGTGGGAAGCAGTGGAATCCACACTCAGCACATTTTTACAACTCTGATTGCCGCTCTCCTCCTCTCTAAAGCTCTTACATGACACAGGATCCCCCCCCACCTTGTCCCGACCCCATCAGAGACTGTTACATATGGAGGTAGCGACAGCAAAGATTTGTATCCTCTGCCACTAGAGGTCGCCCGTACCTCCTGCCCCAGAGAAGTGGATGGGAGCAATGGTCCAGATAGCTGCATACGAACAGATAAATTACAACTTTCAAGATCAGACGGCCTTATTTAACCAGATTTGAACTCCCTTTCTTGCAGAAACACCATAACTTACACCCTGCCTGCTGTTTTGCTGCTCTCACCCCTCGCCCATACTGGTGAGCAGTCACTGATCATTGATAGTCAGTACTGGCATAGCATAGCTGCGTCTTCAGCCTCCCCCTTCCCCTTCAGCCCTCTCCCACCCCCCCAGCACACACCCCTCTCCCCCTTTCTTGTTCCAAGCCTTCCCCACACCACCAGCAATCAACAGAATGGGTGTTGGCTGCTCAAATGCTCTGTGGCACAAGATTGAAGTGTGTACTTCTAACTTGCAACCTCCCTTATTTCTCAACTCCTCACTCTTCACACTGAGCCTCTCCTTCTCCCTGTGTTTTCTTTCCTACAACATATTCTTTCTCTCCTCAACTCTCCTTATGTAGGAGGCACCTTCACCACCCACAATCCCCCAACGCAAATTATCCTTTCAGGGCACAAAGGCCTTTCCTATCTTAACTTCAACCGTATCTATCACACCCTCCCAAAGGAATGTACCATTAAGTTATAGATGTACCATATTCATTATTGAGCCAACTGTCCCTCCAACCAGGAGACAAGACCCGATTGTATACCCCGACGGCTACAGTCACTCTTTATATCCTCTGCATTCTCCTTTGCCCCCTAAGTGCTAAAGGAGCAGCTGCATGTAAGTTCTATGTAGACCCCCAACATCATGGGATACGACCAACAGTACCTGGCCCAAAAGACAGCAGTCTCAACCCACATGCCATCGGTCAGCAGACACGCCATAGAGCAGACATAGCATACCAGGATCTTATGATACCCTAGGGTGTGACTGGCTCCAGGTGGTTCCCCATTAGCAGAGATGAACCACTCCCCCCCTTCTGAAGATCCCCTCCTTCCCCCTCTTCTTCTTTCTTACCCTTGTGGCCCCTCTCTTTTTACTTTTTCCTATTCCTCTCTCTTACTCTAAGGCACTCCCCTCCCAAACACCAGTTTAAAACAGCTGTTGCTCCTATCTCTCTCTCACTCAACCCATGAGGTGTATTCAAATTGGCTATGTATCTGTATCTCCTTTCTTGGAATTGTATCTCTCCGCTAAAGAATTTCAAAATGAAAGTATATGCGGGGATCTGTGCCCCCCCCAAACAACCGGGACCACGAACCCCCTGGGCTTCTAATTAAATACATGCGGGGCCTGCAACCCAACTGGGGCAAAGTGTAAAAATAAGAAATGTGGTCCCAATGGGACCTTCACACCCCGGGGAACACCACCCCCGGGGCTATGTTTTGTTGGAGGGGCACCATGCTGTCCCCCTTTTGGAACTACTGATGGCCCTGAGGACCGCCAACCCTGAGGGTGGGCTCCTGGTATGTCCTAGGTGTGCCAACTCCCAGGACAAAGCTGTTTGCCACAGTAGGCACTCTGCTGTTTGACAGCGGGACCTTTAAAGCAGGTCCCGCTGTCAAACAGCAGAGCTTTAATCTCTGGATAGAGTTGAAATGCTTTGGCAAGCACAGAAGCTGCTTTCAAAGCAGCTCCATGCTTGCTGAAGCAATGGCACTGAGAGGGAAGCCTTAAGGCTTTCCCCGCAGTATCAGGTAGCCCGTAAAGGGTGTTTTTTTTTTTTTAAACAGTTAATAAACAAAAATAAATGTAGTTACTAATATATTTAGAGACCGCGGAGGAGCCCTTAAAGCTTCCCCAGCGGTGCCAGATAGACCTAAAAGGGCTTTTAATTATTTTTTTGTTATTTATTTTAAATAATTAACATGAAAGCCCATAAAGGGCTGAAAAAAATAATAAAATTAAAAAAAAACATATCTAAGTATGAAGTTTGCATACCTCCACACTGAGCTATGGTGGTTTGAGGTTACCTGGACTTATTTCCATTTAAAAAAAAAAGAAAATTAATTAAAAAAAATAGTATATTTTTTAAAAAGACAAATACTCGTTCCCCTACCATGCACAGTTTGTTCTTCAATAATTTGAGTAATAATGTTTCATTTTTATTTTTAATAATGTAATAGCAGTTGTCATGAGGGGTAATTAGCAGTGCATGGTGAGGGCTTGAGTTATAGTTACCTTAGGGCATGATTAATTGGTGCTTGAAAGAACTCTAACCATAACAGCTAAATTTCGATGCTTTTGTATGACTAAATTCAGAACCTAACTATAAAGTCCCAATAAACTTTGGCCCGTATTTATACTTTTTTTGCGCCGCATTTGCGTCGTTTTTTGAAGCAAAAACGGAGCAAACTTGCAAAATACCGTTGTATTTTGTAGGTTTGCGCCGTTTTGCGTCAAAAAGCGGCGCAAATGCGGCGCTAAAAAAAGTATAAATACGGGCCTTTATTTTTTTAGTGAACTTCTAACATGCCCCCCTAGCCATTATTGACCCTGGGTATCCCATCTCCTGGGTCCCATCCTAAACATTTAGGGGGTCATTACAACATTGGCGGTAAAAGCCGCTTACCGCCGTGCAGAAGATCGCCAACACACCGCCGCGGCGGCGGGAGACCGCCACAGCTATTATGACACACATCACGGAATCCGACGAAATTCAGACACCCACACAAGTCCGCCACACCAAAGGTCAGCGATAAACTGGCGAAAACAAATCCTCCACCTCCACGCCAATGGAAACACACCCATGCTATTACGACCCACGAATCCATGCGGCGGTCTTTCAACCGCGGTATTCCATTGGCGATACACACCGCCGCACTCAAAATACACACACTTCTCCAAAACACCGCCACATTGGACAATTACAAATACACACACCTGATACACATACAAACACCACTCCCACACATCCAATACAATATAAAACACACACTCACATCACCCACAAACCCCTACGACCACAAATTAGAGACGAAGGCCAGAGAGAGACAGCACAGAATAGATAACACCATCACACAGAGGCACACTACACCATCACCCACACAACATCCACGCACAAAACACCACATACCACTACACTCACCACACTCATCAACACATACACCACCCCACACATCACACACACCACCCCATGTCACGCCAAAGACACCTCCGCTTCTCCGAGGAGGAGCTCAGGGTCATGGTCGAGGAAATCATCAGGGTAGAGCCACAGCTATTTGGCTCACAGGTACAGTACACATCCATAGCCAGGAAGACGGAGCTATGGCAAAGAATAGTCGACAGGGTCAACGCTGTGGGACAGCACCCAAGAAATAGGGAGGACATCAGGAACAGGTGGAACGACCTACGGGGGAAGGTGCATTCAACGGTCTCCAGGCACCACATCGCGGTACAGTGGACTGGCGGCGGACCCCCACCTCCTCCCCCACAACTAACAACATGGGAGGAGCAAGTCTTGTCCATCTTGCATCCTGAGGGCCTCGCAGGAGTCATTGGAGGAACGGACACTGGTAAGTCTAATCTTCACTATCATATCCCCCACCCTACCTGCATGCTATCACACACTCCCACCCTCACACCCTCCCCTATCACCCCAAATCCTCACTAATCTACCCATAACACCAACCACCCATCCCAACCCCAAGACCTGCATGACACAACTAAGCATGGACACCCATCACTAAAGCATGCCCACTGCACAAACCCACAACACCCCCCAACCATAACCACACAAGCCCACACACATGAATGCCTGCACTGAGGTTCACGCACACCCAACCATTGCACACCATTACACACACACATGCAATAATCATGCACTTATACCCCCGCAGAAACCCGAAGGAACGTCACCACACCAGAGGGTCCAGACAACACCACTCAACCCGCAGAAGAGGCCCACAGTGACGACAGCAGTTCTGCCCTACTGGATCTTGATGACCAGCCTGGACCATCGTGGGCCTCAGGACAGTCGGTTCCCCTTGCCCAGCCACAGCCCAACACCGAACTGCCACCCTCTGGGAACACCAGCACAGCACCCACCCAGCAGGCCCATACCTCCCTACCCAGGACAGGTCAATCAGCGGTGTGTCTACCACTACAGGGCACCCAGGCTAACCCAACACCCCAACAACAACAGGGACCTGGGGTCAGTGGTAGTGGGCACACAGTCCAGGGGACGGAGGCACAGGAACAAACGGGAACTGGGAGGGCTGCTGTCCGACAGAGGGAGGACAGGCCAAGGGAACCAACTCTCCACGAGGCCCTATCCTCCATCATGGGAGCCTACCAGCACTCCCAGGAGACGATGGCAACGGTCCTGGACAAGTTGCAGGAGACCCTGCGTCTGCAGGGGGAGCAGTATTTGGGGTTCAGGGAGGAGCTCAGGACCATCGGCTCCGCCCTGGCCACCATCGTAGGGGTGCTGACGGACATTCAAAAGACCTTGAGGGACACCGTGGCACTCCAAGGGGCCCCTGACACTAGCCAGGACGATGAAATGCCCACCACCTCCGCCGGTGCTAGTGGACAGGACGCCCCGCCACAGGACCACCACACCAGCACCCCACCCCCTGCAGACGGACAACCACCACGCAAGCGGTCCCTGAGATCCAGGAACAGGACAGAACAAGATGGCAAGACCCCCGCCAGGAAATAAGACTACCCTGATTGTACCCCCACTGTCCCACTTTGTTACCCTGTCCATACTTTAACTACCCCAGCTCCACCTCCAATGGCCAGATGTGCAATGTACCTGTGAGACTAATAGACTGGACTCTGCCATGGACATTATTCCACCATGACCTCTCCCCATTTCACAACCCCCCTACATTTTTATGCACTTCAATAAACACCCTTGAAACCTTAATAATATTGAAGTCAGTCAATGATTGTGAACTTTGTATTGTCAATTACAGTGTTAAAAAAGGTTACCCATTGGAAGGTCAACATACCAATGTCACACATCACAAGCCTTTCAAGGGTGCAAGCTGTTGACACGAAGGTTAACACATTTGTGAAACAGAAATGGAAGGGGACAACTCAGTTAACAAATAGGGAGTGAAATGTAGGTACAGGATAGAGGTAGACGTGTGAAATGTAATATAATGTGAACCTTGAAATTGTACTCACCTGTGTCTCATTGAAAATATTGCTGTATGACTGACTCCTGTTGTCGTTTTCATCTTCATCAGCTTCCTCCTCATCACTGTCCACAGGCTCCCCAGTCTCCCTCGCTGCAACAACACCGTCATCTGGTTCATCCTCCTGCAGAAAAGGCACCTGGCGTCGCAATGCCAAGTTATGGAGCATGGAGCAGGCGATGATGGTGTCTCACACCTTCTTCGATGAGTAGAATAGGGACCCACCTGTCATATGGAGGCACCTGAACCTGGTCTTCAGGAGGGCGAAGGTCCGCTCGATTACCCTCCTAGTCCGCCCATGGGCCTCATTGTAGCGTTCCTCTGCCCTGGTCCTGCGAATCCTTACTGGGGTCAGTAGCCAGGTCAGGTTGGGGTAACCAGAGTCCCCCAATAGCCATACATGGTGCCTCTGGAGTTGACCCATCATATCATGGATGCTGCTATTCCGCAGGATGTAGGCGTCATGCACTGAGCCAGGGAACATTGCATTTACCTGCGAGATGTACTGGTCTGCTAAACAGACCATCTGGACATTCATCGAATGATAACTCTTCCTGTTCCTGTACACCTGTTCATTCCTGCGGGGGGGACCAGAGCTACATGGGTCCCATCAATGGCACCTATGACGTTGGGGATATGTCCGAGGGCATAGAAGTCACCTTTCACTGTAGGCAAATCCTCCACCTCAGGGAAAATGATGTATCTCCTTACGTGTTTCAGCAGGGCAGACAACACTCTGGACAAGACGTTGGAAAACATAGGCTGGGACATCCCTGATGCCATGGCCACTGTTGTCTGAAAAGACCCACTTGCAAAGAAATGGAGCACTGACAGCACCTGCACGTCAGGGGGGATTCCAGTGGGATGGCAGATTGGTGACATCAGGTCAAGCTCCAACTGGGTACATAGTTCCCGGATTGTGGTACGGTCAAACCGGTAGGTCACGATGACATGTCGCTCTTCCATTGTCAACAGGTCCACCAGCGGTCAGTACACCGGCGGATTCTGCCATCTTCCAATATGTCCCAACTGACTGTGCCTAAGAAGGACAACAGCGAAAAAACTGTCAGCATTCCTCCAGGTATGTACCCACAGTCATACACAAGACTACACCAGACAATTAACCCATCCGGGAAAGGTTTTGAGTGTAGGCCTCGGTATGTGTGACGCAGTAATAAATGAAGCCATGTGGGCCCCTGAAATGGCGGCTGCCTGACCTCTAAAATGGGACAATGGAATTGTGGGGTAACTGCGCTGGCGTTGTACACCGTCGCGGTAGGCGGTCGTAGAGCGTGGCGCAATTCTGCATTGGTTAACATTGGACCCTATGGGTCCCAGGAGCCAATGAACAGGTGCGCTGGCGGGGATGATGCGCACCGCCGCGGACGTCACTGCTGCGGACGTCACCACCATTTTCTATCTGTTCAATCACTAGATACCTGGCCTTCGACAGGAGAGGACCTACACTGCTAGTGCTGCTGTGACCTCGGTCTGGAAGCGACGATGGCTGCTGCGTCTGGGGAAAGGGCCCCTGCCTTCACTGAACAGGAGTTGGAGAAACTTGTGGATGGGGTCCTCCCCCAGTATACGTTACTCTACGGTCCTCCAGACCAACAGGTTAGTACACAGGGAGCACGTTGTATGGGCTAGGCCTGGGTGGAGAGGGCTGGGTGGATGAGGGAAGGGGGCAGAGTCCATAGAACATTAATGCATGGGGATGAATGGGCCACAGGGATAGAGTTGGGAGGGGGCCAATTACAACGACGGTGCAGTAGGTAATGACTGTTCCTCTTTCCTTGTGCATGTCATGTAGGTCAGCCCCCACCAGAAGAGGGACATTTGGCATGCCATCGCCAAGGAGGTCCGGACCCTGGGGGCTCACCATAGACGGGGCACCCACTGCCGTAAGAGATGGGAGGACATTCGCCGCTGCAGCAAGAAGACGGCGGAGGCTCAGCTGGGGATGGCCTCCCAACATGGGAGGGGTGTCCATAGCACCATGACCCCCCTGATGTTCTGGATCCTGGCGGTGGCCTACCCGGAGTTGGATGGGCGCTTAAGGACATCACAGCAGACACAAGGGGGTGAGATCAACCTCATGCAATGGAGTTTGCGTGCTGTGGAGCTGTCTGGGTGGGGGTGGTGGGCTGTGGGTGTCCCTAGGCCAGGGCGAGTTAGGTAGGCAAGGCCCCTCCGTTATGTAGGCCATGTGGCACTGAACCCCAGCTCAAAAAAATGGAAAAATGATGTTTAGTTGCCCCTTTGCCATCCATGTGGGCAGATGTCTACCGTTGCCATGTAGGCCATTTCCCAGGAATTTCATGTGCAGAGGGCAGGAGCACGGCGTAATGCATGGGGCTGCTGCGTCTGTCTTGTCCACCAACGGTAGCGGTATGCCATGCACTAAAACTCTCTTTCTTCTGTCTCCACACTTTTTCTGCTCTCCCTGTCCTTCTGTACATCAGCATCATCAGGCGGAGGTACAGTGGCACTGGAGCACGAGGGAGCTGCATCCCACATGGCCATGGAGGGCCACACCACAGGCTCTGATTTCACCAGTTGGACGGAGGGCGAGGGGAGCATCACGTCAGGCACAGGATGACCAAACAGGGAAACGGACCATCTGTGCGCCCCACTTCTACAGGTACAATCACCACCTCCCCTACCAGCACCGCCCTCCCAGCAGCCCCTCAGCGTTCGCCCCGTGCCCGCTCACCCAGGAAGGTGGGCATCACCTTCGCCCCAGGCACCTCAGACCCTGCCCCAGTCACCCCTGCTGCCCTCAGTGAGGAGGCCATTGACCTCCTCAGGTCACTCACTGTTGGGAAGTCTACCATTGTGAATGCCATCCAGGGTGTAGAACGAGAGTTGAAACACGGTAATGCATTCCTGGAAGGCATTCATTCTGGTCAGGCTGTCCTTCAGCGAACCCTGCAATCTCTGGCCTCAGCACTGATGGCAGCCATTGTCCCTGTGTCCAGCCTCCCCCCTCCAACTTCCTCCACCCAGACCCAATCCCCTGTACCCCAGCCCATCCCAAGCACACCTACAGACCAGCATGCACACAAGTCAACACCCAAAAGTAGCTCAAGCAAACATAGGCACCACGCACACCACAGACACTCACACAAGCATCAGACCCATACAGACACAGCAACATCCACTGTCTCCACTGTGTCCCCCTCCTCCTCTTCTCCCTCCTCCCTCCCAGTCTCGTCTACACACACACCTGCATGCACCACATCTACAGGCACTAAGACTCGCACCAGGACACCCAGCACCACAAGCCGCTCACCTGCACTCACCACCTCCACTGCCATATACACGTTCCCTGTGTCCTCTCCCAGTGTGTCTGTGACGCCCCCTCCCAAAGTACCCAAACGCCGGCAATCACTCACCCAACATCCATCCACCTCACGACAGCCTCCAGTACCCAAAACAGCTAAAGTGACACCTCCTACAACCACCTCCTCTTCCTCCACTCCCAGAGCCCCTCCAACTACCCATCCCAGTGTCCGTCAGGAACTGTCCCTATGTCAAATTGACCTTTTTGCCCCCACCCCCCCTCCAATTCATCAGTCCCGTCGTAGCACCTCAGCCAAAAAGCCTCAAGTACCAGTGGTGCGTGTTCCAGGTTTTTGGAGTGCCCCGTCCACCAGGGATGGCAGTAGGACCCGGAGCCAAGGCACTGGCAGCCCACCCCCTGTAAAGGCTCCGAAATTGGAGAGTGGACGACGGGACCGTGTCAAGACTCCTGGTGGTACAAACCATGAAATGGCATCCAAGGCGATTGGTGAGTCAGCTGTAACTCAAAAGAAGGTGGGGAAGGTCCCGAGGAAGTCTCCCCAACCTGTTGTGAGTGTCACGGCGGAGAAGTGCGCCATCATTTCCGGCGGTCCAGACACAACCGCCAGCACCGTCGTTACTGGTCAGGAGACCACCGCCAGAGTCATAGCCCAGGAGGGCACAAGTATCGTCACTGGTCCAGAGACCACCGCCAGAGTCATAGCCCAGGAGGGCTCAAGTATTGTCACTGGTCAGGAGACCACCGCCACCGCCAGAGTCATAGCCCAGGAGGGCTCAAGTATCGTCACTGGTCAGGAGACCACCGCCACCGCCAGAGTCACAGCCCAGGAGGGCTCAAGTATCGTTACTGGTCAGGAGACCACCACCACCGCCAGAGTCATGGCCCAGGAGGGCTCAAGTATCGTCACTGGTCAGGAGACCACCGCCGGAGTCATAGACCAGGAGGGCTCAAGTATCGTCACTGGTCCAGAGACCACCGCCAGAGTCATAGCCCAGGAGGGCTCAAGTATCGTTACTGGTCAGGAGACCACCGCCACTGCCGGAATCACAGCCCTGGAGGGTCCAGAATCCCACAGCACCGCTGGGCAATGATGGAACGTCAAGCCACACACCAATGTCCAGTGTGGAGATCGTCATGCCACACACCAATGTCCAGTATGGATATCGTCATGCCACACACCAATGTCCAGTGTGGAGATCGTCATGCCACACACCAATGTCCAGTGTGGAGATCGTCCTGCCACACACCAATATCCGTACCAGAACCGCCATGGCAAAGCACCGCTGAACAGTCCATAGGCAGCCATGGCAAAGCTCCGCTGAACGAGGACAAGACCGCCATGGTGAAGACCGCTGAACAGGGCAAAGACCGCTATGGCAAAGCACCGCTGAACAGTCCATAGGCAGCCATGGCAAAGCACCGCTGAACAAGGCCAAGACCGCCATGGTGAAGACCGCTGAACAGGGCAAAGACCGCTATGGCAAAGCACCGCTGAACAGTCCATAGGCAGCCATGGCAAAGCACCGCTGAACAAGGCCAAGACCGCCATGGTGAAGATCGCTGAACAGGGCAAAGACCGCTATGGCAAAGCACCGCTGAACAGTCCATAGGCAGCCATGGCAAAGCACCGCTGAACAAGTCCAAGACCGCCATGGTGAAGACCGCTGAACAGGGCAAAGACCGCTATGGCAAAGCACCACTGAACAGTCCATAGGCAGCCATGGCAAAGCACCACTGAACAAGGCCAAGACCGCCATGGTGAAGACCGCTGAACAGGGCAAAGACCGTGTGGGTATGAATAGTCCGGCACATCAGGCTTTGTTCTCCCATGTGCAGCTGGGACTGTGACAGGACATGTACTTTCACGGGGAGACTCATCCAGTCTGGGCAACAGTCCCACCCAGTACCAGTTGAGCACTGCATCTACTTGCGAAGATGTGGCTTTGCACTCCCCAGGATGTAACAGTGGGCAACTCACCCACTGTAGAGACTTGAGAGACTGTGGCTTTGCACTCCCCAGGATGTAACAGTGGGCAAGCCACCCACTGTATAGACTTGAGAGACTGTGGCTTTGCACTCCCCAGGATGGCACAGTGGGCAAGCCACCCACTGTATAGAATTGAGAGACTGTGGCTTTGCACTCCCCAGGATGGCACAGTGGGCAACCCACCCACTGTATAGACTTGAGAGACTGTGGCTTTGCACTCCCCAGGATACATCAATGGGCATGGAGCCCCGTCGTGTATCTGGCTTTGCATTCATGTGGCTGAGGTGCCCCCCCTTCCCTTCCCCCTGAGGTGCCTGTAGTGTTTCTATCTGATGCCCCGGCAGTGTTCTCTCGGATTTTGGTCAGGTATCTATTGTGGGCGTCGCCCATGCATTTTTGGACTGTTGGTGCACGGACATTGTTGTGTACATATCTGCACTACTTCTTGTCTTGTATATTTATTTTTGTCAGATTTCGTGATATATATCTGTATATTTTTTAATGAGTAGTATATTGGCACAATACAATGTTTGACCGCTATTCGCTTTGTCATTGCATTCTTCCGGGGGGTTTGTGGGTTGTTCATGTGATTTATTGTGAATGCATTGGTATGTATGTTGTAATATGCGAGGGTGGGGGTGTTTGGTGGGTGTCCCCGTAACTTTTGCCTCCCCCCTCCCCTGTGTCGTAGGTGCAGTACTCACCGGTATGCTCTGCGCCTACGTCGCTGTTGGTCGTAGATGAGCAGGAATGCAAGGGCAGGTAAGATTTGTAGTTCCGGGTCCATGGAGTCGTCGTTCCTCGTGGGATGTGTTGAGGTGAGCGTTTTCCCATAGTAAAAGCTGTTTCCGCCGTGTTTTTATCCACGGTGAATCCGCCCCGGAAAAGGTGACGGATTGGTGTGTTGTGATAGTGTGGGCGGTACATTATCTTCCGCCTGTCTGTTGGCGGTGACCGCCGCACTGTTTGTCTGTACCGCCGTGGCGGGCGATGTGTTAAAGTGGCTGTCTTTGTTGGCGGTTTCCACCAGGGTCGTAATTCCCTTTTTTGGTCCGCCAGGCTGTTTGCGGTATTACCGCAGCTTTAACACTGTCCGCCAGGGTTGTAATGAGGGCCTTAATTTTTTTGGGGGGAGGGGCGCTGCGTGGGCCCCGTCCCTAGGTCCGTTCCTGGCCTCGGGGATCCCATCCCCTGGGGCCCGGCCATATTATTTGGTCCCACCAGGGCACCCAGTCATGATCTTGGGGACTCTGGGGGGATAATGAAGTTCCTGTGGGAGCCAGCAGCTAAAGAAGCTCCCTCTGTGAGAGCAAATGATTCCTCTGTCTACCTGGCTAAATTGTTGCAGGCAGGCAGAGGAAACCTTCGCTCCAGGGAAGGGAGAGCTATTTGAAAGCTCTCCCTTAATCGGAGCTGATTATATGCTGTGGCTTCTCAAGTGGAGGGGGGGGCTCCAACATGCATAGCTCCAGGGAGATGGTGGTTCCTGGGGCTGTAGTGGATCAAAAACCGAGCTCCATTAAATTTTTTATACTTTACCCCTGGGAGGTGGTGGTCCCCGGGGCTGCGGATGGGCTGTAAATATATATATATATATATATATATATATATATATATATATATATATATATATATATATATATATATATATATATTTAGTCCAAACAAGTTTTAGAACACCCACTCAGGCACAGATGCGGTAATCCAGGTTCATATTCTCCTTCGTAATATACATGTGTGTGCATGTACTATCTCGCCCTATGCTAACTATAACTCGTTCATCTGCCATGCACATTTTTTCCTCAATAATTTTACTGCAAATGTTACAGTGACATTATTAGTGATGTCATAGAAGATGTCATCAGTGATGTAATATGTGGAGTAATTAGCAGTGCATGGTGCGGGCATGAGTTATCGTTACTTTGGGGGTCTGTACAAGTAAAATGTGAACTTAACCCCTGTTTTTTTTTTATTCTAATAACGATAATGTACCTATAACTGGAGATGGGCGTTTGGCAGCGGTGGAGCCTGTGGTCAGTGACGAAGAGGAGGCAGAGGATGAGGATGTGGATGACAGAACATCTATAATTCAACAGTACTTCCAGTGACACACAGGTAAGACACTGTAACTTCACCTTCCATTGCAGTTTTGTGTTGTAAATTTACACTGGCAGGCTCCTGTTTCCACTACTATGGTCACTTACTTTACCCTTTGACATGTCTATTCACAGATATCTGTGGCCTACTCTGGCTCCTGGTGCATTGACTGCAACACAATACAGGTCATACCTATATTTACATTACTGTACAGTCTAATCGCAATGTCTACAGATTGTTAAAGGAATACATACTTAAATCATGTGACATACTACAGACTTGTATTTTTTCAAAGGGTGTTTATTTAATTGCTGAAAAGTTAATGGGATGTGCAGTGGGCCTGGGTGATGGCCTCTGTTGTGCTGTGCCTCTGTCCCCTGAACCGTGTGCCCACTGCCACTGACCCAAGGTCCCTAATCATCCTGTGTTTGTGGGGTTGCCTGGGGTCCCTGTAGTGTTGTACACATTGCTGATTGACGTGTCCTGGGGACAGAGGTATGGGCCCGCTGGGTGGATGCTGTGGTTGTGTTTCCTGAGGGGGAGGCTCTGTGGTGGTATGGGACTGTGCCTGGGTAACTGACTGTCCGGAGGTCCCTGATGGGCCAGGTTGGTCATCCAGATCCAGGCAAGCAGAGCTGCTGTTATCACTCTGGACCTCTTCTGGGGGGGGGACTGGTTGTTGCTGGCACCTCCTCTCCGGTGACGTGGGGGGGGTGGGACCTGTGGGGATGTAAATGCAGTGTTAATGTTTCTCCGTCTGAAATCTTGTGCATGGGTGTGTTGCCCTGTATGGTTGTGAGTGCCCTGTCAGCTTTGCCTTGTGTCAGTAGTTATTTTGTGGGCTAGGTGTCTCTCTCTAGTGTGCATGCTGTGGTGATGTGTGTCCATGCAGGGCTGTGAGTGATGTCCATGCATTGGTGGTGCATGCAGTGCTGGGTACTGGGATGGGTGGGTTGTGATGGTGTGGTGTAAGTGAGGTGGTGGGATGATGGGGTGATGGTAGGGGTGGGGTTATGTGATGGCATGCAGGTAGGTGGGGGGGTGATAGTAACAGAGATTTGACTTACCAGAGTCCAGTCCTTATGCTACTCCTGGCAGGCCCTCAGGATGCAGTATTGCCAAGACTTGCTCCTCCCAGGTTGTTTGTTGTGGGTGAGGACGTGGAGGTCCACTGCCAGTCCTCTGTACAGCTATCTGATGTCTTGCAATCACGGAACGCACCTTCCCCTGTAGGTCATTCCACCTCTTCCTGATGTCATCCCTTGTTCTGGGGTGCTGTCCCATGGGGTTGACCCTGTCCACGATTCTCCGCCATAGCTCCATCTTCCTTGCAATGGATGTCTGCTGCAACTGTGATCTGAATAGCTGTTGCTCCACCCGGATGATTTCCTCCATCATGACCCTTAGCTCCTCCTCTGAGAACCTGGGGTGTCTTTGTGGTGCCATGGGTGTAATGTGTGTGGTGTGTGTGAGGGTGTGTGGGGTGATGTGTTGGGGTGTGTGCTGTGGGGTGCGTCAATGGTGTATGGGGGATGGTGTTCTGTGGCTCTGGTTCTGTGGGTGCTTTTGGAGTGTCTCTCTCTCAGTTGTCAATTTCTTTGAGTTGTAAAGGGTTCTGGGTAATGTGGGTGGGTATTTTATAGTGGTGTGGGTGGGTGGGAGTGTGGGTGTGGTGTGTGTATGTGTGTCAGGTGTGTGTAGTTTGAATTGTCCAATGTAGTGTTGTATTGTTAGGTTGTGTGTATTTTGAGCGCAGCGGTATGTACCGCCAATGGTTTACTACGGTTGAATATCTGCAGCGGTGATTCGTGGGTCATAATGCTGTGGGCGTGGCTCTGTTGGTGTAACAGTATGGGTTTTGATAGCACCATTTTAGCACTGACCTTTGGGCTGGCGGACTTGTGTTTGTGTCTGTGTAGTAAAGGATTGCTATGTGTGGGTCATAATATGGGTAGCGGTATACCGCCGTTGTTGCGGTATGTTGGCGGCAGTCGGCATGGCACTAAGCAGGACTTACTGCTAATGTCATAATGAGGGCCTTAGTGTTTTTTAGCGCCCAGAAACGAAAAGCGCCAATCTGGTCATCTGGTTGCACCTAGACCAGGGAAAGTCAAAGTTTAAGGCCGAACGCGATAGATCCCTGCTCGCCTACAGCAAGAGGGAGGCCTCAGTTAAAAGTTTACCTTTGGACTTAGTCGTTTTCTTGAAGATTTTCTTCAGCAGAAAAAGTCACTGGTCCGATCCGACCTCCCTGGAGCCCTTTCTCGGATACATGTCGCTGAAGATTTCTACGTTCAGACTGAAAATCCTTACCGGGGCAAAGCTGAATCTTGATCCAACGTCCCTGGAGCCCTCTTCAGATACACTGTGAGGGAGGTCCCGGTCAACTTTCTACGTTCGGACTCAGTCACTTTTTCTGAGATTTTCTTCAGCGGGACGAACCTGCAAGTCAGGCCGGGTCACGGTAGAGCCAAGCTGGTTAGAGTTGCCGCAGCAGGTCGGTCCATTTATGGAGCTTTTCCCCAAAAGTTCTCCAATCTTCTTCAAACAGTGGATCTTCTTCCAGAAGGTCTTTTAAAGTTCTTTTGGAGTCCACAGCTCACCCCAAGGTTCCAGAAGATCTGAGTTGCCCCTTGAGGGTGTGGACTGCAACTCCCAGAATGCACCTGGCTCAAACTCCAAATTTGGTCCCTTTATGGAGCTTTTTCCAAAAAGTTCTCCAATCTTCTACAAACTTCTAGATCTTCTTCCAGAAGGTCTTTTAACGTTCTTTTGGAGTCCACCTCTCACCCCAAGGTTCCAGAAGCTCTGAGTTGCTCCTTGAAGGTGCAGACTACACCTCCAAGAATGCACCTGGCTCAAACTCCAAATTGGCCTCTGGACAGTGGTCAGCTGGTCAGTTTCTTCAGGATCTGAGACAGGGGAATCTGGTTAGCAATTTGTCACTGGTAGCAAACAGGGTGTCCCTCCTTGAACCAGTTGAAGCAAGGCAACAACCTGCTTGTGGTGAAGTCCAAGTGTGCAGCTGGTGCAATACTTCAGAATACAGGGTCCAGGTGCAGGTTAGGAGTCCAGCAGGGCAGTTTTTCTTCTCCTGATGTTCTTCCTTGGAGGGATCTGAGGTATGGGTGCAGCTCTGCCATATTTATCCTTGCTCCTTGGTGAAAAACAAGGGGCTCCTGGTTCTTCAATCAGATGCAAGGTCATTTCCCCTGTGATGATCACTTCCTGGGAAGTGTGGCAAAAATAAATCACATGGAGCAACATTCTTCAAACATCCGTCATGGCTGAAACTAATTTTTGGAGGTTACAGCTGGCTGAGCCCACCCTCTGGTGTGGCTAAAAATCCGAAACACACCCCTTTTCTGCCCTCTCCTAATCTAATCAAGAAGGAACCTAAATGTCTGGGGTTACAGGAGATGAGGGAGGTGCTGGGTTGCTCCAAATGTCCTTCCCTGCCTTTGAAGACCAGTTTTGCAGCACTTCCTGCTTCTCCATCTGGTGAGGTAGTTCTCCTCCCCAAAGGCACATCCCTTGTGTTCAGCCCAGGGCCCTTCCCACCTCATCAAGGCAGCCTGGCCAGGCTGCCAGAGGCTGGCCAATCAGAGAAGGGCACTACAAAGCTGAAGTGGGCAACTTTTTAGATAGAGTTTAAAACTCTTTACCTGAACTAGTTATATTAACCTGTTCTGTGCTTTGGACGAGATGATCTCGTCCAAGGCTACAGTTCCCCTGTGCCTTGGACGAGATCATCTCGTCCATGGCACAGGGGAACTTGGGGGCACGCTAGCGCGCCCCCCCGTGCACCCCCCTTCCCCCCCCAAGTCGGGGATGGAAGGGGAAGACCTTCCCCTTCCAACCCCTACAACCCCCCACCCCCCCTGTGACGTCAGCACGCGCGGCTGATTAGTCACAGGGGCCTCCCTCGTCGCGCTGGAAGCTCTGCTTCCAGCGAGATTGAAAGAGAAATGCAAAAGCATTT
The DNA here is from genome assembly GCF_031143425.1 of Pleurodeles waltl. Classification (NCBI taxonomy): domain Eukaryota; kingdom Metazoa; phylum Chordata; class Amphibia; order Caudata; family Salamandridae; genus Pleurodeles; species Pleurodeles waltl. The sequence goes on along the minus strand of NC_090445.1, from coordinate 771,940,239 downwards.
CTCTTTCAATCACTGGGGAGGCCCGGAGGGGCTTCAAAGGGAAGGAAAAGTATTTCCTTCCCTTTGAAACCCCACTAGACACCCGGGATTTTTTTTTTTTTACTGTTATTGATAAAAGGGAGCAGGGGGGGCATATTTTCGGGAAGGCCTTTTCTGCCCCCCCTCTAGGCACCAGGGACCATTTTTTTTTTTTTTTTAGGTTTCATTTTATTTTTTTTGGTGGAGAGCGACCCCTTATGCAAGGGTCGCTCCCCTTGGGGGGAAATTATATTTTGCCCATTTCTGCCCCCCTTGGGGGCAGATTGGCCTATTTTGATGAGGCCAATCTGCCCCCAAGGGAGGTAGAAACCACTAGACACCAGGGAGTTTTTTCTTTGCGTGAATTTCACGCAAAGGGAGCGACCCCTAAGGCAAGGGTCGCTCCCTGGGGGGGAGGGCAATATTTTAGGCTATTTCTGCCCCCCCTGGGGGCAGATCGGCCTATTATTAGGCCGATCTGCCCCCAGGGGGGGTTGAAACCTCTAGGCGCCAGGGCAAAAAAAAAATTTGTGTATTTTTTTTGTTGTTTCTTTTTTTAGAGATGGGGAGCGACCCATCAGGCATGGGTCGCTCCCCTGGGGGGCAAATTGTATTTAGACCATTTCTGCCCCCCTGGGGGCAGATTGGCCGATTTTAGGTCAATCTGCCCCCAAGGGGGCAGAAACCATCAGGCACCGGGGATTTGTTATTTGGCGCCAATGTCATGCAGGGGGAGCGACCCCGTAGGCAAGGGTCGCTCCCGGGGGGGGGGTGGTGGCTGGGGGGGGGGATTATATTTTGGCCATTTCTGCCCCCCTTGGTGGCAGATTGGCCTATTTTGATGAGGCCAATCTCCCCCCAAGGGGGGTAGAAACCACTAGACACCAGGGAGTTTTTTCTTTGCGTGAATTTCACGCAAAGGGAGCGACCCCTTAGGCAAGGGTCGCTCCCTGGGGGGGAGGGCAATTTATTTTAGGCCATTTCTGCCCCCCCTGGGGGGGGCAGAACCCTCAGGTCACCAGGGCATATTTTTTTGTTGTGGTTTTTTTTTTTTTTTGTTTGTTTTTTTCGAGACGGGGAGCGACCCATCAGGCAAGGGTCGCTCCCCTGGGGGGCAAATTGTATTTAGGCCATTACTGCCCCCCTTGGGGGCAGATTGGCAGATTTTAGGTCAATCTGCCCCCAAGGGGGCAGAAACCACTAGGCACCTGGGATTTGTTTTTTGGCGCCAATGTCATGCAGGGGGAGCGACCCCGTAGGCAAGGGTTGTTCCCGGGCAGGGGAAGGGGGGGTTTAGGGGGGGTCAAATTTATTTTAGGGCATTTCTGCCCCCCCCCTCCCGGGGCCGGCTGAGCTAGAGGCCAAACTCCACAGGTAGGCACTTTGCAAAAAACACCTCTGTTTTCTGTGAAAAAATATGTTCTGTCCACGTTGTGTTTTGGGTAATTTCCTTTCGTGGGCGCTAGGCCTACCCACAGAAGTGAGGTACCATTTTTATCGAGAGACTTAGGGGAACGCTGGGTGGAAGGAAATTTGTGGCTCCTCTCAGATTCCAGAACTTTCTGCCACTGAAATGTGAGGAACATGTGTTTTTTTAGCCAAATTTTGAGGTTTGCAAAGGATTCTGGGTAAGAGAACCTGGTCCGAGCCCCACAAGTCACCCCATCTTGGATTCCCCTATGTCTCTAGTTTTCAGAAATGCACAGGTTTGGTAGGTTTCCCTAGGTGCCGGCTGAGCTACAGGCCAAAATCCACAGGCAGGCACTGCTTTCTTTCAAAAATTTGGATGTGTCCACGTTGCGCTTTGGGACGTTTCCTGTCGCGGGCTCTAGGCCTACCCACACAAGTGAGGTATCATTTTTATCGGGAGACTAGGGGGAGCGCTGGGTGGAAGAAAATTTGTGGCTCCTCTCAGATTCCCGAACTTTCTGCCACAGAAATGTGAGGAACATGTGTTTTTTTAGCCAAATTTTGAGGTTTGCAAAGGATTCTGGGTAACAGAACCTGGTCCGAGCCCTGCAAGTCACCCTTCCTTGGATTCCCCTAGGTCTCTAGTTTTCAGAAATGCACAGGTTTGGTAGGTTTCCCTAGGTGCCGGCTGAGCTAGAGGCCAAAATCTACAGGTAGGCACTTCGCAAAAAACACCTCTGTTTTCTTTCAAAAATTTGGATGTGTCCACGTTGCGCTTTGGGGTGTTTCCTGTCGCGGGCGCTAGGCCTACCCACACAAGTGAGGTATCATTTTTATCGGGAGACTTGGGGGAACGCTGGGTGGAAGGAAATTTGTGGCTCCTCTCAGATTCCCGAACTTTCTGCCACAGAAATGTGAGGAACATGTGTTTTTTTAGCCAAATTTTGAGGTTTGCAAAGGATTCTGGGTAACAGAACCTTGTCCAAGCCCCGCAAGTCACCCCTCCTAGGATTCCCCTAGGTCTCTAGTTTTCAGAAATGCACAGGTTTGGTAGGTTTCCCTAGGTGCCGGCTGAGCTAGAGGCCAAAATCTACAGGTAGGCACTTCGCAAAAAACACCTCTGTTTTCTTCCAAAAATTTGGATGTGTCCACGTTGCGCTTTGGGGCGTTTCCTGTCGCGGGCGCTAGGCCTACCCACACAAGTGAGGTATCATTTTTATCGGGAGACTTGGGGGAACGCTGGGTGGAAGGAAATTTGTGGCTCCTCTCAGATTTCCGAACTTTCTGCCACAGAAATGTGAGGAACATGTGTTTTTTTAGCCAACTTTTGAGGTTTGCAAAGGATTCTGGGTAACAGAACCTGGACCGAGCCCCGCAAGTCACCCCTCCTTGGATTCCCCTAGGTCTCTAGTTTTCAGAAATGCACAGGTTTGGTAGGTTTCCCTAGGTGCCGGCTGAGCTGGAGGCCAAAATCTACAGGTAGGCACTTCGCAAAAAACACCTCTGTTTTCTTCTAAAAATTTGGATGTGTCCACGTTGCGCTTTGGGGCGTTTCCTGTCGCGGGCGCTAGGCCTACCCACACAAGTGAGGTATCATTTTTATCGGGAGACTTGGGGGAACGCTGGGTGGAAGGAAATTTGTGGCTCCTCTCAGATTCCCGAACTTTCTGCCACAGAAATGTGAGGAACATGTGTTTTTTTAGCCAAATTATGAGGTTTGCAAAGGATTCTTGGTAACAGAACCTGGTCCGAGCCCCACATGTCACCCCTCCTTGGATTCCCCTAGGTCTCTAGTTTTCAGAAATGCACAGGTTTGGTAGGTTTCCCTAGGTGCCGGCTGAGCTAGAGGCCAAAATCTACAGGTAGGCACTTCGCAATAAACACCTCTGTTTTCTTCCAAAAATTTGGATGTGTCCACCTTGCGCTTTGGGGCGTTTCCTGTCGCGGGCGCTAGGCCTACCCACACAAGTGAGGTATCATTTTTATCGGGAGACTTGGGGGAACGCTGGGTGGAAGGAAATTTGTGGCTCCTCTCAGATTCCCAAACTTTCTGCCACAGAAATGTGAGGAACATTTGTTTTTTTAGCCAAATTTTGAGGTGTGCAAAGGATTCTGGGTAACAGAACCTGGTCCGAGCCCCGCAAGTCACCCCTCCTTGGATTCCCCTAGGTCTCTAGTTTTCAGAAATGCACAGGTTTGGTAGGTTTCCCTAGGTGCCGGCTGAGCTAGAGGCCAAAATCTACAGGTAGGCACTTCGCAAAAAACACCTCTGTTTTCTTCCAAAAATGTGGATGTGTCCACGTTGCGCTTTGGGGCGTTTCCTGTCGCGGGCGCTAGGCCTACCCACACAAGTGAGGTATCATTTTTATCGGGGGCCTTGGGGGAACGCTGGGTGGAAGGAAATTTGTGGCTCCTCTCAGATTCCCGAACTTTCTGCCACAGAAATGTGAGGAACATGTGTTTTTTTAGCCACATTTTGAAGTTTGCAAAGGATTCTGGGTAACAGAACCTGGTCCGAGCCCCGCAAGTCACCCCTCCTAGGATTCCCCTCGGTCTCTAGTTTTCAGAAATGCACAGGTTTGGTAGGTTTCCCTAGGTGCCGGCTGAGCTAGAGGCCAAAATCTACAGGTAGGCACTTCGCAAAAAACACCTCTGTTTTCTTCCAAAAATTTGGATGTGTCCACGTTGCGCTTTGGGGCGTTTCCTGTTGCGGGCGCTAGGCCTACCCACACAAGTGAGGTATCATTTTTATCGGGAGACTTGGGGGAACATAGATTAGCAAAACAAGTGTTATTGCCCCTTGTCTTTCTCTACATTTTTTCCTTTCAAATATAGGAGAGTGTGTAAAAAAGACATCTATTTGAGAAATGCCCTGTAATTCACATGCTAGTATGGGCACCCCGGAATTCAGAGATGTGCAAATAACCACTGCTCCTCAACACCTTATCTTGTGCCCTTTTTGGAAATACAAAGGTTTTCTTGATAGCAATTTTTTACTCTTTATATTTCAGCAAATGAATTGCTGTATACCCAGTATAGAATGAAAACGCACTGCAGGGTGCAGCTCATTTATTGGCTCTGGGTTTCTTGGGTTCTTGATGAACCTACAAGCCCTATATATCCCCGCAACCAGAGGAGTCCAGCAGACGTAACGGTATATTGCTTTCGATAATCTGACATTGCAGGGAAAAGTTACAGAGTAAAACGTAGAGAAACATTTATGTTTTTTTCACCTCAATTTCAATATTTCTGTTTTTCAGTTGTTATTTTCTGTAGGAAACCCTTGTAGGATCTACACAAATGACCCCTTGATGAATTCAGAGTTTTGTCTACTTTTCAGAAATGTTTAGGTTTCTGGGATCCAGCATTGGTTTCATGCCCATTTCTATCACTGACTGGAAGGAGGCTGAAAGCACAAAAAATTGCAAAAATGTGGTATGTCCCAGTAAAATGCCACAATTGTGTTGAAAAATTGGGTTTTCTGATTCAAGTCTGCAGGTTCCTGAAAGCTGGGAAGCTGCTGAGTTTAGCACCGTAAACCCTTTGTTGATGCCATTTTCAGGGGAAAAACCACAAGCCTTCTTCTGCAGCCACTTTTTCCAATTGTTTTGAAAAAAACGAAATTTTCCCTGTATTTTGACCAATTTCTTGGCCTCCTTCAGGGGAACCCACAAAGTCTGGGTTCCTCTAGAATCCCTAGGATGTTGGAAAACAAGGACGCAAATTTGGCTTGGTTAGCTTATGTGGACAAAAAGTTATGAGGGCCTAAGTGCGAACTGCCCCAAATAGGCAAAAAAAGGCCTGTTACAGGAGGGGGAAAAGACCTGGCAGCGAAGGGGTTAAATCCAACAATTGTAAGTTGTGGTATTTAGTATAACAATTAATTTGATACCAAACTTGAGGTATCTGATACTTAAGGGGACTTTGTTAATCAAAATAAAGTCTCTCCATTTTAGCCTAAGGAGGCCATTCAGTACAGTAAGGGAAAAACAAATGTGGCTATTTTACCTCACCAGGGCTTATAAAACAATTTTTATAAGGTCCCTGCTTATAGTTACATGGCACCCAGCACTAGGGGCACAGACGGCACACCTTATGGGTGACATATATGTAAAAATAAGGTAGTTTAAGACTTGGAAGTACTTTTAATTCCAAAGTCGAATTTGCATATAGCTTTAATTTAAAAGCAGCCAGCAAGGCCGGCCTGCCTATAAAATTACATGAGGCACCTCTGTCTGATCCAACCTCCCTGCAGCCCTTCCTCGGATACGCGTTGCAGGAGCTCTCAGTGAAGATTTCTAGTTTCGGACTTGGAAAATTTTCAACATGCATCACAGCAGAATTGTATAGATTTGTGGTCAGTAGACCACCCCTTCACTGACACACTGTCACTTTATTTGATACAGCAAGGGCATGGACAGTACTCCATTGCCAAGTATTAGGGTATGCTTGGTGAGCCCCTCCATGTCTAGGCCTCTATACACATACTAGCTTAGGTTGATGGCAGGGCCAAAATAAAACTCAGGATACCAATTCTACCAGCAGTCAGGCATATACCATGCAAGGTACATTCCTGTCCAACAGTACCCATAGCAGGTCTTGTACAATGCATGAAGAATGGTATTCAATTTTTTCTGGGCATATACTGGAGGTGCATGTTGATTGGATAATACCCCTTGGCCTTCAACATTTTTAGAGCCAAAGCTCCTAAAACATCATTGTTAGATAAAATTAACACAGAGTCAATATCCTAGTGATAGTCAATGCAGTGCCAAGCATGAAGAGAAAGAAGTATAATATCTGGCAAAAATGCAATAACATTGAGCACATCATCTAAAATAAAATATTTGAAGCAATGTAGCAGAGCTACAGGCCACACAAAGTACTTCCTCTTGATATAGATGCCACACCAATACAGGAGAAGATGTTGACCATGATGGGTATTGGGTCCATTAAAGGTTTGCAAGGCATTGAGAGCACATAGGGAGTAGAAGGGTTGTTTTACAACATTAAGCTAACATAATACAGTCAATGATACACTGAAACAAAGTTGCTCATCTTCATGACTTCGGAATTTCATTTCATAGATCCAGTGCCACATGCAAAGTGCAGATGTGGTTGAATAGTTAACAATAGTTGTACATGGATTTAAAAAAGAGAATGAATGAGATAACAATAGAAGGAGAAGCATCAAATATGGCCAATGGGGACAAAGATTGTGACCTGATAAGGCAAACTAGGCAACTTGATTACTTATCTTCTATAAAGTAACTTTTAAATGTGCAAGTACTGAATAGCATACTTATGCCTTCACTGAGGACTTGACATGGAACTGTTGAACAGTACATAAGAAGCTATGCTGTCTCACATCAGTCCTCAATTAAAAAGTGGGCAGAAACACACTGTGCAGCAAAATATGGCATTCCCCCATACCAGTACAATTCAGGAGATTAACAAATGTTGTAGAAACTGTAGAAGCTTGTAAGAAATTGGGTTATTGGTTTAGGGAGTGAAATCATACTCAAACTGAAACCACAATTCTTGTCAGAGTGAGGCACAAGATAACCCCAAATTAACATGTAATCAACCTCCTGGTAGGTTGGTACAGAGCAGTCAGGATTAACTTAGAGACACTGAGGAGTGTATTTATGCAGCACTTCAAACAGTGATAAAGTGAAATGCAACACAAAAAAAATCCCTCATCAACATAGAAAAATACAGATAAATTTAATAAATAACTCAAGACTCAAATGACAAAGTCTAATCAGTAGAACTGGAGATATGCACTTCAAAAGCTTTGATTGAAAATAGCACCAAAATGCCCAAAGCGCAACTCACAGTTATTTGGTCATGCGAGGTTTGGTGAAATTCACGGGTTCAGGCCGACCACGGTGATGTGTGGGTCAGATACAGAGACCAGTTTACTCCCACTGAAAAGTATCCTTGTCAATCCAGCACAAAGAATCCTGTTTGCAGTGGAGGGGACCATGAGAAGCAGAGAAGCATCATGGATGGTCGATGACGTAGCACAAAGGGCAGGCCTGTCATTTCAGACGAGCGTGGATCTAGGGCTGAGATCCGGTTGTAGTTATGAAAGGTCACATCAGTGCTTCACAATGGATCTCCCGGTGAGTGGTCGATGCTGGTGTCGCAAAGGGCTGATGGATTTTTGTGTTGGCGGGCTCTGCAAGTGACAAGGTTTTGGTGCCAACAGAACCATTCCCAGTTGCAAAAAGCTCCAAACTTCAAATCAGTCTCTCAGAAGCCAGTCCAAGGGTCCAGAACCTGAAAGGCATCACTTGGGGGTTAGGGGCTTGCTCCAGCTGGTTCTCGGTGCTGGTGCACATGGTTGTAAGTCTGTTATACTGCTATTTCCCTGTTGCTCCTCTGAACAGGAGGCCAAAAGACCCGCCCATGGAGTTGTGCTGGGAGATCTGGTTTCAGATGTACATCCAAATCCCACTGACTCAGGTAGGAGGCAGCAGGGCAGAAATCAAGTAAGACAGTGGTCCAGTAAAGCTATCGTCCTGCAGGGCAACAGCACAACAGAGTGACAATCCTTTCAACAGCACAGCAGTCTTCCTTCCTGATAGATTCTCCAAAAGTCCAGCAGTGTACTGAAAAGTTGGTGTCTGAGGTCCTATACTTCTACCAGGTGTCTTCTTTGAAGAGGGACAAGATTCTATAAGTTTCCCTTTGAAGTGCACAGGTTTCCTGTCTTCTTTGCCCCGGCTCCAGACTAATTACAGGGGGTATGCAGCCCTTTGTGTGGCAGCAAGACACAGCCTATTCAAGTGTAAGTAGGGCTGCGACTAAACCCTCCCATCGTGCCAGTGATGGCCATCGAGGCACACCTAAGCTTGCTATTGTTTGTGGCTGTCTTGGAGGAATACACAAAGCCCAACTGTCAACTACACTCAGCATATTAACTCAGAGACAGGATGCAGGCACTACATTGCTGAGGGAGAAAAATGTCACCTTTCTAAAAGTGGCATTTTCAAAATTGAGATTTAAAATCTAACTTTACCATAAGAGAGGAGTTTTCATTACAATTCTAAAGACACCAAATTCGACCTGGTGACCTGCTCCCATTTTTTAGAAGTTTCAGTTGTTAAATGTAATAAGGTAAGTCCAATTTCAACCTATGATAGAGGCAGGCATTGCTGTAGAGCAAAACAAATGTAAGATGTTTTTACTACCAGGAAATTTGAAACTTAAAGGTACATATCCTATTTTTTAAATGCACTGCATCCTGTCCTCTGGGCTGTCCAAGCCCAACTCAACGGATGACTTATATGCATTACAAAGTGAAGTTTGGACCCTGCATATTTTGTCAGGTCCAAATGGTAGTTGAAAACTGCACACAGGCTGCAGATCTGAGGCATGTGTAAAGAGCTATTTAAGTGGGGGTAGCACAATCAGTGCTGTGGGCCCACTAATAGCATTTAATTTACAATCCATGGGCACAGGTAGTGCCACTTTACTAGGGACGCACAAGTAAATTAATACTGCCAACTGGGTGTAAGCCAATTCTAGCCCGTTTTACGGGGAGAACACCTGCATTTTAGCACTTGTTAGCAATAGTAAGAGTCCTGAGGTCAACAAAAACTAATTCCGTCAAACGAATAGGAGGAACAAGGCAAAATGTCTGATGACAACATTGCAGAAAGGGCCAAGTCCAACAAGGTTAATGCTGAAAAGTATATAAATTATATAAAAACTATTGATACCTTACATAAATGAATGGTAGAATCATGTAAGCGTAATGCACATGCAGTTTGAAATATCCAAGGCAATTTAATTTAAAAATGTACTAATACAGAAGATGATGATGATTCTGGAACATCATCCTCCATAAATCAGATGGCTATATTACCACTGTCAGCCATTTCACTATGATGAGGCCCCATTCAAGATGAGACTGATAGAGTGAAGCTTTTACTAATTGATGATAGTCATTTTACCATCTGTCTTTTCCCTGTCTGTGAATATGAAGGCAGACAATATGTTTGTATGCTTAGAAATTTCATGTTCAAATTTCTTTTGCCCAATTATATACAGTAATTGATTAGCTGACAGTACACACAACAGGACATAATGATATTAAATGGTAATAAATGTACCACTTTCAACTCAATAACCATTAGTAGAAAAAGTAGAGATGGTTTGGCCCACTTTATTTGTAAAGGGGTTATGTTCAAGAAAGCTTTGCAAAACAAGATGTGTCACTTATTTTCATTTCCCATCCAATCCATACCAGTCCTTTATTAAAAGAAAAAATGTACTTATATCCATAGGTGGTATTGTACATATCATCATCAAAGCATATAATAGACAAATATTATACTGTATAGTAACAATACAATGACTGTTTTTTCTGGGTTGAGGTTTCACATTACAACTGATTACAGCATTATTTGGTAAATTGGCTTTGGAAAAATGCCACCAGGATCTTGGTTAGTGGAATGGTTAAGATTTATATGAGAAAGATGTGTGCTACGATTAGGTTGGTGGCATTTTATCCATACTTGAATGTTAGAGAATGGGTGGCTTGCCTGTTGGGCGTTGCCTGAATCTTTTTCTGGTCTTCATTAAGATTCTGAAAGGTGCCCACATTTTTTCAAATGTATGTGGTGTGTCAAGTAATAATGCTGTCAATTTTTAGTTTGCATAACCAGACCGCATGTTAGCCTACCAAACATTTAATGAGGGGATACGGGGATGTTCCCAAAATTGTGCTAGCTTTAAGCAAACCAACAGTAGCAAGTGTGTTATGAGTTTGCCTAATGTGGTTATCAGTGAAAACACTGAGTTTACATCTGTTGAACAAGAGGATCACTCCTGTGATCGCCCCCACCTCCCAAAACGTGTTCTTCCACTAGGTCCACTAGGTCCAAACCATTGGGCAGGTCCACCACAAATGTATCATATCTGCTCTTTCCCCACACCCTCTCTAGAACTGTCATTAATTGCTTTAATTCGAGTATGGGTGAGGTACCATCTGGTAAGAAGTTTCTGTTTTCCTTATGATGCACAGAAATGGATGATTTTGCTACTCTAGTCCACATCCTTCCCCAAGTATCTTCTGATAGCTCTTGCCCCACATCCATGCTCCACAAGGACAGGTCAGTGGGGGGTTGCACCCTGTGGGATTAATTGATCTGCAATAAACCTTTCTTTTGTTTTGTTGTGAAAGAGATCATCAAACTATGTCTTATCTCTGAGGGGTTTAGTTTGAATTTCCAGTCTGTCATCCAATATAACATATGAGTAGGTCAGTATTAATTGTGTAGCTGGAGTTGGAATGTGTCCTTATATAGCATCTAAATCAGCTACTGTCCCATCTATTTAGTAGTCTAGTAGGCAAAGTGGGGATCCTTCATTCCCTCCTAAAAAAGCTGGGTCTAGCTGGCCTGGCAAGAAAAACCAGATATGAGTGACCGGGGTCATAGGAGATAGAAAGGAGGTCAAGCCACGGATTTGGATTGTCGTCTCACAATAGTCCAAAAGGATTGCAATAGAGTGGAGTAAGTTATTAGGGTTTGGTTTGTTTTTACTTGTCAGCCACAATATATTGCGCTAAGTGTGATGTAATGTAGGGAGACTGATACCAGTCTAACTCTGGTTGTACTTGAGCAGCCAGCGTATAACCAGAAATGTTAGGTAAACCCACACCCCCCAAATCGGGCTTCTTGAGCATCATGAGTCTAGATACCAACAATGATTTATTGCCCCAGACAAAAACGAAAAGCTTATTTTGGATTTGGTTGAGTAACTGAGGTGGGCACCAGAATGGAAGTGCTTGGAGGATATATAAAAGCCAGGGCAGGAAGTTCATCTTCACACTAACACCACTCCTTAGCCATGATATCTCCATTTTTGCCCAGCTATATAAATCCTTATATTGGATTTTGTTGGAGTTGCCCTTTCTGCAGATTCTTAATCAGACTGTTTGCTTTCACCCTCCTGATTTCTGAACCAGTTTTTTTTGTCTTTAATGACTGCACACTCTGCCACTGCTGATTAGTACTAAAGTGTTTGTGCTCTCTTCCTAAGACATGGTGAAATTGACTTATACCCAATTGGCACATTTCATTTACTGGTGAGTTCCTAGTAAAGTCATACTACATGTACTCAGGGCCTGTAAATTCAATGCTACTAATCAGCCTGCAGCACTGATCGTGCCACCTACTTAAGTAGCATTTTAAGCATGTTTCAGAACTGCCATTTCAGTCCGTGAATGCAGTTTAAACTGCCTTTTCGACCTGGCAAAATAAACCTTTTTGTCAGACCTAAATTTTCCTTTTTGGTATAAGTAAGTCACCCATAGGGTAGGCCCTAAACAGCTCATAGGGCAGGGTGCAGTGTATTTAAAAAGTTTGACATGCAATTTTAAGTTTTACATGTCCTACTAGTGAAAAACAATTACATTTGTTTTTCACTACTGCAAGGCCTACCTCTTCCACAGGATAATATTGAGGTCACTATATAACATTTAATAAGTGATGACGTTCAATGGGGAGACATGTAGGAATGTCAGACTGGTGTTAAGACAATGGAATTACAAACCCTCTTTAATGATAAAGTTGGATTTTAAGTCACAGTTATGAAAAGGCTCCAACCACCTTGAACTCAGCACTTCAACTCTGTCTGCTGTGAATTATGTCCCCCAAGTGGTGCTACCCCAGCCCTAGACCATTGTAGTGGGCCTGATGTTTCTCTGCCAGCCTAGTTGTGGTCTCTTGAGCAGAACTGATGCAGTGCGACACATCTCCTCATAGCTCCAAATCAGAACAGCCACTGTGAAATGCATCCCTGATGCAGGGGATCACATCACAGCTTGCAACTCATGGAAACCACAGCTGCATTACCAATCCCTGACACAGGACTTTGCATCTAAAGCCTCTATCAACGGTATCCTCGATGATGACACAGGACCTCGCATCACAAGCCTCATTGACAGCCTCATTGGAACTACAGCTGCATGATGTATTTTTGTTGTAGGGCCTTGCATGGCCACCCGCAGTTCATTGGAACTTCTACTGCATGTCATATCCTTGCAGCGGGACAGCGCAATGCTCTGCAACCAGGACATAAGGTACTTTGCCCACTTTGCATATCCATCCCCATCTCCATTGCTGTCGGCCAGAACCTGTGAATCTGTCCCTGTCCACCATGACAAAATAACCACATTTGGTGCTTTCTGCTTTTAGGCACTATTTTCACTTAAATCTTTGAAATCACGTCTCTCTGGTCACTGATTAGATGTTTTTTTGTTGTTTTAGTCTTTAATAATATATTTAATTTTACTCAATAGTCCTAAATTGTTGAAGGAGCTTTCTTGTGTTGTGTTTCATTCTACTACTGTTGCAAGTGCTGCATAAATACTTTACACATTGCCTCTAGGTTAAGCCTGACTGCTTTTGTGCCAAGCTACCAGACAGCTAAGCACAGGTTAATTTGGACTGCTTGCAACTTCATCCCCCCTCTATCTAGATGGATAGATATCTAGTAGTGGCCAGGTGTTGGCTTCCTAGATGTGTTCCATGTATTTTGTTAGAATGATTACTAGGTATCGGACCGAGTGATCACTACAACAGAATCCCAACCTCTGTAGTTTCACTTTAGAGAGTCACTCTGAGTCTGAGATACTTAGTGCAGATGATCTGGCATAATTTATCTTGAATCATGAGACCTTCTCAAATTGTTCAAGGCCTTAATCCGAGCTGGATTTGATGTGTCTAGTCAGTTATGAAGCAGAGCATATCACCTGCAAACACAGTTACCTTGAATTCCCTTAGGCATAGTTGGAGGCCTGGGATTTCAGGGTTAGCCTTTGGTTTTTTGTACTAAGAGTTTTATTGTGCATAAATGAGAGGGGACAGAGGCACCCCAGTTTTATACCTTCCATTGAAATCAGTTTGTCAGAGAACTAACCATTAGGGGTGCACAAAATGAGTCATGGTATGCTTATGGAGATTAGGGTCCACACCGGTTTTAGCAGCAAAACTCTTGTAAACTTCCAATCTACTTCATCAAATGCCTTCTCTGCATTCAGCAAGAAAAAGACCATTTGACTATTATGTTTGTCTTCTGCATTCATTAAGTTATATGCTGGCCTGGTGTGATCTGTTGCTTGTTGATGTTTAAGTCTGATTGTTCCAGTGATATTATTAAAGGCGAGGTGTAGCGAATGCAAGAGACTAAGGTGTATGTGAATATCTTTACATCAAAGTTCAACAAGACAATGAGCTGACAAGAGTCCCAGGTAGTTGGATCCTTCTCTGGTTTCAAAAGAAGCATTATAGTGGACTAATGTCATCCTTTGGGTGAGTACTCCTAATTGTAAAAAGGAAGAATGGGGGAGCTAATAAGTTAGCGTATGTCTTGTAAATTAAACAGATTGTCCATATAGGCCTAGTGCTTTGTTGGGTTTAAGCTGTTTAATAGCGGCCGTAACCTCATCAATGCTTACATGGCCATCAATTATTGAGAAATTAAGGTTCCCAATGTCGAGAATGTTCAAAGACTCTAAACAACAGTCTTGAGATATTTAGCTTATAGGCAGTGTGGAGTACAGAGTCCTGTAATAACAATGATATGGCATTATTGTATTGGGTGTTGTGGTGTGTGCGTGGTCCTGCCTCACTTGCAACTGACGAGATGGTATTTCTGGCATGTTTTTGCAAATTTTAGAGGCTAGCATTCCTGTGCTGTCTTTTTCATCATGAGATGGTCCAGCTCACACAAGGGGCCTTTAATTTATTATATGTTCACTGGGAGCCACTTTTTTACACCAGAGTTCAAGTTCTTGTGTCTGACTTTCAAGCTCTGCTTTCTTTTGGGCTGTAATTCAAGTGAATAGGTCTCCCCAAATGACCGCCTTTGCCATGTCCCATATCATATTCTACTCAACCTCCCCATTATAATTTTGTATAAAGTAATTCTTTATGGTCTTTTAAATAGCCTTGCGAAGAGTTAGATTGTGAAATGTAATTTCATTGATTACCTATTGGTGTTTTGTTGGTCGTTGGGGGAACATGAAAACTAGGTGCATCATAACCGCTGAGTGGTTTGATAGGACTTTAGTGCCTATGTTAGTGTAAAGAACTTGGAATGTCAATCGACTGTCAATGAGGAAGTAGTGGATTCTAATGTAAATCCTATGTACTTTGGACAAGAATGTGTAATCGCGCTCTCCCTCATGTTGGGTTTGCCATATGTCAACCAGAGATAGACCTTCTATCCCTTGCCGAAAATAGGGGGGCTTGGGTGCATGAGTCTGCTCTCTGCGGTTACATTAAGGTCACCCCTGAATACTATTGGTCCCCATTGGCTTGCTGCAATTCATGTAAACAAGTTGTCATAAAACAGCAGTTTCTGATCATTAGGCCCATAGACTTATCAAAATAACAGCCTTGTGATTCAGAAAGAGCAGTCGAGGCCTACGCACCTACTGGCATTTCATTGGCCCATTAGATATCCCTCATTTGATGATTGGGGATGAGAGTCTTTCTCCATATGTTGTCACAGTCTGCATAGTGAGCATCATATTTTGCTTGCTTTTGGAGTGCTCCATTCAGATCCAGGCACTGGGGACGAAGGTCCTTGTTCCTGGTCTTGTACGTTATTCTGTGTTGGCTGGTGGAGAAGTTCTACCAGTTCCTGTGGAGCTCTACGTATTGCTAGTAAATTTGAAAGTGGGAACCCCAGGAGTAGGGTATCTTCTCCTGCCTGAGATGAGTTATCAGGTCTTGAAAATTATGATTGCGAGCCAGATTCACAGAGGAAACATACTGAAAGACTGTTCTCTTGTCCCCTCTAAATTGAATAACATCTTGGGTCTGGAATGCAGCTATAATACATTGTTTGACCTTATAGACATAACTTGTGTTAATACATCAGGGGTTGTGTACCATTTCTCCTGGAAGGGGAAATAAATCCTATGGGTTTGGGCTTCGAAGTCAGCAGATAGCTGTAGCAATTGGCGAAACAGGTCCGGAACATGGGACTTAAGGTTCCTGTTAGGGATGCTTTCATCCAATCCTCTAATATGGACATTGTTCCACCATTATCTGTTTCCGTAGTCCTCCAGTTTTCTCTTGAGTCAGGTGCTGCTTGTTAAATAAAGTGGTGTAGATCAGTGATAGCTTTTTAGAAAATCTGGCAAAGTGCAGGCATGTCTTTCATGAATTTTGTTAGCAGCAATTTAATGCCTCCCTTTGCTGAGGGCGATTACAGGGTGGCTTCAAAACCCTCCATGACTGTGGGGATCTGGTGGCCTTGATCCTGCTCGACCTCTCTGCTGCTTTCAACACCGGTTCCCACCACACTCTCATCAACAGACTCCACAACTTTGGTGTTCAGCAAAATGCTTCCTTCCACACAGGACGCATATACAGAGCATCCAGCAGCCTCCCTTTGCCTTCGAACCCAAGGATATCTTATGTGGCATACCTCACGGATCATCCCTCCACTCCACCTCATTCAATTCATATATCACCCCCCTCGCAGACACCGTCAGATCCCACAGTCTCAACATAATTACTTACGCAGATGACACTCAACATCCTCTCTCTCCAAAGACCAATCCACCACCAGAATCAACTTCTGCAATGCCATGACCAACGTAGCCAACTGGATGAGAGACAACTGCCTTAAACCCAACTCCGGCATGACAGATGTTCGGATCTTTGGGAAGAACACCTCTATATGGTGCCACAGATGGTGGACAGCAAAACTCAGACAAGCACCCACACCTACAGACCATGCAAGCAACCTAAGAATCATCCTTGACTCTAACCTGACCATGCAATTACAAATCCACACAGTTGCCTCCTCATGCTTCCATAATCCCTGCACACTCTGCAGAATCTTCAGCTAGATCTCAATTAACTCCAGAAAGACTCATGCCCTTGTCACCAGCCACCGCAAGTACAGCAATACTCTCTATGCCGGCATCTCCACCCAGCTCCTCAAAATACTCCAGACCATACAGAATGCTGCAGCCAGGCTCATTCTGGACCTCACCAAATGGACCAACAACACCCCCCACTTCAGAAACCTCCACTGGCTCCCCATCCTAAAAATATGGCAGTTCGAGATCCTCATATGCACCTACAAAGCTCTAAATGATCAAGGACTGGCCTACATCAATCATTGACTAAACTCCCACCCGCAAGACACCTGCACCCCGCCTCACTAGCCTGTGCACACACACCAGCATTCATCGCACCCACATCACCCAGATACCCCTAGGGGTGACAGTGCAGCAAACACTATACAAATACTAATTGATTGATTGGGAGTTAAGTAGGGCAGCCAGAGGCTCCTGGGGATGTGAAGTCAACACTGTGAGAGGGTTTGTTTTTATTCCCTTTGCTGTGTTGGTGGAGCATCTCTTTTATGAAGGGTGTTTTCACAGCCTTTGATTTGTTGTCTGCCATGATTGTAGTCAGGGATGTGTGGGTGAACTAGCAAAGGCATTCTGTGGATGCGTACTGTGGTAGCGAATCTTATAATGTAGCTAACAGGCAGGACCCTATCAGATCCCACCAGGCACACCTCAGACATTTGAAGGAGTAGTCACACTATTGTCTGAGTTACCTTGAGCTGCAGCGCCCAGGAGACTGCTGAGTCTGTGTCACGATCTTATGGCTGTATCGAAGCCCAGTTCTGGTGACTTATGTTCCGCTGCAGTATGGGGCGCGGAACACAGGTCCATCCCTCGTGAGGGTAAGTCCAGAGTACCACAGCAGGCGAAAACAAACCCCAATGTCCCGCAACTAGTGACCCAAATCTGGTGTCTGGGGCACTGTTGCCTTATTTCTGGAGCATAGGGTGGGTTTGAATTTTCTCTCCCAGCCCATTTGATGAAATGTGAAGGCACTTGCTTATCTCCAGGGAATGACATATAGCTCTGTCCACTCTTAACCCCCGCCAATTGTCTGGTGCACCCATGTCCTGAGGCTCCACCCCCAGATGCTGGCTGTTTATAGGCATGACAAAACTCATCATGGAATAAAATGATGTTACAGGCCAGTCATGACATTCAAATGACATATAGTGAAGATACCACATATCCCCCTGACTTAAAAACAAGTGAATGAATCATTAGCAAGTTAGAATATTCCCACATTCGAGGCTATTCAAATTTATGCAAGTTGGCATCTCCTAAAGCTGTTCATGACCCTTCCACCGCACTGGTACTTTCCTCAACCAGAACTACCTTCCCCCATGGACATGATGGCTTATCCACCTGATCTATAGGACATAGCACCCTTCTTTGGTACCTATCACTCCATGCACATGGAATACATTGTTTTAGCGTATTGTCTATATCCCTGGCTAGACATGGCCACCAAAAATCAGCTCTTATTTTAATTTTTCACAACACTCATTCCAATATGACCTTTGTGTGCCATTTCTATGATTCTCATTCTTAATCCTTTTGGTACCAACAACAAATGTTATCTATGTAAAATGCCATTACTCCATGAAAATTAATCTTCCACTTTTTGTAGCACAATTCCTCGCCTTCCAGCAATGCCTTCTTTGGCCAACCTAATTCACAATACATCTCTTCCTTGCACAGGGCTTCTTCTGACTTGGCTTGATCTATTCACTCCTACTGTAAAATGCATCTCACTGTACCCTCAGCTAAATCAGCAATTATATATTCATTGTCCTCTTCTATGATGTCACTAATATCTATTGGTAGTCTTGCTAAGCAATCAGCTGTTGTATTCCTATTATCTGACACACACTGAATGTCAAAATAAAAATCTTTCCAATTAATCAACCACCTTGCTATGTCACCCTAGCTGCTCCATTGGTAGAGAACACAGAATAATGAATCCACCAAAGGCTTATGGTTTGTTCTTGCAGTAAAATTTGCTCCCATACATAATGCCTAAAGTACTTTATGACCCACATGCATGCCAAAGCTTCTTTCTCTTTGTCTGAATATCTGGATTCAGCTCCTCCTGAAGATCTAGAAGCATATTCTATTACCTCTTCATGCAATTTTTTTGCAGCAATACAGCACCCAAACCACAATTACTGGCATCAGTTACCACAACTGATGGGAGGCAGTATCAAATGATATGAGGTATAGTGCAGGACACATTTCCTTTACTAGAATGGAAAATTCTCTTTCACAGAGTTCATTCTATTGATATTCAACATCCCCCTTTAAGAAATTTGTCATACAAGCAGTTTTTCTGAAATGTTCTTAAAAAACTTAGCTTAATACTCTGCTAAGACCAGGAATTATAGTAACTGTTCCTTGCTCTGTGGACTGAGTGCCTCTTCAATTGATTTAACCAATGACATTTGTGGCTTAATTTAATTTCACTTATCCATTTTTATGATTTTCCCCTTTTTCATTCAGGGTTCTCAGTACTTGTGTTATTGTATTTTAATGTTTATGTTGATTTTTTCCATATATCAAGATATTGTTTTGAAAATATGACACATAGGCCCTCATTACAACATTGGCGGTAAATCCCGCTTACCGCCGTGCAGAAGACCGCCAACACAACGCCGTGGCCGCGGAATCCCGCCACAGCTATTACGACCAACAGCTCAGAATCCGCCGAAATCTAGACACCCACACAAGCCCGCCACACCAAAGGTCAGTGATAAACTGGCGATAACAAAACCTCCACCGTCACGCCAACAGGAATACTCCCACACTATCACAACCCACAAATCCACGCGGCGGTCTTTCAACCGCGGTATTCCATTGGCGGTACACACCGCTGCGCTCAAAATACACACACATTTACAAAACACTACCACATTGGACAAATCGAAATACACACAGCTGATACACATACACACACCACTCCCACACACCCAATACAATATAAAACACACACCCACATTACCCACAAATCCTTACAATGCACAATTTGGAAGAAGCAGAGAGACAGCAAAGCAAAGACCACACCGGTATACAGAGGCATACAACACCATCACTCATACACATCCACGCACAAAACAACACACACCCCTAAACATCACCCCACACATCACAACACACACCACCTCACACATCACTCACACCACCCCATTGCACTGCAAAGACACCCCAGGTTTTCTGAGGAGGAGCTCAGGGTCATGGTGGAGGAAATCATCCGGGTAGAGCCACAGCTATTCAGATCACAGGTGCAGCACACCTTCATAGCTAGGAAGATGGAGCTATGGCGCAGAATCGTGGACAGGGTCAACGCAGTGGGACAGCACCCAAGAACATGGGATGACATCAGGAAGAGGTGGAACAACCTACGGGGGAAGGTGCGTTCCGTGGTCTCAAGACACCACATTGCGGTTCAGAGGACTGGCGGCGGACCCCCACCTACTCCCCTACAACTAACAACATGGGAGAAGCAGGTCTTGTCTATACTTCATCCTGAGGGCCTCGCAGGAGTAGCTGGAGGAATGGACTCTGGTAAGTCAAATCTTTCTCGACTTCATCCCCCACCCTACCTGCATGCTATCACATACCCACACCCTCGCCCTCACCCCCATCACTCCAACTCCTCACATATGTCCCACTATCACAAACCACACATCCCAACACCAAGCCCTGCATGCAACAACAAAGCATGGACACCCATCACCAATGCATGTCCACTACAGATACCCACACAGACCCCAAAACAATTATCACACAAGGTCCTACAAAAGAATGTAAGCACTGGGGTACAGGGTCACCCACCCATTGCATAGCATGGCACACACAGATGCAATAATCATGCCTTTACACCCCTGCAGGACCCTTACCCAATGTCACCAGACAGGAGCTTCCAGACATGTCCACTCCCCCACAGAAGAGGCCCACAGTGATGACAGCAGCTCTGTCCAACTGGATCTAGATGACCAGCCCGGCCCATCTGGGACCTCGGGACAGTCGTTTCCCCTCACACAGTCACAGGCCACTACAGATCCTCCCCGCTCAGGAAACACCAGCACAGCACCCACACAGCGGGCCCATACCTCTGTCCCCAGGACACGTCAAGCAGCAGTGTGTCCACCACTACAGGGAACCCAGGCTAACCCACCCCCCCAAGAACAGCAGGGACCTGGGGGCAGTGGGCACACGGTTCAGGGGACAGAGGCCCAGGAAAACCGGGGAACTGGGAGGTCTGCTGTGCGACAGGGGGAGGACAGGCCCAGGGAACCCACTCTCCACGAGGCCCTCTCCAACATCATGGGAGCGTACCATCATTCCCAGGAGGCAATGTCAACGGTACTGGCCAAGTTTCAGGAGACCCAGCGGCTGCAGGAGGAACAGTATTTGGGGTTCAGGGAGGAACTCAAGTCCATCAACACCACCCTGGGCACAATTGTAGGGGTGCTGAAGGACATTGTGAACACCAGGAGGGACACTGTGGCACAACAAGGGGCCCCTGACACTAGTCTGGACGATGAACTGCCCACCACCTCCACCGGCGCTATTGGACAGGAGGCACTGCCACAGGACCACGACATCAGCACCCCACCCCCTGCAGATGGAGAACCACCCCACAAGCGGTCCCTGAGATCCAGAACAAAGACAGAGAACAATGCCAAGACCCCTGCCAAGAAATGAGACCACCCTGAATGTCATCCTTCTGTCCCACTTTGTCACCATGTCCATCCTTAAACTGCCCTAGCTCCACTTCCTATGCCCCTTTGGACAATGCACCTGTGAAACAAATAACTGGACTCTGCCATGGACATTCCTCCACCATCACCCCTGACCATTTTACAACCCCCTCCACTATTTAGCGCTTAAATAAACACCCTTGAATCACAAAACAATCTGGAGTCAGTCTGTGCTTTCACAAATGTGCATTTGCAATAACTGAGGGAAATATCAATGTCAATTGTATTGTCAACATACCTATGTCACATAGCTCTAGTCCATGAGGTAACATAGCAGAGGTCACACAGTGAGACCCACATCTGTGAAATCGAAAGGGAAGGTGACAAATTAGGGTCCATACACTGGGCGAATGTGACAGACAGATGACAGGTCAAACAATTTTATCAGATGTAGGAGGCGGTGATGTCTTCTTACCTGTGTCTCACTGGAAGTATTGCTGGATCACGGTGTTTCTGTTGTCTATGTCCTCTTCTTCTGCCTCCTCTTCTTCACTGTCCACAGGCTCCACAGCTGCCACAAGACCTCTTTCTGGACCATCCTCCTGCAGAAAAGGCACCTGTCGTCGCAAAGCCAAGTTGTGCAGCATACAGCAGGCCACGATGATCTAGCACACCTTCTTTGGTGAGTAGCATAGGGAACCACCTGTCAAATGGAGGCACCGGAACCTGGCCTTCAGGAGGCCGAAGGTCCTCTCTATAGCCCTCCTAGTTCGCCCATGTGCCTCATTGTAGCGTTCCTCTGCCCTTGTCCTGGGATTCCTCACTGGGGTCAGTAGCCATGACAGCTTGGGGTAGCCAGAGTCACCTGCAAATGTTGAGGGACAACTGTTAGACACACACTAACCATTAGAGACAATCCCAGACCCAGACAACTATTCACATTGTATAGGGTCCTTGTCCTCACCTAATAGCCACACACAGTGCCTCTGGAGTTGCCCCATCACATAAGGGATGCTGCTATTCCTCAGAATGTAAGTGTCATGCACTGAGCCAGGAAACACACCATTTGCCCATTTATCGAATGGTAGCTCTTCCTGTTTCTGTACACCTGTTCACTCCTGCGGGGGGTACCAAGACCACATGTGTCCCATCAATGGCACCTATGATGTTGGGGATATGACCCAGGGCATAGAAGTCACCTTTCACTGTGGGCAAATCCTCCACCTGAGGGAAAACGATGTAGCTGCGCATGTGTTTCAGCAGGGCAGACAACACTCTGGACAACAAGTTGGAAAACATAGGCTGGGACTTCCCTGATGCTATGGCTACTGTTTTTTGAAAAGACCCACTTGCCAGGAAATGGAGTACTGACAGGACCTGCACTAGAGGGGGGATTCCTGTGGGATGGCGGATGGCTGACATCAGGTCCATCTCCAACTGGGCACACAGTTCCTGGATTGTGGCACGATCAAGTCTGTAGGTGACAATTACATGTCGCTCTTCCATTGTCGACAGGTCCACCAGTGGTCTGTACACCGGAGGATGCCGCCATCTCATCACCTGCCCCAGCGGACGTGCCCTATGGATGAGAACAGTGAGCAGAGGGTCAGCCAACACTGAGGTACTAAACTTTATTGCACACTTTTGTCAATCCGCTATGTGCCTGTCTTAGTGTGTATGTAAGCCCTAGATATGTGTGACACATTTAAAAATAATACCATGTGGCCCCCTGAAATGTCGGCTGCCTGACCTGCAATGTGAGACAAGGGGATATGAGGTAATTCCGCTGGCGTTGTACACCGTCGTGGTAGGCGGTCGAAGACCGTGGCGCAATCCTGCATTGGTTAACATTGGACCCTATGGGTCCCAGGAGCCAATGACGATGTACGCCGGCGGTGACGGTACGCACCGCCGTGGACGTGACCACCATTTCCTCTCTGTTCATTCACTTGATACCTGATCTTCAACAGGAGAGGACCTACACTGTAAGTGCTGCTGTGACCTCAGTCTGGAAGCAACGATGGCTCATGTGTCTGGGGAAAGGGCCCCTGCCTTCACATCGGAGGAGTTGGATAAACTAGTGGATGGGGTCCTCCCCAGTACACGCTACGCTACAGTCCTCCAGACAAACAGGTGAGTACACCCTGAGCATGCTGTATGGGCAATGCCTGTTTGGAGCAGTGTGGATGGGAGTTGGGGGGTGTGAGGCGTGCATGATCCGACGGTGAGTGTGCTTTAGGGCAAGGGTGGGAACGTGGGCCAATGACTGTGAAGGTCCGGACGAATAATGTTGTACCTTTTCCCCTGTACTATTACTGTAGGTCAGTGCCCACCAGAAGAAGGATATTTGGTGTGCTATCGCCAAGGATGTCCGGGCCCTGGGGGTCCACCACAGACGGGGCACCCACTGCCGGAAAAGATGGGAGGACATTCGCCGCTGGAGCAAGAAGTCGGCGGAGGCCCAGCTGGGGATGGCCTCCCAACGTGGGAGGGGTGCCCGTCGCACCATGACCCCCCTGATGTTCCGGATCCTGGCGGTGGCGTATCTGGAGTTGGATGGGCGCTTGAGGGCATCACACCAGCCACAAGGGGGGTGAGTACAGTCACATCCATCTGACTCTGCGTGCATTGGAGGTGTCTGGGTGTGGTAGATGGGCTGTGGGTTCCACTAGGCTAGGGCGAGCCTTGTATGCAAGGACCCTTTGTGAGGCAGGGTAAGTGGCACCCCAACCCCACCAGCTCCTGTGACTTCCATGTGTGCAGCAATCGGGCATAGGCCATGTACCCCATGTCCCTGTGAGGAATTAGGGAACTCTAAGTGCATGGTGTTGTGCAGAGGGCTGCTGTGTCTGTAGTGTCCGCCAACGGTAGCGGTATTGCATGTACTGAACATGTCTTTCTACTTTCTTTCCACCCCTTTTTGTGGTCTCCCTGTTCTTGTGTGCATTAGCATCATCTGGCGGAGGAAATGTACCATCGGGGCAAGAGGGAGCTGCATCCCACATGGCCCTGGAGGGCGACACTACGGAGTCAGAATTCACCAGTGGGGCGGAGGGCGAGGGGAGCTCCACGGCGGGGATTGGAGCAGAGACCAGCGACACCAACTCCTCCTCTGATGGGAGCTCCCTTGTGGTGGCGGGCCCCTCTGTGCCCCCCGCATCTACAGGTACAGCCGCCACCCCCCCTACCAGCACCACCCTCCTAACAGCCCCTCAGCGTGTGTCCCGTGGCCGCTCACCGAGGAGGGTGAGCATCTCCTTCACCCCAGACACCTCAGCCACTGCCCCAGTCAGCCCTGCTGCCCTCAGTGAGTAGGCCATTGACCTCCTAAGATCCCTCACTGTTGGGCAGTCTACCATTCTGAATGCCATCCCAGGTGTAGAGAGGCAGTTGCAACAGACAAATGCATACCTGGAGGGCATTCATTCTGGCCAGGCAGCCCAACAGAGAGCATTTCAGACTCTGGCCTCAGCACTGATCACAGCCATTGTCCCTGTGTCCAACCTCCCCCCTCCAACTTCCTCCACCCAGACCCAATCCCCAGTACCTCAGCCTATCCCAAGCACACCATTAGACCAACATGCACACACCTCAACACACAAGGGTAGCTCTGGCAAACATAAGCACCACACATTCCACAGGCACTCACACATGCATCATACCCATGCACACATACCAACTTCTACTGCCTCCACTGTGTCCCCCTCCTCCACGTCTCCCTCCTCCCTCCCTGTCAAGTCTCCACTCACACCTGCATGCACTACATTCTCAGCCACTACCTCCATCACCAGCATGCCCATCACCACACACTGCTCACATGCAATCACCACCCCCACTACCATTCACACATCCCCTGTGTCCTCTACCAGTGTGTCTGTGAGCCCTCCTCCCAAACTACACAAACGCAGTCACACACCCATCCAACAGCCATCCACCTCACGACAGCCTCCAGCCCATGCACCTTCACTCAAAGTCAGCAAACAAACACCTCCTACAACCACTACCTCTTCCTCCACTCCCAAACCCCCTCCATCTACCCGTCCCAGTGTGTCTAAAAACTTTTCCTGTCAAACCTTTACCTCTTCCCTTCACCTCGCCCACCCCTTCCGTCCCCTAGGGCCCGCCTTTCCAGGTCCCAGCCAACACCTCAGCCACCACATCACCGGGCACAGTGGTGCCAGCAGTAACCAGATTCTGGAGTGCACGAAGCAGCAGGGCTGCCAGTGTCCCAAGGAGCGAGTCCAAGGACATTCCCCCACCTCCAAACCAGAAGAAGTTGCCCACATCCAGGAGGGAGAAGGCCATAACACCTGCCACCAAGGGCTCAGCCAGGACAACAGTTGGGAGTGGCAAGACAGCTGCGCCACCATCCAAGGTGGGGAAGGGCCTAAAAAAAAAGGCAATGTCGCCGCCAACCTGCACGGCGTACAAGACCGCCACCGGCACCGCCACATGCACCGCCACCAGCACCCAAGATACTGAGCCCTTCACCTGCACCGCAGACACTGTGCCCTTCAGCAGCACCGCAGTCAGTGAGCCCGCCGACACCGCCGCCAGCACCAGGGTCAGTGAGCCCGCCACCAGCACCGCCGCTCACGACACCGTTGCCAGCACCGTCGCTCAGGACACCGCCACCAGCACCAAGGTCAGTGAGCCCCCCACCAGCACCGCCGCTCAGGACACCGCCGCTAGCACCAAGGTCAGTGAGCCCCCCACCGCCGCTAGCACCAAGGTCAGTCAGCCCCCCACCAGCACCGCCGCTCATGACACAGTCGCCAGCACCGAGGTCAGTGAGCCCCCCACCAGCACCTCTGCCCAATGAACGCCGCAAGCATCGCCGATACTGAGCCCGCCGCCAGCACCGCCAGCAGCCACACCACATCCTGAGCCAGTGGCACCACCGCAGACATGGCTTCCATCCCCAGTGGTCATTCTTACGAGGATGGTGGTCAGTTCCAGGGTCCTGGCCAGCTTGCATGTTGCACCACCGTCAGTGGATTGTCACATCCACTACCTCATTCCTTGGCAGGATGAAGCACTCTGGGCAAAAAAGCCCCCTCCAGAACCAGTGGAGAAAGACATCCACTATCTCTGTCCTTGGCAGGATGAAGCACTCTGGGCACAAAGCCCCCTCCAGAACCAATGGAGAAAGACATCCACTACCTCAGTCCTTGGCAGGATGAAGCACTCTGGGCACAAAGCCCCCTCCAGGACCAGTGGAGAATGACATCCACTACCTCTGTTCTTGGCAGTATGAAGCACTCTGGGCACACAGCCCCCTCCAGAACCAGTGGAGACTGTTATCCACTTGAGAGACTGTGGCTTTGCACTCCCCAGGATACATCAATGGCATGGAGCCCCCTCGTGGAGCTGGCGTTGTGCACTCATTCGGCTGAGGTGCCCCCCCTTCCCTTCCCCTTGAGGTGCCTGTGTTTTTTTTTTCGATCTGATGCCCCTGCAGTGTTCTCTCCGTTTCGATCGGGAATCTTGTGTGGGCCACGCCCATGCATTTTGGGCCCAGTGGTCCACGGACTATATTGGTGCAGTACCTGGACTTTAATACTGTACATATTTGTTTATAGTGTATATACATTTTTGATTAATGGATTTTGCATGATTACAATCGTTCAACTCATTTCCTTTTGTCCTTGCGTTCTTCTGGGGAGTTGGGGGGTATAAATGTAATGTTTCAGCATATATTGGTGTGTGTGTTGTTGTGGGTGAGGGTGAGGGTGGGGGTGGGGGAGTTGCGTGTTGCGTGTGTGTGTCACTCTCTTTACCCTCCCCCTCCCCTGTGTCATAGGTGCAGTACTCACCGTGGTGGTCGCCACCGTCGCTCGTGCTCCAGGTAGAGGAGCAGGAAGACAATCGCAGGGAGTATTTGGAGTTCAGGCTCCATCGCGTCCTGATTCCTCATGGAATGTGTAGAGGTGAGTGTTTTCCCTTCCAAGTCCTGTTTCCGCAGTTTTTTTTGTTCTCATTGAATCCGCCCCAGAAAAGGTGGCGGATTGGCCTGTCATAATAGTGTGGGCGGTACATTGTCTTCCGCCTGTCTTTTGGCGGTGACCGCCATGCTGGTTGTTTGTATCGCCATGGCGGTCGGAGTGTTAAAGTGGCTGTCTATGTTGGCGGTTTCCGCCACGGTCATAATTCCATTTTTTTTACCGCCGGCCTGTTGGCGGTTTTACTGCTGCTTTACCACCGACCACCAGGGTTGTAATGAGGGCCATATCCTGACCAAAGAAATGTTCTCTGAGAAACCTTTGAGGCAGATGCCATTCCGCAGGATCTTAATGCACCTTCAGGTGTTATGAAGAATGCTGATGGTTTTGTTCTTTTGTCCGTGGCTGTCTGATGATAGGCTGTTAAATTGTTCCTACTTACATAAAAGAACTGTGTATTTAGGACTGCAGAAGTTCAGAATGTGGGGGACTGAGTCCATTCTCATCATCAGTGACTGTTGATCTAATTACTGGCTAGCCTATAGTGCCTCACCCAAACCACCAAACCTACTCGGTGGAAGGTGATTATGGCAACCTGAACATGAGACTCTGATTCCCCAGGGAAGTTGTGGAAACAGATCGTACCCTTTTATGGCATTACTTATGCATGCCAATATGCAACACAAAGAGATGCATGCAAAATTTTCAATACACTTATTGAAACAATTGCAATCCGGCATATAGAGAGTGAGGTGCAATAATTAGGCAGATGAAACAAAGCAATGTAATCAGCATTACAAACATGTTAAAGATAAACAATCCAACCATGGTATATTTAGTTCTCGACATTCTAGAGACTCTAGAGGTTGTAGTAGTCCCTACCTAACCATAAGTCTACACTGAGAGCATAGCAGGTGTGGCTTTCTGCCTGGCCCGATTGAAAGGGATTAGCCCCCACCCAATACCTGGAAACAGTGTCAGGAGTCGGTCTGTTGTGTAGATGGCAATCCTATATGGAGGCTGGAAGATTTTCACCAGCAAGCTGCATGTCACACAGCATGTGTCCCAGGATGGTAGTGGCCCGAATGCCCTCTGCCCCTTCTGGGTCAGTATACCATTTATACAATAAACAATACTGTGTTGGAAGTAGAGTCCTGATGCAATTCTGTGTATAGGTTTTAGAAGCTGTCTCCGGAATGGGCAACACAAAATAGCATTTCATGTACAGTGTTCTTAACCATGGACAGAAAATATTGATCACTTGTTTTGCAACAGCCAGCTAAACACACAGCTGATTCCTTGTATTCCTAGAATAAAAGCAAGCTGATTAAAATATGCACTATCGTTGTTAAGAACAGTCTTACTCAAATGAATAAAATATGATCTGTGAAATGAAGCTAAAACGGGTATGACCCACTCAGGTCCAAGAGGTCTTCATGACAAGGCTAATGAAAGATCCAATGTTATAAATACAGATACAACCATGTCTCTCTTATAACTCAATGCACTGATCTCTGCATTCATTTGTAAATGTTCGTTCCTCTTCCTTTGGACTTCATTAGACAGTGCAAGAACAATGGATGCCATAAACAAGTGAGAAATGGTGTGATTAATTCTTGACACAATTTATGACTTAAGAATGATGTAAACCCAATCAAAACTCTACTATGATGTCAATTATCAAAAGTCCACATCAACTGGTAATGATAATTAGGAATATCAAAATTTTGAAATCTAAGAATTTGACATGTTACCTGTTGAATATATATGACTATCAAGAAACATTAAAAGTGAGTGTAAATAGTAAAATTGACAAGCAATTGTAATAAATTGCATTGACAAATAAACCTAAACGACTGCCTTGGTCTACATTCCAGAATTTGACTGCCTCAACGATATATAATACTGAATGGGTCTTCATTTTCTTACAATCAACTTATTTAAGACAAATCAATCACTTCCTGACAAATCAGTCAGCTACCTTTACACTATTTTCACCTGACACTAAACACATCAAGCAGAAATCTCGGAGTACATTCAACACAATCATGTGTCTGGAATCCTTTATGATTACCATTCATACAATGGCTAGATACCAAGTCAGTGGACCGCCTCAGTGAAGGTGGCAAACGGGCCAACCTTGGCCCGGCGGCGGTGAAGACCATCATATTTGAGTTGTGGGAAGGCAACTGTAGAACATAGCCAGGTTTACGTCCGAACAGCCAGTGTGGACTGACTGCGCAGCCGGCGGCATACATCTCCAGGCCGGTGGTCAGGCAGTTTCCCACATCTGTATTATGAGACTGTACACAGCCAGGATTTCTGGGGCGGCCTCACCGCCACAAAAAGCATGTTGGAAACAAACAACATAAAAGGAAACACTCACCTTCAGGAACACAGGAACGTCTGTAGGAGCACTGGCACGCAAATTGCAAGTCTTCCCAATGCTCCTACTGGCCATTGACCAGCGACGCCGACCAAGACACCAACCGTAGGTACACCAGCCTAGCACACATTGGAAGGAAGGACATTGATACACACACATAGCACAGCAGGCCACACACACACACATGAACAATCGCATAACTGTGACACATACATGTGGAAGTAAATCCAGGGCAAGGTTGTCTCCATCAAAACCAATGATGCAGTGGTGCATATATAATAAATAATTTAAAACCTATAAACCTATGTACAATAAGACCCAAGGGCCAGTCCAAAATAATCCATTGTGCCCCAACAACACAGTGCACAGTATGAGGCCCCAACCTGACTCCTGACTTCAAAGTGCTGGCTGCCACAGGGCAGGGGCATCAATGGGGCATGCAGGCACCTCATGGTGAGGGGGATGTTTGGGATAGGAGGGGGACCTTTGGGCTGGGTTAGGATGGGAGGTCCTTAGACTTGCCCCTGGACAGAGGTGGTTTTGCCAGGAAGGGAGCGGTTTGGGCCTGGCCCAGGAAGTGGAGGGAGTGGGTTAGGCCTTGGCTGTGGAAGGGGTAACTGTGGTTTGCTGGGGGTGGATATCTGGGAGGGGCAAGGTGACCACCAGTTGAGGCTTGGGAGGTGGAAGGCAGGAATCTGGGAAGGGCAGCAGGGTGCATGGGGAAGAGAGACTGGGCCAGTGGTGGGGTACAGGGAACAATCTGTCAGGAAACGTTTCTTCAGGGCACGAGGTAGATTGTGGAAAGGACGTTTGGGAGTGGAGGGAGTGGGTATGGTTGGGAGGTGTGTACGTGGAGCTGCCTTGGGTGCAGGTGCGTGGGTGTGTGCCATGTGTGTGCTGGGTGGGTAAATGTGGGTGTTTAGGTGTACTGGGAGGAGGGGTGGAGGAGACGCAGGGAGATGGCAGGGGGGTGTATGAGTGAATGTCAGGGGCATGAAGGGTGGATGTGCTGCATGTGGGGGTGTTCATTGTCATGGTGTGTGCACATGTGGTGTATGGGGTGCATGTATGGGGTCTGATATTGTGGTGAGTGTGCAAGTGAGGGCACATGTGGCAGGATCTGGGACTGATGAGGTGCTGACTGCAGGTGTGAGTGGTGTTGTAACTGGCAGGGGGAGTTTGTGGAGGGTTCGGTGAAGGGAGTGGAAGTTGGCATGTCTGCATCTGAATGTTGTGTGTGTGCATGGGTATGTTGGTGTTTGTGGTGGTTGTGTCTGTGCTTGCGTACAGTGTCCGTTGATCTAAATGCATGTGGGTCAGTAAGTGTGCCTTGGATGGGTGAGGGATGTGAGTTTGGGAGTAGTTAGCTGGAGGGCGAGGGGGAACGGAAGAACAAGGGACACTGGCTGCCATCAAGAAGAAGGCCAGAGCCTGAAACGATCTCTGCAGATGAGACAGGGCACCATGAATGCCTTCCAGGAATGCATTGGTCTGCTGCATGTGGGATGGCAGTCCCTGGTTGGCATTCATGATGGTTGTCTGTCCGAAAGAGATGGACTCAGAAGGTCAATAGCCTGGGTGAGTGTGCACTGGCAACTGGGTGGGGAACTACAGGGAGGGTGGTGCTGATAAGGGGGATGGCAGACAAGGACAATGTGGGGATGGTCACAGATGGCTCCGCCACCATCAGGGAGCGTCCATCGGAGGAGGAATCAGAAGGTGCAGTGGTCGATCCTGTCTCCCCAGTGGCACTCCCCTCGCCCTCTGTCCCACAGGTCCCCTCAGCTCCACTGGTATGAGCCTTCTGGGTCCTGTGGGCTGCAGCATCCCCACTTGCTGGTACCCCTTCTCCTTCACCAGATGATGATGATGCACACAAAGACAAAGGAGGAGAGGGAGGGAGAGTGGGTTGGAGAGAGAGACAGGGTGCAATATGTCAGCGCCAGCACAACCGTCACACAAAGTAACAACAGCATCTTCTGATGCCATGACAAGCCATGCCCTTACCTACACTTGCTACAACAATGGAACATCATGAGGTAAACCACAGCAATGCACATGTACACCACTGATGCTGATACAGATGTAGTCGTGTACATGATGAGAGGCATACCCGCCATACCTGCTCAGGACCTGCACCCTTCACATGCCTGTAGAGACACACTATTCCTGGACTACAGAACCAACAGAATCCTGCTTGGCTAGTTGGCATGCCAAGTAGGCCATGATCAAATAGCACCATGACATCTTGGCCCACCCTACCTCATTACACACGCAGTACCTGTCAGCCGATTGAGGACTCAACAGTCATCCCTGGCACAGTGGTTCACATCAACTAATTACAATGGCCTGACACCATAGGTCAGGGTAGGTCGCTCCCCCACCTCCGCAGCGCCACCAGTGCCTGACTGCCTCCTCTCACCAACTCTCAGCTCCGCTCCAGCTGCCGTCTCGCCCGCTGGTGTCCTCCCTCTCCCGAGTGCTTGGCCCCGTGTGACTGGCTTGAGTGATTGATTTCCCCCCGTTTTCTTCCGTGTATCCCGAGTGCTTGGCCCCGTGTGACTGGCTTGAGTGATTGATTTCCCCCCGTTTTTCTTCTGTGTAACCCGAGTGCCTGACCCCCCGTGAGTGCCCGGTCCCCCTGTCACGTTTCTCTCACCCCCGTTGTTTTTCTCTCCGGCCCCCTCGCCGTTCTCTGGCCCTCGCCTCGCTTTTTGCCTCTTTTTTTCCACAGCCTTTGCCCACTTTTGGCCCCCTCGCCGTTCTCCGGCCTCGCCGATTTTTCCCGCCGTTTTTCGCTTTTCCCCGCCTACCCTCCCGCCGCCCACCTCCCAGCTGACCCCTCCTCCTCCAGCTACCCCATATATGGCGGCCGCTGCGAGGCGGAGGTAGCGACCCTTGACCCCAGGGTAGGTCGCTCCCCCACCTCCGCAGCGCCACCAGTGCCTGACTGCCTCCTCTCACCAACTCTCAGCTCCGCTCCAGCTGCCGTCTCGCCCGCTGGTGTCCTCCCTCTCCCGAGTGCTTGGCCCCGTGTGACTGGCTTGAGTGATTGATTTCCCCCGTTTTCTTCTGTGTATCCCGAGTGCTTGGCCCCGTGTGACTGGCTTGAGTGATTGATTTCCCCCCGTTTTCTTCCGTGTAACCTGAGTTCCTGACCCCCCGTGAGTGCCCGGTCCCCCTGCCACGTTTCTCTCACCCCGTTGTTTTTCTCTCCGGCCCCCTCACCGTTCTCTGGCCCTCGCCTCGCTTTTTGCCTCTTTTTTTCCACAGCCTTTGTCCACTTTTGGCCCCCTCGCCGTTCTCCGGCCTCGCCGATTTTTCCCGCCGTTTTTTGCTTTTCCCCGCCTACCCTCCCGCCGCCCACCTCCCAGCTGACCCCTCCTCCCCCAGCTACCCCATATATGGCGGCCGCTGCGAGGCGGAGGTAGCGACCCTTGACCCCAGGGTAGGTCGCTCCCCCACCTCCGCAGCGCCACCAGTGCCTGACTGCCTCCTCTCACCAACTCTCAGCTCCGCTCCAGCTGCCGTCTCGCCCGCTGGTGTCCTCCCTCTCCCGAGTGCTTGGCCCCGTGTGAATGGCTTGAGTGGTTGATTTCCCCCCGTTTTCTTCCGTGTAACCCGAGTGCCTGACCCCCGTGAGTGCCCGGTCCCCCTGCCAGGTTTCTCTCACCCCCGTTGTTTTTCTCTCTGGCCCCCTCACCGTTCTCTGGCCCTCGCCTCGCTTTTTGCCTCTTTTTTTCCACAGCCTTTGTCCACTTTTGGCCCCCTCGCCGTTCTCCGGCCTTGCCGATTTTTCCCGCCGTTTTACGCTTTTCCCCGCCTACCCTCCCGCCGCCCACCTCCCAGCTGACCCCTCCTCCCCCAGCTACCCCACATATGGCGGCCGCTGCGAGGCGGAGGTAGCGACCCTTGACCCCAGGGTAGGTCGCTCCCCCACCTCCGCAGTGCCACCAGTGCCTGACTGCCTCCTCTCACCAACTCTCAGCTCCGCTCCAGCTGCCGTCTCGCCCGCTGGTGTCCTCCCTCTCCCGAGTGCTTGGCCCCGTGTGACTGGCTTGAGTGATTGATTTCCCCCTGTTTTCTTCCGTGTATCCCGAGTGCTTGGCCCCGTGTGACTGGCTTGAGTGATTGATTTCCCCCTGTTTTCTTCCGTGTAACCCGAGTGCCTGACCCCCCGTGAGTGCCCGGTCCCCCTGCCACGTTTCTCTCACCCCCGTTGTTTTTCTCTCCGGCCCTCTCGCCGTTCTCTGGCCCTCGCCTCGCTTTTTGCCTCTTTTTTTACACAGCCTTTGTCCACTTTTGGCCCCCTCGCCGTTCTCCGGCCTCGCCGATTTTTTCCGCCGTTTTTCGCTTTCCCCGCCTACCCTCCCGCCGCCCACATCCCAGCTGACCCCTCCTCCCCCAGCTACCCCATATATGGCGGCCGCTGCGAGGCCGCGCGCAGCGGGCGCGCCGCTGGCGCGCCAAAGGCACGCCTAAGGCAAGCCCGTCTGCGCCCGTCCGCGCCTGGACCGCGCCCAGCGCCCGAACCCCTGGCCCCCGCAACCCCCGCCTGACCTACGACTCCGCCACCCTCGCCAACCTCAACCCCGGCCGCACGCCGGGCTGCCACCACGCCACCCCGAAACGAACCCACGGACCCTTCACCTGCAGCAACTGCCGCTTCACCTGCCAACGGACTCACACCGCTCCCGTCAAGAACGACTCCCCCGGAAGCAATCTCCACTGCATCCTGGTCAACACCCGATCCGTCCACAAGCACGCCATCGAACTGTGGAACCTCATCAACTCAACGAACCCTGACATCGCCTTCCTCACCGAGACCTGGATGAACCCCTCCTCGGCACCCGACATCGCCATAGCCATCCCCGACGGCTACAAAATCATCCGGAAAGACCGCACCAACCACACCGGAGGAGGCATCGCCATCGCACACAAAAGCTCCATCCGCATCTCGACCCACACCGACGACTCACTCCCCGACGCCGAACATCTCCACTTCACGATCCACAGCGACCCCAAGACCACCCTCAGAGGCACCCTCATGTACAAACCACCAGGACCTCGCACCAAGTTCAGCGAAGACATCGCAGACTTCGTCAACCCTCACGCACTCTCGTCCACCGACTACATCCTCCTAGGAGACCTCAACTTTCACCTGGAGAACCTCACCGACAACAACTCCACCGCCTTACTGGACAACCTCGCCAACCTGGGACTGAAACAGCTAGTCAACACCCCCACCCACTACGCCGGACACACGCTCAACCCCATCTTCTCCTCCAGCAAACACATCACCTTCAGCCACGCCACCGAACTCACCTGGTCGGACCACAGCTGTGTCCACTTCAGCTTCAAGAAGACCACCATGCATCACCACACCCAGCAACCACCAAGAAGACACTGGAATCGTATCACCACTGAACAGCTCGCATCAACCCTCTCCCAGAACCAACCCACCAACACCACCGACCCCAACGAAGCCGCCAACAACCTCACAAGCTGGATCTCCGACTGCGCCAACCTCCTGGCCCCCCTGAAGACTCAAGCTAACACCAACAACCACAAGAAAAACTCCTGGTTCACCCCGACATCAAGGACTCCAAGAAAGAATGCCGCGCCCGCGAGAAGAAGTGGCGCCTCAACCAGACCGAGGAGAACATGTCAGCTCTCAAGGACGCCACCCGCCAACACCACCAACACCTCCTCGCCGCACGAAAAACAGCCTACCGGAACAGACTTGACAACAACACCCACAACAGCAAGGAACTATTTGGCATTGTCAAAGAGCTCTCCAACCCGGACGCAGAAAACAACTCCATCCCTCCCTCACAAGACCTCCGGGACTCCCTCGCAACCTTCTTCCACCACAAGATCACCTATATATACAACAGCTTCACGACCGCCAACGCGAACCCCCCCCCGCAACCCGCCACCGACATCACCACCATCCTCACCTGGAGCCCAACCACCACCAAGGAGACCACCCGCGTCATGAACTCGATCCACTCCGGATCCCCATCGGACCCCTGCCCTCACCACATCTACAACAAGGCCGACAACATCATCGCACCGCACCTCCGAGACGTCATCAACGCCTCCCTCACCACCGCCACCTTCCTGGAGAGCTGGAAACACGCAGAGCTCAACGCCCTCTTAAAGAAACCCACAGCAGACCCCACCGAACTCAAAAACTTCCGACCCATCTCTCTCCTACCGTTCCCCGCCAAAGTGATTGAGAAAATCGTCAACGCTCAACTCACCAATGCCCTGGAAACCAACGACTCCCTCGACCCCACACAGTTCGGTTTCAGGGCCAACCACTGCACCGAAACCGCCCTCATCGCAGCCATGGACGACATCAGAGCCCTGACCGACAAGGGAGAAACCGTGGCCCTCATACTCCTGGACCTCTCTGCAGCCTTCGACACGGTCTGCCACCGCACCCTGTTACGCCGCCTCAGCAACACCGGCATCAGAGGCAAGGCCCTGGAATGGATCGTCTCCTTCCTCTCCGGAAGGACTCAGAGAGTCCGCCTGCCCCCCTTCAGATCCACAGCCACGGAGATCATCTGCGGCGTACCCCAAGGATCCTCCCTCAGCCCCACTCTCTTCAACGTCTACATGACCCCCCTGGCGAACATCGCACGCAAACACGGACTCAACCTCATATCCTACGCCGACGACACCCAGCTCATCCTATCCCTCACCAACAACCCCACCTCAGCAAGGACCAGACTACATGACGGCATGAAGGAAGTAGCGAACTGGATGACAGACAGCCGGCTGAAACTGAACACAGATAAGACGGAGGTCCTCATCCTCGGCCCTACTCCCACCGCATGGGACGACTCCTGGTGGCCCCCCGCCCTAGGCAGCACTCCCCAACCCACCGACCACGCACGCAACCTCGGCTTCATCCTGGACTCATCCCTCTCCATGACCAGACAGGTTAACTCGGTGACCTCCGCATGCTTCAACACCCTCCGCATGCTCCGCAAAATCTTCCGCTGGATCCCCACTGACACCAGGAAGACCGTCACCCACGCCCTCGTCACCAGCCGCTTGGACTACGGGAACACTCTGTACGCCGGCATCACCACCAAGCTGCAGAGGAAACTTCAAAGGATCCAGAACGCTGCCGCACGACTCATCCTGGACATACCCCGCCACCACCACATCTCCGTACACCTGAAGAGACTTCATTGGCTCCCAGTCAACAAGAGGATCACCTTCAGACTCCTCACCCACGCACACAAAGCCCTTCACAACCTCGGACCCAAACTCATCAACAACCGCGTCTCCTTCTACACTCCTCCGTGCACTCTACGCTCTACCGGACAGGCCCTGGCAACCGTACCCCGCATCCGCAGAGCCACCGCCGGAGGAAGATCCTTCTCTTTCCTGGCAGCAAAGACCTGGAACTCTCTGCCCAGCCACCTTCGCGCCATACCTGATCACCTCTCCTTCAGAAGGCAGCTCAAGACCTGGCTCTTCGAGCACTGACCCCCCCCCCCACCAGCGCCTTGAGACCCTTTATGGGTGAGTAGCGCGCTTTATAAATGCGAATGATTGATTGATTGATTGATAGATGCTATGATCCTGGTGGCATGTGCTACCTAGCACATTTTGGTAGTAGGTGACAACACAGATACCACATTGAAGATAGCTGCACCTCCATTCACTGACTACATGGCCACACAGCCATGATGTGAATACTGCCTGGCCGGATAATACTCATAGTGTACATGAATCCACCTAGTACTCACACCACAGCTTCACAATAGTGCACACCCAGAGCCACAGTGGTAACACACATTGTAAGCGATAGTGTGTACTCACTGCTTCGTGGCTGCTGTGCTGCCCTCAAGTGACCATCTACCTCAGGGTAGGCTACTGCCAAAAGGCAGGCCATTAGGGGAGGTCATGGTCCGACGGGCACCCCTCCCACATTGGGAGGATGTCCCTAGCTGGGCCTCCATGGTCTTTCAGGCCCAGTGTCTCAGGTCCTCCCACCTCTTTCTGCAGTTGATGCTCCGCTGGGAATGGACCCCCAGGGTCTGCACTTGTTTGGTGATAGCACACCATATCCACTTCTTCTGATTGGAGCTGACTTGCATGGGTGACACAGAAAGAAAGACACATTAATGTAGAGTGGCATCACAGGGACAGCAGTGGACAGCACACATCTCACGAACACACCCAAATGTCATCAATCCAGGTAGGCTCAGACTCCTCACCCATGTCCATTCTCCAGTCACACTGACTTGTCCCTTGGCCACCTTCCTCATATGCACCACTCAAAAGACCAGACACTCACATTGGCCAAGCCTGCTGCCCTGGTGCCCCATATAACTGTCCATATAATGGTAGGACCTGCTCCACGAGCTTCTCCAATACCTCCTGGGTGAAGGCTGGGGCCCTATCCCCTGCAGGATGTGGCATCTTGGCAACCAGAGTCAAAACACAGCACACACTGTGAAGGTCTTCTGTGCACAACTGTCAGGAGTCAAGTGAGCATGAGCACATGAAGGGGGTGATTCTGAGTCTGGCGGGCGGCGGAGGCCACCCGCCAGACTTCCCCCACCAAAATACCGCTCCGCGGTCGAAAGACCGCTGAGGGTATTTTGGGATTTGCCCTGGGCTGGCGAGCGACCGCCAAAAGGCCGCCCGCCAGCCCAGGGCAAATCATCCTTCCCACGAGGACGCCGGCTCATAATTGAGCCGGCGGAGTGGGAAGGTGCGACGGGTGCAGTGGCACCCGTCGCGTATTTCAGTGTCTGCATAGCAGACACTGAAATACAAAGTGGGGCCCTCTTACGGGGGCCCCTGCAGTGCCCATGCCATTGGCATGGGCACTGCAGGGGCCCCCAGGGGCCCCGCGGCACCCCCTACCGTCATCCTGTTCCTGGCGGGAGACCCGCCAGGAACAGGATGGCGGTAGGGGGTGTCAGAATCCCCATGGCGGCGGAGCGCGCTCCGCCGCCATGGAGGATTCACAAGGGCAGCGGAAAACCGGCGGTAGACCGCCGGTTTTCCTCATCTGACCGCGGCCGAACCGCAGCGGTCAGAATGCCCTGCGGGGCACCGCCGGCCTGTCGGCGGTGCTTCCGCCGACCCTGGCCCCGGCGGTCTCTGACCGCCGGGGTCAGAATGACCCCCGAAATGTCATCACCGTCAATGCTGGCAGCGATCCCCATTGGCTCCTGTCTCCCAAAGGCAATCATGTTAACCAATTAGGAGTTGCATGGCAGTTTAGACCGCAAACCACAATGACGTGTTATGGTAGCGGGATGATCACACTTCAATCTGTCCAGTGTATGCAGGCCAAGCGGCCACCATTTTACATGCGCAATGTGTATTCAGGGTGCATTTTAGGTGTGTCTTGGGTGACATGACATATGCTGCCCTGTGCACAGCTGATAAGCGTCCACACAGTAAATGCTGCTGTTAGAAATGGGGTCTTTGGTTGGCAGTCAGGTTACCCCCTGTTCAAGCAAGGACCCTCACTCTAGTCAGGGTAAGTCCCACACAATCCAAACTATCCTTTGCCCACCCTCTGGTAGCGTGGCACTGAGCAGTCAGGCTTCAATTAGAAGACACTGTGTAAAGTATTTGTGCAATAAATCATACAATACCACAATATAGCACCACAAAAATACACCACACAGTGTTTAGAAAAATATATAATATTTGTCTGGTTAAATGCAGGTCAAAACTTTTAAAGATGAAATAAGCAAATGCAGGGATATCACTGAAAGTGATATCCAATGTCTTAGAGTTGAAATATTACTTTAAAAGCAATAACAAATGTCTTAAGTTCTCGTAGAAACAACAAGTGTCTCTTGCAGGGCAAGTATCTGGTTTGCGTTGAAAAATCCTAGCAAGAGACCGGAGAGGAGGAGGTGCTTGAAAATGGTGAGTGTGCGTCGGTTTCACCCCTTCGCACACGGACTTGCGTTGTTATTTTCCACGCAGGGAAGATGTTGCATGGAATTTTCTTCAGCATGGCAGGTGCTGCGTCGATTCCTCTCAGGAAGTCGGGTGGCGTCGTTCTGAGTCGGCTTGTGTTGATCCAGTAGGGCCGTGCGTCGAAGTTCCGGTCCTTTGCTGGCGCTGCGTCAATCTTCAGATGCGAAGTTGGGCTGCGTCATTCCGGACTCGCGTGCAGTGAATTTTTCACTGCGACCAGGATGTGCGTCGTTTTTGGCAGGCGGTGCGTCAAATTTTCACTGCACAGGGATTTCAGCTGCAGGAGAGAAGTCTTTTTGGTGCTGAGAATTCAGGGAACAGTAGGCAAGCTCTATCCAAGCCCTTGGAGAGCACTTCTGCAGCACAGCAAGAGAGCAGCAAGATAGCAGGGCAACAGCAAGGCAGCAGTCCTCTTCAGAAAGCAGTCAGGTGAGTCCTTTGGGCAGCCATGCAGTTCTTCTTGTCAGGGTGTGGGTTGTGGTTCAGATATCGTCTCCAGGAAGTGTCTGAAGTGATAGGGCAGAGGCCCTGTCTTTATACCCAAATGTGCCTTTGAAGTGGGGGAGACTTCAAAGATTGCCTTAGAAGTGTACCAGGTCCCCTTTCAGTTCAATCCTGTCTGCCAAGGTCCCAGTAGGGGGTGTGGCAGTCCTTTGTGTGAGAGCAGGCCCTCCACCCTCCCAGCCCAGGAAGACCTATTCAAAATGCAGATGTATGCAAGTGAGGCTGAGTATCCTGTGTTTGGGGTGTGTCTGAATGAATGCAGAAGGAGCTGTCAACGAAACCCATCCAGACGTGGATTGTAGGGCACAGAAAGATTTAAGTGCAGAGAAATGCTCACTCTCTAAAAGTGGCATTTCTAAAATAGTAATATTAAATCCAGCTTCACCAGTCAGCAGGATTTTGTACTACCATTTTGGCCATACTAAATATGACCTTCCTACTCCTTTCAGATCAGCAGCTACCACTCAGACAATGTATGAGGGCAGCCCCAATGTTAGCCTATAAAGGGAGCAGGCCTCATAGCAGTGTAAAAACTAATTTAGGAGTTTTACACTACCAGGACATGTGAACTACACAGGTACATGTCCTGCCTTTTGCTTACACAGCACCTGGCCCAAGGGGTTACTCAGGGCACACCTTAGGAGTGACATATGTAGAAAAAGGGGAGTTTTAGGATTGGCAAGTACTTTTAAATGCCAAGTCGAATTGGCAGTGAAACTGGCCTCACAGGCCTTGCAAAGGCAGACCTGAAATAAGGTTAAGGGGCTACTTAAGTGGTTGGCACAATCAGTGCTGCAGGCTCAACTAGTAGCTTTTAATCTACAGGCCCTGGGCACATATAGTGCACTCTACTAGGGACTTATAAGTAAATAAAATAGTCCAATTGGGTATGAGCCAATGTCACCATGTTTTA
Source organism: Pleurodeles waltl (assembly GCF_031143425.1). Taxonomy (NCBI): domain Eukaryota; kingdom Metazoa; phylum Chordata; class Amphibia; order Caudata; family Salamandridae; genus Pleurodeles; species Pleurodeles waltl. The sequence goes on along the minus strand of NC_090445.1, from coordinate 771,899,498 downwards.
AGGAGAGAGCATATGCACTTTAGCACTGATTAGCAGTGGTAAAGTGCTCAGAGTCCTAAAGCCAGCAACAATGAGGTCAGAAAAAGTGAAGGAGGAAGACAGAAAGTCTGGGGATAACCCTGCAGAAAGGCCATTTCCAACAGCTGCATATCATGATTCCTACTCCCTCCCATTTGCAGGTACGGCAGAAGGTTGGGGATGAGGAATGCTCCGGTGTACAGGCCCCTAGTCGACCTTGCCACCCTGGAAGACCAACACATCATACAGATATGTTGTCTGAATCGTCAGACCATCTTGGACCCGGTGACCCAGTTGGAGCCGGAGCTATTGCTTGCCATTCAACATCCCAATGCTATCCGTCCCGCAATACAGGTCTTGCCAGTCCTCCACTTTCTTCCATCAGGGTACTTCCAGATGACAGTGGGTTTGACAGCAGAGATGTCACAGCCCATCTTCAGGAACATCCTGAAGGACGTCCTATGTGCCCTGCTACAACATATGGCCAGCTACATCAGTTTCCCACATTGTGCCGATTTGCCCACTGTGAAGGTTGCCTTCTATGATCTGGCGCATGTCCCTCATGTGATAGGGGCCATAGATGCCACCCACATTGCCCTCGGGGCCACCTAGGAGAAGTGAACAAGTGTATAAGAACCATAAAAACTTATATTCCACAAATCAAGTGGTGTGTCTGGCTGACCAATACATCACAAAAGTGACGGCCAGGCTCCCTGGGTCTGTGCATGACTCCTAAATTCTGCAGAACAGCACCGTCCCACACATGATGGCACCACTACAGAGGGACCGAGCTTGCCTAATCGATATGTATCCCCATATATGTGTGCCCTGCACAACAGCCTCCTGGTCCTGACATGGCTTTTACCTTTGGCTGTCCCAGCATTCCCTGGCTACTGACACCCGTGAGGCATCCGACCACAGCTGCAGAAAACTGGTACAATGAGTCCCAGTGTAGTACAAGACAGGTGATTGAGCAGACCATTGGCCTGCTGAAGGCCAGATTCCGGTGTCTGCACATCTCCAGAGGTGCCCTACTCTACACACCACAGAAAGTGTGCCAGACCATTGTTTCTTGCTGCATGGCCCTGAGACGTCACATCCCATTGCTGGATGCAAAGGAGGAGGCAGCTGGATCAGTGTCTGATGAAAAGGACATGGGGAGTGACGGTGAGGAAGTAGCTGACTCTCGGGCAGAGCTGATATGACAATACCTCCACTAAAATACAGGTATGCGTCATATGTATGGTTTATGTCCAGTTCCACTGTCTGCCTTGTGCCATGTTACCACCTGCTGTATGTGTTAACTGGAGATATTGGAGATCTGAATCTGGGTTGTTGGGGGGTTACATGTGACCATGAATTTGGTGGTTCGTGTGCACAGGTCAATGCTATTCTCATTCTGCTGTTGTGGTGCTTCACTTGTGACATCTATGTGCAGGACCATTGTTCCCTGAACTGCCAGATCCAGTGTAATCTTTGTGCTACATTAGGTGGTTTTGTCTGCATTACATCCTATACTGGGATTCGATACTGGGAGGCGGTGCAAAATTACTATTCGTGGGAATGTGAACTGCTAACATGTGGGTCTGTTTGCTGTGAGGGTGGGACTATGTGGGAGGTATGTCTTGTGAATGTGGGTATCTAATGGCCATATGTTTGTGGACTTGACTTGCCATCTCTACCTTGGCTTTCTGTACTTATAGTGCATGTGGTTTGATTTGGCATATGTGATGCCTATAGTGATTGATGTCCCTGTCTTGCTCTATTTTAGGACATTGTTGCGGTGCACTCTGGTCCCTGCTTCACCTGTTGCCTCCCTTGACCCATCTCTCCAGTCACTGCCTGCTCCACTGTGATCCTTGCTACAAATCGCTCCCCCTCTGTCACTCATACATACATTGCAAGGATAATGGGTTAACTGTTGCACACATAATGGCTGTATCTTTCGTGCTCATGACAATAAAGAAGTATGGCTGTATCTTTTGTGCTCATGACAATAAAGAAGTAGGCAGTAATTGTGGTCAATTATGTTTATTTTGTATGTACAATTGCAAGGGGTTATGAGTGGGGTCATAGGGGGTGGGCTCAACAGAGTACTTGGGCCAGCTGTGGGTAGTCGAAGTCCAGTATGGTAGCCATGGAAGAAAGGAGAAATCACAGTGGACAGTCAACAGGGTGCTTCAGTGCCACATCAGGGAGAATGTTCAGGAGAGGGTCAATTCCTGGCGTTGGTCTTTGTCTTGGCATCAGTTCCAGCAGGATGTCTGGTTGGACGTCCTCGCTTTGCATGGGGTCTCATTGGCTACAGGGGTAGGGGTGCTGGTGTCCTGTGGGTCCTGTGGCAGGGCCTCCATTCCACTAGCTTCCACTGACGTGGAGGGCTCAGAAATGATGTGGGTAATGGAAGGGGACTGCTGGGTGGAGATGGACTCATGCAGGATTGTGGTGAGTTCCTTCATCACTCCTGCCATCCAGGCCATGGTGGTATTGTGGGTCTTCCACTGCTGCATAGCCTCACAATGATATTCACTCTGCAGCCTCTGGCTGTCCTTCACTGTGGCGAGGATCTGGCCCATGGTGTCCTGGGTTTGCTGGTATGCACCCAGGATTTGGGTGACGCCTCCTGGGTATCCAGTTTTAGTGTCTGCCCCATCCGTTGGGCCACTGATCCCCTCCCACTGCCACTGGCCCCCCTGTGCCTGTGCTCCTGGCACAGTGTGCCCAGCACCATGCCCTTCATTGTCTGGGGTATGTGCCCTTGACTCTGGCCCCTGTACTGTGGGGCACACTTCTGATTGAGATGTCCCTGGTGCACAGGTTTAGGTTGGAGAGGCTGGCTGACGTGTTGTTGCCACATGGGATGGGGAGTTTGGTGTGTCCAGGATGGGGCTGCTTGGAGTGGACTGACCATTTGCCTTACATGGGCCAGGCAACTTGTCCCCATCCAGACATCCACTGGGGTTTTCATCACGAGAAGGCTGTCTGAGCCTGCTGGATGGCAGTGGTATGGTTACAGGTGAATGGAAAAAGGGACAGTTTGTATGTGGATGTATATTTACCATTTCATGGTGAGGTGCATGCAGTGGCTTCATTTGCTTCCCAGTGATGGCAGTGACAGTTGCAGCCCTGCAGACATTGATTTGGTTATGGGTACTGTGCCATGGTTTCTATGTGCCATGGTGGGTTGTGGATGGTGGTTGGCATTGCTGACATTGCCATGTGTTGGGAGGCAATCGTAGCAAACAGTATGTGTGGGCTGTGATATGTTTTTCCATGCAGGTGTCCCACTGTGAAGTGGTACAGTGAATTTTAGCTGTATGGGGTGTGATGCATTGTGGGAGTTGTGGTTCTTCACATTGTTATCGTTATCCGTGCATTGGGGGGAGTGTGTGGGTATGGTGGGAGAGGGGTGGTGTGGTATGCAGGGCAGGGGCGCGGGTGATTAGGGGTTGCAATAGTGTTGGATGGGGTGGATAGGCGATTGGTGGTTGGTGGGTAGGCATGCTGGTTAGGAGTGGTTGATGTCTGAAGGGTATTGTTGCCTTACCAGTGTTGAGCCCTCCGCAAATTCCATTTAGTTCCTCCAGATGCATGATGTCCAAGACCTTGCTCCTCCCAGGATGTTAAGTGAAGGGGTGGAGGTGGGGCCCACCGGCAGTCTTGTACAGGGCGATCCTGTGCCTGGATGCCATGGAACTAACTTTCCCCCTGAGGTCATTCCACCTCTTCCTGATATCCTCCCTTGTGCATGGATAAGTGCCAAATGAATTGATCCTGTTAACGATCCTCTACCCTAACTCAGTTTTTCTGGCCAATCAAGTTTGCTGGACCTGGACTCCCATCAGTTGTGGCTCAACTCTGACGATCTTGTCCACCCCGACCGCAACTCATTGTCTGTGAACTGTGGATGATTCTCGCATGACATGTTGGGGGGTGCTGTGTGGGTAGTGTGCAGTGCGGGGTGATTGATGATGTGGGGGTGTTTGTTTGGGGGGTGCTGGTAGGTTGTGGTGGCGGTATGTGCAACGTGTGTAATGTGCAGGTGTTTGTGGTGTATGGGGTGTCCTTTGTGGCTCATTTCTCTCTGGCTGGCCGTGGTAATTGCACATGATTGTTGGTGTGCAGGGGTGTTATATGGTGCAGTGAGCAGGTATGTGTAATGTGTGTATGTGTTTCAAGTGTGCAGTATACAACTGTCCAATGGGGTGTTTCTGTTCCGCAGCAGTGCGGACCGAAGTGCATATACCACTGTGCTAGAAAGCGACTCGTAATATGGCAGTCAGAATGGGCTTGGCGTGGCGAGGCTGGTGGCTGATCAGTTGGCATTTCACAGTTGAACGGCCTTGCATTGTTCGTTTTGTGGCTATATTTGGGTGGTTTGTTCTTTGTGACTCATAATGCAGCAGTCGCTGAACCGCCACCACTCGGTGGCGGCATTTCTCTTGTTGGTCATGCCCGAAAACCACCAAAGATATGAGGGCCCAAGTATTTAACATGTAAAATTCCTTCCTAAATCCGCTTCGCACTGTCAATAAACTATTGTCCACTCTTGCTTTATGCAATTTAGATTACTGCAGAAGCTTACTGGTTTGCATTAGCTGTTGTACAGTTCCTACTAAGGTAATATTAGGACAATGGAACTTCAGAATGTGGGGGACTAACTCCATCAACATCATCAGGAGCTGTTGGCCCAATTCCTGGCTATCTCATAGAGCCTCACCTGGACCCCTGAACCTACTGGAGTTTCATTATATTACTAGGCAAAACAAGAGAGACATGACATAAGTTTTAAATACATTAATGGAAACAATTTCAATCTTGCATTGAGAGAATGAGTTGCATATGAAGCAAAGCAAAGTTTCCAGTGTTATGAAGATGGTAAAGACAATGAATATCCAACCATGATGAATGGAGTTCTAGAGATTCTAAAGATTATAGAGGTTCTAGAGGTTTCTACCTAACTCTAAGACTATACTGAGAGCATAGAAGGTGTACCTTTCAGCTTGTCTTGCTCTAAAGGTTTAGCCTTAGCCCTATACCTGGAGATAGTGTCAGGAGTCGACCTGGGATGTGGATGGCAAACCTCTCAGGAAGCTGATAGGTTAGTGCCATCAGACCAGCATGCTGAACACAGCATTCATCCCAGGATGGTCATGGCTAGAATGCTCTCTGCTCCTTTTGGGTCACTACATGTTAGAAATGGCCACACTCTAGTAAGGGTAAAGGAAAATCACCCTTAGTTAACCCCCGCTCACCCCCTTGGTAGCTTGGCACAAGCAGGCAGGCTTAACTTCAGTGTCTAGATGTTAAGTATTTGTATCAACACACAGTACCTCAGTAAACACTACAAAATGACACAACACAGGTTTAGAAAAATAGGAAATATTTATCTGAACCAAACAAGACCAAAACGACAAAATCCACCATACACAAATCAAGTTATGAATTAAAAAGCAAGAAAGAGTCTTAAATCCTTGAGAAAACAGTAAAAACACTGTTAGCATTTAAAAGTATCTAGGTAGCATCAAACAAACATGCACAAGTGAGTGCGTGTCAGAAAAGGCTAGTGATGCATTGATTTCTCACCAGCAAGCAAAACCGTGCATCGTTTCGCCTCCTCTAGTCGGGTCGACGTACGTCGTTTTTCATCTCCGCAGGAGACTGATGCGTCGATCTGGGTAAGCACTCACGTCCGGGCAGGCTTTGCATTATTTTTCTGTGGACAACGAGGTTTGCATCGAAAATCCTGCTGCACGGTATCAGCAAAACCGCGTTTATGGGTTTTGACATTATCAGCCTCCGTCAGGGGGTGCTGCACGTCATTTCTCCAGAGGTGTGGATCAATCTTCCAGCCACGATGCAAGTGGACCATCGATTTTAGCCGTGAAGCAGGTGGCGCATCGTTTCTCAGCCGTGTCTCAGAAGGTGCATCAAAATTTTCCCTGTACGGCGGTCTGTGCATGGATTTTCAGTCTTGGTCTGACAGCTTCATCTTCCAAGGCCCCAGGAAATGGATAGGGCACCATTTGGCAGGGCAGAAGTCTCAGCAGAGAGTCCAGGTGCTGGCAGGAGAAGTCTTTGATGGCCATGAGACTTCAACAACAGGAGGCAAGCTCAGGTCAAGCCCTTGGAGATTTCTCCACAAGCAAGAATGCACAACAAAGTCCAGTCTTTGTCCCCTTGCACACTGCAGGATAGCTCCACAAAGCACAGTCACAAGCGGGGCAGCACTTCTCCTCAGCTATTCAGCTCTTCTCCATGCAGAGGTTCCTCTTGATGTCCAGAAGTGATCTAAAGTCTGTGGTTTTGGGTGCTCTTCTTGCACCCATTATGTCCTTTGAAGTAGGCTTTCTTCATAGGAAAGTCTTGCTTGTTTTTGAAATCCCGCCTTGCCCAGGCCAGGTCCCAGACACACACCACAGGGTTGGAGACTGCATTGTGTGAGGGCAGGCACAGCCCTTTCAGGTGTGAGTGACCATTCCTCCCCTCCCTCCTAGCACAGATGGCTCATCAGGAACTGCAGGCTACTCCCCAGCTCCCTATGTGTCACTGTCTAGAGAGAGGTGAAAACAGCCCAATTGTCTAACTGACCCAGACAGGGAATCAACGAACAGGCAGGGTCACAGAATGGTTTCTAAAACTGGCATTTTCAAACACACAATCTCAAAACCAACTTTACTAAAAGATGTATTTTTAAATTGTGAAGTCAGAGACCCCAAACTCCACATGTCTATCTGCTCCCAAAGGGAATCTACACTTTAATCATTTTTAAAGGCAGCCCCATGTTAACCTATGAGAGAGACAGGCCTTGCAGCAGTGAAAAACAAATTTGGCAGTATAAAAGTCATTAGTATATGTCCTACCTTAAACATACACTTCACCCTGTCCATGGGGCTACCTAGGGCCTACCTTAGGGGTGTCTTACATGTAAGAAAAGGGAAGGTTTAGGCCTGGCAAGTGGGTACACTTGCCAAGTTGGATTGGCAGTTAAAATCTGCACACACAGACACTGCAGTGGCAGGTCTGAGCCATGTTTACAGGGCTACTAATGTGGGTGGCACAACCAGTGCTGCAGGCCCACTAGTAGCATTTGATTTACTGGCCCTGGGCACCTCTAGTGCACTGCATTAGGGACTTACCAGTAAATCAAATATGCCAATCATGGAAATCCAATTACACATACATTTTACATAGGAGAACATGCACTTTAGCACTGGATAGCAGTGGTGAAATGCCCAGAGTACAAAAACTGCAAAAATAGATTCCAGCACACATAAACAACCTGGGAAACAGAGGCCAAAAGTTAGGGAGACCACGCCAAGGATGCCAAGTCTAACACTAAAACCATTTATAAGATAAAGGCATACTGTGTTAGAAGCCAAGCTCTAATGCAATACTGTGTTTAGATATTTGAAGCTGTTCCTAGAAGAATATTGTACAAGAAATGGGTAAAATATCATTACTAAAAGCAGTGCAGCTTAAATGTATCAAATATGAAATAAAAAATGCAACTGAAAAAAGGGGAAACAAGCTCTGGTCGAAAAGGTCCTTCTGACACATTTACTCATTTCTACCTTTGGACACATTTTTCATCCTTCACAGGAATCAAATGCTCAACAAGGTCAACGGACCTTTGGACTCAGAAAGTACTACAGTGAACCATCAACAAAATTTCAACAACACCCCAAACAATTTTGGTACCATGACCAATTTGGGCACGGAAGAAAAAGTGCAATCAGGAATAAAATTTAAGGATGTATTACAACCACAAGCTCAAAGTCATGAAGACAGTGGACAAAACCAAGTTATAAAGAGAAATAATTACCAAGGGTTGCCACAAGGCATCAGAATAAATTCAGGCATTACAATTAATAACACTAAGCATTCAAGAAGGATAATACATAGCATCAATAAGAATATCTGAGACACAGGGTTTATAATCATGAGTCAATTAAAATATAGCAGAGTCAATAATCTTTGGCTGGGCAAAGGTCAAACCTATGGCTAACCAAATCAGGGGAATGCATGTGTGAAGAGGAACAAATGAGGACAAACTAAAAAAAGCACAAAAAGGGAAAAAATTATTTGCAAAAAGACAATCTTGGACTGCAGATCACTAACTAATTTTTGAAAAAGACAGGTAAAAAGAGAAAGTGTCAGCATATCAGAAGCTCAGTTATGTTTCCTCTTAAAGGACAAATAAAAGGATTGCTAAATCTAAAAAGAGTATTTCAAGTGTAAGGGTAAATGGCAGAGAGGAAGATACCTCTCCAAGGGTGCAACATTCAAGGAATCTTCATCAATAAAGCATGAAAATCAGAAAGATCAGGATAGCCTCTGCAAGCCGCAAAGGTCTGCTCAGAACTCCTCCAGACTATGCTGCAGACTGACCAAAGTTCAAATTTCTGTATTTGAAATGACTCAAATCAATCTGATTCGCCAAAGGTGTCAGTTCATGTCACATTGAGTAGGCATCAACAAATGAGGGGTAATTGAATGACTCCAATCACATATCTTTCCATTTCTGTTATGGGAACATCTCTTTCCGTGTGACTCCAAACAAGTTTGAAACAAATGTATACAAACTTAGTCCATGTTCCTGCAATGTTCTCTTTCTCAAAGGAATTAATCTTTCTACTTTTAAACAATTGATCTATTACAAAAAGACTTTGCTCCTCATGGGAACGAAATCTGAAAGAAGACTTCACGTTATGAAAAAATAATTCAACTCTTTTACATGACTGCAAAATGCAAGCTCTGTAGGCCTAACTTATGCTAACACAAGCACAACATATAAAATGCATTTAATTAATATGTTTTAGTAAACACATATAATATGCAAGCATATAAATTAATAATTAATAATATTTCATGAATATAAGTAACACATTACATTTCATATGAACAAGCTTTTTTATTGCATTCCATTAAGTATAACAGAAAAGTGCATTTCTCTCACTTGCACATATATTTAAAGTCATTAATCTTTCATTAATCACAAGAAAATCAACATCATTTCTATATCTACTGTTAGCATAGAGTCTAAATTACATGTTTACACCAGTTCTTTCCTTCTAACATGATTTAATTCTAAAGGCACCTAAGTTGAACTTTGAAATACAGGCAACTGAACATGTTAAATGTGTGTCTCTGCAGCTTTCTATGTTAGTTTTTCCCTCATTACTTCCATAGACTTAAACTTGTTTAATACTGATTACTTTTGTGACATAATGGACAGCACTACATTTTAAGTTCTATCTGTCCCTCCTTTGATGGAGAAATACGCCATCACAAAAAGCCAAATTCTCATTTCAATGAGGAAAATCCGAATTTTAATGACTTATCCTGATAAGTTCTGCTCTGATCCTTCAAACTCATGATGTTACAATAATAAATGTTTCTCCTAGTCTCCATTTCTATCTCCTTTTTTTTGCCTAGTCTTGGCTCTTTTCTTCTCCAATGTCATGTATACTTTTTAAAATCCAAGTGTAACTATGACACAAAGCTGCAACAAACCAAAGTTTTACAATGGTTCCTACTATTCCCTTTACCATATACCCAAACCATTTCCCAATGGCTGAGAAACCACTTCCAATAGCTTCCCATGCACCAGTGGCTGTCAGTTCGTTCAAATCTCTTTTCAAATTAGTCATGATTGCAATTTACTTTCGCCTGACTATTGTCAGGAAGGTATAGGCAACAATGTTGCGCATGTAACGTTTTACAGACTCCACCTCTTTTGCGAATAAAGGGGGTTATTCTAACTTTGGAGGAGGTGTTAATCCGTCCCAAAAGTGACGGAAAAGTGACGGATTTACCACCAGCCGTATTACGAGTCCATTATATCCTATGGAACTCGTAATACGGCTGGTGGTATATCCGTCACTTTACCGTCACTTTTGGGACGGATTAACACTCCTCCAAAGTTAGAATAACCCCCAAAATGTCTAAAGCAAGATGATTTTGCAAAACCATTGATCTCAGAGCAACCATCTCCGTGTCCATTAATAACATAGCTCCTGCAGTGTCAGTAGATAGTTTGTCTACTATTGTTGATAACTTCCTAATCTTGAGGTCATTCAAGATTATTCCTACTGATGGAATTAATGGCACCAAAAATACCTTCCAATATCTCTGAGGCACTCACTCCTCTTTTAACTCTGGAGTTTGAAGTCTCATCCAGACTGGATTATTAATGTTGTCTATATGATACATTTTTGGGAACACTACTCCCAAGTAATGTGTTCCATACCAGGCTTTCAGCAGCTTGTAATAGGCATTTTTCCTCACATATGAGATAAACACCTAGTATGGTGGGATCATGCACATTTACTATAAAAGTCATGTGCTTCAAAACACAAAAATATGTCTACATTCACTAGTTCCCACAAAATTAGTATATGTCTTCGACTTTGGTCTATGTACTTATAATTTCACTACATGTTTCCACTCTAAGGCTAAGAGCACTTGACTAATCTGTACTGTGGCATGTGCAGGGTCTCTATCCCAATGTAATTCTACAACTCCCATTTCCAATTTGGCATTCATTGCCCTCCGTCAAGCCTCTACTTGTCCAATGAACACTTTTTCTACAAGGCTAAGCATGCATGTCAAATTATTCTTGTGGTCATATACTTCTCCAAAGGTCAGGGTAGGTTTAAAGAATCCTCCCACAGCGTCAATGTTTTTCGATTTAGCAATGCTACTCGGCTGCTGTATAATGAGCATAAAAGAAAATACCAGATCATAATTACAATAGACATATTGATAATACTTCTGCTCATACAATAGAGTTAGTAACAGACTACAATAAATTCTATATGTTAGTGGCAGGCTGTGATAAGTGATTCCTTCCTGCACTGATGAAGGGACTCATGTGTATACATAGCAATCACAAATGTCCATGGTTTTAATGTATTCATATAACAATCTCTAATATACATTTGCTGTCAAATCTCCTAGAACTATCAATATGTAAATGTCTCTCATCTTCATACAGGGAATCTTAATAATGCAAAACTGTATTCGACTTTCAACAAGTCATAAAAGTCATAAAAAGGAAAATCTCCATTTATAATACATTTCAGTCTATAATAAAAAAGGTTAAATAAATATATAATAAAAATATAAAAAGCACACAACAATAAACTGTCTAGTGTATCGAAAAAATAGCCCTGTCACAGTAAATTACAATTACATCACCGCCCCCATAGATTTCCTTAACTTTAGTAGAATACATAAAAAATTAGCCAGAGTTCCACACATCTCTAGAGAAGATAGTGACTGGAGGCAGGTATAAGCTGTACGACACTGGTGGAGATTGATTGACCTTAAAAGTGGAACTAGTAGACACTTCCTCTGTATGGCATAGAAATTGCAGAATAAAACCACATGGATGTGGATTGAGGTGTCTTTGCATCACAGGGGCATGGTTTTAATGAGGTGGACCAGTCATTCATAATTGGGAATGAAACTAGATGATGAAACGTATCTAGCCTAAATCTAGTAAGAACGTAACGATGTCGAAGGTGTACCACGTTTGCCAAGTACGGCTGCATGCCCTCAACCGTCAAAATTGTTTGGTTATGAATGACGGTGATTTTTTTTTATTCAGTCCACCAACGTATGTCTTCTAAAAACTTTAGTGCCAGGATGCTCAGGTCCTTCCTAGATATTTTCCCCAGCGAAGCTAGGTTTGTATAGTAGTCTTTATTGCCCATTTTTTCAAAAAAGGTCATAATGTATTTTAAGCATGGTACCCTCAATGTATATAATGACTTCGTACAATCGGTCAGGATGTCCTTATTAAAACCAGTATGTTCCGAGGTCCACACTTTATGCCATAATAACAGTGGCTGAATCTTTATCAAGTCTACAATAAAGGGAACCCCAAGTTCCGAATGAATGACATACGATGAAGTGCCATTTGGTACCCTCAGCAGATGTCTTAAAAAATCGTTTTCCACTGTCTGAATTAAATCACAATTTGTATGTCCCCAAATTCCTGCCCCATACGTGACGGCCGGGATACACTTGGCTTTACAGATCTTTATCATATTTGATGGTGTAACCCCCCCAAGCCTTTTAGAGAAGAGTCGTAATGCCATTGTTGTTTTAATCAGGTGCACTCTCTTTATCTTCCTGTAGTTGGCCCAGGAACCCAGCTTATCGAACATTATGCCCAAGTACGAAAAGGTTTGCGCAGTTTCGACCTTGGTTTCCGCAATAGTGGTGTTGTAAGTCTTACCGCACTTCCCTCCACAGTTCATAATAAACGTTTTGGAGCGATTGACAGTAAGACCCAGCTGTGACATATATATGATACAGGTTGTCAAAAGTTTCTGGAGAGCTATAGGGGTCCTGGCCATTAATACTGCCTCGTCTGCGTAAAGTAATGCTGGAACAGGTCGATTGTCTATTTGGGGTAGATCTTTACACTTAATGGCCAATTCTTTATCTAGGTTATTTATATACATTGAAAACAGGAACGGAGCGAGAACGCAGCCTTGGAGCACTCCTCTGTATAGACCAAAGGGGCGAGTACATTCCCCTTTTAAGCCATACCTCACTCTTGCTCTGCACCCTGTATACATTTCACGAATAAATTGGATTAAAGCCGGTTCTACCCCCATGCTGTTTAGAACGTCCAATAGTGTATCATGAATTACACAGTCGAAAGCTGATGATAAGTCAATAAATGCCAGGTACAGATTGCCTGCTCCAATCTTAGTATACTTTCCAATAATGAGACTTAAGTTTAAACTTTGCTCCACTGTTCCGATTCCTTTCCGATATCCATACTGAACCGGGGATAAGATGTTCTTTTCTTCTGCCCATGTTTGCAGCCTACTCAGAATTATTCTGCCTGCTAATTTAGCTGTTGTGTCTAGCAAGGAGATAGGCCTGTAGCAGGCTGGGTTAAGGCGGTCACCCTTTTTGTATATTGGAATAATGTTGGAATCTCTCCAGGATGGTAGGGGACCACATATACAGATAGCCCTTAATGTCTGCGTCAGTACCGGCCCCCACAGCTCAATATTGGCCTTGAATATAACGATTGGAACACCATCAGGGCCCGGCGCTTTTCCTGATTTGCTTATTATTATAGCTTCCTCTACCTCCTGAAGGCTAAATTGGGGGGTTATAACCAGGCGCAGACCTTCCTGTGAATCTTGGTTATGTGTACAGTCTGTTGTATCACTCGTCAATGAGTACATTTTAGAGAAGTGTGCTACGCAGTCTTCCTCCGAGATGGCGATTTCCATTCTAGGAATGTCTCTCACCCCTAGCACAGGGGAATTTATTGTCTGCCAGAAGAGTATGTTATCTTTCTTGTTTCTTGCTATATGGAGAGTTTCCTACAAGGTTGATTTCATAGTCAGTTTCCTTTCCTTTATTGCTGTCTTGTATTCCTGTCTGCATTTACGGATGTCACTCAAGCACCTTTTTGGGGCATTTAGGGCCTTTTTCAGTCTCTTATGTGCTTGAGTGCAGTTAGGGTCAAACCATCCACACGTCGTTTTTTTTCTTGTCTTACTACTTCTGATAGTGAGGGCTTCTTTTATGGTTTGAGTAATCGTTGTATACGCACTTAGACATTGCCCAGTATGTGGGTTCTCTCTTAGACAGTCTGCGAAAGCATGTTTACATTGGCATATTAACTGTTTTAATAAAGACTTAGGATCAGTCTGTGACCACTTCATAGTGTATCCATTGCGCAGCACCAATTCAATATCATCAACCAGTGTAATGCTATCTTCCCTAGCTGCTGAAAGGGGGGATAGAAGGAGATTCATACTCTGGGGGTAGTGATTACTAACTGCAATGTCATGCAAGGTGTAATCTGTAAGATAGTGTGCAAAGTGAGTTGACATTAGGACATAATCGATCACAGTATTTACGCCCCTTCCGTTATATGTTGATTTAAACTGTGATTCGTTCAGAAATAATTCATTTACAAAGGATAGGTTATAGGTTTGAGCCAATAGATTCATTTCATCACCTTGAGTGTTATGAGAGAAATGGAGGCTTGCATCTACACCTTCCAAGACCCAGCCACATATCTTATCAGAAGTTTCTTTACACGGATGGACATTAAAATCACCACCCCAAATCAATAGGATCTCGCGGTTGTTTTTTTCATGTATTTTTTTTAGGTCATTTTCCATTTCCACTAAAATGTTGGAGAATTCTCCTGGAGCGATATTGTTATAAAAATTAATAATAACTAAGTGGGTCTTGTGGTTTAGGTTGCTCTCTATCATTTGATAGTATGGACTCATAAATTGCATCTCTAGATTCTGTAAAGATAACTTATTGGAAATATATGTGCACAGTCCCCCTTTAGGTCTACCATACCTGGAGTGCTCGGCAGGGGTATGAAATGTTTTGTAGCCATTTAGATGGACAGGAGTTAAAAGCCATGTCTCTTGTAGGCAAACACAAGAATAGTCTTCCAAAAAGTTAGCCCAGATCTCATTGCCTAACTTATTAGCTAGACCTGCAATATTCCAAAATAGTAAAACTATTTCCGATTTCTGATTGACATTCTGTTTAAAGTTGCAGCGCTGGTCCTTTGGGGAATAAGGGGGGATATCGCCGTGAGTTGTATTTGATATATTTCTAAAATCCTCACATTGCCTTGGGAATCTTGATCTATGAATGAATCCTTTAAATTTGGGGCACTTGTGACTGAAGTTTTCCCAGTCTCATTCCTATTAAGCAAACTCAATCCAACAGTCATCAAAATAATCACAATCATACATGCCATTGCTAAGCCTACACAAGCATACTTACTTTTAATCCACTTATTTCGATTCGATTTTATGGCTCATTTAGACTCAGACCATATTATACTCCTTTATCCAAAATAAAAATACAATTACAAAAAAATCAAAAATGCAAAGGTGGCTTTCAATTATCTCACTGTCTCTTTCAGGCTTCATTTTGTTTGAGCAAAACAAAATTCACAAACATTTTCTTCAAAAGAAAATCCAAACAGTTCCACAAGAGTCTCTTATTCACAAAAATCCAAACACTCCTACTAAATGTTCAAATGTATCTAATAATAATCCATCTGATAATCACTAATGACCACCTCCAGCAAACAATATCTTTGTTTATCAAGCGGCAGTGATGTCTCAAAGTTTAATTCTGAAATAATTTCAATTTCTAAAATGTTCCGCTGGAGTTGAATTGTTAACACAAAAGACAACAAACTCCTTCTCCCAGGCATCAGTTGTGAAATAAGTCCATTTGAAAGCATCATTTCTTTGACTCAGCACTCTTTTTCTCTTTGACCTCTTTGTTACACAACATTC